>NC_134414.1:49684046-50359046 GCF_030867145.1 Opisthocomus hoazin | reverse complement strand
TTCTGAAAATCTTAATTAATATTTTTTAAATGTTCCTGAACTCCAGCATGTTGTAACTCTGGCTGGAAGATGTCTGGACGTGTGTGCTATACCAGTTTACTGTCTGAGAATTTTCAGAGGTGTTTATGGACATTTAGGAGATGTGATTAAAAGTTGGCTAAGGGCTCAAACTTGTGAGATTTGTCCTGATCGCTATCAGTAGGGATTACTATACCGAATAATGGAAGAATTAAGTAGTTCATTTAAAAAAAAAAAAAAAAAAAAAAAACCTAAGAACCAAACAGTTTGCAGGGTAGCAATATTAACATGTTCAAACAAGCTGTTGAATTGTTTGCCTGTATGTGCAGAAACCAGAGCTTTTCAAAGAGAATCGTGAATCCTTCTGTGTTCCTAATTCTAGTTGTTGATTGATACGAAATTGTATAACGTATTTTTGTAAGTCCACAGTCATTAAACATACAGATAACAAAGATAAAGATGGTCTGTATTTTGTTTTAAGCCTACTGCATGAAAGTCTGTGTCATAAATACTATAATGGGTAAAGTTCAGGACTAGGCTATGACTAATCATCTTTCCTTATTAAATTAGGATGAAGTTCAGACATATGCAGTCTTCCTCTTTGATGGGGTACCAAGGAGCTGCGGGATAACTGCAGGCTGCAAGGAAGATTTGTAGCAATTACTTACAGCCACACAAAATGTTGTATTGAACCAGGAAAAGAGAGAGGACATAAGAGATTAATGAAATTTTGCAGGAAATTGCATGCAAATGGCTTTCTTTCCGTAACTGTATTTAGGGCACAAGTAAACAATTTTTCTTTTCAACATTTGTCTCAAACAGGGCAATAGGAGGGAAGGGTCTAACACGGTAAACAACCCCAAAAGAGGGACTGGTGAAGGAATCTCCTATCTCCTGGCAATGACTGTCTGTCTTCTTCAGCCCATGACTTTTTTTTTTTTTTTTTTTGCATTAGTTTCAAACACACCAGCCTGCTTGCACAATGCTATTTTGTAGAAAAATGGAGAAAAGCCCACAGAAAGAGTGCACAAATGGCTGTAGTCATGTCTGCGCACTAGTGTTTTCTGTATTTAACTTCTGCACACTTCGGCCTATGCATGGCCAAAGTAGAAGCGTGTCTCTGTTCTTGCTTCCACAAAACCGCACTGCCTTTCTTTGACCACATTTTACAGGTATGGAACCCTGTTGTTCGCTGGGAGCCTATCCCCCTTCATTTTTTTTTCCCCTTCCTGTTTTCAAGCCTTCACACTCTATTTGAACACCTGAAGACACATTAACTTGGACAAATTAAAAACAAAGGCAGATGATAACTTTGGGAGAGAGGAAGAGCAGTGTTTCTTCTTCCTGCTTGGCCTGTTCCCTAGCCTATTTGAATGTTTTATTACCCTCTTAACCGTGGGTATAACAAGAGGGTAATTTCCAGTCCTTTGCAGAGGCATGCAAAGTTCTTCTGTTTATGCCTTGCGGGTCTGAGAATAACACACAGAAGTGCCTGAGTCATTTAATCTGCCTGCAGGAGAAGATGTGGCCATCCCCTCGCTTAGGAAGCTGGAGCTGTGCAGGTCAGCAGGTGATGCAACAAGTGCCTCACTGGGGTTGAGCTTGCATGGCATGCTGCTCTGGTGGTCTTCTTCATGCTTCTTCTTCCTGAGCCTTGGGATTTGCTTGTCACTCTGCAACTGTGGCCAAATGTTTACTTTACTTTTGCTTCTACTGCACAGCACTGTCCACGCGTACTTATCCAGTGCCACTCGTGGTGCTTGAGTGCATGAGGAAGCACGCGTGACGGAGGGACAGTGCTCAGCACCCCTCAGACCCAGTCCTGGATGCTTGGAAGGACTTCCTGACTCTTGTTTCCGTGGCTTTTCTGAAGGACAGCAGAGAAATGACCTGCCATTGGAGCAGAGTTGCTGGGACGTGTCTGTTAATTGTTTATGACTTTGTGTTATTGAGAAAGTGAGGAAGCTGAGACTGACATTTGCCTTCACGGGGAAGATCAGCAGTGTTTTTGGGTCTCCTCTTCCCTGCACTGCATTTTCCTCTTATGGTTAATTACAGTCTAGCTTCCTTAACATAAGAACCATTTCTCTTCAGTATGTCTAGGTGCCATAGTTTCCAAATACTCTTTTTATATTACAAATATTGTTATATTTATAAACTGGAGATTTCATTGTCAGTTTTGCACTTCACATACTGAGCTCTGGAACAGTAAGCCTTAATACGCATATGAAAAAAGCAGGAGAATTCTGTCATGTCATACAGCACATTTCTGCGCCGCGTGGTACTGTAAGAGGACTTTGTCATGGCGTCGGTCACCAGGTGGCACTGCTACATACCGGCTTGCTACACGGTGAACCTTTGAGAGCATGTCTGACAAGGGGATAAGGATCCTGGTTTTCTCCTCCGTGTAGCTGGTATCTGGAACTGTACACGTTCATGTCACCACAACTTCCATCCTACTTCTTACGCTGTAGGGAAATACTCTAACTTTCGTGTTGATTATTAAAAAGATGAGCATAAAGATTTCTGGTGACATAAACAACTTAGCATTTTCGTAAGAACAGAATATTTACCATACCTTGTATATTTGCAGTAGCTTAAAACAGTAATTTAATTATATGAACACTTCTGCCTTATGACTTGCTCTTTAAATAGTATCAGGTTACATTTCTGTTGGGGCCTGTTCTCGGTTTACGTTTTCTCCCCTGTTTATACACCTCTCAAATAGATTTTTCTAGATTTATATCTTGCTCACAGAATAAGCATTCGCATTTCTCTATCCAAGGTCTTCATGCAGTTTAACCACTCTGAAAGCCTCCTTCTGTATTCTGTTACGCAGCCTCGTTTTCAGTGTCTTTATGCCGCGCTTGGGAATACGCGCCTCTGCCACCGGAAGTGGCCCCGTTGCTTAATTCCCCCGCAAATTAACTCTGAATCTGAAAAATAATGTTCCGATGTTCTTGTATTACTGAAGCTGCAAAGAATTTTTCTGTTCCCCATTAATGGGGTCAGAATGTCATCGCTGCTGTGTCTCAGGCAGCGTACAGATGTTTTAAAAATAATACTCACCTGAAAGCTTGGCTGAATTAAAGCGAGATCGGCTTCCTTCCCAGTGATGCTCCTGAACCAGCAAGTCCTGGATGCTGCAACCACACATGAGGCCCGAGAGGGGTGTTAAAGTTTACATTTGAAATGAGTAGAGGAAAGTAAGCGCGGGTCTTGCAGGGATTGCTGGTGGGCCGTGCAATGCCGCTTCTCGCAGTTGGGAATGCGGGAAGACAAGAGGTGCTCAGCAGTCGACAGAGTCAAGACAACGGATGTCGATTTACCTAGGGGAGATGGATGATGAGAAAGAGGATTAACGGGTCCCCATCTGTCCTTTTTTTTTTCTTTTTTTTCTTTTTTTTTTTTTTGGCAGCCATGCTGGCACCATCCTTGGTTTTGTCTTTGGACTTCAGGTGCCCATTGCTCATGGTAAGCTGTAGCTTCTCTTACCAGACACACAGTACTGAGTTGTGAAGTTGCAGTAACATATTTAATAGTCATGCACTGCTGAAGTCTTAATGGTATTTGCGTTTTCCTCTTCAAGAGATATAATTTGTGTCCTTTGAGGTTGACATACTCTTGCCTTCCAAAGCATTTCTATTCCGTTGTTACTTCTTCACTCTACTACAGATCCGCTAACCTTTCTAGGCTGTGGTTCATCCTTTGTAATAACAGATTTGTGGAATGATATCAAGATGTTCCTTTTAGCTTTGGCAATGACAAGAAATCCTGTCTTAGCTTCCATTTCTGGAGAGTTGGAGGGGACAAGGATCCCTTCCAAATCACAAAATGAGGTAGAGGTAGTGGGCACTATCAGGGAGAGAAGTAGACACCAGCACCTGCAATATTCTCTTCTTCCTCATTTTCTGCTCTTCAGTGGCTGGGGAATAAGTAGGGAAGTAAATGTCTCCTTTATATAAAAGCAGGAAATCATTGGGAACGTGGAAGTTCTTGTTGCAGAAGTTGCTCTGTCTCCTGTAATAACTAGCTTTGCAACTGCCCTGAGCTGCTGAACAGCCACCAAATTCTACATTATCTCGACAACAGGGATTTTAGTGAGTTTATCTGATACTCTTTTTCTGGGGATAAACCTTAAAAAAAAAATTGCAAATGTTGTCACTTGGATAGATGTTATGATCATATGGAAGCACACAGGACTCAAGATTAAAGCTTAGTTTTAAACAAAAAGCATTGTTGTTCTTCACTGGATTCGAAGTCTGCTGTGCCAGAAAGTTACGTGGAATGACTGTTACATGAAAAAAAAATGACAAAAATAAGAATCTGTTCATAATCAGATGTTTAACTGAAGAGAAATACAATAATCCAATGCATTGTCTCTCTTAATCAGTGCTACGTTAAATTGAATAATGATACACCGAACATAGACATAAAATGTCATTGTTCGCCTCAAGTTCTAGAGATATTTTTGGAGTTTCTAGCTAGGGATTATTCTCTTACCGAATTTGCTCATTCCAGATCCCCTAAATCTGTTTTGGCAGAACAAATTATAATTTGTCATTATGATCAAACACGATTAGTGCCATTTGAGAAGAAAAAAACCCGCCAAACCACCCAACCCCCTATCAGATTAATTTTTCATCATTTTTATTGTGTACAAATTGCAGTGAGTGTCTCCTGCTACTGACATGTCTCTACAAGACTCGCATGTCTTACTCAAACCTTTGTCATTACAACTATAATGGCCTCTACGCATCCTGAAAAATACACAAGTTTCATTACTTCTAGCGATGTTTTTACGCGCTCAATAGAGGAGGCACCAGAGTTTCTCTAGTAGCTAAAGTTTAACGCCTTGATAATATGATAACATTACTTTCTCATACTTCAATTATGTTTCCAAAAGTTAATTCATCAGAGTTTTCAAATAAGACTGGGCAGTTTAAATCAATAAAATGTTTTCTAAAGTAAAAATGTCTGTATCTTAGATCTTACTAAAAGGTGATCCGAGAGCAAAATAAAATTGGACTAGTTAAAAACAATGCAAATATGGTAGTGGACCTTGACATCCCAGAGTTCAATAACAGCACTCTTAGAAAAGCCACAGGATGAGAGGTAATTCCAGCTACAAGGCAAATTACTGAAATAAAGTACTCTAGTCCAAGGTGATTGAAGTTACGTATAAATTACGGGATTGTAAAGTCAAGTCTACAGCTCCTCTAATAATGTATTATTTTTTTCTGCAATTAAAATTGTGGCCAGAAAGCTCAAGGGGGTGGATAATTATTAGCAATTAACAGTCTGATCATGTGAGATGCTGAGGTCTCTCCGCTCCTGAAGAAATCACTGAGAACTGTGGTTGCTTACCATTTTGCAGGTTTAAATCCTTGAACGTTGAATACGAACTGATGATCCAGATATGATATATGAAATGGCTGCTGTGGTGCCATGTGCAGAAACAGAATACGTTATCAAGGTATTATCTTAATGAACAAAACATACTTCTGTTAATAAACAGAAGAAAAATATACTTACCTATTTTACTTTGAAAAATAATCTTTCCATGTAGTACTCCACCGACAACCATACCAAATCCAAAATGTTCAGAGCCATTTACTTACGTTTAGTTAACTGTATCCGTGGTCACTCCAATAGTATACCTTATTTTGAAAGATTTTGCTTCTAATGTCTATTTGGTCAACAGAAATCAATGGCAGGTTGTCAACAACTCAGAAAAGCCTGACTGGGTATGCGGCCGGTTTTATTTGACCAGCTGAACATTTGCAGCACATGATATGGCAATTATCGAGCACAGAACCTTACGTACTTTAGATTGCCCAAGATAGTTTTTACTTTGAATTTTACATTTTGTTTCAAGAGGCTTGGCCAATAATAATAAAAAAAAGGAATTTAAAAAAAAAAAACATGGCCTCTCGTCAGCGGCCTTGTCTGTCATGTCTCTGCATGGGTGATGCATTTACACTTCTTTCCATTTGGGATGGCCTGGAGAGACACTGCTCTTCCATCAAGAACAGACATGTATTTTCAAAGCTCCGTGGATAAGGGCGACAGAAAGTTGCTTTCTTCTCTGTCCCAAAGTTTCTGATTCCCATTAACTGCACTAGAAAGAGTATATAGTTTAGGATCACTCCTAACTATATTGTGCAAAGGATTAGAGGATGATGCTTTTGCTACCTTTATGCACTTGGGGAGCAATCAGATGAGGAACATGTTAGAGGCCATGGGCAAATGAACACTGTGCTCAAGAGGAGAGACATGAGGAAGTTTCGACTTAAAGGTGCATGAAATCTTACAGCTGAGAAGAAACGAGAAAAAGGGACCAACTGCAAGAAGAAAAGTTATGCAACTAAAGGACTGTGTTTCTAATGAAACACTACTCATAAAATGGGGGGGATAAAAAGTGGTAGGCAGATTAAGGGATAAGAAAGAAATGATGGAGTAAATGGATAAAGGTAATGGGCAGCTAAGAGGGATTACTATGAAGAATCAATTCAGAGAGATATAAAAAGCTGAAGTAAGAAGAAAGCATGAAAACTTTGGACTAACATCTGAGAAGTTGCTTTTGAAGGTAACTAAAATATTAGTGGTAGAGTTCATACATATTAATTTCATCTTATAAGGGATTTGTATAAAGAATCCAGTAATAAAAATAAATTGGGTCAAAATAACCAGATCTCATAGCATATTAAGCAAATCACCCAAGTGAAGGAGGAACCAAACAGCTTTACATAACTGTCACAATGGTGACAATTTAAGAACTTCAGGTTCATTTTCCACATCTTGTTCCTCATGGTTCTACACAATCAAATAAATCGTAAATATTGAAGTACGTCCTTAGCAGATAAAAACCCAGCTCTGTGGTGTCTTCAGGTGAAGGCTTCTTGTTCCGTTGGAGCAATCTGAGAACATCAATGGACCTGTGATTGCTCGAAAGAATTTCAGCCTCTTCTTGCTGAATTTTTTTAACATATTCTCAGGACTGTCTTCACGTTTTCTGATTATTATTAATTATTTTTATCACCAGAGCATCCAAGAGCCGAGGTAGTTGTCCGCAGCCTGGTTTTGGTAGGTCGTACACAAACATAATACCGAGGAATCGAGCAGCCTCCGAGATGGTGTTTATGAGCAGCTGCAGCGACTCGGTATGTCACAGCCTCCCCCTCAGGCTGCTGCCTTCGAGCCATTTCACAGTTATCCCACCTAAAATCATTGCAGCAGCACCTATGAGGGGGTTTTGGCGCTGCTTTAGTGCAAGCCCGGCGTTCAGCTCACTTCCCTGCTAGTTTAAATGGGTGTTTGCGCTCAAGTGACGGAACTGCAGCTTCACGCTACGGACGAATCACCTAACCCAGCGTTCCCGAAAGGAGCGAGTCCCCCCGCTGCCCTCCTCACCCCTGAGCAGCCGTTCCTGCTTCCTTGGTGCCAACAGCGGTGTCCGTGCGAGCTGTCACTTAAATCAGGGGCGGCTCCCAGAGCTGGACCGGCAGAAAACGAGGAGCTCGTTGCAGCATGAAACCAGCGCCGGGAAGCGGGTGGGTCTTCTTCCAGATGCGCTGTTCGAGGATCCCAGCGGCTCCCAACCCAGCATCCCACCGTGCTGGAGCACAAAATCTCAAGTAACGTTCTCAGCTAGAGGGCTAATGCTAACTGTGCAGACTGAGGGATAGGAAATTTTATAGGTTTGCCAGCCAAAATATCTGGCCATTATTCTTCTAACTACCCCGGCTGTAAAATCTACCGTACA
The DNA here is from genome assembly GCF_030867145.1 of Opisthocomus hoazin. Lineage (NCBI taxonomy): Eukaryota > Metazoa > Chordata > Aves > Opisthocomiformes > Opisthocomidae > Opisthocomus > Opisthocomus hoazin. Next base: position 50,351,263 of record NC_134414.1, on the reverse strand, counting down.
ACAATGCATTCAGACGTTAATGTGTGCGAAAATGGTCAGAAGCAATTCCACTCCGGCTTTACCTTGTACCATTGCAGCAAATATTAAAGCTCGTGTCCAGCATGCGTGAGGCTTTTTGCATTAGCTGCCCTAAGAAAAGCTCGTTTTAGGGTGCTGCGGGAGGAGGTCTATTTGAGGTCTTCCCAAGTCAGAACATTAAAACTGAAAATTACAACAGATAAACAAAAAACACAGTCAACCAGATGGTTAAACTGGGAAAAAGAAGAGCAAAATACTTTGCTTAGGAGATGAGCGTATTTGCTTGTAACACTATTAAAAGATCGCTAACATGACGGGTTTTCATAGAATCATAGAATGTTTTGGGTTGGAAGGGACCTTAAAGGTCATCTGCTTCCAAACCCCCTGCCATGACCAGGGACATCTTCCATTAGACCAGGTTGCTCAGAGCTCCATCCAACCTGGCCTTGAATACTTTCAGGGAGGGGGCATCTACAGCTTCTCTGGGCAACTTGTGCCAGTGTTTCACCACCCTCATGGTGAAGAATTTTTTCCTAATATCTAATCTAAATCTGCCCTCGTAGGAGAGGTGCTCCAGCCCTCTGATCATCTTCATGGCCCTCCTCTGGACCTGCTCCAACACATCCATGTCCTTCTCATGCTGGTGGCCCCAGAGCTGGACGCAGTACTCCAGGTGGGGTCTCACCAGAGCAGAGTAAAGGGCAAGGATCACCTCCCTCGACCTGTTGGCCACGTTTCTCTTTTTTTTTTGTGTCAGTTCAGACTGTCATGGCCTCTGACCCACTGTGCCGCACAACCCCTCTCTGCCCAAAACACCGGGCAGGGTGCCTCAAATCGTGGAGCAGCTCTTTGGCTCAAGCGATGCGGGTTTTTTTTCTGGACAGGGTTAAACTGGTTGCCGCCATAGCGTGTCACTGGGAGCTCTCGCTGCTGTAGGCACAAGGGCGGTCGCTAAAACTGGTGGTCACAAAATGGATACGGATGCTGTATGGCTGCGAAGACTTTGTCCGGCTCCGTCCTCAGGTGGAGACTGGTTACTCAGGTTTACAGTAGGCGGTGGAGTTTGTCACAGAATCACAGAATGGTAGGGGTTGGAAGGGACCTCTGTGGGTCATCTAGTCCAACCCCCCTGCCGAAGCAGGGTCACCTACAGCAGGCTGCACAGGACCTTGTCCAGGCGGGTCTTGAATATCTCCAGAGAAGGAGACTCCACAACCTCCCTGGGCAGCCTGTTCCAGGGCTCCGTCACCCTCAGAGGGAAGTTCTTCTTCATGTTCACCTGGAACTTCCTGTGCTTCAGTTTGTGCCCATTGCCCCTTGTCCTGTTGCTGGGCACCACTGAAAAGAGTCTGGCCCCATCCTCCTGACACCCACCCTTGAGATATTTAGAAGCATTTATTAGGTCCCCTCGCAGCCTTCTCTTCTTCAGGCTGAACAAGCCCAGTTCCCTCAGCCTCTCCTCGTAGGAGGGATGTTCCAGTCCCCTCACCATCCTCGTAGCCCTCCACTGGACTTTCTCCAGTAGCTCCTCATCTTTCTGGAACTGGGGAGCCCAGAACTGGACAGAGTACTCCAGATGGGGCTTCTCTAGGGCAGAGGGGGAGGAGAAACTCCCTCGAGGTTGACAAAACCTCGTTGGCAAAAATATATGTTATCGCGATAAGGGGGGGGGGGGGGGGGACGACACACAAACTAAAAGCTCAAGCAGGAAAAAGAAACATGGGAAAAGAAATATGTTAAAATCAGTTTTAAGTGAACTCCGACTCGGCGGTGCCTGGGCAGGCAGCCAGCCCGGCCGCGGCACTCCCCCCGCGCGTTCGCGACGGGGCCGCGCTCCCTGGCGTGGGGCAGCCCCTCCTTCCCCCCCCGCCCCGGGCCGGTCCCGGTCCCGGTCCCGTTGCGAGGCCGAAGGCGGAGGCACCCGGCGGAGCGCGCCCCGAGGCCCACGCCACGCTGCGTCCCCGTCGGCAGCTCGGGGCGGCACCGCACCGTCCCGCCCCTCGCCCGGGGGTGGCCGGGCCGCGGAGCCTCCGCGCTCCTCCCCGGGGCGTGGAGGAGGAGGAGGAGGAGGAGGAGGAGGCGGGGGTGACTCCGCCGTCCTTCCCCGCTCGGCGGGCGGCAGGCAGGGCGGCGGCGCGGCTGCGGGGACGCGCCCGGCGGGGTGCGCGCTTCGCGGCGGCCGCGGCCGAGCGCAGGCCCCGCCGGCTGCACCTGGCGCCGGGGGGGGGGAGGCGGGAAGCGGCCGCCGGGCGCCGCGGAGCAGCCATGGAGGGGCGAGGGGAGGGCGAGCCGCTCTCCCACCCGCTGGAGCCGGAGCCCGAGCCGCAGCCGGCAGCGGGGGAGAAGCGCTTCAGGCTGTGGTACGTGGGCTCGTCGTGCCTGGACAGGCGGACCACGCTGCCCATGCTGCCCTGGCTGATGGCGGAGATCCGGCGGCGCGGGCAGCGGCCGGAGCCCGGCGGGCCCCTGGGCGGCGGGGTGCCGGCCCGGGAGGTGCTGCTGCTGCTGGGCTCGCCCACGCTGCGCTGCGTCCCCGCCGCCGCCGGCCCCGCTCCCGCCGCCGGCCCCGGCCGCCCCGCCAGCCCCGCGCCCGCCGTCTTCATCTTCGAGCACAAGGCGCAGCACATCGCCCGCTTCATCCACAACAGCCACGACCTCACCTACTTCGCCTACCTGATCAAGGCGCAGCCCGACAACCCCGACTCCCCCATGGCCTGCCACGTCTTCCGGGCCACCGACCCCAACCAGGCGAGTGGCGGCGGAGGGGAGGGGGACGCGGACCGGGATACCTTCCCCCCCCCCCCCCCCCCCCCCGGCGCTGGTGGGTCTGCTCGCACGGGGCAGGGCAGCGCTTGCGGGGCGATGCGGGACCCCAGCACCATCCCCCAACCCTCCCCGCCGTGACACCCGCGAAAGGGGGGTGCGCGGGGAGACGGAGCCCCGTCCTCTATCCCCGGCCCTGTGGGCAGGCCCGGCGCCCCGCAGGGTTGGTGTCCGACTGCCCGTAGCGGCGGAGTAAGCCTGGGGAAGGAGCAGCGAGGACGGGGCGTTCACGCAGACCCCCTGGCCCCGGGGTTTCGCCAGTGGCTGGGCCCTCTCCTGCTCCCGGGGCACGCCGGGGACGCCCGGCCCCGCTTGGCAGTGCCCGAGGTTTGGGTGGGAACGTTGTTCACCAAGTGCCAGCTGAGAGGAAAAAAAAGACACCCCAAGACTGTGTTTTCCTGACCCTCCGACAGGCTTTGGGTCGCGTGTCAGATGCGCGGCCGGCTGCGTTCTCCTCCCCGTCCGGAGCGGGTGCGCGACGGCGATCTGGCGAGTAGGTCTGGTCGTTCATCTGGCGCGGTGACGGCGAGAGAAAAGGCCTGTCGATAACAGTCCTTTGGCTGAGTAAGCTAAGAGACCTTCCCCTCGGTTTTCACAGGCGCGTGTGGAGTAAACACGCATGTGGTTAGGAACGCTGGACTTCACTGAAACTAGAAGTACCGAAGAGTTGCTTGGGTTTCTTTTGCTTTTGGGTTGCTTGTTTATTTTCTTCTTAGCAAAGAGGGTAGGAAGTATTAAGAAAACCAAGAAGTTCTTAGTATGTTAATTTTTATATTGAGCCAACGTACCGTCAGAGATTGTAACATCGGAGCGATGCGGATTGCCTGCGTAGCTGTGGCGTGGGGCCGTCGTCGAAGGCGGGACAGGAGGTGACCCAAGTTGGGCTAGCTACGCTTAACTTGTTGGCAACTGCTTCCACCGTTGTGCTCTGCCGGGAGAGAGCAAGCGGAAAGAGCGTGGAATGGATGGGATCGTGTCTGGCAAGGGAGGAGCCAAAATGTTCTTTTAGGAGTCTGAGCGTGTGGACTGAAGGGAACCGAGGTTCCCGCTGTTGGCAGAAGACGCTCAGCCAGATTTATTTTTGGGGTAGGTCTGCTCCGGTACCGTGAGTTTGTAAGACAACCTCATGCTTTAAGGTAGGGGATTCCTATTCCTCATGTGAATGTGCAAAACACTGCGTACATTTACATTTGGGAAGCTGTTTCTGACTAAACCTTTTACCCATATGTCTCCCCTTCTTCCCTCGTGGGGGAAAATGTCCTTATGTGCATGGAACTAAATCAAATTGATACGGTAGGTAAAATCTTCCTGTTGAAGGAAGTTACTCATGTGAACAAATTCCCGTTTATAAACGCCTATCTTGTTCTGACAGTATACTCTAAATTTTATCTGGCAAGATTTTTTTTAACCTTGTTATCATTAATAAAGAAGTCATCCCTTGCACGAGTGTTACTCAGCACATGATTTCCAGACAAAGAACTACAATAAGAGTAGTAGACGCACAGCCAGCGATGTGATTCAGAAGTATCTGACTAACAGTCAGGTTTTTTTCCAGATATCAAAAGGAAAAGAAGGTGAATATTTTTTTTTTTTGCCCACTTGAGTTTTGTTACCAATTGTTTAGGCCTGGTTGGTTAAGTCTGTGCAGGTCTCTAGCTGTTGATCCATGCTTAAGCTAGTCCTCAGCAGATGAAATCAGGCTGCATGTTGCTAGTTCTGAAAATCTTCTGAAGCTCTGGATTGTTTGTTATAGAATAGGTGCTGTGCTTGCACACTTTCAAGATCTTTAAGTACGTGCTGCTGTTTCATATTGGTTATCTGAGCTTCATGGTGCGTATGAGCTTAGAAAGTGTTTTTCACAGCTGTTATTTTAAGGTGACCTCATTTTCCATCTTGGGCCATAGTCCCTTCCAGTCGATGTAAGTTGGCACCACTACTGAGAGAAGCGATCCCGTCCTCTTCAAGCCTTGGCCCCTCGTTCCTTCCTCTGCGCTCTGTCCTCGTGGCAGCACAGCTATCTGCGCAGCCGCGCGGCGAACAGACTCAGGGCGTTAGACTTGCTTTTCCCCCACCTTCACCGGATTAGCTCCAAACCGCTTCCCTCGTTTGCTTCACTATGCAACCCTGCTTCCATCAAGACAAGTAGGTTGGAGGCACAAGGTGGCAATGAGTGGCTGAGAAGGGGAAGGGTTGGATAGCCTTTCCAGAAACTACGCTGAATTCGGGCCAGCCAGAGGTGACCACGAAGCTGTGGTGTTGTCCATCTTGGCAGCGTGGAGTTCGGCATCACACTAAGTCTGCCTGGAATGAAGAAAGGGTGTGGGAGATGTCGCAGGGTCTTGGAGTTAGAAGACAGCTAGCTGTGATTCTTAGTGGTGGATGTAAATCATGGAAGTGAGAGGACAGTGATTGACTTCCAAGAGAGTAGTGTAATTCAAATAACAGTGTAGTTGAGAATGAAAATTTTGGCTTCAAACCCATTGCTTTGTCCACCAGCGGTATTGCACGGCGTCTGGGATGTGCGTGCGTTGTTCACTGTGACCACGAAAGGGGCTGTTGTTCGCAGAAAAAAGCAGTAGTTTTTGCCGGTCCCTGCACATTTCTGTGGTAGATGACCAATAAAAAGCCAGTGCAGTATGTGCTCTGATAACATCAGAGGGGAAGATAACATCTTCTCATGTTATTTGCTGTGACTGAAGAAAAATGAGGAAGTGAGGTCGTACCAAACATCTTTACGTTTTACTGGAAAGCCTACGAATTGTAGGCAGAGCTGAAAAGTAGGAGCCTGTGGATTGACTCCTGTTCTGGAGTAGTACTTTGGCACAGTGTCGAGCCCGGAGCTCATCTGTCGGTGTGGGGGTGGATGCTAAGCTGCTTTTATTAGGGGTTTCCCTCTTTTGCCTTTTAATTACAAAGGGGGGGGGGGGGAGGAGAAAGCTTCTGGGGCTGTCTGAGGATGGGAACAGAAGTTTTTGACTTTTTTTCCCTCAGAATTATTGCAGTGTTTGCCGCTCCTCATAACTTTTCAAAGCGGCAGCCAGCTGACGTGCATGAGGGTCGTTGTCTGTTTTAGTGCTGCTTGGCAGCTCCTGAATAGCAGCCACAGATCTGTTAATCTTGCACTGCTGTCATTTGAGAATTATCTAAAATGCACGGGGTCTGTCTGTGCACATCAGATGACAGCATTGTCTCATTTTACGTTTGGCAGATTTGCTTCACAACCCCAAGAACAGATATTTTTTTTTTTTTTTTTTAAACACAAAAGTTAGAGTTTGGAAGTATAGCAGGCATACCCTTCTCCCAGGCACCAAGAAAAGCCCTTCTGATTAGTGTTTTCAGGCTCAACTTCAATACATGCTTGCTATGAAATAGTGATTTTATTCTATAAACCAGATTTTAATTATGTGAAACAAATCAATGCTGTTTGACAATTGCCTTGAGTTCTCTGTTCTCCAGGGGAGAGAGGCTTATGCTAATGATCTCTTTCTGCACTTTTTTAAAAAAATATTATGCTGGTCTTGACTGTGCGTTTGCTTCTTGGAACATGAAAAAGCCTGTTTGGGGGAATATATTTTTTTTTTTAATGTGAACTGGCATCCTAAACCTAATTATACTATGACTGATTCCTGTTAGTGAAGATAATTGCCGACTCCAGTCAAGCAAGAACTTACTTGATGCATTTTGTATTTCTTTTAGAAACCTTTTAAGCAGTGATTCAAGTATTTTTGTTGTGGGGTTTCAAAACTAATCCAAGCTGGCTGTGAAAGAGCAATGTTCTGGTGCAGACCTTGGCAGGGTTTAGCTCTTGTGTGTATCATCTGTCGCCGTGGCGTTCTGCATTAGGGGGACTGGGCTGTCTCGAGGCGAAGCAGAAATAACGGAGCATTTTGCTGACAGAATAAAGCTGTGGTAAGAACTGGAGAGGTCGAGGGCCAGAGACGAGAGCCGGAGGCAGCCTGCTTGTGACTCCGATCCCTGCTCTGTCATCGCCGCACGGGCTGGATGTCAAAACCATTTGTCTGTTCCAAGAGCGTGTTAATTGTCTGTTAGATAACGCGTATGCAAGGCCAGAAGACGGTTTATTGTGGAACACAAGGCATCGGTACAAAGTCTTTCATTTTTGGCTATTCAAAGGAGGTTTTTATGCTGTAATAATAACCATGTTCTGTAAGGCTTCTGTTTGAAGAACACAAGTTAGAAACGTTTGAAGAACAAAGTTCATGAACTTTACATTCATATTTCTTTTGTGCTTCGATTTTTATGTAACATAAGAGTGCGGGCTGAATGGTAGGAAATTCTTGGCATATTGAGTACCTATGTACAGCATTGTTGCAGTTCATATTAAAATGTTGCACAGGTTGAGTCACCTGATAAGCTGTCTTTTGAATAGTTGTAATACATGTGGTAAAAAAGATGGGCTCTGGGTTTTGAAGGATTCTGCAGGAAATAGGAGAGATGCAGAGTTCGGTTGCTCCATCGACTCGAGCACACTTTTGATTGCAGAGGAGAGAGGTAACACTGTTTTCCATGAGAAATACAGGTTGTCCCGGTTTTATCAAGAAAACAAATCTTAGGGAGACCAAAAGAAAATTTCCTCTACTTTTGTGTGGATCAGAATTTCATTCATGGGGTGAGAAACTGAAAAGCGATGACTCAAAACAAAGCGTGGATGCTGAAGGCTTTCAATGAATGCAGGATTGTTTGGGGAGCAGCCTCATTATCTCCAGCCTACGTGGGCTATACAGCCTCAGATGAAATGTCTTGCACTCCCTTTTTTGTGTGTGGGGTTTTTATTATTTTATTGTCTTTAAACAGTGTCTGAAGATTTGGGAAGTGGAACTGAAAGTTGAGAGTTTAAGGTTTCATTTTTCTTTTCTTCAATGATCGATTCAGCACTTCTTTCTGAAAATGAGAGTGCTTCTCATCTTAGGCTTCTCATTTAAGACTTGTAAAGCTGTCTTTTAAGTTCTGGTTTTGTCTATAATAATTTTCTGCCGCGTCCCAAACAGAAGAAATAATAAAAAAGTTAAAATTGTTAACTGTTTCGAAGTGCTGATATGTAGCCTTTTTATCCCTGATTGATGCTTTGGAGATGAAAGAGGGAATGCTTTTAAATACTGTCATACCTGCTGTGTTTGTAGAAGGAATTAGTTCATTTTTCATTTTGCAGTTCCTGAAAACCACTCCATTCTTTGGGGACTAGAAGCGACGTTACAGAAGATTGCATTTTCAGAAAGGCAAAATAAAATATGGAATGATAAATATATGAGATGATGTGAGCTCACTGAGAGTGGCTGTAGGTAATACAGTGACCAGATAATAAGGCTATTGTATTTAAAGAAAGGAGCTTGTAAGCATCTGTGCACACCAAATCAGAGCTCCACTTCTGATTATCTGTTTCTGCGTTTTTCTGTCCTGTTTTTAAGATGTAGAGGCAGTTCCTTTAAAAAAAAAAATGGAATAGAAAACTGACTTCCAAAACATTTGGCTAGCTTGGCTTTGGCTGTCTTGGCAGCAGGGAAAGTCTGATTTTTAGGGATGGTAAAGATCTCAGACCAAAGTGCTTGAAGTTAGTGTTTGTAAAAGTGAACCGTAAAAAAAGATTCAATTTCTAAACAGTCATCTCAGGATAGCAGCATGGCTGTCTCCTACCTGTCTCTCCTCTTTGCTAGAGGCTGGTATAGCATTTGATGTGCACAGCTCACCCTTCCTTCCACCTCTTCCATCCATCTTCCCCATCTGCCTGGAACTCCCTGAGCACCTGGAGTTTCTCTGAGGTGAAGTGGTGAACACCAGCGATGGAGGCCGATCGCGGAGATTGCTGTCTAGGCTGTAGGTCATGCAGCATTTTCAGCAGCATTGGCATGGTCCCCTCGTGGCACCAGCTGTCTGCTGCCACCTGGTTTTGTTTCCTTTGTGGTTTCAGATACTATTTCAAGTTCAGAGACAAGAAGGAAAGAAGAGTTTATTTCCATGTGGCTTTTGTTGTTTGTCCCATATGTGAATTATGGCATCGCCTACCTTCACGTTCTGCACTGTTCTGAGGCATCTTCAGAGATCACAAGGAGATGACTGGGTAAAAAGACAAGACCTACTGGAAGTCTTGTATAGGTCATGAAATAATGCTGGAAATCAAACTTAAGGCAACAAAGTGAAGTGACAATTCATAAGCAAGATCTGTGTTTTTCTGTTTTGTATAGATTGTAATATAATATCTGTCACCTTATGTTCTGACACAAAGAGATGCATCAAGACCATATGCAATAACATGGGTTCCAAAATTAATTAAAGCATCACTAATGCAAGATGATGTATGATTGTGTTGTGAACAACTACATCTGCCCTGAAGAGATCTTCGAAGTGCAAAAAACGCAATACCAGAATGTCAGAGGGGGGCTGAAAGCACACAGTGTGCAAGTGCTTGTCCCAGGGCTGCAAGAAGTATGGGATCTATTTTGGGTACCAGAGAACACGCATCAGTTTTGAAAGTGCATCTTTTCATCCAGGAACATGTTTTCTTTTCCCTTTCCAGGTGTATTAGCTGGGTGACAAGTGGTAGATCAGTGAGGGGGGGAAAATAAACATACTTGGTGGTCCTATAGATCTGAGAGTCTGGTAATTCAGTCTTCCACTCGGCGTTGGTCAGAGGTAAGCCAGTTTGTGCTGTGGGGGATTAGTTCTAGTAGTATGTTTAGGACCACAGGCAAAAGGACACCAAAAAACCAAACAAGTAAGCAAAATGCACATGCATTTGTCTCAAAGGGACGTTGTCACCCATGTTTGAGTTTTCACTTTTATATTTTTATAAAAAATGTATTTATTTTTACGAAACTTCTTTATTTTTATAAAGTTAACTAGGTAACTTGAATCAGTCAGTCTTTATTCGGAGCACGGTCATGCTTTACCTGCCATCATGTGAAGCTGTGCTCCCTCGCCTCTCTCTCTCCGCAGCAGCCATGCTGCTTGGAATGAGCAGTGTTATGTCCCGCTGTTTGACGCGAAGCCCACTTAAAGCGCTCCCTCCCGTAAGTGAAATCAACTGCTTCGTCCTCCCCCTCCCTGCTGCGGGAATTGGGACTTCCAGTGAGAAGTTAATTACTCGGTCCTCTTCTGGAGAGGATGGTACTGCTGGGATTTCCTCTGCTCCCTAAGCAGACCCTCTCTGGGCAAAAAAGGAAAACCATGGCAGCAGCAGGGCCTCAGGGCCCCACCCTCCTGAGGTGAAATGTCATCTGTCGGATTCAGCTGCGGTGCTTAAACACGACTTTTCTGTCCTTCTGCATGATTTTAGTTGCTTAAGTTGCGTACTTCAGAGGCTGTCATACCACGAAGACTGTTCAGATGGGGTTGATGGCGTATAGCAAGTGCATGTATAACATGTCTTAAATTTTATTTTTCTGTTCAGAGCCTCTGAAAGATGTCATGAACTGGTAAGGAGTTACCTAGATGCATTACAATTCTCTTCAGTTTGGATCATTTGTAAGAGAGGCAAAATACTTCAGTCCATCCACTGCAAAAAGAAAAATGGCATTTTTTTTTAATGGCCTCTCAATGCCATTTAGAAATTCAGTTTCGTGCTTTGGAGGAATTGTGTCTCATAAACCACACTTCCTGACTTCGGAAGTTACTTGTAATAGTGAATTGTCTTCATCGTTGCTCAAATCTGGCTGCTTTCTCACTGAATCCATGATTTCCTTTTATATTGTTTCATCTTTTCAGAATTAGATAGGCCTTTAAAAATTATCTCTTCTGGGAATTTGGAAGGGTGGTATGGTAAGGTTTTTCTTGTTTTGCATCTCTGGAACAACTGAAGATAAGAATTCTATGGTATTGGACATGTGGAAATTTTCTGAAGGATTAAATTAGTTTGAAATGCAAACATGAGGGAGACCCTTGTTCAAAGCCTGTATGAAAGACTTGTAGAAGCTGTTAGATAAGGTAAAACCAGTATCATAGAAACGTGTTTTTTTCCCAACTCTACCATCTCTGACTCTGTGGGTTTTCCCTTTCCATTACAACTTTATTAAATGTGTATTTCAGTCATAGAACTCATTTTTGCGTGTTGATAAACCTCAACAAGCAGCTTGCTCTGTTAAAATGATGGGGGTTATGTTTTATTTCACAGAATCACAAAATGTTTGGGGTTGGAAGGGACCTTTGTGGGTCATTTAGTCCAACCCCCCTGCTAAAGCAGGGTCACCTACAGTAGGTTGTAGAGGACCTTGTCCAGGCGGGTCTTGAATATCTCCAGAGAAGGAGACTCCACAACCTCTCTGGGCAGCCTGTTCCAGTGCTCCATCACCCTCAGAGTGAAGAAGTTCTTCCTCATGTTCAGCTGGAACTTCCTGTGCTTCAGTTTGTGCCCGTTGTCCCTTGTCCTGTCACTGGGCACCACTGAAAATAGTCTGGCCCCATCCTCCTGACACCCACCCTTCAGATATTTGTAGGCATTTATGAGGTCCCCTCTCAGCCTTCTTCAGGCTGAACAAGCCCAGCTCCCTCAGCCTCTCCTCGTAGGAGAGATGCTCCAGTCCCCTCATCATCCTCGTAGCCCTATTTTGTTCCTCCTCTTGGCAAGAGCGCATAGATCTGCACCGTGCTGTTTAGAGGTCCTTGATGCATTGAAAAACATGTTGTGGGAAGTTGGAATCTTATCCTCTGGGGCATAGCAATGAGTCCTGGTGGAAGACAGGTTGACCATGAGCCAGCAGTGTGCCCTGGCTGCCAAGAAAGCCAATGGGATCCTGGGGTGCATCAAGAAGAGTGTGGCCAGCAGGACGAGGGAGGTTCTCCTTCCCCTCTACACTGCCCTCGTGAGGCCTCATCTAGAGTACTGTGTCCAGTTCTGGGCTCCCCAGTTCAAGAAAGATGAAGAGCTACTGGAGAGAGTCCAGCGGAGGGCTACGAGGGCTACGAGGATGATGAGGGGACTGGAACCTCTCCCCTATGAGGAGAGGTTGAGGGAACTGGGCTTGTTCAGCCTGAAGAAGAGAAGGCTGCGAGGGGACCTTATAAATGCTTACAAATATCTGAAGGGTGGGTGTCAGGAGGATGGGGCCAAGCTCTTTTCAGTGGTGCCCAGTGACAGGACAAGGGGCAATGGGCACAAAATTAAGCACAGGAAGTTCCGTCTGAACATGAGGAAGAACTTCTTCCCTCTGAGGGTGACGGAGCACTGGAACAGGCTGCCCAGAGGGGTTGTGAAGTCTCCTTCTCTGGAGATATTCAAGACCCGCCTGGACAAGGTCCTGTTCAGCCTGCTGTAGGTGACCCTGCTTCGGCAGGAGGGTTGGACTAGATGACCCACAGAGGTCCCTTCCAACCCCTACTACTATTCAAGTTCTGCCTTCCAGACTGTTTGCGATTATGTTTTTCCTAGCAAGATTAATAAATATTTATTTTCTAGAATGCTGACATTAAATGTATTTGATGCACTCGGTGACACCGATATGGGTTTCCTGTTATGTTCATTTAAAAAAAAAAAAAGAGCAATGTCCCAGCAACTTTGGGAGTAGTCAGTGGTCTGTGGGTTCTTGAGTATTTCTGAACTAGAGTAAATATTCAGTAACACAGCAATGAAAGACTAGGACATGCAATGCTAACTGGTTGAAATGTATTTTTGTATGCCTTCTCATAGTTTGTTTCTTGCTTTGGCTTGATTATTCTTAACAACTTGATCTCAAGTTACGGTAGGACTTCTGAACAAAAATAGAAGTAGGGCAGTACGTATTTAACCGAGCCGTATTTGCCAGAGAGGAACCTGTTGCTTTCTTTAGGACCGCTCGGCTGGAAGGGTGGAAACAAAGCAGCGCATAAACTCCAGCTAAACCCTGCGCTGGGAGCCGACGTGTGACCTTCAGGTTGACGTCCACGGTGGACTGCAGTACACACGCAAAGCCCTGCGATTCCTGCATGTCCCAGCTCTGTCGTAGCGTGCAAAATTACGGCTTCCGTAGTCAGAGGTGAAAAAGTTCATTCCTGCTGGTGTGCAGATTGGGAAGAGAAGGGTTTGTGTGTATGACTGGCTGCCGTGCTTGGCGGTGGAAATAAATACCAGGCTGCCCTCAGTGTCATCGTGCTTTTGTGGCAGTCTAAACAGTTTAGGATACAAATTGCCAAACAAACTATTGTAACTATTCTTTAAAACAAAACAAAAAATGATGCTGAAATGTTGCTCTAATGTGCAAATCCTGTAGCATCTGATAGGAGAGCTTTCTATGAAAAATACTGGTCTTCCTGTAATGTCTGGTTTAGGCTTGTGTACAAGGTGCTGCTTTTTATAGAGAAAGATTTTAAACAAGTTTCCCTTCTGTGGAAAATACTTCTGGCCTGACTTTGTGGTCGAACTCAATGAGAGTCCCTTAATTTTCTGTGAAGCAGGACTGCAAGCTTGAGCAGTACAAAACAGTTTGTAAAGAGGACCCACTTTTTTTGTAAACCATCCACATTATAAATAGCAGCAAGATGTTGGCTGCTCTTCAGCAGCACTTTTTTGGGCAAACCTTGCCAAAAGAGAAAAATCAAGTGGGCCTTTCAGTAGGGGCAGCACATCATACTTTTATCTGAATTATTCATGAAGAGACATACCCAGATTATCCGTGGCATATGTGTGCCTGTATTCAGATTTAGCCTTGAGGAAATCTGCTGACCTAAACACGGGAGCGGAGTGGGAGCAAGGCAGTGTGATTACAGCCAGCTCCGAAGGAGTGGGTTTACATCCTGGCACTGCGCCTCGGATTCCCTCTCTATTTAGTGCTAGGGAGGACTAAAAATAATATCTGCAGTGTAGCGGGGTGGCATGAAGTTTGCAAAATAAATGCATTTCCTCCATAGTGACCTTCTGTCTGCAAAATCGCCACAGAAGACGACGATGTAAAAACAATTACATAGAGCACGTCAATCGATCTGTATGAAGGCTGGGTTGTGTTTGGCTTTTTTCTTTGCTCGATACTTCAAATATGCAGCATCACAGTTGGGAGTGTGAGAAACGTGGAGACCAGCCCAGACTGCAAGATTAATGATCTTGGTGTTTCTTCATGTAACCAACTATTTTACTTCTGTATGTTTACCCACTGTTCTGCACTTCATCTGTTTTACTTAATATCATACGCTTGGTAGTTGTTCTGTGAGAATTTGAAAGGGAACTTTCTGTGTTTAGTGAAAATTAGAGGTCAAAACTTCAGCAATCCTTTTTAATGATACCATCAATAGTAAGCTGAAGAGAAGCTTAGCTGTAGTGCCATTTTACTTATCTAATTTTTTCAGATTTGACAGGCTATTTGATACGCTTTTGCTCCGAGCTCTCACATGACTGCCATAAAAAGGTCAGATTCTGAGAAGACCATTAATACTTGATTTCTGCAGCACAAGAGTGGCTGCTTCAGCTGAATTTGGTTACTTCTGGAAGTGACAGCCTCAGGCAAGCCAGGGATGTGTATGCATAGGTTGCTGTTTATTATCTGTCAGGTAATGCATCATGTTATAAACTGTAATATCATAAGCTTTCCTATTATGCTAAATTTGAAGTTTCATTCTGATACTTTTCTTCAACACGGCAGCATTATTTCATTGTTTGCTAACCCAGCCTGTAATATTGGATGTTTTTTAGCAGTTTAGTCCTGCTGTTAATGCTTTGCAATTGTACTGTTAGATTTTGTGCACATAGTATACCACCACCTGAAAAGCTCCCACAGAGTTCCACTCGTTTTGCAGATTTTGAAATTCTTGCTATAGCTCAAAATGCTCTGTGGAGTACCACAGGATGTTGCAGTCCTTGTAGGAACACAGCCATGTACGTGATAGTTAACACCTAATAAGACAAAAACACGCTGGTAAAATGTGCAGCCCCTCACTACAAGAAGGACACTGAGGTGCTGGAGCATGTCCAGAGAAGAGCAAAGAAGCTGATGAAGGGTCTGGAGAACAGGTCTTATGAGGAGCGACTGAGGGATCTGGGGCTGTTCAGTCTGCAGAAAAGGAGGCTGAGGGGAGACCTTATCGCTCTCTATAGCTACCTGACAGGAGGTTGTAGTGAGGCGGGTGTTGGTCTCTTCTCCTAGGTAACTAGCGATAGGACGAGAGGCAATGGCCTCAAGTTGTGTCAGGGGAGGCTGAGATTGGATATTAGGAAAAATTTTTTTACTGAGAGTGGTCAGGCATTGGAACAGGCTGCCCAGGGAAGTGGTGGAGTCACCATCCCTGGAGGTGTTCAAACAACATGTAGATGTGGCACTTCAGGACATGGTTTAGTAGGCATGGTGGTGTTGTGTTGATGGTTAGACTTGATGATCTTAGAGGTCTTTTCCAACCTAAATGATTCTATGATTCTATATTTTAGCCTTTTACATGATGACTTGAAGCATGCTTGCACCTGTATCACGCTTTTGAGTGGGATTACTGGTTTCAGGTAATACCAGGTGGGGTGTAAGGTTTAAACTTCGGATCACCTGAATTTCTTTACAGAAAGTTCAAGATTTATTTGTCTGTGATATCATTCTGTCCATCAGTTCTTAAGTATTTAAGTCTGTTACATATGTAACATGTATGAAATACTTCCTTTCAACTGTGTACTGGACCAGTTTGTTGGGAGCAGAGTAGGCTTCATGGTGTCCTCTTACAGAGGTCAGTTAATTCACGTGAGCGTACGGCTGCCACGTGGGCTTCCCAGGCATGTTACAGGGAGCAGCGTACATGAATTGTAATGGATCACTGCTCCTGGAAGCGCTGTTATTATGTACCCATGAGAGCCCTGTGTGAAACTATGCAAGGTCTGCTTCATGCTTTCATCCCGGGCTTAATTGCTTTGGGTTGGTTTCAGGGGTCTGTTCGGTGAATGACTTAAGGATCTGTCCAGAGAGCCCTGCTCTGAGATAGCAACCCAGTCACACAAGTTGTTCTGCCCAAATTGCAGTGTTTTCCCATAGGATCACCGGCTGCTAAATGTTTTCCTGTAGGATCACTAGCTGCTAGAACCCTGTTCTGCTTTACTGGTCTGTAGCACATTTTGGTTTTAGTACTGCTTTAAGTATCATCCTACCATCGAAATATAGCAGTCTCTTGTTATCACTGTCATAAAAATAATAGTCTTGAAGTTTCTTGTTTCTTCTAGTACTGTTCCTATTAAAATGTCAAAATATGTTTCAGCTAACTTAAATAAGCAGGTGGATAGGGATGGGCAAGTTTCTAATTCAGACTCAGTACACGGTGCTACTGTCGTTTGGAGCCATGCAGAGACCTAAGAATACATAACAATTATTGTTGGCACGTAGACCTGCTGGCCTTGTTTGTTGTGCACATCAGGAGTGTTTCACCAGGGGAGTGCCTTGCTTAGGGCTGTTTTCTCTTGTTGATGCCTGCGAATCAGGCATGAACTGCTACAACTTAGGGACAGGAAGATGACGAGGGGACTGGAGCATCTCTCCTATGAGGAAAGGCTGACAGACCTGGGCTTGTTCAGCCTGGAGAGGACTGAGAGGGGACCTTATAAATGCTTATAAATATCTTCAGGGTGGGTGTCAGGAGGATGGGGCCAGACTCTTTTCAGTGGTGCCCAGCGACAGGATAAGGGACAACGGGCACAAACTGAAGCAGAGGAAGTTCCATCTGAACATGAGGGAGAACTTCTTCCCTCTGAGGGTGACGGGGCACTGTAACAGGTTGCCCAGAGGGGTTGTGGATTCTCCTTCTCTGGAGATACTCAAAACCTGCTGTAGGTGACCGTGCTTCGACAGGGAGGTTGGAATAGATGATCCCCAGAGGTCCCTTCCCACCCCTGCCATTCTTTGATTGTGTGAATGACCACAGTGAAGTCATCTTTTGGAACTGCAACATGAAGTTAATGGGGAATCTGGTACAGAAATCAGAGCAGCCCACAAAACAGTAGAGAGCACAGGTCACTGCAAGATCCCTTACCGCTTGTCAGCAGCTGCGTTAGTGTTCAAATTTGCAGGCCTTTCCAGTCTTTTTACCATATGTGTGTACAAGACTACTGCTGATTATTTTCTCATGCCATGTTTCTTGCTCTTCTGTTTCAGCTCCTTGAAATTGTCCCAATCCAGGACTATAATCTGTTTCTGTGTGGAAGTTGTCCATACTGCATGAAGTACTGTTAATCACGAAAATTCATGATTCTGACCATAGGAGAAAAAAGATGATAATCCCTTCCCTCCACTGCTTCCCACAAACTTGCTGGCCCTGAATTAAAACTTTAAAGAAAATAAAGCCTTTCGTTCTTCTGATTGGTTGCGTGTTGTCGGGAGCTGAGCTTTTCAGATGTAGCTATCAGGATTATAAAAATTTTAACTTTATTCCTTTTCATATTGCTAGTTACAAGTTTCACATTTTAAAAATATCCCCAAAACTATCTCCTATCTCTTCTTTTTTTTTTTTTTTTCCATTAAAGTTTTTTTTTTTTAAAAGTATGTTGTGGTAACAGCTGTTTATTGAATAAAAACCTGAACAGAAAATTTATGTAAAAATAAACATGTGTGACAATCATTTCAATTTTAATAGAGCTGTTATAATGTTTTTACTTGCTCAAAGTAACTTTAGATATAAAATTTGTTTTCTCCACACCCTTTTTTAAAACACACAACCTGGCACATATTTATTTTTAAGTCAGGACTGCATATGGCCCATGAGGAGTGAAAGTTAGCTTCCTTGGTGATCAAGGCAGTCGTATCATGTTTCAGAAAGAAGGTATGAATAATAAAAAAACCCCAACCACCCCCCTCCCCAGCTCTTACTGTGGAGGGAAAGGATGCTGTGCTGTGTGGTGAAGGCTGTAATATTAGCAAAGTAACTCCTGGAGCGTGACATGAACGGCTGAGTCGTGTGTAGCTGGTACTGAGACAAATGGCGGCTGAAGGATGCCGCTTGTTGCGTGGCTGCTGCTACAGCTGGTAGAGTGCCTGGTTAAGAGCAAAGTAAACCTGAGCCCAGTAAGAACTGCTGTAAAAAAATACACTGCAGATAAGCGTACTTTAATCTCTGGAACATGTAATTGGTTCAGCAACGTTTGCGAGCACCTGAAGTTCTCAGGTGTGCAAACATATTTGTGACATTGACATAATCACTGAGTTCTAGTTTCTTCTTCTGCATGAATCCACTAGAAATAGTAGCAGAGGGCACTTTCTTTTCTGCTGTTAATACAGTTACATTCAAATATCAAATTGTGAAGTTAGTATCTGTCCTTGAAACTGTCAGATTACTTCGCTGCATCTTAATGTCGTACAAGGCTACTGTTGTCGGTCTCTATGCTGGTCATGTATGTATCCAATGAGAACTGAAAGTGTTTAATGTGAGTCTCAGAATACGCTTTTCCTGAAACTACATGAAATTAATACTTTCAAAAATTTATATTCAGTTTGTGGTCCTTGAAGACTATCTCTATTGGAAGATTGTTTTGACAGATCAGTTGTTGGTAGTGAATTTTTTTAAAGTGTGTTTAACTCCTTATGCTAGGCATTCTGGTAACCATCAGTCAAATATTTTCGTACATAAGGCACTGTTTGAAATTTGGATTGAAGATGAAGAGGTCTTTACTTTCCTTAATAATGCCTTTGCCTCCCAGCTCCCAGATGCTTTTTTCTGAGCGAGCAGACTCAAAACCGAGCATCGAGAATGACTCGCAAGCCCTTGCGCCTGTGCACAGTGGCAAAGGGTGAGCGGGTAGAGTTTGTAACAAGCCTGCGGTTCTTTCACCGGCTGTAAAGAAGCTGGCAAGTTCATGGGGGCTAGAAACCAGTATATCACAAAAGTTCAGAGTGCCGTTTCTGAGACGATACGGCAGTGTAGGTTAAACTTAAGGGGAGAAGAGGGAGCAATTCACCTTCTTCATTAGGGAATTACAACACTTCCATGGGAGTGCTTGCGGTCTGCTGAAGGACTGATTTAGTGGCAGCTTGGAGGAAAGGGAAGCTTCTAGTATTCTGCATTGTAATTGGGCTCCTGGGTAATTAACCAGTGGCTCTGACAGTCATATTCCTTCTACTGCTTGAATCATGTGTTTCTAAAACCAAACATGGTTGTTTGCCAGTTTGCTTATAAATGTGGCATTACTACTTTATGGAGTAACACAGTGCCTGTTGTAATAGGACAAGGGGTAGTATTTTTTAATTAAAAGAGGGTAGATTTAAACTAGGTGGAAGGAAGAAAATTTTTACAGTGGGGGTGGTGAAACACTGGCACAGGTTGTGCAGAGAGATGGTTGATGCCCTATCCTTGGAAGCATTCAAGGCCAGGTTGGATGGGACTCTGAGCAACCTGGTCTAGTTGAAGATGTCCCTGCTCGCTGCAGGGGGGTTGGACTAGATGACCGCTAAAGGTCCCTTCCCACCCCAACTATTCTATGATTCCATGGTGATTCTATGAAATAACTATCTAAATACCTTCTTAGGCATTGTACTTCCCACTAGCCATGGAACCTCTTGTCGTTTTTCCTTTTGGTGCTATTTTTCCTCTTGGCTCTGTTTTTGTTATCTGTCTTAGATGGTGGTTGATCAGAAGGGTTTAACGTCTTGGTTATTCATTTGTTTTTCTGCTTTACTGGAATCTGCATAGTTTGAAAATAGTAACATGAAGGAAAGAAAAACCCAAAACACAGTAGTAACTTATTCAAGTGAGTTACTGCTAGGCCCTCACAGATTCCAGTACCATAGAGAGCCAGACCCTTGTCTTTGTCCCTTAACCAGGGAGCTCAGAGTGCTACAAGAGGTCTTCATCACCCGCTTCATCCAGTTGCTTCTTTCAGTCAACCTGGAGGCTCTCAGTCTGTAGCAGCAGTGTATATGACAGTACACATCGGTGCATACCTCTTGCTCCAGCCCATGGAGTACAAACTAACAGATGGTGTCAACAAAGGAAAGAGAAGATTTTAACTACATCAAAAAATCATGTATTTTGAAGGGTGCTGTTGCATGAAAATGTTTGACTAGCACAAGCACGGGAATTCCATTCACAGAAGTATGATTTCTCAGTGCCACTGTGGGGTTTTTTGTAGGTTGGAAATAAATTTATCTAATCAGACTAGATACAATCTTTTAGAGATGAGTAGATTTAAAAGAAAGTACTGATTATGTGGGGGGTTTTGACTTTATGTGCAGAATGCTTATTAGGACTATAAAAAAGATCAGATATTTTCAGGAATAGATTGAGTCACTAGCAATGTTTAATAGTCCAGATTAACAAAAATGCCTCTTTTGAGTCTTTGGGGAGCTCTAATGCTTGTGTATTTCTTCAGCATTTCTGTGAAGGATGCTTTTGTCTCAGCAAATTTCCCTACAGCATCTACCATTATTATACTTTCTCAAGCATAAGTGACCTTCACTTAGCTGTTTCAGATTCTGAATATCTAAAGTTTATATACAAGAACTGCGTCTTTCACTGTGCACCCCAAGAATTCCCCAATGTAGTGGTATAAAGCAGAAACACTGATGTCTCACAAAAAAAAACTACACGGGAACATCTAGACCTTGTAAAATAATTTGGATGTGATCAAGCACAACTGAATTTTTCTAGCCAGTTCTGCAGTTTCATGTAAAGGAATCTGCAAATATGATACCGATGACTGCTTTGGACAGCACGAGTCCTGTTTCAACAAATGTCAACCTCCTGTTTGCGGGACTGAGCCTCTTAAAATGTCCAGCACTCTATCTAGAATGTAAATAAGTTCTTCCCTATAAGCCTTTCCTTCTAGCCCCCGTGCTGAGAACATGCAGCAGGGATCATATATATAATTTCAAATAAAGTACCTTGCTTCAGGTTATTTCCCAGCTTGCAAATGACCTTTCTTTATGACCTTGCAGTCGTGCTGCTTTTGTGTGAGCCACAGCTCCTGGCTGGACTCGGGACATAATTGCCCAGTGTTACAGCTGGGCTGGCCCAAAGACACCAGTTATTGCACAGAATGACGTTATTCTGCTGATACTTGTATGCTTAAATATTTAGAAGCGATGATTCTTTCCAAGCTTATTTCTAAAGGCACAGGACTTTCACGTGTTCTTGGACAAGTCTAGCTGACTTCAGGGAGTTGGCTTACAGGTATGAATTTTCCAGAAATTGGCCACAAGCCCAAAATTTGGCTGGGAGGGTTAATCTGAAGAGTGCTGTAGTTAGACCTTGTCTCCATGTTCACTGAAGGCTCTTTGTAACTTTTGATTTTTACCAAGACCTTTAAAAATGTTTTTTTACTTGCTCGTTAGCTGCTTTGAGACGTGCTTTAATGGGAATGTATCTAGGATGTCACCTATCCTCTTCCAGCAGGCCTACAGCACTTTACTGTGAAGTAGCAGCTTTAAATAATTGCAGAATATTCTGAAAAGAAGCTGTTACCTGATTTGCAACAAACTCAGGAAAGTGCTATTGGATCTTTCTTCCAAATACTTTTTTTTTTAGTAAATTGCAGTTTTATGTGACAACCTGATACTTTAGGATCTACTGGGTCTGTTGGAAAAAGCAGTTTTACACAAAATTACAGAATCACAGAATGTTTGGGGTTGGAAGGGACCTCTGTGGGTCATCTAGTCCAACCCTCCTGCCGAAGCAGGGTCACCTACAGCAGGCTGCACAGGACCTTGTCCAGGCGGGTCTTGAATATCTCCAGAGAAGGAGACTCCACAACCTCCCTGGGCAGCCTGTTCCAGTGCTCCATCACCCTCAGAGGGAAGAAGTTCTTCCTCATGTTCAGACGGAACTTCCTCTGCTTCAGTTTGTGCCCATTGCCCCTTGTCCTGTCACTGGGCACCACTGAAAAGAGTCTGGCCCCATCCTCCTGACACCCACCGTGAAGATATTTGTAGGCATTTATGAGATCCCCTCTCAGCCTTCTCTTCTTGAGGCCGAACAAGCCCAGCTCCCTCAGCCTTTCCTTGTAATTTATTGGAGGTATCCTCATTTTATTGGAGGTGTGGCATAGACATTAACAATGAGGGTATTGCTCTTTCACAAAATCCCTTTTTTGATTGCAGGAGCCCCTGTAGATTGCAGAAGGTACAAGAAGGCTGTAGAAAATAACCTGGTGATAGTGTCTTGTATAATTATTTTCAACAAATGTTACAAATATTTGTATTGTACATTGATGTTCTTTTTAACGGTTTCAAAGTGGCTTTTTGATCTACTTCTTACTGTCAGATCTGAATGTTTTACAAAAGTATGATTAAATTTAAGAGAAGGGAAGAGGTGTCTTAATTCAGGGGAAAAAAAAGTAAAATCTCAGGAAGGGATTTTTAGCTGAATAGAAATAGAAAATATCTATCATGTGAATGCCCAATTTAGGGTGTTCAGGAACTGTCTTGTCAAAATAGTTATCTATCCAGACCTTATTCCAGCTTCTGTTCCAGCTGTAACTTCCCAGCCTTGCAGCTCATCAGATTCCAGGACCTTATATCAGTCACTTGGACGCTGAGAAGCGTACAAAGTGTTGGACACTTAGGCAAAGCTGAAGCACTTTGCCTGGCACCACAGGAGGTCATAGTGGTGGAAGAAGAGCGACGGTCTCTCTTGCTGCTGTTTATCTTCTGCAGCTACAGCATCATCCTCCTTTTTTGATTTCTGTTTCTTGGGCCACGTATAACAAACGTTCGTATAAATGGTGCAGGCGGACTGTCTTCCACTGCAGTTCTGGTTTGTTCTCAGATGATGGCCTTTTTTGACATGAATGAGCCAGGGGTCTTGTGGAGAAAAAAGCTTTGGTTTTTAACACAGAAGTTGTCAAGAACCTCACTATATCCACTGCAAATCTCTGTCCCTTTTGAGCTAACTGGGTGTCTGACGGCAATAGAAGACTCATCCTCCAGTCCTCATGAAAAAATAAAACCACGTTAATTTTTCCCAGACACTTATTGAGAGTAAACATTTTGGATGCTGGAGTGGGAATTGTAGTGGGTACTAAATTCTGCGTTCTGCTTCCAGCTCATCTTTGCCTAGTGCTGTTGCTTTGCCATCGCAGCTCCTTCCCGGTTTGCAGGCTGCTGCTGCCGCGCTCGTTTGCATTCGCTGTGACTCTGACTTCTTGGGTCTTTTTCTGATCTCTGTGATTTTGTCAGTCTTTTTGTATTGGCAGTCCCTGGTCTGACACAGGTCCTCATCAATCTCCCTTGCTTTTACCTTGTTCCTTCTGTCATGTGTTTGGCTGCAGTCCCTGTGACCCTTTCAGCTCCCCCTGCAGTTCTTTCTCTTCTCTCAATCCTCTCTGGTCCCTGTCTTTCCTTCTTTCTCCTCCCTAGCTTCTTATCCAGACTCGGTCTTTCCTTCCCACTCTTGAAGTTGTGGACTCAGTCATATTGCAGATCCACTGTGAGCTGTGTTTGCAGGCAGAAATGGCTAAATGTTCGATGAAAGAATTTTCAGGGTCTGGTTAGCATCCAGGGAATGTGACTGCTTTGTATATACATTTAATACCAAATACCTGCTAGCCAATGTTTTGCAGAGATTTATAATTTGGATAGATTTTTGTGGAAACAAGAATCTCAGATTATACACAAAGATCAAACTGAAGAGCGTGCCTGTCCAAATACCTTGGAAGAGTTGCTTGCGGTGATTTATTTTTTTTTTTTTTTTTGAACAGGAGCCAAAACCCAAAGAAAAGTATAATATAATAGTTCATTGACTGAACTGTTTTGAACATGTCAGTCCAGAAAGCTTGGCAAAGTTGTGATTTAAAACCAGAGCCTTGTAGCATGAACTGTTGGCTTACCTGAGCATTGTTTCATTCCAGGAGACATAAACAGTCTTTATTCTGAGAGTGTTGATGGGGGAAGAAACAATCCAAAATGGTGCTTTTCCATGGGGGAATGGGCATTATTTTAAAATGTCAAATGTGTCATCAAGTTTTTCATACGGATTTTCTGAGGTGGGGGGTGTCTCTTTCTGTAAGACATTTTCGGCTCAGAAGTGAGGAGGATTTCACCAAAAATACGAGGGGAGAAAAGGAACGAAGCTGAATGTGTTATGAATTAATGTAGTCTCAGACGTGGGTGTGTGGAAATGAGCGATTCCGTATGTTGAGAACACATTCAGATTTAACATAGTGAATGTTTCCTTTTTTGTGCTTGAGGTTATAATAGAAGAGACAGCATTTGGAGAGGGATTAGGAGAAATTAAAGCCCTGCTGGCTTCTGTTGTTACTTCGAACTTTAGACAAGATTTTCCATCTCTAACACCAAACTTGTGCGAAGACTCACTGGTAAAGGGCCCCGTCTTCCCCTGGCTGGTACTTGCAAGTCACAGAATCACAGAATGTTCGGGGTTGGAAGGGACCTCTGTGGATCATCTAGTCCAACCCCCCGAAGTCTTTATTATAGAGTGATAAACCGGTATTTGAAATGGGGCTGGTCAGTAAAATCAATTGAAAGCTCAGCTCCTTCACAGGAGAGTGTCCATCCCACACACACAGGTTAAATAGTGTCAGAATTTCAACTCATTCTAAAACAGAAATGCTAAATGTTGGTTGGATCTCCAGAAAGAGTTGAAGAGATGAGAAGGTGGTTCACTTGCCTTTTTCTCATCGCATTGGAGCCCGGATTTCTGATGCTGATTCTCTGAGATGGAGGTACAGTGGCAGTTTACCCTAATCCAAGGCAGAGTGAGGTTGTTTTTTGTCAGATGTGGGAAGAGGCATGTGCTCACCTTACCGACTGTTGCTAGATACGGCAGGGTTGCTCCCTGTGTGTGGAAACAAGAAAGGGGGGAAATTCCACCACCCTGCTTTTTGTTTTTCGCTTTAAGGACAATTTTCTAATGCTGAAATCCACAAATGTCTTTTGTATTTTGAAAATATGAAACGTGCAAGTTATTCTTAAGGTCCTCTCCCTGCTGAGTTTTTCCTTTCAGCTGGCCAGGGCATCCATCGGCCCTGTGAGACCTGACGGCTGCAGATGTGGTGGGCAGCTGGTTTCGCTACGGGGGTGGTAGTGCCTGACTTCTCAAACATTTGGCTTTCTGCAAGCAGCACAGTTCTGCTGCTGCTGGAATTCGCCTGTTCAGAAGCGTCATTTCCATTCGTGTTTTACAAGAACATTGTGTTTTCAGATGTATTTTAAGCACCGGAGCACTGTAGTTTCCCTCCACATGGAAGAAGGAATGGATGGAAGAAGGAAGAAGACCAGCAAGAGGACCTGGAGAGGAACCCTAGTCTTTGGGGTTAGGAGAGGCTCTAAACAGGTAGATTCCTTTTTGAGATCATTTTCAGGGAGGATGGGAGATGGTGATGCTGTTATCCGATCCTTTTCCCGCTGTTTCCTGTTCTTATTTCTGAACAAATGCCAGGCCACAGAGCATCTTTCCTGGCATAACAGGATTAGGGTTATGAAGAAGTAAACCTCGGCAGACCTGTTGGTCATCCCTTGTACCTGAAGAGGAGGCAGTAAAGACAGAATGCTTGGACTATACGTTCTGTGCGGTCTGGAGGGCTGGTGAAACCCAGATGTGTAAGGTCCAGTGCTGAACTTGCTTCCGAAACAGGAGAGCCCTGAAGAGATACTTTTGAGGTCAGAGTAAAACTAGGAGGTAATTGCACAGTTTAGCCATAAACATCTTGAGCCAGGAGCATGAGGTATGTTCCCCTGATGTTATGAAAAGGTCAATGAAATACAGTCTATTTCCGTAATATTTCAGAACAGCAAAACTGGTAAATTAGAGATGCTAAGAAATACTAAAGTTAGTAAATCCCCTATGCATCAATTCAGTAAAAGTAATTTCATTTTAAGGAGAAGGGCCTTCCAACAGCATTAAAAGTAATTTCACAGCTTCAATGAATTTGGTCATGCCTCTGCAGCGAAGAGTGCATTCCCCTTTTTATTGCCATCTGTGAAAACTGCTCTTACCTACATTTGAATTCGAGACACAATGGTTAGACTGGTCTGTGCCTAGTTGGAAGCAACTGATCTCATTTTTGAGAGGATATTTGGTAATAAATACATCTGTTTATCAAATGGAGTTTCAGAAGGGAAATGATTAGTCGTTTACTGAACTTCAATATAAAGGGCAGCTTTTTATAGCCTAACTTTTAGTAATTGCTCTAAATATACAGCAGCTACTTGATAGAATATGTTAACATGTATTAAGGGCAGATGTGACTCTCTTTGAGAGGAAAAGGACTGCCAGCTCTTAAAAGATCTCCATTTATCTAAAACTAAATATAACATTCACTGATATTTGAGATAGATACTGAATATTTTGGAAGATTTTTTTATTGTTGCTTCAGATTTCCTGTCGTTTTCAGTGATTGTAGCACCTAGATGACCGGTAAAGACAGAGGTAATCTGTCTGCACATACTTCAGTTTCCCTTTGAAGTTTACAGCTATATTTGTTAGTAATGGCTGCTTGGTGTGTTTTCATTCTCATCATAGAGTAGACAAACTAACAGTTTTTAATTACTATCAGGTATTTCTGAATTTGAAACAATTTGAAACAATCATTTTAGAGAGGCTGAATTGGAGGCAGGAGCAAATTTGGTGCCCTGTGTGCATTCAGTATTCAAACTTGTTTAATACGTTTAAAATAAACAGATCTTTAAGTATGAGCTAAGATGCAGAGATCAAAATTCTTTGCCTACTGTGGGCTGAGGCAGATAGGCCTAATACAGACAGAGATCTGTTGAAATATGTGACATTTTAAGTGGACGGTATTGTGGACCATATACTTTATTTTAGAAGTAGGCTTCACAAGAAACAGCTGATTTTAGTTGGTGTCTGTTGTGAACATGCCTTACCTTTCAAGTGGAATTTATGATGTGACTTTCTGTCTGTTTGCGCCAAGTTAGGTTAGAGCTTTAAAAACAATTTTCAAGTGCAGTTCGTCTGGACCTTCAGCTAAATTGCACTTGAAAAATATTTTAAAAACTCTAACCTAACTCGGTGCAAACAGACAGAAAATTCAGGAATAAGCTGGGATTTAACTCTCTTGGAGTCTGACTTCTTTTTGACACAATGCTGCAAACAGTGAGCACTGTATAAAAATAAACGAAACAAAATATAGACTCGATGGAGGATGATCCTTCAGTCCTCAGAACTTTTGAAGAAGGGCAGAGTTGTGCTGCATAGCACGTCTCTCTATGTCAAGCTGGCATGACAGATTCAGTCCTACATCCAACCAGCATCCAAGCACCATATCCTCACCCTTGCAGCAAGAATCTTACCATTGACTGGGAAGAAAAATTGTCTTGAGTCTCATTTCTCTAGTTTTAATGTGTATATATCCACGCACCCACTGTGGTATATGAAGAGAGAAGACATTTCATTCATTAAGACTCCTTCCAAATGATGAGGGTTTTTTGGAATTGTTAATGAGCTGATGAGATTTCACAGAATCACAGAATATTCGGGGTTGGAAGGGACCTCTGTGGGTCATCTAGTCCAACCCCCCTGCCGAAGCAGGGTCGCTGACAGCAGGCTGCGCAGGACCTTGTCCAGGCAAGGTCCACAAACCTTGTCCAGGTTTAGAAGCCTTTGGAACAGATGTATGTGATGGGAGCAGTTGAGTATTCACCAGTTACTTACCAGCATGTCGTTTGAATTAGGATTGCGACAGGGAGGAAGTTTCCATGGGGGATTGCCTCATATAGCCAGCAGAATACCAGTCTATTTTAGTTGCTCAGTGCAAGTTTTATATAGCTTTAATGTAAGTTAAACAAAATTGTTCTGTTTTGCACAAATAAGCTGCACAAATTGCGCTGTTTTAGTTTTCAAATCAAAGGTGGGTGACAGACTTTTCTTTACAAGGAGAAATGCATAGGAATTGTTTCTTGATGTTGGAAAATAAACTAGGTTCTTAGTTGGTACTTGAAATACGGAGACCAGGAATATTTTTCAGCTCATGATTCTGCTTTACCCTGTCCATGGCACAAGGTGTGAGTTCACGCCACCTCCTACATCCTTTTTTTTCCATTAGACGTAGAGCCCCCAGAGCAGGAGGAGAGTTCGGCTGGATCCCAGAAGACTCCTCATTCTGGAGATCGAGTCTACCTTGTTGTTCATAGGGCATCATGGAACAAACCCACCTCGCAGGGCGAACACTGACGTATCGGAGCTCTACGGAAGAGGGTCAGAGTCTGTGTTTGGAAACCGGGCATACCAAAATAAGTCCCTTTTCGTCAGAAATTTGGGATTGCTTTCTTATCAGAAGATTTTTTTTCTCCTGCTTTCTGCCTGTTTTTGAAAGCAGATGTTTGGCATCTGGCCGCTCCCAGATTCCCAGTGTGGAAAGATCCAAACTACATCCAAGATCTGTTGGTTAGCTGGAGCTGATGCTGGTGCCCCAAGCACTGGTCCTGTCCTCTGAGCCAGGAGTCAGAATATGAGAATTCCTGACATACATTTCCTTAGGCCATCACTCATATGTTACAATTCATTTAAAAAAAAAGTTACATGTATTCTTACTTGTTTGAGGTCAAGCATGTAGCACCGTCTGGTTTAGGGTTGCTAATCTGAATACGGTACTTCAAGCCTTTATTGGAAACGCCGAAATGCTTTGGTGGAACGTAACCTCCAGGCGCCATGGACAAGTATTGTGTTACGCAAGAGCTGTTTCTAATGTATGAAAGATTAACATCTGTGTAGAAAGTTAATCAGGAATAAACATCCTGTGCTGATAAGGTAAAAATCCCTGTCAATTTAATAATAACCCCTATTTGTAAGAGTTGCCAATTTAGATCTAAAATTTGGTGTTTAGCCAGGCATTGGTCCATGGAGTAGTCAGAGAGGAGTATAATATTTTTTAAGAATTATGTTGTTTACAGTGACTGACCTTTTTTCTTTGAATTTTCATCTTTGTTATTAAATACAGTTAAATCTGTTCCTTCATTTTTGCATTGTTGTGCTTCTGCTAATAAGCACAGGTAGTCATTCAGGCTGATGAAAATGTTGATTAATCTCATAAATTTTAAGTCAATTGAGCTTGCAAATATTTATTAAAGGAAGCATAAATTTGCCTCAGATCTACTTGTTCTAAAGCACCGTTACTGAAGCTTTTAGTTTTGAAGTCAATGCTTTAAAGTATGAGTTATGCACTCCTGGTTTTTTTAGTGCATGTAGCATACTTTATTTTAGGTTAAACTTTTTATTTTAAGCTAAAGCATGTGTTTAGATAATAAGTTTCAGTACAGATACAGGTGACTCACTATGGTAGTATCTGTAGTACTAAAGGTCTAGAATAAAAAAACCCCGTAACATTATATACACAGAATAGTTTGCTCTACCAGTAACATGTCAAAAAAGATGACATTGCTGCTTGGATTGTGAAAATTTGAGAACATTCTTTCAAAAAGTAAGAGAGATTAAATGGGGAAAAATTTCATTGAGAAAAAAATGTAGTGTATTCCTAGGGGTGAACTGAGACACACAGTTGTTAGGGATAAAAGAACCCAAAGTCTAAGGAAGCACTGACTGTAATAGATATTCGTTGACATCTGTAGCATATGGGTAGGCTAAGGAGCAAAGTCATTATTCATTTTGGAATATTAATCTGCATTTTGTGGTTCCCATGGATTGGGGTTCCCAATCTAAGTTTACATTTGATATAAAATACCATAAAAGCACATAAACCAATAAGGAAATGATAAGCAGTAAGAACGCCAGTGATGCATTCTGAAGGGTTTGCTCTAAACCCAGCTTGAAAGCATGACTGTAAGATTTCCAGATACTTCTCAGTATTTTTAGAAGTGTCAAAGCCCTGAGATGCCGCATAGTTTGTAACCAAAAGAAAAAGTTCACGTATACTTGGAGAAAGCGTGGTGCGAGATGACTGGAGTCTCCCGAACCTTTCTTTGGCTGCATCTAGCATCTGATGGTACAGCAGTCGTGGGTATGCTTCTCTTTGGAGTTTGCTCAAGCTCTCGTCATCTTTGCGGTACGATCAGCTATTACAAGTTCTCTCATAGTCAAAATAAGCTTCTGACTGTCAGAAGTGGAATAGGAGATTGTTTCTACTCCTGAGGTTTCTTGGAAGAGGGTGAACGTAGCCCTACTCCTTAGCATACGTTTAGAGAGGCTTTGGTGTTGGCCCAGATCAGTAGGACTTGCTTTGTCTCACGTGCAGCCTCCCTTTAATGCCAGAAAATTCTGACAGCTTTGGTAATTTTTCATCCTCCTGGACAAACAATCTGGGCACTTCCAAAGCCACCTCTTTCCTCACCGTTTAGGTGTAAAAGAACACAACAAAAACTAGTTTGCAGAAGCAAATGGTAGCAGTAGGTGCTTGGAAGCGATGGCCCTGGGGACATTTTCCCTGTCCTGTACCAGCAGGAGAAGAGAAAACTATGGCTAGCATGTGTTACGTTGCTTACTACCCCTACCTGTGTTTAAATCTTACCCCATCACAAGCCGTACGCTGCTTCTGCCTTGGAGGAGCGCGAGGGGTTGGTAAGGAAGTTAGGAGAAAAATGCCTTTGGAGAGGCGCTGCATCTTCACCTGGGGAAGGGGAAGAAGAGGGTCAAATGTAGCATCGTTGGGCTCGCTTCCCTTCAGACTCGCTTCCCTTCGGACTCGCTTCCC
This sequence comes from Opisthocomus hoazin, assembly GCF_030867145.1. Classification (NCBI taxonomy): domain Eukaryota; kingdom Metazoa; phylum Chordata; class Aves; order Opisthocomiformes; family Opisthocomidae; genus Opisthocomus; species Opisthocomus hoazin. Next base: position 50,320,935 of record NC_134414.1, on the reverse strand, counting down.
TTCAGCCTCTTCTCCAGTGCAAAGGCTGTCTGTAAGGCTGTCCTGTTTTGAAGTTCCAGTACTCCTCGTGGTGAGCAAGGTGTTGGCCAGGGTGTTCCAGTGTGTGTGTCATTTAAGCTGTCATATGTTAGTTGAAGGGGAAGTCAGTTATTGAAGAGTTCCTCCAAAGGATTTCAGAAATTAAACGTGCTTTAGCAGTGATGCTAATTGCGCCGATAAAACATTTGCATCTCAGCAAAAGCCTCAGCTAGCTATGTTGGGTATATTTCTTGGACTGCTTCTCTCGGTTGCTTAACTTTCACTTTATTTGTTCAAGGGCTGTCAGAAAGGTTCCCAAACAGGCTGTAGACGTCACATCAGCTAAATGCGTTGGAAGGTGGCTTGAAATTTTTAAAATCAAAATCCTATAAAACTGAGGTAAACAGTGAAGATGTTTCTGCTGTAGTCATTCAGTTGAAGTTATTTATACTTAATCTGCTTCTGTATTTAATTAAGTTGCAATTTAAGTTCTAGCTGGAATTCAGCTACAAGATGACATATGATGCTTTTAAGCAATGACATGGTGCTGTTCTTTCCTGGAAAAATTTGTGTATCGGATACATTATGCCATAGTTGACAGGCAGGATTAATTTTGACACTAAGCTTTAAAGCAATGTGATTGGAAAGAAATTTAGCAGATGTGCATATTTGCTGAAGAATCTGGATTTGCAGATTATTACATGTTATGAATTGCAAATTAAGACTACTCGAAAGCTTCCCCACTTTCTGTGCCTGCAACTGTGTTCTTAGTCTCCATGATCTGAAAAGCTTTTCTCCTAAAAGAGTAACTCAGCTTGGTTAGGTAGTTCTTTTGTAAGGCAGTTCAATACCCATAACTGATTAGCGACAAACTACAAAAGCATGCGTTTTGCTAGTTAAAGTTAAAAAAAAAAGGCAAGAAAACATTTCTTTCAGAAAAGGAGAAAGTTGTAAGGTTTTATGAGGTCCATTGTAGTGCTTTTATTTCAAAATAAACTTGAGCGTTTCTCTGGGGGAGACTGAACTGTGGGGAGAAGAAGCAAGTGCTGCAGAAGAGCTCAGTGAATGGCACCAGGAACTGCCAGAAACAACTTGGGAACAGCTGAAGAAGGGAGAATAGTTCCAGGGCTGTTCATGTTGAAGTCTGGGTATCCAGTGACCGATTCCACTGTGGCTCTCCACAAGAAAGCTACAGACTAAGATCTAGACCTCTATTTACAAGAGATGCTGATGTTCCCTAACTTTAACCATAAGCTTTTAGGGTGGTTTATAGTTTGCTGTATTTTACTACGTTATTTCACATGCTCTTGTAAGTCTGTAGGATATCATAGAATCATAGAATGGTTTGGTTTGGAAGGGACCTCAGAGATCATCCAGTATCAAGCCCCCTGCCATGGGCAGGGACACCTTCCACTAGACCAGGTTGCTCAAAGCCCCATCCAACCCAGCCTTGAACACTGCCAGGGAGGGGGCAGCCACAGCTTCTCTGGGCAACCTATTCCAGTGCCTCACCACCCTCATGGTAGAGAATTTCTTCCTAATGTCTAATCTAAATCTACCCTCTTTCAGTTTGAAGCCATTACCTCTTGTCCTGTCACTACACTCCCTGATAAAGAGTCCCTCCCCACCTTTCAGTACTGGAAGGCTGCTAGAAGGTCTCCCTGGAGCCTTCTCTTCTCCAGGCTAAACAACCCATTACATAATTAAAAAAAAACCCTGCTACATGGTTAAGCACCTTCTATCCAAGCGTATTTTTCTGAATGGGACGTCTTCTTACTGTCTGTAGCCTTGGCATTATGGTCGTATCAGGCAGGTCTTGAATAGCAGGTGCAAACCAAAAATAATCAAACAGCGTAATTTAAATTAACTAAGGCCTTCAACTCACAGTTGCTGAATATTTGACAATGCTAAGTAGCATTTTCATTAGGTAATGGAAACTTTGGCATAGCTTTTTCCTTGGGAGGCAGTGACAGAGAAAATTAACACCTCCATCAGCGGCTGTGTTCCTCATGCACGGTCAAAGCCCTTGTATGTTTTGCTGTTAACTAGGCATGTTCACATGTTGCTAATTGAGTTGTCAGTGCAGAACAGGTGGCCTGTGGACCTGCCCTGCCTCCCAGCTCAGCCAGATTAGCTGGGTTCAACCTGCAGGCTGTGCCCTGATGAAGCCCCAGACACAACTTACAGCTATAGCAAAGCACAGTGCCAACTGAAGGCAGAAGTGTATTGTGAGATCGTATTTGTCAGCACAAAAGTGCACCCTCCCTAAAAAATCCCAAGACGGCATGATTTTTAAATTTAACATTGAATTAGCGAAACCACCAATGGAACAAAAAAAAAAAATGGTTGGATTAAAAAAGGCAGGTTGTCATTGAAGTACTGGAAAGTAAAGTCTCTCTACGATTTCTACACAGGCTTTATTTGGATTATCAAGGTGTTCTACTCCTTCCTTCCTTCCTTCCTCCCTCCCTTCCTTCCCTCCTTCCCATTCTAAGGAAAAACAGCTGAGACTTGAGGTATATAGTCTGGCAGTACAGACACCTACTGACATAAAGATGGAACAGTTGTTGTACACAGATTCTACACGCAGTTGCTGTGGTGGCTGAAAAGCGGTGAAATCCTTGCCAAGTAAGTGTCCGTAAGCTGCACAGGCATAGTTGATCACTAGAAGTCCAGACCATATTTAGGATAGCATTTAAAGGCACTCTGCAAAACAAGACATCCCGTGATTAGGCATGGGGTTGTAAAGGCTTTGTAAAACAATGTGCAGAGAAGCAGATACAATTGTAGGGCAAGGGCCTAAAATGAAAAAGGTTTTCAGCCAGATACTTCTTGACATGGTGAAGCAATCAAAGACTGCTCCTCCTGCCTAAATGCAGGAGAGACAAGTTTGAAGCTAATCGCATTAGGGACAAGCATTTTAAGCAATCACAGTATTTTTAATTGGGTGTCCAAAGCTGAAGTTTACTTTCGTTAAACATTATTATAAGGTAATGACATCAGAACTCTTTCAGAGGTGTTTGACCTTCTGTGACATCAGTAAAGTTATTTTTTTCAGTGTAAATTTCCCCGACTCTCCCAGTTATTCATCCTCAATTTTAAGTCTTTCTACATGAAGCTCTAAAGACCAAGACTTTGATCATCCTCAATCTCTTGCTTAACAGTGTTACAATTAGCCTAAGAAAACAATGTTTATTTTTATGGAATTGTGGGGTTTTTTTCCTGTTGTAACCGCTAAATTTGTCGAGGTTGGTAGTCTTCCAAAGTTAACAGTAGTTTGGGTTTGTTTTTTTTTTTTTTTTCATGGAAGCAGCTCCTGTCAAAGTGTCGTTTATTTAGCCATACCTAGCAAATAAAAACATAGTAATTGTGTTTTAAAATTAATCAACTTCTCCATGCTAGAATTTTCTGTATCTATATCTGTGAAATTCTGAACAAATATTTAGTTGCTCAGCCTTAAATGGTCGTCCAGGTATGCTATGTCTTAAGTTGAGATACTGTAGGAGCACAGATTGATGATTACAAAGTCAAGAAGCAAAGGATGGGACGAGAGCCTGTTGCTACAAGATTGGATAATACTTAGTGGGAAAGCTTTAATCACCCATGTAAGAGTTTACTGGAGTTAGATTTTGTGGAAAGGAGAGAAATTAAACAAGTACCCCTACAAACTGTGGCACAGCAACTTTTGCTAGTAATTAAGTAGAAATATTCAAGCTTAATAGGCAGATTTTAAACAAGTTCTAGGACTTGGTCATTGTAATTCATGAGGTTTTGTATCACATTAACTCCATTTGTCAAGCAGGGCTGTAGGAGTAGAAGCAAGATTCTTTTTAAGCAAAAGAACACTAGGTGTACGTCTAGGAGGAATCTATTCAGACTTGCATCAGGTATGAGTAAATTCATATCTTAGTGTTTAGAAGCACTTAGAAGCTCAAAAGACCAAATAAAGTAAAGGAAAGCTTAGTAAAACACACATATGAAATATAACATTCTAAGAATAAAAGAAGACCAGTTAAGCAAACTTACTCACCTGGAAGAAATTTGAGGTCCATTGGCGTCACTTAATAGCTCTTACATCTTTACTGTACTAGCAAGACATTGTTAGAAATAATAGCATAGAATATGTCAGTAAGACCCATGAGATCGTAGCTTAAAAATCAGTATTTAAAAACACACAAACTATTATTCAGATTTAAACATGTATTCTTAAACTAGGATGTGGTAGTATATTTAATTTCACGATGACTTAAACCAGATTCTGGTTATTATGTTAAATTTATTCCTGCTTCAATTTAGGAATGTAACGGTACGTCTTACATCTATAAATTGTGAGACAAACTTCAGGAGCATTACTTTCTGGCTATTTTATAACCACCAAACACTGAAAGTAATTTCACTTACAAAAATGAATAGTTACATTTTGTATAGCTTCTAAATCAGTGAACTAAAACATCAGAAGTTTTCAGAATTAATTGTGGCACCTAAAAAGCTAAAAAAAAAATCCTCTATTTAAGAGGAATATAATGAAATAACTTCTTGAAGTACTACCTTCAACAAACATCACCTGTAATAAATATTTTATATAAGCCTTTGAATGTGGTATCAGGTGTTTTCTATATAAAATCTTGGCCCCACCTGCTTAGTACTCAGTTGCCAGCATTCTTGAGGGGAAATAAGAGTATGTAACATGAGCGTACTTACAGAAGGAGCTCCTCTGTCAGCTTCTTATGTTTGTTTCAATGGAAATTTATGGTGTCCTTCGGTATATTAATAGATACAAAGGAACAGCTTTTGTAAAAGTAAGTTTTTTGTACTTGTTTTTCTTTTATGTTGTAGTTAAGCCATGGTTTTATAAAGCTGTGAAAGATAATGAAGAGAATCAAAGAAACTACTTGGGTTTAGTAGCTGTTTTAATCATGTGGGTGTCCTATTTTAAGGTTTCTAATAGTTGTTAGAATGTCTCCAGATCTGAATTGCATGATGCCTTCTTTCATTCTCTTGCACTGCTGACCCCCAGAGTTCTTGTATCATTGATAATGTGTCAGTGTTGTGCGTCTCTCTTATTCCCCCATCTATCTATTGTTTTCTCTTATACAAGCTGGTTTTTTTTTTCTACCTTGTGAATAAGTAACCAAGTCCTGATTTTTGTTTGTTAATTACAATAGATGAATAAATCCACAAATAGTGCTTTTGTGCTCAGGATTTAGATGTAAACTGTTATTGCTGCAGTGAGGGACTGAAGCTACAGAAAGTGCCTGTCTTCAAGCCATGGAAATAATTTTTATCTGCTGCATTGGAGTTCCTATTTTCCTGTGCAAAATCTGTACTCTGGCCATAGGTTTATCATTCTATGTTTTTTTCTCTGTTGATTTTCTATTTGCACTGTTAATGAGACTTCTGTGGTGTAGCCTTGGTGGTAAAACTGTTTAGGATAATGGTGGCAGGATAGGCTCTTCAGAACAGCTTGCCACGTGGCTTGTGCTTATAATGTATTCTGTAATAGTCCCTTTAGAGAGTAATTCTAAAATAGCTTATTCTTTAGTAGGGAACTCTGACTAGAATAGCTTCATTGGTGGGACATCCATTTTTTCGGTTGGATTTTGAACTGGATAAAAGCTTAGGTGGGCTGAGGAAAAAACGAAGGCGTGCAAAAGTCATAGAATATTTATCTTTACAGATTTACAAGTTGCTTAAATACAGAGGTTGCTAGGTGCTTGTGGAGGGTGTGCTGTTGCTATATCTGGTAGAGCTGAGGCATCAGTGCTGTGAAACTCATGCTTCAGAGGTCTGGGAAGATGGAGGAGATAAAGGAAAGGAGCATTATTGCTTTGGGCAGTGGGGCCATTCCCCAAATATTTTGGGCTAAGGTGGAGTCTAATTTTGATGTTCTTTTAGTCACGGGAGAGGACAAAAGCTGAAGCGAGGGGAAAAAAACTCCACTGTACTACAGAGACAAGGGCTTTAGTGTATCCAGTGACGCACGAGGCAGTTACCTTCTTGGATCACAGAATCACAGAACGTTAGGGGTTGGAACGGACCTCTGTGGATCATCTAGTCCAAAGAGTAGGTACCTGGTACCATCGCTCGTTATAGCTGGGGTTTCAAATTGAGGCGTATGTGGGAGATAACGGTGAAAACTGTGTGACTGTGCGTTGTATTTCACGAAGCACTACCTTTTTGAAGTGACACCTCCATCAGTGATAAAGGATGCATGAGTTCGCCAAAACAGCATTTGGGTGTTCAGATGGGAGTGATATCTAAGCTCTGCTCCCTTTACACACATCAGTGTGTTGTGGTGCAGTCCTGTTGTTCTTGGAGAACAAAACTGGCAAAACAGTGAGTGTTAAACTTACTGATATGGAGAAGCATATGAAGGCATCACTTAGCTGTAACGTTCTTGGAGGATAACGACATTGTGAACAGCATGTGCCTTGCTGGATGTTGTAGTGTGGTGTGTAAAGTACAGTTTGAGTGGCAGATTTAATCTAATTATGGTGAAGCTGATAGCAGTAACAGTTGCGGGCTCTTCCGCGTAGCTGAACAGCTAGAGTCAGCGCTGCATTGCAGTGGGAGCTGTGCAAGCGCAAATAAAGACACGATCTTGTCCTTGAAGAGCTTCCCATTCAAACTGACGTTCATCCTGCTAAAGGCATCTGCTCTGGGATGTGGTTCCTGACTCCAGCACCAGACAGATGGGAGTCTCGTGTTCTAGCTGGCTCCCTCCGGAGGGTACGGGCTGTGTCCACGCTGCCCGGCATCTGCCTGCGGTTTGATCTGGGTCTCTTGTGGTGCAGTCGCAGGGTCTCCGAGGGTAGGTAGGCGCTTTGCGTGGCTCCCAGCACTTCAAACGTGAGGTTGGAGCTGGCAGCCACCAGAGCGACACGATGGCATGAAGTGATCACATCGTGTCCTGGGAGCTGGCTGAAAGGAGGGTAGGGGGTGATTGAAGGTAGAAAGCAGCACTTGAGGGCTAGCGTTGAAGGTGCAAGGGGAGAAAGGGTCAAGTTTGATGCACTGTTTTCCCTTATTGTGAGGGTGCCCTGCAGCAGATAATCCTTGGTTTAAGGCTTCGTGTTCATGCAAACCAACTGGAGAAGACAGTGAGAGCCAAGAGGGTGCTTGGGAGTGAGTTTGTATGCACAGTGTGGGCGAGTGGGGATGAGACTTTGGACTGAGATTAGAAGCAAGTGGCAGGCTGAAAGGCATCAAAAAGCATTTTCAAGGGATTTTATTTTGATGGCCTTAAGAGCACCAGTGAAAATATTTTTGACCTACTTACAGTGAACACGAGAAAGCTGCTAAATAACTTTATATGAGAAGTAAACTGCTGAGAACTTTTTTTTAAAGGAAAGTAGGTGTGAGGAGACTTTTTGACTGACTGTTGCATTTCTCTAGAGGAACTTAAAGGCAGTTGTAGCCACTGAGGTGGTAGCATGAGAAGCAAATGTCTTAACTAATCACAGCGAAGTTTCTGAGTGTGTGGGGAGAGCTTCAAGTGAAGTTAGTTATTGGGAAGCTGGTCACACCTAACAGCAAGTGTATCTACTTACCTATGTAAATGAAGTAGTCTTACTGATGAAGAGGCAGCTCCTGGAGAGAACAAATGGGAAATTCTGGAGCATCTTTCTCAGTCTGATGAAGGTTGGCATTTCAGCATCCGTTTTTATGGCTCATTTCCTTTCCGTTTACGCATGAACCAGGACATGTAAAAAAATGTTCATTTTATTGATGCAAAATAGAACACTAGTGAATCATTGTTTATATTTAGCAGAACACATCTTTGGGAATAGCCAATAATTTCACTTAAAGAAAATTCATGTATCTGTTTATAAAGTTATAACTAATTTCCAGTATTATACAGGAGCATGACAGAAGTTATGTGCTGTCAGTTACTGGGGTTATTCTTTGTGTCGGATAAGGAGGTTGCCAGTGCTTCTCTTAATTCATGATTGAGTGCTTATATGACACTTGGATTTCACTGCCTTTGTATTTAATTAATGAGAAGAACCTAGACTCTGAATTTCAGAGCCAGAAGTATTTCCCTAATAGTGTCAGGAAGTGTTTCCACAATAGAGTTGTCAAATTGCCCGCTGATTAAGTGTCATGATGAAAAAAACATGGTAATCTTTTCTGCCAGGTTCTGTGAAATTTCACAGTGCAGTTTAATATTACTAATGAAATCACTTCTATACCAGACTAAAAGAGTCTCAAACTGTGGAGTCACAGGCTGTGCTTGGGTACAATTGTGGGGTTTGGTTGCTGCCAGTGCTGATGTTCTTCTGTGCTGTACGGTTGCTGAGTATGTATTGTGGTTTTTTTTTTTTTTTACTGTTAGTCTCTGACTTGGAAAAAAGGTCACTGTCCAACAGCAGCAAACATGGGCATGTGCTGTGGTTCTGCCAGGCGCTGGTCTCCTGGGTTCTCCGATGCACGTTTCTCATAGCCCGCAGGAAGGGTTGTGTGCGTCACAGATGAAGAAATTACAGCAAGCGCAAAATACTGGTTTTAGATCTTCAGATCTTTAGAACTAAATTGTTCTCTAATAATTGTAGCACCTGGCTGGTACTTAATGAGGTTTCTAAGGGGTTTCCTGCTCTGTTGTCTTGGTACTATGATTTCTCTGGCTTATCATAGTACATAGGTAAGCGAGGCTCAATGTGCGGCAGGAGTAACAAGGTCAAGTATGGCAGCCAAGCTGGGGCTTAAGGATCTGTTGTGCAAATACTGATGTAAACTGCACTTGGTTATGAGCTACAGGCGTCGATTAAGAAAATGGAGTAGCAATGGGGGTGGGGGGAAGAATCAGATAAACCATGTATTATTTCTTACAACATTTACATTTATCTTTGTCTCCTTTGCTTTGTTACAAATTACATGTTTTGACTTGCTGCTTATTCCTCCGCTTGATTGCACGAAACAGCAAGGGTCATTCATGCCGCTTACGTGGTTAAGAGCGTGCATAATGTTTGCCCAAACACGAACTTCCTGGACACGTGCTTCTGCTATCCATAATCTGGGACACCACAAGTACAGCCACCGGCTTCCTAAGGAGGGGGTGTTGTAACCTAAGCTGTATCGGTTTCATTGACCGCACTGGTGAACTCTTTTCACTCTTTCAGTAATTTCCATTTAAAGAAATGTAAATAGAAGTATTTCATTCTCAAGCTTAGGGTTGAAGACATCCAGCAGCGGAACTCATATGATGGTTGCACCACTTGCACTAGAACAATGCTAGGGGGAGGTAAGGGGGAGAGGAGAATTACTGTTACAGGAAGAGTTGAAATAGCCTGGGGGGGGGGAAAATCTGCATCAGTGTGTTTAAAGGATGGTCTTTGCATTCTTCTATGTCATGTCTACAGTCTTGAAGCTATATTATAAAACCTTACCAAATACCCAAGTTTTATTCCTTCTTTATAATCCTGTATCAGTTAATTGTGTTTTTCAATTGACTTGCGAGGATTGTATCTTCAGTAAGGCAAGAGATGGGTTTTGAATTTTATGTCCGTTCCTTAGTAATGTTCAGAGTGCCTTAAGGTGTGTGTGTATGACGAGTGCTGAACTTCCACATGTTCCCATTTTTAGTGCTGACGTTTAAAAAAGCAGTGAAATCACGTGTTGTCACAGGCAAATAAATGCTGTAGGTATAACTTGGCTACTGTGAGGTGTTTTGCCGAATGGTAAACGCTGAAGGGTTTCAGCCCCCAGTTATGCTGTTTCATTTATCAAAAATGATAACACCATAATTGAAATAAGTTCTGCATTTGCACACCTCGCACTCTGTATCCACTTTTGAGAAGCTGCTCATATGTAGTATTTCACTGCTCAAGTGCTTGCATTTATCATTCATGCAGTATACAGTTACATAGCCGTGTATCACTTATGTAGAAAAATGTTAGTTCTTTCCTGCCGTTCCTCCTCTCCCACCTTGCTCCTGAGCGTCCTCATAAATCAGAGCTCCAATCCTGTGTCCTCTCCTGCCCCAGCATCCTCAGGTTGCTGCTCCTGCAAGGTGTGTCCCGTCCACCCCATCCATCCGGAGCTGGACGTGCGATGCCCGGGCTCAGGAGAGACTTCCTGTGCCGTGCGGAAGAGGGGCCTGAAGCGGCTTCTCACAGGGGCGAGCTGCAGCCGGGTATCGGCTCGTGTAGCCGCTTTCGGGAAGCGAGGCTTTGAAGTGCTTCAAAGAACCCGGTGGTATGTGTACCTTTTGATTAAAAAGGATGTTCGCTTACAAATAGGAGAATATACTGAAATATTAAGATAAGCGAATTTTGTGATTGCAAACAATGATTCCTAGGGGAGAGCTGGTGGTGACCAAAGTGTACCTAAGCAAAACCGTACTTTCACCCAGCCCATAATGGCTGAATAAACAAACAACCTCAATTAAAAAGAAAGTGGACCAAAGCACGGTAGTGACTGTTGGTGTTACTGCCCCGTACCAGAAGAGATGAGTTATGGTTAAAGCTAAGGTCTTTACGCTGCTGCATCTTTCTCAACATTGGATAGAATGTGTCTGGGTTTAGTTTTGTAGATTTTACTGCCGCTATGGGACTAGCCATATCTCTTTAAGTGGATAACCTTCCTAAAAATGTTTTTACTTGTGTTGAGGTTGTTTTTTCTCCTCTGGAAAAATGAGGTTAGGATTTTGGCAGAGGGGAGCTGTCTGTAACTGAACAGAATTTAGTTCATCTCATGCCAAACACCAGCACTTGATATCAATAATCTTCGACTCAAATACTGCTCTCGGGTACATTTATCGTTCCTATTGTTCCATAACACAGCGGGAAAAACAGTCTTTAACAATTGCTAGCAGAGAAAATCTGCATGCAGTGGGAGCTGAAACAGTTCTTGCAGTTGTGTAACAAAACCCCAAAATCTTGGCAATGCTCTGGAGCTGGAAGGGGATTTTTGTTGGTGAATGCTAGCAGTGGTTTCAGGCTGGTGTGCATCGTTCTTTTCACTCTGTGTGTGGTATTGAGTTACATTGCACATGTAAAATGTAATCCTTAAAGGATGTGTTTTTTCTCCTCCCCACCCCAAAGGGAGTAACTTGTAGGGAACATACGACTGGCAAATTGTGGCAGTATGAATTTGAATTTCCCTACTGAATGACTGGCAGTATAAACCTGGGTGATACATGTGTACTGTGTAGTCAGATCAGTGTTCTAGTGTTCAGTGGTGCTAGCATCTGCTTTGGGGCATGTTTTAAGGAAAAACAAGATGCAGGATATTTCCCTTCATTTTCTTTCTAGTCAGAGTGACTAAAGCACAGAATATTTTCTTCCCTCCTGTACCCCTCTCCCTGTCGTTTGAACCACAAACCATGTTTAGAAACGGTGACATTGCCTCCTAAGACAAATAGTTTTAATTAAACTTCAGGTGAAGATCTGTCTGATTTTAAAGGATGAAGATCATTTGAGAAACTGAGATAAAGCACAGGGTGACATCTCCCCTGCTCCCAGTTATAGCATCCTAGTTCTTCACATTTGGGAAGGTAAACTGAAGCTCGTTTAGGTACATTGTTATTGTCTTGATGCTGTATGAATGTGGAAGATGATGAGACTTCCATATATTTACGAAGATGTGAAAGTGCACTTCCCTTATTTCCCCCTCTGTGCGTGCTCTGTCTTCCCAGTCTTCCGTGGAGGAGACCTGCCGGGTGGCAGCCCTGGTGCTGGCGGTGCATGGCTGAGTGCCTTGGATCCTCAGAGCTAGTGAATCGGTTCAGCGCCGCCTTTGAGTACGTTTCTGCTAAACCCAAGCTCTCACCCGTTAGGCTGCGGCACTGGTGTGGAAACTCTTCAGACCAGCCCTGAGACTGTTAGAGGTGCAGGTCAGCAGGAGCTGCGTTCCAGCTCCTGTTCTGACCTGTCTGCTTTGCAGCAAAGGCGCGGGGAAAAGAGCTGGAGTGCTGGCAGCTCCACAATAGCTTTGCTGTAGCCGTGCTTTACTCGGAGCAATAGCACAGCAGGCATACAGCACCTCCCTCCCACCCGCAGCTCGGATAAAGGGTGTCAGCGCAGCCAGCCGTGGGAGATGCCGTGCAGAAAGAGAGTGTAAGCACGCTGCGAAGCTTTGCTTGGGGAGGTTGATGCAGTTGCTCATCGGCTGCAGAGACAGCAGTTGCTTGTTAACTGTGCAGTGAAGAGGCATACTCTGACCTCTGTCTGATTGTTGAGACGCTTAAAATTTTTAAGTCTCCCTTCCATGAAGATTTTGAGCCTCTTTGGTAATATAGTTTGATTCAAAGGGGCAGGGGTCAGTGTCAGAGAGGGATTTCTTTGTTAGGAATTGATCCATAATAAAACTTCTAACCCAGTCTATGCATAAGCTTTCTAATGTGATCTCTTGAGTGTCGCTGGCATTTATTTCAAGTTAGTCATTTGTTCCAGAAATTATGTCCCTTCCTCTCGAGTGTTTGCATGCTTCCTTTCAGTTAGTGGGGTCATTTCGAATGATTTCAAAAGGATCCACAGAATGGTGACATATTGCTCTGACTTCATGGTTCTGAATATTAGGGTTTGGGTAAGTTGTTAGCCCAAGTCTCATACCTGAGAATAAATCATTCACCTGCAGGAATAAACTTGCCTGGTCTCAGTCCTTCTGAAAGCACTGCTTGTTCTGGATGCATTCAGCTAGTTTACGTTTTGTAATGGGAGCAACTGTGATGAATACCTTTATTGGCACGTCTGCTTGGTGCACAAGATCTCTTCTGTTTATGTTGATGGTTTTGGAGAGACTGCCAGACTGAGTCACTGATGTAGCAACAATATTTTATAATACTGCAAGATAGTTGTTCCTTGACTCATTGCCATTTTCAAGAACAATGTCTAGGTAAGGAGTTATGTGCTGCCAGGTGGCATCTGCCTGCATATCAGAAGCAGCAATACTGTTCTAGCAGAGCTAAAGTTCAGGAAAAAATCACATGTTTTGGAATATTTCATGGCATGATATAGTTGGCACTTTTTACTAAAATAAAGGGATTTTCTGTTGTAGGCGGTATGGTTGACTGGATATGTTCTTATTCTGTTTTATTGATCCTCTTAAGTAGGAATTGCGAAGAGCAACTTCTGCCCATTTAGCATCAGAATGAGCTCTCATAAAGAGCAGATCTTACTACCGCTTGTGCAGCTGTCCCCAAAGAACTGGAAAAATGCTAGCTGCTGGTCTTCTGCATTCTGTTGCTAAGAACAAAATTTTTTACTAAATCTTCCTAAGTGTGTCTTTTCACTCCTGCTGTAATTTTTAATGAAAGGCTGTCATGAAAGGTCTAAGTCTGTATAAGATTTAACCCCAGCAGCGTTCTTCATATTTAAAGCTAAAGTTAGTTCTTCACTGTTATCCAACTGTTTCTCCTTTGCAACTGAGCTGTCTCTACAGCTGTAGTAATTTCTTGGATAATAACTTCCAGTTCATAGATGGGGGGACGGGAGAGGGAAAGCGGTAGGGGAAAACAGTTGAAGTTAATACAGATGGTGTTACGCTTGATGAAATGCTTTGATAATGGCACTTAGGGGTAAAGAGCAACTGACACAGTGTAGCTTGGTGTCGTGGGGCTTCAGCAATACCTTGTTTCCCAGGTGAAGGCATTGGAAGGTGTTCAGGTTCCCTTCGCAATGCCATGCAACTTCCAGCAAACAGGTTACTTTGTTGTCGTCATTTGCTGATAACCCTCTCTGACCTCACTTGCATCTTTTCTCCCAGACACACTTAATTTTTCTGTTGTCAGAAGTCAAATTGCAGAAGATTCTCTCCTGCAAGCCAACTAAAACAGAGTCCTTTGTATGATTTGAATGTAGATATAGATTTTTTTTTTAAATTTTTTTTTCTTTTCTCCTCCAAGTTTAGATAAAGAAAACAGCTTTCCTTACTCTAGTAATTCAGACAGAATCAGTTGGAAGAGAGGTTCCATGCAATTGCCAAGGGTTTATCTTTTTGTGCAACTCTTGAGTCTCAGTATTTGGCTTTCTCTTTTCAGATCTGGTACCCTTTTCTTTGTCTAAAATAAGGGAAAAAAAAACTAGACAAACCCAACCCAGAAATGCTGAAAAAACAGAACTGAGATTCTCCGTATGTCTTCCTCAAGTGGAGGGTGCTAAATTGGAGATACTGACTTTGGTGTGCAAAAATGGCTTCTTTGTAGGCCTAACTTCATCATCACTGGTAACTGAATTGAAAAGCTGACTCTTCCTACAAAATTGTAGGGTGGTAGGAGAGTAAAGGAGGATTTACTTTACAACTGACAACTTCGTAGACAGCTTCTATCCCCCCCCCCCGAGTCCCCCTCCAACTTGCAACCTAATTACACGTATAGTAGACTGTACTGTTTTGTGAAAGTTCATATGCTTTTGTAAAAACCTATCAATGCAAGGCACAGTTTTGGTGAAGCTGGTCCGCTAATTAGGATCTATCATAAAAAACCTTTGGCAGACTCCTTGAATTTGTTTTTTTTTAATTGGTATTGTTGCCCAATGTTAAGCATTTGGACAGAAACAGAACCACCTTCCGCATAAAGGGGAGTCTGTGTCTCAGACTGACTTTAAAATATGTTTAGTTGCTTTCTGTGGGGTCATGAAAGAAATGCTGACTAACCTTGAAAATTTCAGCAGGGATTTTCTGGAAGCTAGAGAGCTATAAGGGAAGGGTTGGAAAGGCTTTCTGCAGCTCCCAGAGCTCTCAAAGTGTGGTAAATTGTTCAGTAAATGCACATGAGCTGATGCTTTAGCAACTCACTAGAGCTTTGTGGTGGGACTCCCTGAGGATCGCAGGCTTCCTAGACACAATTCAGCTCGAGCCACCTTTGGATTTATCCTGCTAGCCATGAACTCTGATTGGAAAGGATCCAGAGCTGGTAGCAGGGAGGCTGCTCCCTCTGAAGTTGATGCCTGTTTTCAGGCTTGCGCACTGAGGAGGAAACTAGTGCTTAATGACCATGTGAGGGTGTGGTGGAGGTGGTAGGGCAGAAAGTTGTTATGATAGCTGTCGTATAGATGTGTGACCTTCTTTCTCTTAGAGCGTACTTATTACCAGAGACGGAAGTGAAAGCCTTTGAAATGCAACTGTCGGGTCATGCTGGATGCGATAGGAGATGTCCTGCCTTCCCGGATGTTTATGCTTTGGATGGTGAGAAGCAGTACCCCTGGTCAGTAAGCAGCTCAGGTGACAGTTGGTCCTTTGGTCATGCTAGAGGGTTAAAGAACCATTTGGATAATAGTGCAGTATAAAGGGAAGATGTGAAGGCTTTTCTTTTTTTATTTTTTTTAAGGCAAACTGTTGTCTTCCTGAAGATGATTAAATTCTGGATAGAAGCCAAAACTGAAGTACGTGAGTTCTCATAACTAAGTAGTTCTATATTAAGAAATGCCTGTGTTGCCTTAATCCATTTTTTTAAATGGCATAACTGAGGAGTTTATGAAGGATTTGCTTTAGGAGGAGGAAGTTTCTGGAAAGCAGGAATTATTTTTGACTTATACAAGGCAGTGAGTGAAAGGTAATAGGAGATAACTAGGAAGAGAATGATAAATAAATCATAGAAGGGTTTGGGTTGGAAGGGAGATTAAAGATCATGTACTCCAACTCCCCTACCATGGGGAGGAACACCTTCCCCTAAACCAGGTTGCTCAAAGCCCCATCCAACCCAGCCCTGAACACTTCCAGAGAGGGGGCATTTGTTGTTTCTCTGGGCAGTCTGTCAGGTGCCTCACCACCCTCGTGGTGAAGAATTTCTTTCTTATGTCTAATCTAAATCTACACCTTTCTAGTTTAAAGCCATTACCCTTTGTGCTATCACTCCATCCCCTTGTAAAAATTCCCTCTCCAGCTTTCTTGTAGGCCCCCTTCAGTTAGTGGAAGGCTGCTAGAAAGTCTCCCCAGAGCCTTCTCTTCTCCAGACTGAACAGCCCCAACTCTCTAAGCCTGTCCTCGTAGGAGAGGTGTTCCAGCTCTGACCATCTTCGTGGCCTCCTCTGGGTTCGCTTGAACAGGACCATGTCTTTCCTGTGCTGAGGACTCCAGAGCTAGACACAGGACTCCAGGTGTGGTCTCACCAGAGCAGAGTTAGAAGGGCAAAATTACCTTCCTTGACCTGCTGGCCACGCTTCTTCTGATGCAGCCCAGGATATGGTTGGCCTTCTGGGCTGTGAGCCAGATGAAGTAAAAAAAGCTTTAATCTGTTCAATATCATTTGAAATAACAGATTGGGTTCAGTAAACTTGGTTTTGATGTGGCGCTCATTTAAAAATGAGTCTTTCCCATGACTTCAGTGGAAGCCAGACTGGATTTTTTTTCTTATTGTTAGATATTTAAATAAACTGGAAAATGGAACACAACAGCTGTGTTTACTTGTCTTCAGAGCGGCTCTTGCCTAGTTTGGGATACTTAAATAGCAGCCTTGGTGTTGATGTATGGGAAGATAATAAAAAATGGAGCTCCGTGTTAGTGGATTCTCACTCCGTTGCTGTTTCGTGGTCTGGAGTTTATTCACCCATAGGCACCTACACCTGTGCTTAACAGAGATTTTCAGAATGCCGTTATAGTTAGTGATGGTCTAGTAAATTCGGTCTGTGGAGTCTGGAGTGCTAGGGCCTGACCAGATGTCAGCAAGATGAAAGGTGCTCTGCCATCTGTGTTTCTGCTGTCTGTTGTGGGATTTCAAATTCTTCAGACTCGTTTCGGGGGGAAAAACAGAAAGCTGTTTGGGGATGGGATAGGGCAGGATGGAATTCAGCTACAGGTTGAAGTTCCATCTCCTATGTCAGATGGCTGCTGTACCTCATGCATGTGTAGTAGTAAAATTCCTCTTCATCTTTTATTCACTACCCACTGAATTATTAATCCAGTCTGTTTACTCATAATAAATAGTCTTGTCTAAAACATGAGAAAGTTGTGTTTTGATGAACAGTCACAGAAATACTGTATGCATGAATTGCTCTAGCTCATTGTGTCAAAAATAACCAGTGTAAGACCCAGACTATTTAAATACTACATAGCTATCTAGGATTTGAAGATCCCTGACTAGCCAAACACAGTCCTTCTACATCAGTGTCTTGTGTGCTGTTTGGAGTTTGTCTTTCTGTTGAAAACAAGTATGCCAAAAATTCAATTTTACTAATTTTTTTAATATTGAACATGATTGTAGCGGAAGTAGCCGTGGTATTGTCTTACAGGATAGCAAAATCCTTGCTGTCTCTGCCGTGGTTTAAGAATTTTTTCTGTGCATGAGGGTTGTGTAATATTCCTTGAATTCAACCACTCAATTGTTTCAGTCGTTGAAGATGCACAACAGATACTCTAGCTTGGTAGTATAACGCCCTTGAAAGTACTCTGTGGAAGGAGCTGAGGGATAGTTCTTATGCATTTGGAAAATGTGAAGTCTCTATGTCTAGAAGCTGTGGACATGCACTGTGAGCCAAGCCAATGGAGATGTGTTGGGCTCAGGCTGTCCTACTGGGGACACAGCTCCATCTTGTTGCTTTTGTGAAAGCCAGCTGTTACTGCCTCTGAAGCCAAACTGGAGACTTATCTAAGCTAGGGAAATGTTGTCCAGTGGTTTCGGTATTCGTAAATAGCGGATGGTGTTGAATGACATCCTGCATAGTGTAAATATGAACAGGTCAAGCTTAAACACACCAAGTTGGTATAGCATTGGTGAGAATGAATAAAGTAGTCTTTGTGTGATCTTATCAGCTGTTTGAATCATTTGGCTTAACGCTCTAGAGAGCTACGACTGCAACCAGTGAAACACTGCAGTGTGTGTGTGTGTGTGTGGCTAAGAGGGAGTACGAAGGAGGTATTGAATTTGTGAAGCAAAGTGATCTTTAGCGCCTGAGATGACTAATGCTATGTTAGTGTTTGTGTAAACTGTAATACAGCTGCTCGTTCAGTGATGGGAAAAGTCCGGATTGCTGCAGAGCAATCACTCCTGCCGTTTCGTGAGTTACAGACTTTCTTGCTTTGATCCACTTCCTTCTGTTTAAAAGAGATAAGAAAGCTGTATTGTAATCTGCTGGATAGCTCAGAAGATTCTCTTAGGCCTTCAGCATTTCCTGGAAAATGAAGGTGAAATCCTCCAGTGAAATGAAGCAGAAATAAGAGGGAAGGGAAAACACACAAATAAAATGCACAATAAGAATTTATTTAATAGAAAGCGGTTTATCAAGTTCTTGTTAAACAGTCTCTTCATTTTCCAGCTTATCCTGTTCTCGGGTGGTTGCTGGGCGAGAAACACTGTGTTACGCCAGCTGCAGTTGATGTTTGCTGTGTGCACACTTATGTGTGTGTTGGCCCGCTGAGCAGAACAGATGCCTTCAGTACACGGTTGACAATTCTCCTCTGTGTGGGCGTCTCTGCTTTACACAGCCACTTGCTCGTTTTCTCTTCTCCACTTGCCACTTGCCCTTCTCCAAGAAAGGTCGCTCTTAAGGTGCTGAGATGGCGGTCAAATTTGGTGGAAGGCATAGGCCTTAGACACTTATGAGAATAGGGAAGACAAGAAGGAACTGATGATGCAATTTCAGAAACGTGTTTTTAGCCAGGAAATGAGGCTTACGAGGTACCTGTAGGTGATCCTTGATGTTTTATGTGGGGCCTGTGATTATTCCTTCCAGTCCCGTGGCCTGGGCATGCAACTCTTCCATTGTGAGAAGCCTGCCAGCACGCTATGATCCCTGACAAAGGTAGATGGGGCACCTCCAGATTAGCTGTGGAGGTTCCAATAAGGTCTTTCACTCTGTTTTCTAAATACGTAGGTGTTTCCTTCCAAACATTCTCTCCTTTTGCTGTCTAGGATCTAGGGAGCATGATTTTCCCCTGAGAGGATCAAGCATCTGAAGCAAGGAATGAACTTTTAAGTGCTGCACATCGGGTAGCTTCTAGCAAGAGGAGGCCACTAAATGTATATTCTCTCTGTCTTTGCTTGAGGATGTAATTTGTCAGTATTATCCTTCTGTTTCTCATGACACTGGGGATGGGACACAACTGCTCATGTGTGAGCAGCGTTCTGTGTATTCCTGTCTGTCTCCCAGAAAATTACGTCAGGTGCTACCTGTTAGCAGTAACTGGGACAGACACTTACCTCCATGAGTGACAGGGCTTGTCTAAGAGCAGAACTAACTCAGGCAATGTGGAATTCCAGTACAACTTCTGTTTCTGAACACTATTTTTATGCAAAACAGAAAAACAAGAAGCATTGTTATGTTCTGTTACACTGCACCGTTATTTTAATAGTTTCATTCTGTGAAATGATAAATGATAATGCTTTGTAAACAGAAGTCAGCCTTGCTTCCTGCCCTGGAATTTAATAGGAACCTAAGGGTTTGTGAAAAGTGAATCTATGAAGTCCTGATTGTTGCTACAAGCACTTGTTTACCAGAATGTAACCAGTAGGAACACCACCGTGAACGATTAAGTTGGCTGTGCTTTCAGCAAAAGTTAACATGTGCAGATGCAGTCTGCTGTCTTGCCTGGTTTCTGAATCCTCAAAACAAGCCTTTGAGAACAACTGAGTCTCTTCCCAGCTGTCCTGAGTTGGGCTGAAGAACCATAGTTAGGCAAATAACTTCCAAACAGAGGAAGCTTTAAGTTCCTCAAGAGCCTGTTATTAAACAGGAGCTGCGGAGAATTTATTTTGCCTTTGCAAAGGTACTGGAGAAAGGCTTTGTCTTAACTTCTTATGAGATGAGCCACTTTCTTGGCGTTCTGCTCTTTATTTAGGAGGCCGTTCCATTAAGTGGTAGCATATATAAATGGGCTGATGTCCTGTCTGTCGTTCATCAGCTACCACAGATCAGATTACACTCTTCATGCTAATGTGTGATGTAAGATAAATCAGCTTTACTAGGGAATGAAGCAAAATTTTATTTTTTGAAGTATGAAGAAACAGAACTTGATGCCTAAAAATAAACTTGGATATAAATTGAGCCTTACTTCAGAAAACTGGAGCTGTTTTTTTTTATGCAATTCTCACAAAATTTTTGATAGTGCTTGCCAATACTTTTAAGTGTTTGCAGGCAGAATTCACTGTAAAGCACCTGTATATCTTATCTCTCCAAGTTCCTCTTCAGGTTGCATGGTTGCAGTGTTTTCAGTTGGTTGGTGCATAAAGACTTCGTAATCTTTTTTTTAAAAAAAAGTATTTGATGGTGGCTTTTCGCTGTTGCTGACATCTGAGGGAATGTCGTCTTCCAAACCATATCAGATTCCTTGAGTGTGTAGGAAAATGATGCTACTATGAGCAACTTCAGAAAGACTAACGGATACTAAGTGGACACTGCTGGTTCACGTTGTGTGAACTATTGTAGGTTCACTAGAACCAGGCTGCTTTAGGAAGTGTCAGCACAGAATCACAGAATGGTAGGGGTTGGAAGGGACTTCTGTGGGTCATCTCGTCCAAGCCCCCTGCCAAAGCAGGGTCACCTACAGCAGGCTGCACAGGACCTTGTCCAGGCAGGTCTTGAATATCTCCAGAGAAGGAGACTCCACAACCTCCCTGGGCAGCCTGTTCCAGTGCTCCGTCACCCTCAGAGGGAAGAAGTTCTTTCTCATATTCAGCTGGAACTTCCCATGCTTCCTTTTGTGCCCACTGTCCCTTGTCCTGTCACTGGGCACCACTGAAAAGAGCTTGGCCCCATCCTCCTGACACCCACCCTTCAGATATTTATAGGCATTTATAAGGTCCCCTCTCAGCCTTCTTTTCTTCAGGCTGAACAAGCCCAGCTCCCTCAGCCTTTCCTCGTAGGAGAGATGCTCCAGTCCCCTCATCATCCTCGTAGCCTTCCATCCACCTCACTGACCACTCATCCAGCCCACACTTCCTGAGCTTCCCTAGGAGGATGTTCTGGGAGACAGTTTCGAAAGCCTTGCTGAAGTCGAGGTAGACAACATCCACGGCTCTCCCCTGATCTACCCAGTCAGTCATGCCATCGTAAAAAGCTGTCAGATTGGTTGATTTCCCCTTGGTGAATCCATGCTGACTACTGATAACCTTCTTTTCCTCCACTTGCTTGATGATGACCTCCAGGACAAGCTGCTCCATCACCTTTCCCGGGATGGAGGTGAGGCTGACCGGCCTGTAGTTCCCTGGGTCCTCCTTCTTGCCCTTTTTGAAGATTGGAGTGACATTTGCCTTTCTCCAGTCCTCGGGCACCTCTCCTGTCCTACGGGACCTTTCAAGGATGATGGAGAGTGGCTCAGCAGTGACATCTGCCAGCTCCCTCAGCACTCGTAGATGCATTCCATTGGGGCCCAATGGCAGGCAGTTGAATATATGAATGACACGGGTGAAATAGAGGAAAAGCTTTATATTCTGTCATCTTCCTCTTGGGAAAGATGGACTTAGTTATTTGGTTCAAGTTTTGGGAAGAGAAGGTTTCCCCTCCTCCTTCTCTGGAGAAAGAGGGGGAAAATATGCAGATTTAACTTACTCATTATAGGCTACAAGACATAATAAAGGCCTAATAAAGACTTGGCCTTTGTTTTATTTAAAAAAAAAGCCAGGTGGAAGTAGAGAAGCTCTTAAACTTAGACTATATTTGCACTCCATTTTTTTGTCACATTATAGCAAAGGTTTTTTTTGTTTAAATGATAAACTAGTGGGAGAATTGAGCATATGAGCAAACTGGTTTCTGTTTGCTCCTCCCCTTCGCTGCTAGCTAGCTTCCTAGTCAAACGTGTAGGACAGAAGGACAAAAAACCCCAGTAATCTTTCTAAGGAACAAATTAACTGCTTTAGCTGGCAGGGGTTGGGTAAGAAAAAGTAACCAACTTCAAAGCACAAAACAAACCCACCCAACCCCCCCCCCCCCAAAAAAAAAAAAAAAAGAATAAACCCTTTTGATCTCAGTCAAGCTGCTGTTTAGACACTGTGATACAGAAAAAGCTTTTAACACAAGTGGTACTAATTCTCATGCAGAAATTTTCATTTTTTTTTTTTCTACTGCATAGCCTTTGCCAATGACTGTAGAAATCTTACTGCATTGCATCAGATCAGATGAACCTGTGTAGGTATTTGAAACTCTGATTTTGCAGCTGGGTTTGAGACGAAGACCACCTTCTTTCACGAAGACCTGCTGATTGGAAATGGTTGATTTGGACATGGCCTTGAAAGGAAAGAGATTAAGGCCTGCATCTTTACAATAATGAAGAAACACTGCTGGAGCAGGGGAGAGTTTACTGCCAGAAAGAGCAGAGATCTCCATTTTTCATCTCATTCTTGCGTGCCTCGGAAAAGCAGGTTCTTCTTTATTCCTCAAGCAGTTAGACTCCAACAATTTTGTAAGCGTAACCTTTTACTGGCAAACTTGCTCCTGAGATCTGCCAAAGAAACAAAATTGCACTTGTAAATATAATGAACACTGTAGTAAACAAATTCTCTTCTTTGTTGTTTTTTTTTTTTTTTTTTGCTCCCTCCGAATAAAATGATGAATACTTTAGTAGCTTCTGCTTTTAAAATTGAAAACACTTGGCAGAGGTTCCTCGCTGAGCCCTGAGAATATAGCAAAAGAAGAGGAATGAGAATGGGCATTGCAGCCTCTCGGCCACACCTCTGTTCCTTCGCCAAGCGCTCAAAAGCCCACTGTGCATGTTGCAAGGTTCATTTGCTGCGCCTTTGCCTGTGGGTGTTTCTGGGCCCCTTCCTTGATGACCTCAGGACCTCATTTAAAAAAAAAAAAGTCTCACTGTCTAGTTTCTGGCTGTGTAAATGGGAAGCTGTTGGCCGAGACACTCACCTGAATGTGGCTGTTGATGTAAAAACATAAAGGTTAAGATGCAAAAATCTTAAGTTAGAATAAAAATAAAGCAGTGGTGTGCCCTTTGAGGCACAGGAACAGGTGTGGAACTGAAATGCTGCTCTACGTGGCGGGCATGGAGGCGCTCTTAGTGGTTGCCAAGTGCTGATTTTCTGCATTAATGTTTGAAGTCTTCCCCCTCGGTGTGTCTGCCGGTTGGCCACCAGTAGCAAAAGCACGCGGTACGACCGGTGTTAGCTTTTCATTTCAGTGAGTGTTACTGTCTTGGTCTTCGACGCCATGCTGTCTGAACAGTCTGAAAAATCCAGGTGTGAAACCAGGCTGTGCTTTGAAGGAAAAAAATTATGTGGCAACATGTGGATATTAATAAAAATCGTAAGTGTGTCTGTTGGTTAACTGTATGTGCTAGGTTAACCTTGGCCAGCAGCCAGATGCCCACCCAGCCGCTCGCTCGCACCCCAGCCCAAGCGGCACAGGGGAGTGGGAGCTGGGGTCTCTCCGCGACAGCTCCTTTCTGCCGCTCCTTCCTCCTCACGCTGTTCACTTGCCCCAGCATGGTCCCCCCCCCGGCTGCAGCTCCTGTCAGCA
This sequence comes from Opisthocomus hoazin, assembly GCF_030867145.1. Classification (NCBI taxonomy): domain Eukaryota; kingdom Metazoa; phylum Chordata; class Aves; order Opisthocomiformes; family Opisthocomidae; genus Opisthocomus; species Opisthocomus hoazin. The sequence continues at coordinate 50,297,584 of NC_134414.1, read as the reverse complement.
GAGCCTGCTCCAGCGTGGTCTCTCTAGGGGAACCTCTGCTCCGCCATGGAGTACCTCCTCCCCTCCTCCTCCTCTCACCTTGGTGCCTGCGGGGCTGTTTCTCACGCTTTCTCCCTCACTCTGCCCATGTGGTGTTTTTTTTTGCCCTTTCTTAAACCTCTTTTCGCCAGGTGCCCCCGCCTTGGCTGGCTGGAACCGGCCATGTCCAGCCCGGGGCAGCCCCGGCCTCTCCTCACAGAGGCCACCCCTGCTACCAGAACCTTGCTGCCTACACCCAATATGCTATCAAACTTTTTATTAAACTGAGAGGGGCTTGCAGGCTCCTAAACTTCGGTGTGGCTTTTTGAAAGTTGAGGAAATTTTAGCTCTTTAGGGGAAAACATGAAGGGGTTGCATTCATTCTGCAGTTTTCATTCAGAAAAGGGGGGGGGACCCCAAAAAAACCTCCACCGAGCATTGGGTCCCTCATTTCTTGCCATCTCTCTGCCCTTGTCATGTCTGTTTTGTCCTCCCTTGTCATCTTAGGCTATCAAAGTAAATGCAGGACTTAAACACAGTACGTAACTCGACGAATTTTACGTTAATACACTATGCAAGCAGCAGCCGTCTGAAAACGTTTGGCTCCTCAGCCAGTGCTCTTCCGGGCCTAGGGGTGCGTGGAGGCTTCGCTCGCGCGGCTGCCGATTAAATCCAAGCTGAGTACGTAAACCTGGCATCGGCTGTTTTCTGTGGTGCCCGTGACGGGGCTGAGGACACGTGTTCGCATCCTGGTGGGAAGGCAAGGCTGCCTCAGCACGGGGTGTTTTATCGTGAAACCGTGGTGTGTGTTTTGCTAGATAGCGCAGGGTGGTGTTCAGATAAGCGGCGAAATAATACAAATACGGCTTTGTTCTTAACATCATGAAGGGACCTGTTGTGTTATAAAGAGCAGCTCCCTCCCCTGTTCAGTCTATTAGGTATTTTTAAATTATCTAGGGACTTCAGAGCTCGGAAACTCCGTTTTAGCCAGTTTGTAAGTAACAGCTGCTGGGTAGCATCTCATAGCTGCACTTCTTAGTCGGTATTCAGGGAAAGCCTGCTCACAAAGCCTGTGAAAGCGCTGGGTGAAGCTGGCGTGGCAAAACTTGACGGTTTTTGTAAATGAGCGTGTGGAAGTACGTTCTTACCTTCTGTGGGCGCGAGCATCCAACCAAGCCTCATAGAAACATAGTGATGTCTGCGATCATAATTGTATGCAGCTATAACGATAAATAATTAGGAGTAAACGTTTTTGGTATGATATCTTGAGAAAATACTGGGGAGGTGGTGGTGGAGAAGCTCTTCAACATCTCAACTTACAGGTGCATCTCTTCCTTCCCGGCTGCATGAAGGAACCCTTGTAAGGAACAACCATTCAGGGGGGTCCCTTTCTGGTCGGAGTTTCATCTGTCCTCTTGTCACCACTTTGGTAATTTGTGTTGTAAATTTGAAGCTTTCTAGTCAGCTGCATATGATTATGGTGTAAGAAACACTGCTTACGCTGTTCTGTCCGCTGCGGTTTTGATAGATGCTTGGGAGTTTCGGGGTTGACAGCAAGTCTGAGTGTGCTTTTAGCAGCTGTAGTTGCTTGCTCTTTCATCTCTTCCCCAAACTATTTTCACGCCTTAAAGTATCAGGCCTTGCTCTGAAGGCAAAACTCTGCTTGGTTTGAGAGGACCAGTAGTATATCAGTAATTATGTGCTTTGCCTGCATACACCTGTATTACTACGCTGGGAGCTGAAATCATGGTTCGTGCAGTTTCCAGGTAGGTTCCTTCCGAGAAGTGCAGAATCCAAAGCGCTGTATTCTTCCACATTTTAACATCATGATTTGTAAAAGTTTTAACTGGCATATACTCTGTTCTTACCAGAATATTAGGGCTCAGGATTTGACAGCTACTATAGCTGCAGGTCCTTTCTTTCCTCCCTGAAAAGCACGGTAAATAAAACCCTGAAAAAAAAAACCTCAGAAAAACATGAATAAAAAGCAGTGGGTTACTGCCTCCTCCATCAAATATCTCCTTCTGTTGTCCACAGCTTTTTTTTCTGTGCAGAGAATCTTGTAAGTTCTGAAACTGGTGCATCGTAACTATAAAGCAAAGAAAGGTGCTCTTTTTAAATCCTTCTGTAGTACATAAATATTGTTCCAACTATCTGTATGGCTTTTTTGCAGAATGAAACTGTAGGGCATTCCATAAACTGGGTAAAATTACACAAATACTTTTTTTTCTTAGAATAATAAATGACAGCTCTTTTACTGTAAGTTTCTAGACTATGAAATAAGACATAATTTAAAGTTTAGGGGGGAATCCTAACTTCTGAGTGGCAAGTGTGCATCCCTCAGGTTTTATTGAGGTGGGGCTGTTTGTGGAGCTTGTGCATCATGAGCAATTCTTAACTTCTTGGAAATCTGCAGCAAGCAATCAATGTAGCTATATATTACCAATGCGGGACTCTGCAGGCAAATTTTGCCAAATGGTGACTCTGCCTTGTTTATTTCTGGTAAAACATTTATTACGGTTGACATATATTACAGCAGCATGACCTCAATCTGATCTTAATTTCCTGCCTATGTTGATAAGTACAGAAAAAATGAATAAAATAGTAGCACTGCCTGTTGTACTTTGCCAATATGTGAATCTTACAGTATTCAGATATTTGCTGTTGGAAATAAGTCTTGTATGTGTTAAATCCTGCATTTCACCTTCATGTCACTGAAGAACACTCTGTATAATACCAGGATGTTGTTACATGATGTGTATCTGTTATTACCTAATGTGTCTCTTTGAAGTGCTGCTTTAAAATTAGCCTTCTACTTAGCTATTTATCCACTTAAACCAGTGGACTGATTTCCAGAACTGATGAGCACTCAGCTTTGAATGATTTTTATTTTTTCTTAACTCAAAAGACTATCATTCCTTGGTTGTACCTAAAAATTTCAGACTTCTCAATCCAGCAACTTATAACTGGCTTTGTTCTATGTCCCCATAATTAACTAAATTTGTAGGTAGCAGTCTTTTCTTTTTTGTTTTATTTTGGTTGGCTCTTATTTGAGTATGTCTTTAACATGGATTGATTTCTAATGGGTGCTCGGAGTGCTTTGCTCTTGTGTCCTCAGTACAGAAAGAGGGCACAAGTTTTAAATTTGCTGTTCAGTAGCATTTTATACTGTACAAATAATGAAAAATTAATATTATTGAGCCTTACAACTTCCTTGCAGCAACTCCATGTGTCCTTCTAGAATCCCTGTCCACTATGGTCAGCCTCAGAGCAGGCATCATCTAAATAAATCAGGCTAACGATCACTATGAAGCTGCTACTAATGGAAGGTAATACAGTTTCTCAAGTGTCACGTGCTGGTGAGCAATTCCAATTTGTTCACATCCAAGACTGGTGTGTTTATATGCGATGCATCTTTGAAGCAGTGAGACAGGCTGAACAGGGACTGTGATAAGCGTAAGGACCTTGACATAAAATGGGTCCCCTCATAGTTCCTTGCCGCTCGGGGAGAGGAATTGTGTTGAAAAACCAAGATCACAGATCAATTTCAGAAAAATGGAAACCTCCACCCTGCGCAGTGCGAAACACAGCTTAGCTGTCTTATGTAGTACAGTCAGCAGAAGTTCCTTTTACAATCACCTCGTAGACTTTCCAGAAGTGCAGTACTTCTGGTATGATATTAAGTTGAACATCCAAGTGTGAGCTAGCCCTTCCCAGTATTCACTCTAAGGGAAATAGGGTGTAAAAATCTCTTTACAGGGTGTAGCTTCAAGCATCTGTGGAGAGCAGCCTTGGCTAGGCGGGTTGCAACACTGCAGAAAGCTGCTGTCATATGCCACTTTTTGAAATTATTTACATACCAAGTACTGGGCTTGGGAGCAAATGTCTTTTCATATGTTTTTCTGCTAGTTTCACTTATAATTTTATAGTCGTTTGCTTCGATGCATCCTAACTCTCTTATAGTGCCCCACCCTTAAAATTAACAAAAGCCCAAACAAAAAAAAGATTTCTACTTGGGTCAGCTTGGCTCTTGTGCATCTGAAAATATGGAGATGTTAATATATTCAGTTTTATTCACTTCTATTCATGTAAATCCCTATGAATTAAACTTCATCTTGGTCTATGAATTTAATTGGGCTTCTCAAATGAATTGTGTGGTTTTCAGATTTTGCTTGTAGCTGACTGTCCGTATTAATTTCTGAACTTTCTAATAATTCTCTTGATAAACTATGAATCTGTTACATCTGCTTCATGGTATCATAACTCTGTTTTGAAGTTACCTAATTTATGCAGGACATTAAGTTTTTCTGAGAGGGAAAACACAGAAATGAGGTCCCTGAGAGCTCATGAACAAACAGAAACTACAGCACCTGGAATTAGGCCAAATGGTTTAAGAACTCCCTAGGGAATAAAATCTAACTAGCATTGTATATTTCTGTCACGCTTGAGATAACCCTGGAAGTTGAGATTTCTGCTGTTCCTCCCTGAAGTGTACCAGTGTCTGCTGTAGAGAAATGTATGGAATTGTTTTGGAAGCCCTTGCGGGCGTCACAGCTGACATCGGAAGACATGCTTGCAAATCCCACCATGCAAAAGACTGAGGCTTGGCGAGTAGGACATGTCTTGTCTTCCTAGATAGGGTGCTGGGAAGCACAGGACAGATAATTATGAAATGTGCCCGCTCTTGTGATACAACTGACATATTTGCTCACTGGGTTTACAAAACAAGTTTCAGCCTTGACTTCAGTGAGAACAGGACATCCAGAAGTGACCAAGAATAAATTCCTAATGTAGATAATTCCCAGATAGACTAAACTCCCCCAGGGGAGGGAGAGTTGATGGGCGGGAAGGAATGTTCGCTCCTCAGGGGAGCTTATTTTCCTATTTCCGTTACTAGTTACATGTTTGTTGCTAACTCTCATCAGCAAATCAGTTGCAGAAAGAAATATTTCATGATTTGCGCTATTCTAAGTAAAAAAAATAGCTTCAGCTGTGGAATGATGAATCTATGGATAAACTGAGTTTTAATTTAATCGGTCCGGATAAAACTGTTGTCTTTTCGTAAAAGGACTCGCGTGCTTATTTCTGAAACTTTAAGTTGCTTGAAGCTGTCTCTTGCTTTGATTGCAGCTGAGCATGAAAAGTAATACCTTAGCTGTAATGATTTAAGAAACTCCTGTGGTAATCTGAAGTGAATGGGATTTATATTATCCTTCAAAATAACTTATTTAAATGTTATGAGAACACTGTTGTGTCAATGGCAAAGCCACTCTTCCCACACCTTCTCCGCACCCCCGCAGTCAGTCCAGAAATGGACTGGAGTTTAGTTTCCAGGCCAGACGGGAGCCACATGACGGGGGGATTGTCGTGTTATACTTATACTTAGAAGTATCTAAGCATACTTCTGCCAGGCCCTAGACATTGGGGCTGTGCTGCGCTTCTCCTCTACATGCGGGGAATGTACCTTTATATGTAGGTACCCAAGTAAGATGTGCTAATAGTAGCAGTAAGACAAAGATGCTGCTGCAGAAGGTGAAGTAGTGTGGGAGCTGGTGTGCTTTTATAATGAACTTAAATGCCAGAACAACTGGGTATTTCTAGGACATGATGAAGCCTATGCCACTCTTCCTATGAATGTCGTTAGCAACGTTCGTTAATACAGCCTACCTAATCTGCTTACCTGTGTAGGCTCAGGCCAGTTCCAGAAGCTGGTTCCCTAAATCTTACTGCAGATGCTGGCTCAGGAACATCTATCGCGCACCAGGCATACTAAATTGAGAAGGTAAAGTTTAGCAGTGCTGAAACAAGTGGTGTCTACCAGTAGCAATTTGTGAGGCCCTATAGTTTTATAAAACCCAGATTCATAACCAAACCAAAACACTCCCTCGCAAGCTTTTTGGGAATACATGCAAATGGTCTCATAGGTCTTTATCAAACCCTTAAATTGTTCATCATGTTTATCACTATTGGTGCAAGAGTCTTGCCTTATGGAGCTGTTCCTCTGAAAGGACCTTACTGTCTCTTTACTTCATTAACTCATTTGTCTCAAAGCTTTCTGGGAAAGTGCTTCCTTTTCTGTTGCCCCTGGGGTTTGTGGGTTGGGTTTTTACTGTTATTATTAACTAACCCTGTAGCTGTTTTGGAATTTCTCTGTGTGAAAAAGTAAAGCAACCATGCACTTAATTACTTTCAGCTGTTAAATCTGAAATACTTACCCATTCAACTGTGTCTGGATGGGTTTGCTTCTGAACGCCGTAACTAACTGTGTTGAATTCTTTTCACAGCTAACATAAGCAGATGATGAAATCTTAGCATTTTTAACAGTTAGTGATTGACAAGATTAGACTGTTGTGATTCCCAAGGAGAGTAGCGCTTGGTGTTTTGTGGTGTGCTACCTCTGCCTTCAGGCATGGTGTTTGTTATTCCTCTGCCTCCATGAGGCAAAGCGGTGGTTCGAGACTCTGTTGCTGGAGGAAGTCTAGTTAGGCAGAAGCTCCCTGCTCGGCCCGGCACCAGGTTTTGAAGTGGGTGGGAATTCAGCAGCTGGATCAACATGGCTGTGAGATCCTCATCTGCTGTGTTTATGCTAGGGTTGTCTGCTCGTTGTTACCTGGGAAAGGTTAATTTGGTTGCTTAGGCATTTGATGCTGTTGCAAGATAATGCAGTTGCTCTTGTGAACTCTGAGATTACCAGACAAGCTGGAATTTGTGCAGGTGTGTATTTCCAAAGTACCAGAAAACTAATGAATGTTACTTGGCAGGGGTAGAGAGCTGTTGAAAGGCTGTTGGGTTGCACACTGTCTGATAAATTGTGTGCATTTGTCTTTCACAGTTTCTTAGTGAATGTCCTTTTGAGAAAAGGAGTCTTGAACCCAGTAGTGACTTTTTTTGTGTCTGCTGCAGAGTTTTGATGCTGTTTTTGATGTCCACCTTTCTGTAAGCAGACCCTGTTTTTAAAGGAAGGTTTGTAGTCTGAGATCTCTCAATACTGTAGTCAAGAGTTTCTGGGAAAACATCAAATAGGAGAAGACCTAACCTGGTTTCATGTCATTGAGGAACTGCTAGCCTCATTAAGGGGGTTAGAAGTTTTGCAGTGCGTGACTTTTTCTAGACCAAATACATAGACACCTACTAGATCTCCTGGGCTGAACAGAGTCTGTAACTTTTCCCATCTCCTAGAATGAGTGCTGAATTACTAGCCATTTACCATCTTCTACTTCACTGAGAGAAGGAGGTGGTAGTTATTGTAGCAAAGAAGTTATAAAGGTGGTGGCATCCATGGAAATCAGATGCAAGTGGTCTTCAGCCAAATGTGGGCTGATATTTACTTTAGGAGTTGTCGTGGTCTGCCATGCAGGAGTCCTGAAACCTTGATTTCTTGACTAGGGAGAAACAGGCTTTCCAAGGTGTGTTCATTTTATAGTGAATCAACACATTTATATTTTTATAGTAAAATCTTGAGAGCTTCTATCTAAAACTACTGAATTAAAAAACTGCTGCCTTCGTAAATATAGTGCATGAAGTACTTATTTCAGTCTTAGCATTTGCACCTTAGATCTGCTACAATGAGGTTCACTATCTTCTGATCTGTATTTGAGAAGTGGATAGTGACCATAAATGGGCAAAATTCTTCCATGAGCTGTCCAATGGTAGATTTTTCTTTTTTTTTTTTTCCCCCCAAAAGGAAATGAATGCAGAGAATGTATTAATTGCTTGGGACTATCCATGTGACAGTCTTATCTTCTCAGGCAAGCCTTTTTAAAAATAGGGTATGTGTTAAGTATGATGGTGTTCTTAAAAACAACATCTCTTTTAGGAAACCTCTTCCTGGAAAATAAAGTGCCAAATTAAGTTAAAAATGCAGAGTTTTCAGTAGAAAATTCCAAGCTGACATCTGAAATTTTTGCTTTCATAGTTTGGAGAAACTTGGGTTAAAGCAGTTGGAAAGCTGAAGATTAACTGATGTTACAAGCAAGTAGTGCTTTCCTAAATTTTTCACTGGGAACTACGTCCCAAACTTGTAAACAAACTTGAGAGTAATTGCGTGTGCTCAAAGTACAGAACTGTATCTGAAAGGTGGAAAGCAGCAGTATGACTGGCCTAAAGGTAAGAGTGAAATACTGAATGCAGGAACCTTCCTTATTTAAAGCAATGTTCCTGTTGTGCTGTGCTGTCACTGCCATCATTGAAGTTCTTTGATAGGCCGCTGTAGAGTGCTTGCATGCAAGTATAAAAAACGGCATCTGTTGTCTGTTCAGGCATCCAAACAATCTTGTAACTCTTACGCATTCGTTCTTGTTAAGTAACTTGCTCCACCTTCTGTCATTACACTGCCTATTTAAATTTGGATACTAGGCAAAGCAGCATCTTTTGTGTGTGTGTAGCACACAGAAAGTGTTAAGTGATCCACAAGTTCCTAGTAGCAAACTGGGTAGTGTGGTGGGTTCCTTAAGCATAAGCTGTGCAACTGTGGTAGACTTCATAGAATCATAGGTTGGAAAAGACCTCTAAGATCATCAAGTCCAACCATCCACCCAGCACCACCATGCCTACTAAACCATGTCCCGAAGTGCCATATCTACATGTTGTTTGAACCCCTCCAGGGATGGTGACTCCACCACTTCCCTGGGCAGCCTGTTCCAATACATGACCATTCTTTCTGTGAAGAAATTTTTCCTAATATCTAATCTAAACCTCCCCTGATGCAACTTGAAGCCATTGCCTCTCATCCTATCGCTGGTTACCTGGGAGAGGGGCCAACACCTGCCTCACTACAGCCTCCTTCCAGGTAGTTGTAGAGAGCAGTAAGGTCTCCCCTCAACCTCCTCTTCTCCAGACTAAACAACCCCAGTTCCCTCAGCCGCTCCTCATAAGACTTGTTCTCCAGACCCCTCACCAGCCTCGTTGCCCTTCTCTGGACATGCTCCAGCACCTCAATGTCCTTCTTGTAGTGAGGGGCCCAAAACTGAACACAGCACTCGAGGTGCGGCCTCACCAGTGCCAAGTACAGGGGCACGATCACCTCCCTGCTCCTGCTGGCCACACTATTCTATTCTTTCTACTTGTTGACCATATCAAAACTAAACAGCACAAGCAGCTCCTGGGCTGACCTCAAGTAAGAATTTTTTTGAGAACTGGATTTTATTTAATTTTTTTATTTTAGCTTACCTGTCTAAAAATCATTGTCCCTTTAGACTTTTGTAGTGGTAGTCTTCAGCTTTTCTTTCAGCAGGAATATGTGCTCTCCCCAATATGTGGCAAGAAGTTGAATGTCAGAGTAAAATAAGTGCATTGCTCTGTAGTAGTTGTTTAGAAACAAACCTAACTGGGTCCTGACCAGTCACGTGGATAAAATACAGGCCAGGCAAATAGGAGGAAGACTCCCTCTCCTGAAACCAAAACTTTGTGCAATTCTTTAATGGGTTTCTGGCTTGTTCCTTGTGTATTTTCTGTTGCCATAAGCTTTGGTTTCACTCATGAACCTGTGGAGAACAGTAGAATCATGAAAGCTCTTGCTGCCAGGGGTGGCAGTCAGCTTGAAGCTCCAAAAGCGGCTTTCACTGGGTCTTTGCTTGCCAGCCCCTGTGTTGCAGTGTTCCTGCTGATCGGCTTGCATAGTGTTAGCCCTGACTCGCAGCAGAATGAATCGGAGTTGATGGCAGATGCCTATTACTGCTTGCTGAGAACCTGACTTAGTGTTTTCTAAACTGTATTTTTAGAAGTACACTACGTGCACGTGGGTTACAGAAATGCTTAGCAATTCAGCTGTTATTCTTTTCACTTTGTGATAGCGTTTCTCTTGGCTACAAATCCTTGTCACTTCTGTAAAACTGAAGATGGTCTGTGTTCCTTCAGCTCTAAGTCGGCTGATGGAGAGAAATTCTTCTGTTCGAGTTTCTAAATGTCTCTAGCATAAACAAAGTCAGCAAATTGGTTGTGTGACTGCAGAAATTGAATCACTCTGAGCTGGACTTTTATCTCGTTATTGGAAAGATGCATTTTTGATGGTGTAAACTGTGAAGTGGAGCACTGTCACCAGCGTGTAAGCAGCAGACTCTTGTAGATTTAGAAGTACCGAAGTTCTGGATGATCAGTGCTGTACTGACTGGATGGCAGTGAAAACACTGACAGCAGTTACAAGAAAACTATATTTCTTTCCATGTTCTCTCACCCTTCTTTCTGGTTGAGAATAGTTATGGATATCTGCACTTTGGCTGGCATTTGGGTGCATTTTTGTGTAAGATAAGAACTTTGCCTCAATGCCGAATGCCTAGTACATAGCGGGATGGCATATTTTGTCTCTGTCCGTGTTCCACTGCTGTGGCTGGTGTCTCCTGTCTTGTGGATATGCAACTTCACACTAACTGAAAGGACAGTCATGTCTGATCGCTCCTAATTTTTTCTCACATTGTGCTGGTTTCTAATTGATAGATGTCAAACTCTTTTCAGTAATTAGCAAAGCGCAGGGTGTTGATTTCTGGACGGTGTCCTGTTTCTCTTTTGTGTACGTAGCTAGATCATGAGTGGCACTCGTTATTCAAACCTGAGGCAGCACACGTGCTTCCAGCCCCACGTCAGGAAATCCTTAGCTGTTGAAGCGTAACGGTTGCTGTGTAGAGCTCTGATACTGCCAACGGAGCCTGAGGCCGGCCCTTTGAGAGAGGGGGATCTTTCCACCCTCCCTTTTCCCAGGAATCCGTTCCCGAGTCCTTGTGTTCGTGACACCGAAGCTCGGTGACAGTTCCGCTTGGACATGCCCGTGCTTCTGAACTGGAGCCCGCACCAGAAGGTACTGACAGCTCCCAACGTGCGTGTGAGAAGTTCATTCATCGCGCGTCGCTTTGTACAGTGGAAGGGATCTGACAGTGCAGCTCACATGGTGATGGAGGGAGAGGGGCTGAGCTTCTTCCTTGCTTTGAAAATAATCAGCTTGCTAGTACTGCTGTCATTAAGTAGCCTGATTTATCAGGCAGGTTTGTTTGATTAGTACTTCACAGTCATGCTAGTGTTTATAAGCCTTACAGTATAAAGAGAGGCTCTGCTTTGTTAATAAATTCCAGACTGAAATTTTCCACGTAGAAGTTAGAAACAAACTAACAAGAGCAGCAGCTTCTCTGCACAGTGAAATTCTGTCCAGCTGTGGAAGTAATGATATACAGCGAGTTAATTCTGTTCTTCTTTACAGTATCCATAGCGTTCAAGTTCTAAGTCTGGGTTAAAATTGAAAGCACTGCTCGATAATTACTGTGGGATGCATTTGAATGTAATCCTTCCAGCAAAAAGGGGAGCTCCACCTTTGTTTACTGGAGGCTGTTGCAAATTCAAAGGGAATATATTTTTTTTAATGCTTTGATTTCTGTCACCGCTATTCAAGAAAGCGTGCAGTATCACCATGGAGATACTCTGCCTATTCTAGAGTTATGACAAACTGTTTTAGTGTTATGCTCCAGCATGCGTGACTTAGTAGGTTCTAAACTCTTCTGTTTTGCAAATTCAGGTATTGGTGATAAACACCTCATAACTGAAGTTCTTTTGAGGGGTTTTAAGGCAGGGTTGATAAAGTCAGAATTGATGTTAATAACCTAGCTGCATGAGATGAGACGTTCAAAGAAAGTTCTGATGCTATTTCTCTTCCTGTAGTGCTCTCTTTGGTTTTAATCAAATCAGATAAAAGAGCTTGTATTAGTTACATCGGTTAAACTGATATTTCCAGCATGAAAATATGTTTCTGTGTTGAACACAGTGAATTTTGTTGAGGTATAGTAGGATAGTGCTTGGCAGTACTATTCGCTTATGCACGAGGAAGGTGTCTGCTCTCCGTTATGTGTTGACCCTGCTGTAGGTCTGGTCACCGGGGGCAGAACTGGATGGAGCCTGTGAACCGCAGAGCTGGAATTAGCAGATCTAGGGTATTAATATGTCTGTCTTCTAGCCAGGGCAAAGTGCTGCAGCCTTGCTCTACACTAGCTGGCCAAATGGATGATGCACTGCAGTAGCTCGTAAGGTCTATAACCAAGGTCATGGGGCAGGTGGGGCAAAGGGGCTGCAAGGTGCAAATGGAATAGGCTGGGGGACCATTTGGCTGAAACTGATGCTATCATTAGTGTCAGCTTACCAAAACTCTACTGTCTGTAGCAAACAGTTTGTGACAGTATAACACCGATCACACTTTACCTCTTACGTTGTGTATTCAGAGATGAATGTTGCTGTAGGTGATGCAGAATTCGAACAGTGCCAGCTGTTCTGATTTGAGTACAGCTAACTTTGCTTGTTGAATTGCCACATATTGAATCAGATCTAATTGGGTGAAGAGTGATTCATACAGTCTTAGGCTACTCAAGAAAATTAACAAATTCAATTTGGTTTCCCAAGTGTTTTGTTTGTTGTTATTTTTTTCCTTAGTTAGACTCATTAGATGATCCTGTTTCCCTGGAGTGAAATATTGCCTCTTTCGTGTCATTGTGGAGCTCTTCTTACTTGGCTCTTAACTCAGTCTTGTTTGTTCAGTTTTTGGTGGTTTGGATTTTTGTTCTTTTTTTTTTTTTTTTTTTTCTCCTCAACTAAGTTTTGGAGTGTTCCTCGAACTGAGGAGCACAACTAGTATCACAGGTCTAGTCTTGTCCTTATGGTGCCTGCTGTCCATTCTTACCTTTTGGTGTCTTGCATTTGTGGGAGTTTTGGTATGAGCCCTGAAGAAGGATCTCTGCTCTTCTGAGTTCTCTTGGCTGTATTCAGAGATTTAGGAGTTACTATGAGCACTGTTCCAAGGGTCTTAAAAGTTCACGTGCTGCTGTTGTCTCCTGGCAGGCATGTGCAGCTCTTGACATCCTAGACAGGGAAGAAAGCTCATCTCATGCTCTCACATCTATTTTGTTTGGTATCGATTTATTAATACCTGACAGTTTAGAGTGTCTGTGATTTGTTTAAGCATGAAGTCACTGTTGTGTTAAAGGAAGCTTTGTGTGTTGTTCCAATGCGTTTGATGAAGTGTGGTGTGTAGTCCCTTAATCTAGATAATATACCATCTCCTTCTAGTTCTTCATGGAGCTTGTCAGGATTTTTGTTTGTTTTCTGACAACTTTTTAGTCTTTGTGCCTGGTGATGTGTGTGCTTCTGGGTTTTAGCTCTTAAGGACCTTGCAGCTTCTGTTTTGGGAGCTCATCGTCCGCTTCTCTTAACCATTTAAAGTGAGAATTTAATAGACTTTTTGCATTCTATGGTCAATAAATACAATATATTGGATAATTACCATTTAGAATATCAGTTTAAGATGCATATAGCATTAATGGGTATAGACTGGGAATATGTCTATCTCTTAACAAGCTTGTTTTGGCCTATCGCTCTACTGTTTTTAAACTTTTCTTTTGTAACTGCCTTGTTTCGCTTCCTGTAATCGTCTGCTATACCTCAGCAGTTTAGGGAAACTTCATGAATAATGTGTATAGGCATGGCCTGCATTATGCTTCTGGTTTGACAACTGCTGTCCTGTCACAGTGCCGTCAGCTCCTACCTTTCTGCCTGAGGAACCCTCTGCAGCTTCTTTTGGGATGAAGCCATCTTCTCCTTCTCTGCCCAGCATTATTTGGAAAAAGGTGATAGGCCACTAGACCATGGAGCTTGAGGGAGGCGAAGCGTGGGAGAACTAACTCTTTGTGCGTTGTTTCAGCACTAGCACCACTGGGTTTGTTTGGGCTGGAAGCGTGCCTCTCTCACCCTGCAAACACACTGCTTATCCCCCCCCCACTCCAGTCTCCATTTTTGACACAACTATCTTCAAGGCCTAGTGACAGAAATGCGGAGTGTGTTAAATGGATTAATTGCTTAAATATTTTAAGGATTTATTTTCTTTATATACATGTGAATGCTAAAAACTATGCGATAAGTCATTTAACCTTTTTAGTTTGCTCCACTGTAACAACCTGTGGCATATGTCCGGGAAGATGTGTAATGGCCCTGTGGGTTTCAGGAATAAGAATCTTGTTTCTCCCCTTTGCCTGCTTAATTCCATGAGACTGCTGCAGGGAAATACCAGAACTTGGAAATGCATTAATAAGTTGTGTTTCAGGAGTCTTCTTAATGTTACTAAACTGATTTCTAAAAGTAGTTAAGCAATTTCATCCTGTTAATTTAAATTATTTTAAATTGTTATGTTAATTTATTTTAAAATCTCCACTCTGCTTACTATTTTTTCTGGCTTTGCCCTGCAATTTCAACATTAACAGGTAATAAGCTAATATCCAAATTCAAAACAGTTGAACAACTTTGGCACTTTTGTGACTGAGGCTTCTTGATATACAGAGGAGCAAAATGTCAAAACCCAGTGATACATGCCAACGAAATGTGTAAAAAGCCCCATTGGGATAGTTGCTATACTTGATAGTTGTGCAACATTTCCCGTATCTTGCATTTCAGGAAAATATAGATGCAAACTCTTGTTTAGACTCCACTTGATCCCAGTTAAGGTTTTTGTCCAAAGTCAAAGCGTTAATTGAAAGTACTGTAATCCGTTTAGGTATGTCTCAGATGGCAGTGGTGCTTGGTTCTTGATAAGGTAGTATCACGCTGGAAATGAAGAGAGTCAGGTGTAACAGTACAGCTGGCACATTGTCAATCATTGCGCACATTGTCATCAGTATACAGTTATTCCTGTACACTAAAGACCAATAAAATCCATATGTATGACTAATTGCCTAGCAATGTTAGTGTCTGTCTTGCATCTTGTACTTGAAGTTTTTCACACCATACTATCTAGAGAATCCATGAGACAAGCAACAAGCATCTGGAACTGGTTCTTGACCATCCGACAGATATTTCTTATCCACTGTGATATCCCTGTACTAAATTGTTTTCCTCTTCATCTGTATAGAAGAAAAGTATTCATAATTACAGAGTTTAAAGGAGTCTCAGTTTTTCACCTTGATTTATCACTTTAATTCTGTGGATAGATAGATAGAAAAATAGGAAAAAAGCTAATATTGATGAAGGTGAAGTCAAAAAAAGAACATAGCCTGTAAAAAAGGTTATCTAAACAAAGCAGGGAGTAAGGATTGGTTGGGAAGTGTGAGTTGAAACCTCTGCTCTAATGCTAGCATCCTTCTGTGCTGAAGTGAAAAAACTGTAGCAATTTATGTGGTAGGTAGAAACAAAAGCTATACAGGGAGCAGGGATTGTGAAAGAGTAATTGTGACTCGAATACTAGTGTGTGAAGAGTATGCACGATCTGGAAAAGATGGAAAAAAAATGAAGTGATAAATAGCACGATGGTAGGGTGCTTTTTAAAATTGCAATTACTTAAAGCTCCATGTGTATGTTTGTGGGGGGATATCTCTGAGAGAGGAGGGGATGGAAGGGTAATCCTATGGTGGTAGAGTTGGTAGTGGCTTATCCCCAGCCTATTTAGACATTTGCTGACAGTGGACGGAGAGGATAGGGTAGAGCAATGAGGCTGGTGAAGGGTCTAGAGCACAAGTCTTACGAGGACCTGTTGAAAAAATTGGGATTGTTTAGTCTGGAGAAGAGGAGGCTGAAGGGAGACCTTATTACTTTCTACAGCTACCTGGAAGGAGGTTGTATTGAGGCAGATGTTGGTCTCTTCTCCCAGGTAACTAGCGATGGGATGAGAGGCAATGGCCTCAAGTTGCGTTGGGGAAGGTTCAAATTGGATATTAGGAAAAATGTCTTTACTGCAAGAGTGGTCAGGCATTGGAACAGGCTGCCCAGGGAAGTGGTGGAGTCACCATCCCTGGAGGTGTTCAAACAACATGTAGATGTGGCACTTCAGGACATGGTTTAGCAGTCATGGTGGTGTTGGGTGGATGGCTGGATTTGATGATCTTAGAGGTCTTTTCCAGCCTTAATGATTCCATGTGTTAGGAGACTACTGGGTATTATCAGAAAGACTGAAGAATTCTTCTCCAGTCTTTTATCTTAGAAGCGATGAGCAAGTGTCAGAACCTAGTTATTAGTGTGGGAGTGATGGTACACTTTTTAAAAAATCCAAATTGCCAATTAAACAGCTGATATTATTTATTCTAGTTGACTGCCTGTAGAATTTATGCATTTTGAATAGCATTATTATTTGTCACTGTACTTCAAATAGAAATATAGGTGAATCGTCCTGTAACAGGTTCTGGATTCTAAAAAGGGAAATGTTAGTTAAAAAGACAGCTAGCTTGTGAATGTTGCTAAAATAGAGCACTAAGGGATTTAAGCTCTAGAGCTTCTTTAAGCACAGATGGTACAAAGAATAGGAGGACTGAATGGTAGAAGGCGCTGCATCTTGAAATATGAACTGGAGTGTAGAAAGTGAGACTTGTGCATGCCCAGCTAAGCTGGCATGCCTAGGAGGGAGGGCACCTTGGGCGATGGTAAAGCAGCCTGGTAGTGAGAATGAGTGAAGATTAAGTACGCTGTAGTATCTGTGTTGTACCAACTTTTAGCCTCACTGAAAACTGAGATGATGGTGATGACGACTATAGGGCTGAAAGCCAAACAGTCAGTAGATCTTGGAGTAATTGAACTTCATTTTGCAATAAATGAACTGGAAGCAGATTTGAGTTGAATGCCCAATGGAGGAGAAGTGCATAATGGGAGACGGGGATTAAGATGAGGCAATTTTCCACTGTGACTTGCAAAAGTGTTGGCATACAAGATTACTGCCTCATTAGCAAGTTTCAGCTGGTATCATGTGACTGAAAGAGATACTGTAGGGAGCATGGATTATTTACTAAGGTGTGACTTCAAGTTATCTTTTTAATAGAAAAAATACATTGAAACAAATTATCGAATATTATAGATGTGGTGGGAACCTGTATGGAATACAAAAGCTGTTGATTGCACTGGATTAGGTGAGGAGTGAGAAATGATTTCTCTTGCAGAGAAAATCAGATGGATGTTCTCTCTAGATCTTATTTGTCACTAGTAACTTCCTGAATGCATGTAACATGATGCATTCGTTATCCTTCCAGAGAAGATGAGATCTGATGAGAAAGAGGGTTGGTTAAGCAGAGGTAGGTACTGTAAAAAGAGCAACTAAAATCACTCTGATCTGTGACTGGTAGAGTTGGATGTGTCCTTGGTTTTTTTTTTAGTGAAGGCAAAATGAAAAAGGAACTTTCATATTAAATATGATGATACCGAAGGCAGATATCCTTCCAAGGTGGTTGGGATAAAATGGAAAAGAACCAGGTGGCCTTAAAAGATTGGGTAATACAGGGCTGAAATTGAGAGTTTCTAGTGGAGATGTGCAGTGTGGCCTTACAGTGTGTAGTAGGAATCTGTAGGTAAGAATGGCGGAGGAGGAGAGAGATTTGGGTCTGCTTCTTAATTGCCTGATGACTGAGACAGCAAGGAAGCTTAACGTTAAAGCAAGCTATGTGACCTTGAAGTAGGCTGTGTCATAGGATGAATGGGAGGTTTTTGTGGTAGATAATAGATGAGAGCTAATACAGTTGTACACGGTACTGTGGTAAAATTTCTGTATGCTAGCTGTCTTTATTCCAAAACTGTTAGTTGAAACTGATGGGGATTGCTGGTCCCTTTTTCACAAATCTGTTTCCACAGCTGTCCTAAGAATGGAGTATCTGGTTCTGCAAAACAAAAATGAAAAAACAACAATGGCTCTGTGCAAAATATATCAGCAAGAGGCCCTGATGTGGGAAGAGGGCCTCGGAAAAGAGAAGATAGTCTCAGTTAAACAAACAAACCAAAAACCCCACACAAGTGAACACTTGTCAGTAGACATTCTGGTAATTTAAAACCATAAGGTTTTAAAAATTCATAAAAAAATGAATTTTTTCAGTTCCAGTGAAAAAATAGATGTTATTTGCTGTGCTTTCACTGCATAAATTGTCTATACAGAATTTAGAATTTAGTGTTTTTGTGGTGTTGTCAGCCAAGAAGCTAGTTGACACTCTGCTGAAGAGAGAACTCGTGTGTATACTGACATTAACAAAAGTTTGATATATCATTGTCTGTGCTATCTCATTTGTGGCTACTAACCAGACCTTTCAAACTGTCCCTTAGGTTCCTGATGTCATCAGCAGCATAAGACAAGTCTCCAAAGCAGCACTGAAAGAAGATGCCAAACCAAGTAAGGAGAGTGAGGATGCCTTCTATGACTCTCAAAAATTTGAGGTCTTGTACTGTGGAAAGGTGACGGTGGCTCACAAGAAAGCTCCCTCCACACTAATTGATGATTGCATTGAGAAATTCAGCCTGCATGAGCGCCAGCGCCTGAAACTATTAAACGAGCAGCGGAATAATGAGTCGAGTTTGGAGTTACCCCTGTTTGAAGGAAATGTGCCAGTTTCTCCATCAGACAGCCCATTTGAGGAGCTGGACAGCCCAAACAACACCGCGGGGCATGCTGCGATGTTTACAGTCGGCAGCCAGACCAACTTGACCAACCTGGCCAGCACTCGTGGCTCCTTTCCAGAACGAATTTTAGAGGACTCTGGCTTTGATGAGCAGCAAGAGTTTCGCTCTCGGTGCAGCAGTGTCACTGCAGTTATGCAAAGAAGGGTTCATGACACAAACCTGAAAGCACAGCCACGCAGAAGACATGCAAGTGCACCCAGTCATGTTCAGCCCTCCGATTCTGAGAAGAACAGGACAATGTTGTTCCAGGTGTGTGCTAGGATGAGCAATTTCTTGTTTGTTTTGCATCGTATCTTCCCCTGTGCAGTTTGAAGCTGAGACAAGTTTTGCAAGATAAGTAGTATGGATCCAGTATGGTTTCATGATTGTTCATAAATATTTATGTATCTGTTCGTAAATGATTGGAACACAAGTAGCAGAACTTTAAGGAAGTCACCTCAACTCATGAGCTCAGGTAAATTTTATGAAAAATAAATTACTTACGGAGTAGTTACAGAAGCAGAGTTTCTAGGGCAGTCGTTATTCTATATGCAGTTCTGGCTCATCTGTATTGGTGAGATCTTGGACGTAACTGAAAAAAGTGAGTAGTATTTCAAAAGGAATTGATGAAGACTTCCATGTAAACAAATCCTCTTTTTGTGCAATTGAAAAGAAGCTTGCAACTTCACATAAGGCTTTCACAGACTTACGTTTGAGCCAGCTGCTTTATGATGACTTGTACTGATGCTTGACTGACTTGCTTGTCTTATCCACATGAGCACTCAAACATCTCTGCACTGAAGGCTTCTTCCTTCTGACCTTGTGGTTATTTCTTCTCTTGCCTGAAGTGCATTTGACATCTGCAGAGCTTGTGTTGAGAAAACAAAAAGACACTTGAAGGAGGTGACCCATGAAAGGAAAGATCTTTGGACCTTAAAATAACAGGGGGCTAGATGCCTGGGTTTTGTCTTTCCATTTGCTTTAAAGATCATTCTTGCCTTTTGTTCTCTTGGGGAATTGCTAACTGAAGTGAGAATGCATTGCCCTTTAGAAAGCTACATCTATCAATGGTAATGAAAAGGATTTAGCTGAGAAACTCCCCGAGCTCTGTGGAATAAGTTCTGTATGCTTGAGAAGCAGTCTGGGAAAGCTGAAAGATAGCTTGCTGCAGAACCTAGTCTTTCTCATCTGGAGTTATGACAAAACCAAAAAGTATCACCTTAAGGTCAACATAGTTTCTCAGCTGATCTGTGGTATGGTTTTGAAAAATTTAATAGATCCACAGATTCTGTTTTTTATTGCAGCTTTTAATTTAGCCACATTGTTTACTAAAGGTTTTAGTGTTGTCTGTCAGATGTGATCTTTGGACCAAAAGAACTCAAAACGAAAAGGGAGGGGAAGAAAAAAAGCTGTCTTTCCTATTCAGCTGAGTGTATTGTTCTTGCTAAAATGTTCTTACTCAACGTAGGCTTAATTATGGCGCCCTTGTTCCTGCTGAGTATGCTGTTGTGCTGAAGGTACTCTATGTGAACCAGAAAGGGCTAGCTTGTGACATTTGTGTTGCTGTTAGTATTGTGCCTCCAAGACAGTCTTAAACTAGACTTATTTTTCTCCCCCTGCCACAAGGTTGGAAGGTTTGAAGTTAACCTCATCAGTCCGGACACCAAATCTGTTGTGCTTGAAAAGAATTTTAAAGATATCTCCTCATGTTCTCAGGTAAGCATTAATAAGAAGCAACATGTCGGTCATCAGGAGAAAAGGAATTTTTGTTCTTGAGCTGGGTTGCCGTGCTGATCTATATAGAATTATTTTTCAGCATTCCGTGCTGTTTTCCTTTATTCAGTCTCAAATGCCATTTTTAAATAGTTCATCCCTGAATGAAAGTAAGTTGCTGGTTTACTCCATTGGCTCCTTCATTTAAAAATAAAAAAGGGGGAGGGGGGGAGAGCTGGATGTTGAGCAATTGTGGCTAATGTATAAACACAATTCCTGCATGAAATATGATACATTAAATTCTTTGGGGAGTACGGCTGAAGAAATTGGGTATTAAACTGTGGCTGCTTCATAAACACTTGCAGCAGACTTCAAGTACTTCTTTGCCTTTACAAGTGAGAGCTGTTATTCAGATCAGGGCTTTCACTCATCTGGTAGCAGATTCAAGTAGATACTGCACAAAAATAGTGCAAAGTCATTCCCAAAGAGCTTAAGCACACAAAAGATGAGCACAAAATAACCAGTCTGGGCTGTGGTAGTGTCAACTTTGATCATTGTTCAGAAAACAAAGTATAAACTGTTCTGCTTTTTGAAAAGCATTGGATGTAATTTTGGAAGTAGCTTAATCTCCCTTTGGGATGCTCTGAGCGTGCTGTCTCTGAGCAGCTAAGCTCCTGAAAGCTTCTGGAATGAAAGGAGGAGAACATCAGATACATCAGCCCCCCAGAAAAAGCATCATTTCTTCTTGGGAATATGGCAGTAGATGAAACTAGCTATGTCCAGTAAGAAATCAGTGTGTCTGATAAAGTTAAATGTCAGGGCTGAAGGACTCAGCTTTCTGCCTTGCTGTTGTTCAGCAGCTGTTACTTCTGGACCTTTCTGTTTTGGGTTTTTGTTTTATTACATTATTCTTTCATTCACTATGCACATGCATCACTTCAGGTCCCCTTAAACATCATTATTCTATTTTAAAGTACGCTTCCTGACTTGCTCTAAACCTGTATTTCACCCCCAAGTGTTTTTGTTTTAATGGTTATAACAAATCTGCTCTTGCATGACTCTCCTACCAACACTAATACAAATGAAGAACTGGTCAATACTTGTAACTCAAATGGAGTCTTGAGCCTTTTGAGTCTGCTGTTAACTACAATTTGTATTGCTCTTGGTAGAGAAAAAAGGCAAGTGTAAATATAGAATGGGACAGTATAATCAAACAATGATGTATTAATGGGTTTGTAAGAAGTATAGATAAGAGAGATTGCAGAATCACAGAATGGTAGGAGTTGGAAGGGACCTCTGTGGGTGATCCACTCCAACCCCCCTGCCAAAGCAGGGTCACCTACAGTAGGTTGTAGAGGACCTCGTCCAGGCGGGTCTTGAATATCTCCAGAGAAGGAGATTCCACAACCTCCCTGGGCAGCCTGTTCCAGGGCTCCATCACCCTCAGAGGGAAGAAGTTCTTCCTCATGTTCAGACGGAACTTCCCATGCTTCAGTTTGTGCCCATTGCCCCTTCTCCTTTTGCTGGGCACCACTGAAAAGAGTCTGACCCCATCCTCCTGACACCCACCATTCAGATATTTGTAGGCATTTATAAGGTCCCTTCTCAGCCTTCTCTTCCTCAGGCTAAACAAGCCCAGCTCCCTCAGCCTTTCCTTGTAGGAGAGATGCTCCAGTCCCCTCATCATCCTCGTAGCCCTCCGCTGGACTCTCTCCAGTAGCTCCTCATCTTTCTTGAACTGGGGAGCCCAGAACTGGACAGAGTACTCCTGATGGGGCCTCACTAGGGCAAAGTAGAGGGGGAGGAGAACCTCCCTCGACCTACTGGCCACACTCCTCTTGATGCACCCCAGGGTGCCATTGGCCTTCTTGGCAGCCAGGGCACACTGCTGGCTCAGGATTAACCTCTCATCCACCAGCACTCCCAGGTCTCTCTCTACAGAGCTGCTCTCCAGCAGGTCCGCCCCAAGCCTGTACTGGTGCATGAGGTTGTTCCTCCCCAGGTGCAGGGACCCTGCACTTGCCCTTGTGGAATCTCATCAGGTTCCTCTCTGCCCAATTCTCCAGCCTGTCCAGGCCTCGCTGAATGGCAGCACAGCCTGCTGGTGTATCCACCACTCCTCCCAGTTTGGTGTCATCAGCAAACTTGCTGAGGGTGCACTCTAACTCTTCATCCAGGTCATTGATGAAGAAGTTGAACAAGACTGGACCCAGTATTGACCACTGGGGGACACCACTAGTTACCGGCCTCCAACTAGGCTCAGCGCTGCTGATGACAACCCTCTGAGTTCTGCCATTCAGCCAGTTCTCCATCCACCTCACTGACCACTCATCCAGCCCACACTTCCTGAGCTTCCCTAGGAGGATGTTATGGGAGACAGTGTTGAAAGCCTTGCTGAAGTCGAGGTAGACAACATCCAGGGCTCTCCCCTCATCTACCCAGCTAGTCATGCCATTGCAGAAAGCTATCAGATTGGTCAGGAATGATTTCCGCTTGGTGAATATTCTTAAAGCAGTGGTATGGAAAACAACATTTGTCGACATCTTGAGTCTTCTCCCACCTTGTGGCTGGACTGAGGTGAATAAAAGTGACACTTCAACTTTGTGTCCTGAGTTGCATGTACGTACTGATAATGATCAAACAAAACAGTCCTAAGAAGGGAAAACCTTTGTTCTGCTGATTTTAAAGCATGGTGGGGAGCAGCAAGACCACAGCAGACCTTTGAGGCTGAGCTTTCCTTCAGTAAAATTTCTGCGTACAGTAAATAGTGTTAGGTAGTGCTGTGTGTTGGGCTTTAGAGGTGAAGAACTCCACCTCTTCACTTTCATTTGGAGCAAAGCTGTTGTTATTTTTTGTGCTTGAAGAACTTAAACAGGTACTAACAATACTGTGGGGTTATTTTTGTTTTTTAAGTGCAAACCAGCTACTTTAGAGAAGTTGGGTTTTATTTTGATGTTCAATAGAAATGAAACATTGATTTGTTCAAGGCTAAGGATTTGGTTGCATAAACCTCATCTGTACTTCTTTTAAGAACTCAGTGCTAGCCACAGGGCTTCTCTGTTGTGGATTTATAGGGCAGTGATTTACTGCGTATTGTGAGACTGCAGCTTAGGAATGTTGTTCTTCAAAGCTTTACAAACGATGAAAAGGAAACATTCTCCTCAGCTTGCATTCTGGATTCTTTTAGTCTGGTCTAATAAAAGTGGGTTTTTTTCTATGGCTTAAGTATGGTTCATCTACTGCATTCAGTTCACTATCTGCACTCCATGTAGTTGTCAAAGCAGCGAATACAGTTGCTGATAAACCCCTGTGTGTGCTGCCTAAGCTCAGGTGTCAGACAGCTGTAGAAGCTTTCTTGTTTCAGCCTTGCTGATCTCAAGGGAACCCATCACAACAAACAACTTTGCTGTTTTGGCATGGCAAGCATGGCCACCCTCTTAAAGAAATGTGATGGAGGTACTGCTAGTTGAGGAACGTACTGTGCTACTTGCACTTCAGTGGTGCAAGTGTCACGTCCATCTTCCACACAGATGTTCTCCAGTGGAGACTGAGAAATCAAACAGCAGTAGACTTGTTCAGGCACTGTCAGCAGTGAGGGAACTGGTCTCTCGCCAAACCACCTTGAGTAATATATGGTTTCCTTGCAAAACAGAGGACAACACTTCACTGTTATTTAGATCAACATATGTGTATACATCTGTTCGTTTTCATTTTATACTTTTGAAGACTTCACATGTTACAGGAAAATGGGTTCAGTTAAGGCAGGATCAGTGTGGACTATGGTAAACTAATGCCATTGGTGCCACCTTAGATGCCCTCTGCACCTTTGTTAAGTTTTGTTTAAGTAGCGCAAATGCAACTTTTGGAATTTTGTTTTTAAAAATTAGTGTGTCGTGACAATGTTCAGTCAGTCACGTAGTGTGTTACCAATTTTGTTTAGAGTGCTTTCCGTAGTGACAAGCAAGTTGTTTTGCCTCCTCTCCTCTTTTACGATATAGGTGTTTTCTTTGGAGGTGGATCCAAGACATTGAGTTCTGCTTTCTATTGTGTTTGAACTTGAGGGATTAGGCTTTCTTTTGGAGAAAATCTACTATTACTGTACTCAGATGATAAAAACATTGGCAAAAGCTTTAACAATAGTGAGTCATGTTCCATGAAATGAGACTGGGAATATAGTGCTTCTTAGGAAGCATCTCTCTTTGATCTTCTCAGTGCAGTTTTTAGTCAGACAATGTTCCCTATCAAGCAGTAGACTAGGATCTTGAAAGGAAACATCAGCCATAATGGGTAGGAAGTCTCTAAACTTCTGGCATGTAACTTGGTCTCAAATAATTTCTTTAAGAATTTGGTTGGAATTCTGCATGTCGCCACTCATTCCCTGCTTCTTTTGTTGTAGTCCTAACTTGTATTACAGGAAAGCAAAGATCTGTTGCTACTTTGATGCTACTGTAGTCCCATGTTTTAGTGTGGGCTCATTACATCGTTGTCACTGCAGAGGCAATTCCAGATACAACCCAGGACACTTTTCTTTGTGGTTTGTTTTTTTGTTTGTTTGTTTGTGTCCCTGAAAATCCAGTTTTCCTAATGGAAGAAATTCAAGTCCAGTTCTATTGCTGTGTAACTTTTGTTTTGATTGCGTAGGGAGCTTGATGTAAGTTTTAAATGCGAAAAGCAATTTAAAAGATAAGTATTGTAGTCATAAAAGGGGTCATTAGGAGAATGCATTTATAGTTTCTCAAATTTTTGTGTTGGAGTCTGGTAACTATTTTTAGGGTCACTTTGGAAACTAAACCTGTTTAGAAAGTAGTCCACTAATGCTATCTTTAAACTCTTCTAGGGTATAAAACATGTTGATCACTTTGGTTTCATTTGCCGGGAATCCGTTGAGCCTGGGTTAAGCCAGTATGTTTGCTATGTGTTCCAGTGCGCAAGTGAGTCTCTGGTGAGTATTTATGATCCTGACCTTTCTATCGGAGTAGGTTTGAGGCATTTCTGAAGCCATGGGAGTCTCTGTTACTCTGCTGTGCCAGCTGAGCCTCAGTGATCGTGTCTTCTCAGGTGTGAGACCTCAGTTGTGAATATGAAAATATGCAATAGGAAATGCATACCTTCTGTTCGTATATAGCCATGTCCTGCTACTCTGCTGATGCACGTATCAATAACAAATAGAAAAAATCCAGGTGGATGAGTTCACACATGCAGACTGTGAGCATATCTGGGCTCTGTACTTGGTTGTAACGCTTACACTTCTAATTGTTGAGACACTTGGTTCCACGTTAAACATGTAATTACATGTATTGAATCGGTAACAAAGCCAATGATAAATCTCAAACATACTTTTCAGGGTAGGGTTTAAACTACTGGCTCATCTTGCATGTGTCTTTAGCCTACATGTGGCTTTAGCATTTTCCCTGTAGTCTGTTTTGTTCCTCAGGAGAAGAAAATAGCAGCATCTGATCAGAGAAGAAAACCATAATATAAGTGGATGTGTGTAACAATAAAAAAGTCTGTTGGACATTTGATAAAGTACATATCAATCAATTGAAGTTCCAGGTGCCAGTGATTTAACTGATACAGGTAGTTTCATAATGGGATGCAGACAGGAAACCGTTTTGGCTACTACATCTTTGTTTTGAAGTTCTGACACTTTAAAAGAAGTTGGTTTCTGTTCTGAAACATGTTTGTTCTGATGGCTGTGCTAACAGCTGCTAACTCTTTTTCAGCTAAACTTAAAAAAATCATTCTTTTAGTTAGCTGAAAATGTAATTTGTTAATCCATTGACTAGCCTGAGAGTGAACCGATTTATGTCAATAAAACTTTGAACAGCTAACAGCCCGAGATGTACAGTAGTAGCTGAGGATGCGCTTCTATCAAAATGGGAGCTTTTTATGAAGTCAGCTCTGTCTTTGTACAAACAGAAAATGGTACATCTGACCTACTGAGAAATCTGACCATGCATAATTCAAAGGCTTCAAATATGGTCTATAAAGAAACGACGTATTTGTGAACCTCTTTATGTATTCTAGTACTGGTATGTGTGGGTATGCCCACGCGGCAATAGGAACTGAACATTCCTGAGCTACTTTCAGATGCAATCAGTTGGACCCCAGTGGCAGTTTGACTGTGGCAGGGCAGAGCTGTAAAACCTGATGCTTTCCAGATTCTGTGCTGCCAGGCAGGATACGTTGATGGGCTTGTGTGTATTTGCTATAAACCTAGCTACAGTCTGTGCTACAGTGCGACAGTTCTCATGATTTTAGTGTAGTCATAATCCATATGCTTAGCACTGTTCTGTAGATCTTCCATTTGAGAGGCATTGTTGCCAACTTAAAAAAAAAAAAAAATCAGTGTGTATTGCAAGGTGAGTAGTCACTGTTCGATGCCCTGCTTTATTGCTAAAAGGGAGAACCCAGGAATTACTGGTAGTGCTTAAAACTGTGTGTTTGTGTTTTTTTTTTTTAAGTAAGTAAATAATTAAAACCTAAAAATACTGGGACACAGACTAATTCAAATTTCCACATTCGGGTGCCCTGTTTTGTTTTTTATTTTTATTTTTTTCTAAGTGACAGACCTTTGAAAAAGTCTGTATGTTTTCAATTCTGGACTGCATGATTTTGGTCTCAAATATTTCACCTTTCTTCTGCTGCTTATAAAAAAAGCAACATGTAAGAGCAAGGACTTGGTTCTGAAGTAGAATACTGATTTCTCTCCTGAGATTGTCGTCAAGCTGTTGTTGTCTTCTTTCCATGCTAATGCAAAGACTCAAGCAAACAGCTTTCAATAAGCATTGTATTTCCCTAAAATACAGAGGGGAACTCCAAGTGCTTTGTATAGGAGGTCTGGGAACGTATTTGAATGAGTGTGGAGAAACACTGTCACCTTGACCTTTCTTACACAGTTGAGCTATTCCAGTGCTGGTGTGTGGGAACACAGCACTGCTGTAGTTGTGGTAGTGGCAGAGGAAGGATCAGGGCAGGCTACAAGGCAGGCCGGCAGGACTTAACGATGAGTTGGTGGTTGCAGTGAAGCTGGTAGCCGGTCTAATAGCCTGGAGAAAAGGGAGCTTCTGTCTGCCAGCAGGATGGCTCTGTGGGGTTATGTGCTGAAATGGTTTGGTGGTGGGAAGAAAATCATTGAGAGGGAGTGTGTGCAGATTACTAGAGAAACTAAAAGCTGAAGAAAAAGAAGTTAATGCTTTTATTTACCCAGCATATATTCAAGCCAATAATTCCCACTTTAAGCTTCTTAAAACAGAAGCTGCCTGCCCAATGAGCTTAAGTAGCTGCAGGTAGACACTCAAAACTGTGCTGTCTGACTGAACTTGAAGATGGTGAGCAGCCACGGAAAAAGCAGAAAGCTGGAAATACAACCTTGAGCTCTTTAGAAGACCACAAATGGGGTTTTTTTGACCGTAAAGCACCTGTCTATGATATGACTTATAAATGTAATTTATTGTATATGTATATATTGTATATATTGTCTATGATATGACTTATAAATGTAATTTATTGTATACGGCATGCATTTTTGTTTATATGCTGTGTTTTCCCTCCTTCCTCTACAGGTTGACGAGGTAATGCTTACTCTGAAACAAGCCTTTAGCACTGCTGCAGCTCTGCAGAATGCCAAGACGCAGATTAAACTTTGTGAGGCTTGCCCTATGCATTCATTGCACAAACTCTGTGAAAGAATTGAAGGTAGCAGCTGAGTTTATTTTCTAATTATGTTTTTCTGATTATTCCAGAAGAATTTTAATTAAGTTAACCATGCGCTTTCAACTTAAACAATGTAAGAACAGAGGGAAAAGTATCTCAAAAAGCAATTCCTACTCTCACTTTGCACTCTCTGTAATAAGTGGAGGTGATAGCAGAAATGATATTGCAACTGAATATAGTATAGCTTCTGTTACACATGCTCTTTTATTGTCATACCTCTCTCAAATGCTAAGTGGAGCAGAAAAATCCACCAGTTTACCTTCCATTGTTTTTTTTTTCTGAAGATGAATGCTTTCAAAATGGGTTGTAAAAGGACAGTTGTGATCAAAAAGGGTCTTGCTTTCTTGTGTATTCTTTTCTGTGTGGGGTTATTTTTTCGTTCTTTGTGTTTATTCTCCTACACACTTCAAAACCTAGTTCTATTATGGGGAAAGAAATTATTAAGTTAGGAGATTAATATCTAATAAAGAAAGTTAAGGCAACTACCTGGCTTCAAATATGACTGGACAAACCTTTGTACTCGCTATAAGTGAGGTATGCCAGAACATATGCAAAAAATCTTGCAAGATACAATTTTGAAAAAAAAAGTTAGTAGCAGGATTCTATTATTATTTTTGCGTCTCCTTGAGAAGTGTTGTATGAAAAAAAGTAAGCATGTTACAGTAGTCTTGTATCTTCTGGTCTGGTGATGATGGTACTGGTAATTGCCCGTTGCTCCCATTCATGAAAAGTCACTGTTGCTGCTTACCTCCCTCTGGTGGATGAAAGGCAAAGTATAAAATCCCAGTGGAGTGAAATTCTGGTAGGTTGTGACTGGTATTTTCCGGGTTTAACAACAGATATTCAGAAGTGATAAAGCTTAACTAGGAAAGTCTTCTGTAAATGAAAGACTGTAAAGGCTGCTGTATAAGGCAGTGTAAGTATCTTGAACACAGGTACTTGCAAGCCTGGGATAAGTATCCAGTATCAAAATAAAATCTCTTCTAGGGTGACAACTTGAGTACCATAATCGTAGTTTCATAAACTTTGTACCAAGTGTCTGAAAGACTTATTTTAGTGTCCCTTTGGTTTTATCCCTCTGCTTTGTTTAGAGTCTAGAAGTTTATTCTAATCAAACCTAGAGCTTCATTTTCTTTGGAAAATATCTTGATCTGTTTTGATTGCAATTTTCTATGAGTGATGTCTACCTTGAATGGAAAACCCATATAGCTTCATCTGATATGGGGGTTTTGTTTTCCCCCACGGTTTTTGTAGCTTCTTAGAACAAGCTCTGTGAGCAAACGTTGCCCTTTATTGATCATCAGAAATTCTTTCCTTAGTTCTTCAGCTTTTATACTGTTCTTGCTTTTAAAAGTGTCTTCAGTTCTCTGTTATGACCTATACCCTACCCTTTCCTTGTGTAGAAATGCATCTAAATTTTTCAACTAAAAGCATCTGAAAACTTCTGAGTATCCTGTACATTGAGTATCTCTCCAGTTACCTCCCTGGTCCGTTCCTGGTCTGTTACGATGACATGACTGGCTGGGTAGACGAAGGGAGAGCCGTGGATGTTGTCTAGCTGGACTTCAGCAAGGCTTTCGACACAGTCTCCCATGATATCCTCCTAGGGAAGCTGAGGAAGTGTGGGCTGGATGAGTGGTCGGTGAAGTGGATAGAGAACTGGCTGAATGGCAGAACTCAGAGGGTTGTCATCAGCGGCGCTGAGTCTAGTTGGAGGCTGGTAACAAGTGGTGTCCCCCAGGGGTCAGTACTGGGCCCAGCCTTGTTTAACTTCTTCATCAATGACCTGGATGAAGATTTAGAATGTACCCTCAGCAAGTTTGCTGATGACACCAAACTGGGAGGAGTGGTAGACACACCAGAAGGCTGTGCTGCCATTCAGCGTGACCTGGATAGGCTGGAAAGCTGGGCAGAGAGGAACCTGATGAGGTTCAACAAAGGCAAATGCAGGGTCCTGCACCTGGGGAGGAACAACCTCATGCACCAGTACAGGTTTGGGGTGGACCTGCTGGAGAGCAGCTCTGTGGAGAGGGACCTGGGTGTCCTGGTGGACGGCAGGTTAACCATGAGCCAGCAGTGTGCCATGGCTGCCAGGAAAGCCAATGGGATCCTGGGGTGCATCAAGAAGAGTGTGGCCAGTAGGACAATGGAGGTTCTCCTTCCCCTCTACACTGCCCTAGTGAGGCCCGATCTGGAGTACTCTGTCCAATTCTGGGCTCCCCAGTTCAAGAAAGATGAAGAGCTACTGGAGAGAGTCCAACGGAGGGCTACAAGGATGATGAGGGGACTGGAACATCTCCCCTACGAGGAGAGGCTGAGGGAACTGGGCTTGTTCAGCCTGAAGGAGAGAAGGCTGAGAGGGGACTTAATAAATGCTTACAAATATCTGAAGGGTGGGTGTCAGGAGGATGGGGCCAAGCTCTTTTCAGTGGTGCCCAGCGACAGGACAAGGGGCAATGGGCACAAACTGAGGCACAGGAAGTTCCGTCTGAACATGAGGAAGAACTTCTTCCCTCTGAGGGTGACGGAGCACTGGAACAGGCTGCCCAGGGAGGTTGTGGAGTCTCCTTCTCTGGAGATATTCAAGACCCGCCTGGACGTGGTCCTGTGCAGCCTGCTGTAGGTGACCCTGCTTCAGCTGGAGGGTTGGACTGGATGACCCACAGAGGTCCCTTCCAACCCCTACTATTCTGTGATTCTGTGATTCCTCTCTTCCTCCTCTCCCATAGAGCTGTCAGGCTTCCAGCTGTCAGTGATCTCTTGGTACTAGGACAGAAGACATTAGTGGGGTAGGGAGCACAACCTTTTACACAGGAGCCAGCCACTTAGCTGCGGATAGTTCTGTTTTTACTGCTGAAGAAAGGAGACAAAACCGTGTGGTTTAGCAAAACCTGAATTATTTTGTATCATGTATACTGCAGATATGCAACTGTTGTGTAAACTCCAAGGCAGGTTTATATCTCCTACTATCATTTTTTTCAAAAGTTTTTTGAGAGATCATTTGAGAATCTGGAAGCTTTAATGTTCGTTTCTTTTCTCAGGACTCTATCCTCCAAGAGCTAAACTTGTAATTCAGAGACATCTGTCATCATTAACTGATAACGAACAAGCAGACATTTTTGAACGTGTTCAGGTAATATGTTAAAAGCTGTTCTGTCAATTTTGAAAAAGACTGTGATAAAATGGACTGGGTGTTTTTTTTGCTTTTGATTATGTTTGTTTTGTTATGTAGTTGATCTAGAATTTATTATTTTTCCACCAAACATCATACTGAAATAGTATTCTTCAGCCTAACCTCATATGCAATACTATTGGAAAAGTTTTTATTCCTGAGTCTGCAGAGATGCTCTGTGTTCATACCCAGTGTATTTTTTTTTCTGAGCTTCGTTCTTCATGTGTAAACATGTTTCCCTACTTGAAAGTGATGTGGGAGTCAGTTGAAAGCCAGTGAGACATGCAGGTATCGAGAACGTGTCTGGCATTTTCAGAAGTATTTTAACTTCCTCTGAAGCAAGATTCTGGTGTACTTAAGTGGATGAAATATACAATAATTTAGGCTTCCAAAGGCTGCGCTCCTCCTTAGCTGCCTGAAGGGAGTGGCTGTTCGGTGTTCCTGGGTTCCCTACTTCATTTAT
The DNA here is from genome assembly GCF_030867145.1 of Opisthocomus hoazin. Lineage (NCBI taxonomy): Eukaryota > Metazoa > Chordata > Aves > Opisthocomiformes > Opisthocomidae > Opisthocomus > Opisthocomus hoazin. The sequence continues at coordinate 50,266,145 of NC_134414.1, read as the reverse complement.
AAGGCTATGCAATGGCAGACAAAAAAGAAAATTAGAAAAAAAAAATGTGTGAGCTTAGGGCTCCCTCCTCTCCACAGCCTGCAATATTTTCCATATGGAAAGTTTTGGTCTGTTTTTCTCAGAGGTACGAAGGCACACAAACAGTAGTGCAATTTGACATACTATAGTCGTGCACTCTGGCATCTGGCCTATCAGTATATTAATTTCAAAGAATACATACATACGGAAAGGAAAATAAACAAATCATTTCTTGAAAGACAACTTTTTTCTCTGCTTTGTTGTTACTGACAGAAAATGAAGCCTGAAAATGACCAGGAAGAAAATGAACTTGTGATCTTACATCTACGCCAACTCTGTGAAACTAAGCAGAAAACGCACATTCACATTGGTGAAGCACCATCGGTAAAGCTTATTTTTGTATTGCTCCTCTCCCTCCTCCCACCCGATTAAAATGCAGCCTTGAATACTAGCAGGGCCACTGCTAGAGTTCGTCAGGCATAGCGGAAGCTGAGTGTAATAGAGTAAGAGAAGTAATTTGATTTGGTTTAAAGTGATTTTGTGGGTGTTTTAAGTTTGGGGGTCAGGAAGGGAGGGAAGAAAGACAACCAATTATTTCTAGGTCTAGATTTCCTTTCAGTGTGAGGGTGCTGCTTCTGTCCTTTTCCTTCCTCCCTGATCCCCATTCACAAACAGTTATTTCTAGGGAGAATAGGGATGAAGAGGACATTGACTTCAAATTAAACTGTGAACTTATCTAGCAAAGGAAATGGGTAAAGTATTGTTAACCTGATACACTTTTACAAGATAGTCTTTAGGGATGGAATGAGCCTTTGTGGGATTTTTTGTGGGTTTGTCTTTTGGGGGATGCGGGGGTTTTTGTTTTGTGGTTTTTTTTTGTTTGTGGTGTTTGTTTTTTTTTTTTTTTAATAAAAGCCAAGAGTATGTTGTTTATTATGTAATTTGGTTCAGCTCTAGTCTTTGGAGGTCTGCAATTGCAAAAACAATTGCCAAAGCTGAACTGTGTCCTTGCTCATTTCAACAGACCATTCCTAACAGTGCGATTCCAGAAAGCACCACCAGCGGTGGCAGGTTTAAACTTGACATTCTGAAAAACAAGGCCAAGAAATCCTTGACTAGCTCTCTGGAAAATATCTTCTCAAGGGTAAGTTTAACAACTCATTGTCAGCAGCTCTCCCAGATATCCTTGGCGGTAAAGACCGATCAGATTTTTTTTGTTTTTGGCCTCAGTCTGATAAATACTTAATGAAGCAATATCCCTATTGTATAATATGAAAGTTACAGCTGGGTTGATTGTGACTTAACTGTGCTAGAAAGCTTATGGTAATGCCACGCATACAAAGGGGAGAAAGGCAACTTTCTGAATAATGAACGTTCATTGTAGGTGGCAAGAGAGTTAGCTGAACATCATCAGATGTGTGGCTTCTGAATAAAAGATATTAATCAGGATGGTTGCATGATCCCATGGAGAGACATGTTATCTTTTTTTCAAAGTGTGAATAAATGTGCCTGCATAAACTGGAAATCTTTCTGTTCAGAGAAGTTATACCTTACTTAAAGCTAAAGTTGCTCGTATTGGTCACTAAGAAACTTTAGAAAGTAGTAACAAAGTTGTCCTTTTGCAAGGGGGGGGGGAGGGGGGGAAAGCAATAGACTTAAAAAGTGAGATGTCCTTCATTTCAGTGTTGCTAGCCAGATATGGTGTGGAATTGCAGATAATTACTGGGACTTTCTTTAAGAGCCTTTTAAAAAAGAAGTCTGAATTGCAAATTTTGCTTAGTGTCCCCTGCTCAGCAGGGAGAGTCCTGAAAGTGGAGAAGAGGCGTATAAAGGAATAACTGAAGAAGGCTGGGTGCTTGGGAATCCAGTATGTTCTTACAGAGAAAGTGGAATGAGCTGTGAATACTGGATGGTGAAGTCTAAATATAATTTGGAGCAGTGAAATTAACTTCCTTCTGCTAGTAATTTTATAATTACCATGCTAAATCAGGGCCTAAACTGCATTTGTCCTGCAGCTTATATGGGCATGTCATAAAGTAACCTACAAATACAGGATGCCACAGATGTTTCCTGTAAAGAAGGCAAAATGTTATTTGCCAGGGAGAATCCTTACAACTGAAGGTTAGGTATGAATTTGATCTAGGCCTGAAACTAGCATTATAACTCTCCTGACCTAAGCTGTGTAGCAAGTTTTACACACTAGGGACTTGGTCTGAATTTGGAGAGAGGGAGAGAGAGGGAGTTGCACGCACGTGTAAGAGCGATGACGGTCAGATCATCTGGATAATTTCAGCAGTCTGGAATATCATCGGATGGCCACAGCTACACTCGTGCCTGTGCTGAGTCTGATTTCTTTTCCACACAGAAAGGACACGTGACTGGAAAGTGATCTGGCTCTGATGGAGGGTCACTAACCCTGCAGTGGTTGTGGAACAGGCGTGTGTCACTGTGAATAACCCAGTAAAGCAGCCCTGCCATATACGGACATACTAGCACTCTGGTCATATCAAGCAAAATAAAAATTCAGACAAAATGTGCTGCTTAAGCTGAAGAGTCTCCGAAGGGAAATTGCTTATCTATTGTTGGTTTTGATACAGTCTGTTCCTTCTCATCAGGGCCACTGCGGCATGCTGCATGTTATAGTATAAGGATCTGCACAGTCCATGGGGAAGTGGACACCCGAATTTGGATTACGGCCATTTACAGTTTGCTATTTATGAAGCGGACTTGCTGCTGTGAGGAAGGCTGTCTCATCTTTAACTTGAAACTGCAATAGATCAGGAATACCAGTGTGTTGTAGTGAACCGTTGTACACATAGGGGTTCATCCTTGCAGATCCATTTAAAGGTTACACAATGCAAGACTGAGAAAAATAATTTACAGTGTAGCCGAACCACTAATTATTTGGTTAAAGCAAGAGTATATGTTGAGTATCTATGTGTGTGTATACCGTGTCTTACGTGCATACATGTGTTACACAATGACTGTTTTAATAGTTCTTATTCTTCATCAGGCTATTACAACAAGCCTGACGGATCGTAGTTGATTCCTAAAAATATTGAGGCACCAAATACCTATTGGTGTGGTGGGTTTCCTGCTGCTTAAGCCCGCTGCAGATCACATCGGGTTGATGTAATGGGGTGCTAATTATGCATGACTATATATCCTTATTTTGAAGTACATTTAGTAAAATAAAGAGACCACTAAAGAACTTCAGGGTATTTTTAAGTTGTCATTCAGCATTTTTTTGTAGATAAGAAGATTTAAGTAAAAGTCAGTATATGTGGGGGAGAGGCTTACGCAGCCTCAATCTTAGCAAAACTAGAAATAAGTATGTAGTAACCAGATATCTAGGAACACTTTAAGTGGATGGCTTCTTATCTAGATATATAGCATGTAGTGACATTTTGAACTACTTGAAGGAGTAGCTGCTCACTACTCACTGTAGGGAAACATGCTGGGGTCTGTGCTCTGGCTTCACTTAGTCCCAGAGGAATGTCACTTTTTCACTTGTTTGTTTTGCTGGACTGATCTTATTTTTGTCAGGTCTGAACTGAAAACAGGCTGTGGCTTCCTAATGAGGTTCCTCAGAAAAAAAATATAACCTCTCTTTGACCTCATGAACAGATTCTTTCCAGCCCATGCTGCGCTGATCTCTTCTGTTGTTTTTTCTGAACCAAAAAGCCCTTCTCACAGTACCAAAAAGTGTGTGAGAGAATTCCACGTTATCATTTGCACTTGTTTTATTATGAGGGTCAGTGAAGAGATGCTTCAGGCAAAGTATTCTTTGGTAATGAGCTTAAATGGGAGAAGGTACTTAAAGGGCATGCTAAGTCTTGAAAATAAACCTTACTGGAAAAAGTAGGCTAAATAAATACTGCTGATGTAGACAAAACTTCTCCTGGAGTTGCAAGCATACCAAGAGGAGCTCTATCTCTAGTTTCCCTAAAACCTAGACTCTTTTTTTCCCCTGATAAAGTACTGAAGGCAGCTTACTTCAGCAGTTGGAAGTGTCCAACAGCTTACATCACCCATGTTTCATGGGAGTTGCAGTTAGGAGTGGAAGGCAGTCTAAAGTATTGCGTCTTAATTGCCTGTTCCTATGAAACCAGATGGCTATTAACAAGTTCAGAAAAGATCTGCTACCGCTGATATCTGGCAAACTTGCCTCAGGGTTATCTGCGTTGTAGTTGATAAGTCTGGTTTGTATCTGGTGCTATTTTTCTGGATTTGCAACCAGGGATAATTTTTCTCCAGTTTTAGTGCTTTCACTACTTTTGCCCAGGTGGGCTTGATTTGCCTGAAATGTCTAGATCTGGAGTAAACTCTCTGTTGAGATTGCAGTATGCCAAAGGCATCCATTAGCTGCAGTGCACGCACAGTACTGAAGTCTGGAGCTTTTTGAACTCTGCTGTTTAAGTCAGCTCAGCTATTTTGCCTCAGATGGATCAGGAAATACTCAGTTGCTTCAGGCAACAGAGCTGCAGGTTTAAAACCCCTGGGAGGAAGGGGGAAGAAGATACACTTTTGCCAGATAAAGATCTCGTTGCTTGTAAAATCCGGTGCTTGCCCCATGATCTACGGGCTTACGTCAAACGTGTCACGTGCCTGAACTGTCCTGTGTTCACCTGCACGGCTGTTGCCACCTTTCCTTAACCTTCAGAAAACGAGGAAGAAGACCAGCTTAAATGACTTGCCTTTTTCCTTGCAGGGAGCCAACAGAATGCGAGGCCGCCTGGGAAGCGTGGACAGCTTTGAGCGCTGCAACAGCCTTGCTTCTGACAAAGTACGTAAGGAGCTTAGTTAAAATTGGCACGTTTTCATGCACGGGTGTTAATGAAGCGTAAGTATGGCACTCTGCTTCAGTTTGAAGGAAATAGCACAAAGCACATCATTTTACAAAGCTCACAAGAGTTTCCTCTGGGAGACGGAGGGTGTAAGAAAGCTGGCATATGTGGCTGACTTTAAGCTTCGGCTTTAAGCTGTTGTTGGATTGCCAGTCCTTTTTTTTTTTTTTTCCTACACTTCCGTTGCTTTTACAGAAAGCAGGGAATTTCTAGTCGGTTTCTGCCTTGTTTCACTGAAGTAATTAAAAAAGGTCAGATCTCAACAAAAGGAAATGCTCTGAAGGTGAAGTGTCCTTTCTGTAAGTAATAGTCGCTTTAGGGAAGTAAGAATTTTTGAGCTAAACCCAGCTGTTGGGGATGCTGTCTGGGGGCGAGCGGGCGGAACTCTGTTCACTTTCTTTTTGTTTCCTGTTTTTAACGTTCTACCTCACGTGAGGATCTGTTGCTCGTTTTCCCAGGAGGTGAAAATTCTGTTATGGTTTTCCTGCTACAGTTAGTCGTAAACTGGCTGTGTAATAGCAGTCCCTCTTCCAGGATATCGCTGTGACGGTGCAGGAAGTATGCTCGCGATATGTCAAGGAAACCAGCTAAAAGCAGTTTCCTGAGTCCTTTCAATTCCTGTGTTTTCCCGAAAGAGTCTGGTAGCTGGAATGTCGATCCCTGTGAGAAGATGCCTGGAGTAATTAGTATGTTGTTTGCATTGCATATGTATTTTTATTCCTCCGTCCCCCTTTTTTTTGAAGAAGGACGCTGCAGGTTTTGGAGCACATTATCAAAGGATGTCTGGTTTTGGTGATAATTAGCATACAATAGGCCGTGAGCGAGGCGGAGGAGAGGCCTCGGTGCCCCGATGCGGCGCACGACCCGTGGGTTTAGGCGCGAGCTCCCTCCCGTCGCCCGCGGAGCGGCAGGCCTCACTCCGCCGCCGCTTCCTTGCAGGACGCTTCGCCGGGCGATTCCCCGCCAGCGACTCCTCCAGCGTCCCCCGTGTCCTCGGCCTGGCAGCCGTTCCCGGAGGAGGACTCGGACTCCCCGCAGTTCAGGAGACGCGCCCATACCTTCAGCCACCCGCCGTCCAGCGCCAGGCGGAGGATCACCTTCCAGAACGCCAGGTCCCAGAGCGTCCGGTCCCCGCTGCTGCGGCAGAGCTGTGTCGAGACGGCGGGGTGAGTCTCCTCCGTGTTCCTCCTTGCGGAAGCGGTTTCTGCGCTGCTCTGGGTTTTGCTTGTTTCTTTCTTGATTTTCAGCCTGTCTTCTCCGCCTCAGAGTGGTTTGATGCTTTGCAGTAACTCGCTAATCCTCGAATCAGTGATTCAGGGGAAGCATCCATCCAGCATATTGACCATCGGGCTGGATGCTGGCGTGGGTCTGTTTGTTTATTTGTTTGGCACCTCTGGGCTGAGCCTTTTTGGCAGCGTCGGTAGTCAGGCCCTTTGGAGAAGAGGTCCTCACTGCTTTTAGCTGCAGAGATGATGGTTTTATGCCGGGATGAGCAAGGCACTGATAGCTTCAAGCATCAGTCACTGTGTTAGCCAAGCTCCCAGGGAGTATGTCCGGAATTAAAACTGATGAGGAGTCTCACTAAAGGTCTTAAGGATTAAACATCTCCACTGAACTGTTAGGTATGTGATTTCCCTGTTTGCCTTTTTCTGGACCTTCGCTCTGTAACTTCTTTTGCCTTCCTTTTTGAAGACTCTCTAGCTATTAACATGTGGAATACTGTTTCTTCAGGAGTTCCTTCACTCAGTCAGAAGAGGTCCCCACAGCTCATTGTGGGCCTCTTCGGTTGTACTTTCTTTCCCTGCCTCCATCCCGACTATCTGCAGTGAGTGACCCTGCAAACTCCAAAACCTTTACAAGATTCAGGCCCAGATGAGCTGAATTTTTTTTCTGCTGGAGGAGCACGTTCTCCAAACTACTCATCTGTTTCAGTGCTTGGCTGCAATTACACTTTTTGTGGGCTCTTTCTAAAAATGACTTTAAATAATAAATTCTCACCCATTTGATGTCTCCATTAAAATATCAGCATGAATGCTGCTCCAGCTTGTAGAGAAAGGCGAAAAAAAGTGTATTCTGTTTAGGAGAATGTGAGGGGGTGAAGGGTAAGAAACTAGCCTTGAAATAACTTTGTTACATTGTGTTGCTGAAGAGATAAATAATGTGTTTTTTACAGAGATAAACTTTGTTGTTTTTTTTTTTTTCCACTGACCATGTTGTATGCAAACAGGAAACCCTGACAGTCCAAACTGAAGGACTTGCTGACTTCACTTCTTTGTAGTAACTTTTAAGAACTCACTGATAAGTGGCATCATCAGCAGATTTTCAGTCAAAACAGTTTGTAATAGCTTGGTTCCAGGCCAGGATTTTTCCTTCTCTCCTTTAGTATTGAGGATTGATCAAAAATTTTAAGTAAAAGAAACTGAATAAATTTTTATGTGACCCCCAACACTTGTTCCCTTTATGAAGTGATGTTTAACTGTAGTAGGACTATCTTTCTTGATTTAAATGCTTCACAAATCTTTATCCAGAAGTACTGTATTTAAATAAACCCTTCTTTCTAATGTGTTCTAGCAACACATGTTATTTACAAGAGCAAGAAAAAACTGAAGGGAAGAAACAAGGTCGTTTATGTTATTGGAAGCAGGTTTCTAAGGATATTTTCTGAGTGTTTCAGAGATTCTTTTTCCGAATGTGCCTTAAAAATAAATAAGGCTGAAGAAATAAGGTAGTGTGTCTGTTCTGCAATATTGTTGAAATGTTTCTTAAAAGAAATCAGCTGTAACAACAAAATCAGTATCATCAGGGAAAGTGCCTAGTAGTGCACTTGGTACATTTTGTTGTGTGAAACGAAGTTACTGTAAGCCAAGATGAGGTACTTGGCCAGTATCTTTAATCTGGATGTTTTGTTGTTGTATCCGAATCTATGCTGACCCGTCTGCTGTGTTCTCTTGTTGCCTGCACAGCCCTGTTGTTGGGGTTCGTGGAGCCCTCAATGAAAGTGAATCAGTGTCACCTGGTCTTCCCTCCTCTGTCTCTGCCCCTTCTTTCCTGAAAAACTTTTACCAGGGCTCAGGAAGGTTGCTCCAGCACTCAGAAAGTGACCTGTCCAAGAGGTGAGAGCATTGTCTCCTGCCTAGTTCTTCCCTGCCACCGGCTTAACAACAGGATTCCTAGTGCAACGCAGCACATGGGATCTCTCCCACTCCGCCTTGTGCTCCTGCATTTCTAACAGACTTCCTAAGTACTTGAGGCAAATGGTGAACAGGCTTTTGGGCAAAAAAAGCCTGTTAAAAATGACATTTGTTTGCTCACATCTAGTAGCTGTGACCTGTTTCCATCCTGGTGTTGTACATCGGTTGTATTGGTTTGTCACTTGAAATGCAATGGTTTTTAGGAATGTCACGCCAATTTAATGCTTTCTCTGCTGAATGCAAACCAGCATGTGTTGCAGTGATCACTGGCATGTGAAAATAAGAAAAGAGCAATGTGAAGAGTGTGCAGTACTAACGTGGGACACCTGTGCATGAGGAAGGGGAAATGCCGGGTTAGCTGGGTGATACTGGCTGTGAGATGTTTAGAGAGAACTGGCAAATAACTTCCAATTGAAAAAGAGCGGGGAAGAAGTGAGATGGGTGTGGAAATTGTTAGGAGTGCCTAAAGAAATTTTTTTCACCTTGTGGAGTGCAGTTTCATTAAACACAGTTTAGTTTGTCATCTCCATTTTATAGTAGACTGTAAGAAATTATATAGGTATACAAACTAATGTGAAAGGTAGTTGACCTAAAGGTTGCTTTGAGGTACAGTTTGGGTTAGTAATCTGTAATAATATATATGTTAGAATAAATACAAAGAATGTATCATCTCCTTAAACACACTGCATCCTACCTTGATCTCACTGATGTTTAAAGTGTCTCTTTCTGGCCTCTAATCTGTGATTTGTGTACAGCATGCAGCGAAAAACTGTAATGTAGACACAGTTACAAAACACCTAGTGGGAAACTTGTACAGTTTAGGTCCTTCCAGCAAAATAAATTTTTATATAAATGGAATAAACTGAGGCATCCTTACAGGAAAGTAACTACATAGCCTTAGTGGCAGTACCTCTGCTGCCCCTGACCCCACCCCGCCCCCCGAATCCCATAGCTTTTAAGCAGTAAATGTTAAGTGGCCTAGATTCACTTTCTACTGGAGGGATAAGGCAAACTAATCATTACTTAATTTTAGGATGTCTTTCCAAAACTGGTCTTAGAAATATTTCATAGTTTTGGAGAGGGAGTCACTTTAAGAGGGAGGTCTTTCCAAAACCAGTCTTAGAAATATTTTACAGTTTTGGAGAGGGAGTCACTTTAATGTGACCCAACCTTTCTACCCAAGCACAAACAAATAAGGAATAAGCAGTGTATGTTTTTGAAATTAGAGAGGAGAGATTGGTGTCTTGTCCAGTGTCGAAGTAGGCTTTTAATATGGCCTGTTCTAAACCTGGGGTCCAGTAATAGTTACTTTATAAGTTAGTTGGATGCCTAGGTTTTCCATTCCCTACTACACTGCAAGAACACTAGGCTAAGTAGCTGGTGAATTATTGAAATTATAGAAACTGGTGAGTGCGCACCAGGGTGTGCAGAAAAATGGCAAAAAAATAACCCATCTCTTACAGACTACCTCTTATTTGGGTTCCAGTCCAATTTTATTTCTGCGTTCCCTTCAGTTAGCAGGCTTGGTCCAAGGTGAACCAATGCCCAGTTCAGTTTGTACAGGCAGCTGAATCCTATTAAACCTAGCTTTCTGGACTTGGGGAATGTAGGTATTGAGTATTGCACTAAAACTGTGCTTTAATGCCAGCTGATGGCAAGCTGAAAAGTCTGAGAGATTACTCTTTCTGGATTTGGTTATGCACGCTAGTCAAGATACTGGGTTTCATTATAATGGAGTTTGAACTGTAAGGTGGACAGAGCTTTTTATTAGGAGTAATTTTTAAAAATTTTATTTATTTTATATATTTTTAAAATTAGGAGTAATTGTCAGAATACCACCCTGTTTCTGCTGAAGTTTTGTAGTATACAGATCTCTGATACCATTTAATCTTGAATTTGTGCGAAAAGTCATGTGAAAATGGGATCTCATTAGCTACGGGTCTTGCTGGGAGCAGCTGGGCCTGAACTATCATGGTAAGAAGACTGCGGTAGCAATGGTGAAGTGCTGGCATCTAGTTGAGTTGTGAAGTGAATACAAAAAATATAGTCAGAAATAAGTGCCTAATGAATAAAACTGATCTGAAAAGAGTGACTGAGGTAATCCAACTGTCATGTGAACTGACTAATGGAGAATGAAATATATTGTCCAACTGATGGTGACTGAAACTCTTTAAACTCTACCTTATTTAGCTTGCAAATGTGTGCTGTGTCATCAAGTTTATGAATGAGAGGAAGTTGAAATCTTTTACGGTGTGGTTTTTCTTGTGCGTTGGTTTGTTGTTTTGGGGTGTTTTTTTTCTTTTTCTTTTAACTATTTTTCAGAGGGGAACACCTTTTATCCCCGATAGACTCAACATGAGGTGTTCTTAGCATTCTTATGTGAGTGTATGTTAGACTGGAATTGAGCACAGCGTGGCAGTCCTTTACACTCTGAAGACTATAAGCTGTTTATCTGTTAGGAACCCTAACTAAAAGTTCAGTGCATTTTCCTAAGGTTAATCACAATTACTACGCATTCATGAAGTGTATGCCAGCCGCATTGCACTGGAGAAAAATTCTTTATAGTCTGACTTCCCATATCATATGGCTTGGAGCTAACATGTGATGCAACAGGCAGTTTTTCTTGGTGTTCTGGTGAACTGCAATGTGCAAGAGCAGAGCCAGTTTCAGTCTGAATTCGTTTTAGAAAGGTGTTGGATTTGTAGCAGTCAAATGGGCCTATACAAACAGGGGGCCTACAGGAAGGGTGGAGAGGGACTTTTCACAAGGGTGTGTAGTGATAGGACAAAGGGGAATGGCTGTAAACTAAAAGAGGGCCGATTTAGATTAGATATTAGGAAGAAATTCTTCACCATGAGGGTGGTGAGGCACTGGAACAGGTTTCCCAGAGAAGCTATCAATGCCCCCTCCCTGGAAGTGTTCAAGGCCAGGTTGGATGGAGCTCTGAGCAACCTGGTCTAGTGGAACATGTCCCTGCTTATGGCAGCGGGGTTGGAACCAGATGATCTTTAAGGTCCCTTCCAGCCCAAACCATTCTATGATTCTATGAAACACCACCAAGCCAGGGTCAGCTGGGGAGCTCCGTGTTAAAAAGCAACTCTGCTTATTACATATGTCTTTAAGTGTTGGCCACTGTATTAGAAGATGATTCTGATCCATGTTTACATCGCATTTGGGAAGTGGTTACAAACTCAGAAACCGATACTAAGGTGTTGGACATACAGGGTACAGTGGCTCTCACCTGATTGTAGACATCTTCATCTCAGCTAATCAATGGAGAGAGTTTGGTGTTTCGGTGGCACGATTGCTCTCATCCTAATGTGATTGTCTTTTTCTGACATTTGCTGAGCTGATCCTGCCTATTTATCTACCTTCCTTCCTGAACACTAGCACAGCCAGTTGTGCCTGTTACTGGGAGCATCTTCATTTACAAAGCATCAATTCCGTCCTAGAAGTGTCTTTACCTTCATTAAAAAGGAAGCCTCAGTTGACTTGCTAGGATTTAAATGGCTGTGTTGGAGATACCTAAAGCCAGGAGAAAAAAGAATTATTGTCCGTGGAAGTTTGCTGTAGTGAAAGACGACGTATCTTTTTTCGTAATGTTTGTGGGGAGGCTGAGCTTTTTGGGTTTAATTCTAGTGATCACTGTTGTGATGCTTTGTGTGGGAGAAAATACCGGTATTTTTTTTGGCTTTAAGGAATGAACGGTATAGCAAAGTTGGGCATCAACACAATATTAATAGGTGCCTTCAGAATGTTTTTGCTGCATTGTCTATTCATTTGGCTAGAGAGAAGTCTAGGGTGGAAATGGTCCACATAATCTTGACTTTTGACAAATGTGTTTTGCAACATTTAATATTGAACACAAGCACATATAAAGATTAAAAAAACCCAAACCCTACCAACACAGAGGTAAACAAACAGGAATCTGAGAGCATAATCTGTTTTTAAACTTTCATTTCTGTAACTTCTGCAATTTCTGGCTTTTATTCAACAGCTACTCCTGAAAGCTAGACTATAGGAAAAATCTGTTTGGTTGTTTATTATAAAAATAAAAGCAGCACTTTTAAAAATGGGACAACCTTCAGCATAGGTTTGACTAGCCCAAACTGTCTCTATTCATTACATTGTTACGCAAGGATAATTTAAACTGATTTATCACCACTTGAATTTGGACAGATCGCTTTTTAAAAACAACTTCGTTTCTCATGAAGAAAGTAAAATACTTGAGAATGTTCTTTAAACAAAATAGCAGAAAATAATTATTCAGACTGAAATATATGACAGGAATGAGAACCAACAGAGAGGTGTAAACTGATCGGAGCTAGTTTTTCTTCCTCCCGGAGGGGAGATATGCTTCATTTATTAGGCTTACATATAGGCTACTGCCAGCCTAAGTCCTGGGAGTTGCAATATTAGCTGTCTTTCTGTACTTGATCTGGGGGATTTTGTACCATCTCAGCCTCCGAATTGCAAAGTAGGTTGAGTTGATTCAATTGCTACTTAGAGCAATCAAGAGAAAAAGTTGAAATGAAAGCAAACTGGGGAAGAATGCAAACCTTGGCATGAGCAGCAACAGTATTTATTCTCGAGTCGTTTGGCTTGCATGGAGTCAAGTGCAAAATAACTCGGATAAGTATTGTGTAGAGTTCACAAGAAATTCGGGTAGCTTTTTAGTTTTTTGAATATCGGTCTTTGCGAGCATTTTAAAGAACAGTTTTGGGAAGAGATTTGGGTAGTTGAAACCAAGCAATAACATCTTTGTAATCTGAACAAGTTTTCTGGATTTCATAGTCTTTTTTTTTTCTTTTCCAAAACTGGCTGTCTCATCTTCATACTATGCATTATCTGATAGAATGGTGAATGGGATGATGGTTTGGTGAAACTGAGTTGCAGTTACCACAGATGAAAAGTTCAGATGATCAGTGGTCTGTACTCTTGAGTATTTGGGTTGTCATTTGTAACAGCTTACGGATGAAAGTACAGACTGAAATATTTAAGGCATTCTGAATCTATAGCTTTTCACTTCTGATTGCATACAAGCTGATGAATGCATTTTGGTTTCTGTGTTGGGTCATGAGCATAGGCTAAGTAGCCTTATGGAGAACCGTTCTTCAAACTGAACTGTGATGCATTTGTCTTAAATTGAGTCTTACGTTGTTATCATTTTCCAGAGTTGCATGGGAGGTATGTTAAGTGATTATAACAGGAACAGTAAGCAAAATAAATTGGAAATACTCCATTTTGTGGAATTTCTCTAGTGAACTGTTTGGCTTTGCCCTTTCGTATGTCTACTTTACCAAGCTGAAATATTCTAATGTAGAAGCTATACCATAATCTAGTTGTAACTTTCTTAAAATAAGCAAAAGTAAAGTAAAAAAAAAAAAAATCAATTATTGCAATTATGTTCTAGTTTGCCGTTCAGTTCTTAAATATCTCTTCTGTAGTTTGTTAAGATTTTATTTACTGCCATCTCTTAATTTGCAGCGCACTGACTCTGGTGCATTTCATCTTGCTCAGTTGTTGGTAGGTTGCAGCAGGACAGAAACTTGTAGAAAGCAGTTGCGTTTTTTTCTTCTTGGTGGCTGTGTTACTGTATAACCCAAGAAATATTCATCTTCTGCTTTGCCCCACTGTCTGGGCTCTGTAATCCATAGTTTATAGAGCAGTTATAATTTTCTTGAGTTTGAGGTTGCGATTTTTTCTTAAAGTGGAAAATGTCCTTAAAACTGTAACTGACAGTTGGACTGTTTCTGCCAGGTGACCTTGCAACATGTTTCCCATGTAGATGTTTAAGCCTGTGTGTTGTCAGAACAGGGTCTTCTCCTAAGAGTTCTTAAGAATTTTTCCCATGAGTGTTTGAGGTTTCAGTATCAGTGCCCTGACAGGAAAGTTGTGGAAATCTGTTTCCCCAGGTTGGGAGGTAGTGAAAACTCTGCTTTGCTTTTCAGTAGACATGACTGAACTCCACTTAAGAAGAAGTTGTTGGTTTGGAGCTGCTTTTGCTCATAACCTCTCTGCTCACATTAATAAACATCTTCATTTTGCACGGAGATGATAGCTAATGGTCAGATATACTCTTTTTTCTTTACCCCCACCCTGTTTAGAGGAACTCTATGAGGTGTTGGTGGCCTGTTTCAGCAGAGCACCTATCTGCCTGGCTGTTAAGATCCACGGCTACCTTAAAACCTGAAGTAATCTTGCAAATACGACCAGGAGCGAAGCCAGCCTGTTAAGTTTAGGTATGAGAGATGGTAAAGTCTAGGGAGCAAGCATTGTGCGACTCCTGTTTCAGGGTGGGGAATATGTACTTAACTCATCTGTTTTTTGCACCAGCCTTCTGAACCATTTCATCACAGGACAGGAGACAACCACCATTTTACTCTGATTTCTTTGTGCTTTTGCTCTGTAGGCTATTGTTTCACACCTTCAGACCTGATGTTAAGCTAGGACTTGACTGTCTGCCTCTTGAAAAGGAGCAGAGAAATTTTTCTCATTTCTAGCCTTCTTTTCCTAAATCTTGGTGTTTTCACACATGACCTTGCTTTGCATTGGATGTGGCAAGGTGCACATGGGAGACTTGCAAAAGTTTTCCTCTAATCGCTAATCAGACAGCTCTTTGAAAAAGGAGGTGATTAACGTTACTTGCTTAAAATGCCAGGGGAATTTTGGAAGGGAGGATTTAACAACAGAAGTGCAGGTCCTCAGAACCGTGTCATTTGCACACTTCACGAGGTAGCACATATGACTAATCCATCCCGCTGTAAACTCTGCAACACAAATTACGTAAGTAGCTTCGTTTCATACCCTTAAGTAGGCACCCCCTTACTCTGACTGTCCTGTAAGTTTTACTACTGTAAATTGAACACTTTTCCTAGGACTGTCGGCACGTTTAGGGGCACAGTAGCTGAATGTAGATTTTTGTACACAGCAGTAGAAAGGACGTTTTCATTCCCTTGTTATGTAGCTTCTATTTAGGAAGCCCTGGAATGACTCAGTTTTTGTGTTCTGACATGTGATATGTAAAACTTGAAATAGCAAGAATTAGTTTCATCACAGTTATTTATAGAAACGTGAGTTATAATGATTAATATGTCCGAACTCTATTTCCAAGAGTGGTTGGACTGAAATACCTTTGGGAAACGGCACCTCTAGATTCAAAATTAGTTTTGTAGTCTATGTTTAGCCTAGCACAAGCAGTGGTTACCCCATCACCCCATCACCAAAGACTGTGTAAGAGTTAGCCAAAGATGATTGTCACAGCGTTTTCTGTTGCTGTTTTGTTTAGTGGAGCATGGGGCTCTGCTGAGACCACCTACTAATAGTATGACACATGGTTTTTACAGTGCCTCAGTTCCCTGAGCTCGGAGTCGGAATAATTCAGTCTATCTGTTATCCAGGGCTCCAAATAAACATATTTCTACATGGCAACAGGGGAGATGAGCAGCTCCTTTCAGGTAATGGTGGTAGGAACTGAGCTTGCCCTCTGTTTGCCAAGGACTCTGTTCCTTCAGCTGAAGATGCTGATGAAACATGAGGGCATTTGGCCCCACCATTTGTGCAAGTGAAGTGTCCACTTCTTGAAGCGTAGGAAAGAGACTGCAGAAGAAGGCCAGAACATTGCCTCTGATGAAATACTCATCTGTGAGCTCATCGTGCTGTTTGAAATGGCGCTAAATGGAGTGTTGTGCTCTGCTAAAGCAGTATCTGTGCTTTGAGGGGTGTTACATCAGATCTCTCCTGTAAGCAAACCTCATTGCTGTCTATTTTAGAGGCTAAATAGTAATACATTTTTATCTTAGCTTTTCAGAAAGTTTAGCTTTTATTCTGAGCTTGCAGCTGAACACTTTGAATGCTGTAAATTCTCCCTGGTGTATATAGTTCAAACTTCCTAGCACTGTGTTAGAGAGAAACAACTGGGCACTTCTGTATTCAAGGTGAAGCTCGCACATGGCACGCTTTCCCTTGTAAAGCTTCCCAGAAAATGCTTCTGCAGGTTTGGTTGTACGTTAGACAGACTTAATAAAGATTTTTTTTTTTTTTTTTTTTTTTTTCCTCCTCCTCCTCCCAAGATGACTGACTTTGATCACCCCATCTGCTTTTTCTTTCCTTCAGTGATGGGGAGGGAAAGAAAAGAACATCAACAGTCTGCAGCAGTGAATCTCTAAATACTCTGGGGGCCACGCTCACACCTCGCCGCATCTCCTGGCGGCGGAGAATATTCCTGCAGGTAGCTTCACCTATGAATAAATCTCCTTCCAAGATGCAGCATCCAGGTCTGTGTGTGCTTTTAAAGAAAATAAACAAGCAGTTGTTACTGAATCGTGATTACTATAATGAATTGCAACATGTGAAAATACGAAAGGGAGAAGGGAGTCAGCTTGATACGATATTCTTGCTAGAACGTCACTAGAGAACAGTTGTGCTCAGTTAGCTTTAGGTCTTTGTTGCTTGGAACAGAGGATTCTGTCATCAAAATCAAATGAATTGCCGTCTGCCGTGGCTGCACTGGTAGCAAGGAAACGAAGAACTGCTCCTTGCTGACAAAGATACCTTCTTTCACGGTTAGCAAATTTTTACCCTAGCCTGCTTACATGATAGCAGTGTTTGCAGAAAATGGTGAATTTTCTGCCTTGTCCTTGTAATGCACATAGCACCTGTTGAGTGTGTTGTTAATTCTTACAGCTTTAGATCATTTAAGGTAGAAACCTCTGAAATATCTGAAATCCTGCTATGCTGATACAGTCCCATTGGCAGAATTCACAGTCATAGGTAAATGACAAACTCTGTATTTAGGGACCATGAAGTGCACTGCCTATAATGCAGCTTAGTAGATGGAGAAAGTTGCTTTTAGTATAGAGCCTGTGGTAAATCATAGCAGTAAACAAGCTCAGCTGTAAAGGTGACTTTGTGAATAAATGCCTCATTTTAACTCTAAAAGGAGCTAGCGGGGAAAGGCTTGAAATACCAGATGACCCTTTATTTAGCTTTAATTAAATGTAACTTTAATTTCAGTAAAACACTTTATTTAAAAGTAATTCTCTACTGTTGAACTGCATTTTCTCCTTCTTTGTAATCAGCACCTCACTGCTGAATGTGGAAGACAGCTTATTTTTGTTCTGCTGCGACTTAGATTTTCATGAGATGTCAAACAATCTGAGTTTCCTGTAATAGCTTTCTGATTCTTTGCAGATGGTCATGACGGAACTGAATTGTTACCATTATCCCCTCTTGCTCCACCCTTGGAGGAGGACCCTCTTGTTCTAGTATTGCAAAATGAGGATGGTCCAGATAAAACTGGAGAGAGGAAAAACTCAGAAGAACTACAAAGTCTGTGGAGAAAAGCCATCCATCAGCAAATTCTCTTACTTCGAATGGAAAAAGAAAACCAGAAGCTGGAAGGTTAGCTATTTAGAAAATACCCTTAAAAACTATTAAAAATTCTGCTACCTGAACCTGAAGACTGTACTGGTGTTGGGCACCTCAAACAGAGATGTGGTTCCGTAGCTTTTTGGTTAACAGTGCTAGAAAAAAATGTGTTCGCCCAGTGCTGTCTCGCAGTTTACCAGGTTCTCTGTCCACCTGCTGACTCTTAATGAGTTGCCTTAGTTAAAGAAGAAAATGATAACTTTTCCTTTTTCAGTGCATGTTAGACAAAGGTTGCTACAGTCTGTGCTCTAGCTAACTAAGTCCAGGAATTCTAATGTGAAGTGGAGTCAGCAGAACAGATGCTGTGTGAACACTTAGGTATGGTAAGCCTTACCCTCTATATCTCATTTCAGTCCTTTGTAACATGGCATTTCTGTCCTTCGTTAACCGTGTCACAGTGGTAATTTACAAATTTTTGAATCCACATATGATGTTTGAGCAACTGAATCTTGAGGTATGTCAGAAAGATCTTTTTTCAGGAGGGGAGCACTGTACACTGAAAACTGAGTAGTGCTGTTACTGAGGGACCTGAAGTTGGCCATGCTGACTTGTCAGCTGCCTGAGCTTCCGGCGGAGATATTTTATTATGAGTGGTTAAGACTCGCACAAATAAATGATAGGATGCAATGTCTATCCTAGCATATAGAAGTTTTGAGTATAACAGACTAATAGCTTTCACGGCAAGTAGAAAATTTCAAATGTTTTCTCTGTAATTGCTGCCCTTGTCTTCTCTTGTGTATAACCTCATTATATGGTTGCTTGATTCTTCAAACAAGTCATAATGATCTTGTTGAGGTCAGTTAACTCTTTTTCCTTCTTTCGTGGTGCTTAATGAGAAGGCAGGGAGAGGAAAGAAAAACAGCAGGACAGAAGTCTTTCCATGTCCCTACAAGTGTGCTTTCTTGTATCATATTTCTCTGTGAACTCTCGCTACAGTTTGTCTACCTGTTGGCACACGCTTCTGTGGAAACTCCTAGATTCATAGGGAACATCTACAGAGATGTCTGTTTTAACTTCAGCCAAAATCTTCATTTATTGTTTTAGCAAACGGTTAGTCTACTGTTGTGGGGTGGGGAAGCTGGATGTCTGCTATAGTGACTAATTTCATGTTATTCCCTCTGGTGGTATGAGCTGCTGAGGGACAAACTTTTTCTATACCCACCCTGCGTGGCTGGAGATACTGAAAACTGTTAAATCAGTGCAGTTCCTTAAGACTCAGTTATAAGTAATTTTGTAATGGATATGTAGAAAACAAGTTCTGCCTGCCTGATCATTCGTGGTGAAAACAGGAGTATCAGCAGTGGAGACTAAACTGGCAGCCTACATCTTGGTTTGTGCTTCAAGGAGCATGTCTCCACTCTTGTATGCAGGTGCATCGTACTGCTAGTGAAACTGGTGCTCTGGCTAGCTGGAATTCATCATCTTATTTTCAAAGGGTGAAAAGTAAACTGTTTGAACACCTCTCTCTAGGCTTCCTTCCTGTGGGCTGCTGCAACATGGGCCATTTTATGGACAGGATATATACAGAACTGACGCATTCCAAACAAGCACTGGTTTGGGTTGTGGTTGGCATTCTAGCCTACAGTTAAATGTAGTTGTCAGGAATGGGAAATGAATAATGGAAATGCAGCCATTTCTCTTCTTGAAGTCAGGTTCCCACCTGTGAATTTGTTCAGCTGTATATGACTGGTTCAAGACTGAAATTGCTGTGGGATTGTTTTCAGTGGTTTTCTGTTAATGTTTTGTTGATTATTATTTACAAAATATTAATAGAACCTCTTTTCCTGTTCCCTTTGCTGTCGAGGAGACTTGAATACTATTAGTTCTTTGTATTACAGAAGGTAAGTTCTGTGAATTAAACAAACTTGCTTATTTTTTTTCTCTGAGCAGCTAAAAGCTCATTTTTCCAGTAGATCACCTAGAAATAATAAGAATTACAAGAAGTAGCAGGCCACCTAGCAATGATTAGGAAGAACATTAACAAGGACGGTTACAAGCAGCTGAGGTTGTCATAGGAGGTAGGGCGAGTACGATCAACAGGGAAGCTCGCTGGCTTTCACTCGGGTTAACTGCAGAGCCAAAGTCAGTGAATGATAACCTGTGCACTTAATTCTGGAGTTCATTGTCACACTGAAATATGTTCCTCTTCTCTTGAATCTGTCACATACTGCTTATGAGAATGAGCATTCTCAAAAGAAATCATACAGCAGTACGGTAGCATTTAAAATTGCCTCAGCTGGACTGCAAATTCTTGCAGTGAGATCACATTCCTCTTTTTGTGGAATTGTACTGCACCATGCATAATAGTTGCTTTTACAAGGTCCCTTGTAGTCTTGAACAGATTATGATCTTGCTGGTGTAACATACAGCTTTTGGAAATAGATAAAATTGTCATCTGCCTTTTTGGAGTGGGCTAGGCAATGATCTTATAGATTAGCTCTATAATGGCTGTATCCAAAGCGTGCTGATTAGGCAAAGGAACTGATTGTTGTGTTGGGCAGGTTGTATAACAACGTGAGTGTGAGTTTGCTTTCACCTAGAGATGGTGATGGGGTGGGCGGTACACCAGTAAAAGGAAAGAGTCTTCTGCAAGTACTGCACACAGATCAAGCCAAATTTGGGATAAACTCAATTGCAGCTTTAAGAGGTCATGTTGTAAAATGTATAATTCAGTCTAATGATAATTAAACCTAGCTCTAAATTAAGACACATGCAGGTCTCTATTCCAGTGCTTTTTATGCCAATAGTATGAGGAATTGGAGTGTTTTTCTGCATACTTACCATGTAGAATAAAATAATGTCAGTTAATTTCTCAGTAATGGAAATGAAAGCTGCTTCTCAGTGAAACTCCAGAGTATCTGCAGCTGTATTTCAGAAATAGTGAGTCCTCTGGAATAAAGATCTTCTGCCAGGTAGTCCTATGCAGCAAATCTGTTAAGTATACAGCAACAGGAGTTCTGTGCTTCACCACAGATGTACCTTTCTGGATATGGTTCATGTTGGTTCATTCTATTTTGCAGAATTATAGAATGGTTTGGATTGGAAGGGACCTTAAAGCTCATCTAATTAATTTACTTCTGGTCAGCCTGATGATGCCAAGTAGCAGTGCAAAGTGCTCTTGTGACCTTCTTAAGGGAGATGTGAAAACTGGGACCAGAATGACAGACTTCAGTTTAAAAGTCTTGCCTAGTTTTCATGCCTAAATCTCTAGTACAAACATTGACGTGTTTGGGACTTTCCATACTGAAACAATTGTAATGTTCAATATAAACAAGAAAAAAATGATCAAAGGTGTTTTTGCAGTTGAAAGAAGCAGCAGATGTGGTGAAGTTGACTGTGTTGAGTGGGCTTTTCTTCTTGCCCCAAGCCTGAAGAAATGTTTTCATGTACTTCATGAATTACTAATGTTCGTGGCCCAGTAACAGAAGTTAAATTGTTACCTGCAGCATCTTATGACAAAAGACTGACCCTGTCTCAGCTATTAACGGATGAAATGTAGAAGGTATATTTATCCCTAGTCAGATTATCAGATAGATATGTATGAGTGGGGTTTGCGTCTTTGTTTCTTGTAATTTTCTGATGTTCTGGGGTTTTTTTGTGCGCCCTTCCTTTGTGTTCTGCGCTCTAGCAAGCAGAGATGAGCTCCAATCAAGAAAAGTCAAACTGGACTATGATGAAGTTGGTACATGTCAGAAAGATGCCATAAATGTTTGGGATAAGAAGTTGCTAAACTGCAGAGCCAAAATCCGATGTGACATGGAAGATATTCATTCTACTTTGAAAGAAGGTATTTATGTAGAATGGCTTTTGATTATGAAGTCTGAAGGGTGTTTTTTTTGTTTTGTTTTATTGCCTTTATGATACCGCAGGAAGTCTGCTAGCAATACACTTTTTCCAGTCACACAAAATCGTGGAAAAATTGCCCTCTTTTTGCAAACGCACCCGCCTCCTGCTGCGAAACAGAAAATGGGTTCTGCTGTGCCTACAGCTTAGTGTTAGCAGTGTATATAATCAATGTGTATAGTCATACTCCTGAAAATAGCATCTTGTGCCCAAGTATTATTACACCAGAGACTGAACTTGGACCTTCTGCAGCTAACGCTGTGACCTTCTGTTTTCTGGTCTGTGGCTCCTATCCAATTGACTCTTGAGTTTCAAATGCTCTGATTTTACTTACTGGGAAGGCAAGACCATAATGTCTAACATGGACTGTGCCCAAAACCTAGGGGAATCACAATCAAGCTTCAGAGAGTCAGAAGGACTACATCTTGTGGAGTCTGGACTGTTGGTCTTTTGGTATTTGATTTCCTCGAGTGAAAGGTTGGGGATTTTGGCTCAAAGTAGGTCTTCCTGTGGCCTAGCCGTAGGCCAGAAGGGAAGCCAAAGGGCCTCGTTAGTAGAATGCGGATGTAGAGTCCTACTGCACCACTGTGCCCTCTTCCGTAGAATCTCATGTCTGTATTGCAGATGCCGAAAAATAATATTTTAGTGTAATCTGGCTGTGGTACAGAGGGGAAGTTTAAATTGCTACCAAAGACAATTGTGGTAGAAATAAGGTGGTTCCTGTTAGTGACCTGCAGAAGACTGTCAAGAAACTACTTAACTTGCTGGCCTCTCTTCTGCTGCTGGGCTGCAATTCAGAGTTGGGAACAAGGATATGGTTTTTCTAACTTGCGCTCTTCTTAAATAACTCTTTGCCTGGAAAGTATCAGCAGAATTGACAATTTATTTTTGACTTTCAAAGGTCGGTTTACAGAGTCAGGGGAATGTATGCAGAAGTCCAAAAGTAGTATTTTGATTAAGTTTATGCATTCACAGGTGCTTGGCTGACTTGAGAGAAATGCTGTCTTTCAACAGGAGTGGTTCTGTGTCCTTCCCTCGGTATACAGCATTAAAGCTTTTAGGTTTGAACTGAGCATTTTGTAATCTGTACATCTGTCTCCAAGTCTACGGACTGACATGAACAGCCCTTTGGGAAGGGGAAGAGGCGGTGGACCTATATTTTACACCTCTGAATTTAGTTCAGCCTTTCTGAACAGGACAGTTTGCATTCTGCCTGTAGTCGTGTATCTGTTTTCTGCTGGAGGCGTACAGCCCCAGAGGTGGCAAAGCAAGTGATGTCTGTACCTCAGTTGCCCAATGTATTGCTCAGTGTAATTGCTGTAAGTTTGTAGCTAATGTTTAGTTGGACTGAACTGTGGCTACTGAGGGAATACACTGCAGAGTGAACAACTTCTGAAGCTGACCGTAAGGGATCCTCCAGAGTGGTTTGGCCAAGATTATGACAGGCAAGATTATGTCAAAGCAAATTCTTGTGTTATAGCATTAAAAATATGCCCCTGCTTCGGCCTCTTGTTTTTTTGGCTGACCTGCAGGTGTACCAAAAAGTCGTCGGGGAGAAATTTGGCAGTTTTTGGCTGTGCAACATCGAGTGAGACACAGACTGCCAAACAAGCAGCAGCCTCCTGACATCTCTTACAAAGAACTGCTGAAACAACTGACTGCTCAACAGCACGCCATCCTCGTAGATCTAGGTACGTCTGTTTTAACGGGGGGGATTGTTCTGACTGGTTTCATGTGTCTGACTGGAAACACACCAGTCTTAATGGAAGGTGTTGGTAGAGGTAGAGGCTGCTGTATCAGCACCACTTTCTGTGTTGTCAGGATAAAAACTGTGTGTGCTGCTTAGCATCCTCTGAGCAAATGGTTTCTTAGTTTATGCTGTTTGTATTTATGTCTTTCTACATCTGCCTGAAAAGAGAACTCAAGCAGTTGCTTCTGCCAGTTCTATGCAGATGAGAATATGAAATGAGCTCAATAGATGCTGTCTAAAATCCGTGGTAAAATATGGATTGATCTGACTAAAATCAACCTGCATATGAAAGCAAAGAGAAGAGATCTATAGGAAGAGAGAGATGCTCGTTGTCAGATATATTTGGTGGGGGCTTCTTTTATGAGAAGAATTATCAGCTGCTCTTCTCTCTTTATATCAGGACGGACGTTCCCGACACACCCTTATTTTTCTGCACATCTGGGAGCAGGACAGCTATCGCTCTTTAATCTCCTGAAAGCATACTCTTTGCTGGACAAAGAAGTGGGTTATTGTCAAGGTATAAGCTTTGTAGCTGGAGTGCTGCTTCTGCATATGAGTGAGGAACAGGCCTTTGAAATGCTGAAATTCCTCATGTATGACCTTGGCTTCCGTAAACAGTACAGGCCAGACATGATGTCACTACAGGTGAGTCAGTCCTCCTAAAGCAAACCAGTTTTAAATGAGTTTTGAGCTCTCAGAGGTTGCTTATGTTCTCCAGGGTCTCATGAAGCTTCTTATATTGTTTTGGAGGTTGTGAGGTGCATGAAAATGTGATTGTCAAACCTCTTTCCAACTCCGAATTTGCAGAGAAGTTCAGGACTTGCAGACTCTTCCTGTCACACGTCCCCATCACCTACTGTTTGGAAACTTCCTCTGCTGTTTTGCTCTTCCTTTTCTTTCCCTCACTTCTCTCTCTTCCTTATGCCAAAAATCCGATGTGCATGCCTCTGTATAGATAGTTTAAAAATAAATTTTATTTTTCTTCAGTCCATAAGCACTGAGACGTAGTTTTTTCTCTTATAACTCCCAGTCAAATCAGTGGTGACACCCAGTGGCCAGCCAACGTGCTCCACAGGCATTTGTGCTTGGGGCTGCTCTGCCTTGCCTCATCATTTGTACCTCTTTTCTCTCATCGTCCTCTACCCCACCACCCTCAACACAAACAGATGGATTTTTAATCATTTATTTTGCTTATGAAATGGCGCGTGCTCTGCAACACGAGTCTTTTAACAGCTAGCTCTAGGTACTCAAGGCTGCTTAGGAAGGAGACAGAAAAATCTTTCCGTTCTGCATAAATTTCAGAGTTTAAAGTTTGAGAAGTCTTTCACCTTGAGATGCAACTGTCCACTGACTTAAATAGCTATATGCTATAAGCCCCTAATATTGTAAAGGGATGTAGCACTGCTGAGTTAAGGTTTGTAATCCACACTGGAGAAGGAGAAAACTAAGCAGCAGTTACAAAAGTCTCTTTTTTTTTTTTTTCATGCTCTCTGCATAGCAAACACTTAAGTAAAAACTTAAGGGGGAGTTTCAGACCACTTTTCACAACCAGTCATTATAAGTGCTTATTTGGCATGTGTCCAGAACAATAGAACAGATTGTAGTTGAAGAAATTGTATGTTCTTAATCTAAACATGATAGAGAGGAATGTTTTACTGTGGATGCAAGTATGCTCTAAGAAGTGTGTTGTGATGAATTAAGGGTGAACAGCCAATGTTCCGCCTCTTCCCATGTCCTGTTCCCCCCTCTCACCCCAAGACATGTTTTCAACCCGTGGAGATGAAAGTGTGATAAATGCAAAGTTGTGGGATTTTTTTTTTTTTTTTTCCCCTCAAAGATGCTCTCTTAGCATTTGTATATTATACTACGGTTGTAGACTTTCAGTAACATCTAATGGTTTGAGAGCATTCAGATGTCCAGGATTTCGCCTTTTTATTTTAATGAGTTGGAAACTTTTGTTGTCAGAAGCTCTTCGGAAGAATGCTTTTTAAGTTTGAGAAGGTTTACTGCTTGTAGTACTGTTTGCCCTTTAAATGAAATGACCACTCTTTCCCCACAGTTTACTCCTAGGCGGTTTTGTCTGCTCGAGACAAGTAGACTATTTAAGATGACCTAGAGGATCTCACTACAGCCTACCCCTTTGTTTTAGTTTTTAACAGGAGTAGAGCACTTGCAAATTCTTTTGCATTTACAGTACTGGAACATAAGTAAGCTTATATACAGAATTAACTTCTGTCCTATAGATGAAAAATGTTGGGTGTTTCTTTAGGATAATGAGAACTTATTTGACTAATATTTTTAATTGTTGTCTGGAAAAATTAGTGATCTAGATCCTTAGTTCATAATGAAGTCATCCAATTGGTTTACTGCCTCTGTGATACTATTCTAATTTCACATGTGAGTGTGTTTTATAGCAACACTGTCTAAACTATGCTTAATTAGTATCTTTGGCAACTAAAGCAAGGACTCAAATGCATGCACAAATTTAGCTAATTTCCCTGAATGAGAAGTGATCTGTCTGCTTGCAGGCAGCTGATGACTGGTAGTTTCAAGTGCAGTTAGTTTTTGCTAGGGAAAGTAGCTGGATTCAATAGGTCATTTTCTTATTGAGGAATGGGATTCACCTTAGGCATAAGGCACTGTTGACAGCAGAATTGGACCTGACAGCTAATCGATATACGTCTGCTTCTCATCTTCTGCTTTCTGAGAGAAGTGTTGCTCTGTGCTGTGAGCAGCCCACTGTGGAATATAAACTATCAAAATTGCAAGGAGATAATTTGCTACAGAGTGATATGTTTATCAATGAATAGCAGCTTTTAACCGCTTTGCTTTTCAGCCTTTTACAGGTTGTATAGCAGCACTTTTTGCATCAGTATCTTAAATTTACCTGGACCACTGGCATGTGGGAGGTGTGCTGGGAAATATGTATGTGGTATACCTCTTGATTGACCCACCATATCTCATGTACTCTGTGGGTACAGAAGCTGTCTGAAGTGATGATTGTAGCGTAGGAGTTTTAAACGCAGAAAAAATAAGACGAAGATTCAAAGGATGAAAGCTGAAATGTGTAAGTTTAGCCAGAAATAGTTCAACTCTGTAATGGAGAGTTTTGGCATCTTGGAAGAGATACTTCTACTTTCATTGCTGCAAGACTGAAAGCTCTGGTTTGTTGACAAAGTTAGATCAATATATTCTCTTCTTACCTTAAGCCTGTGAATCTGAAATAATACCTCATTAATAATCAGGTTCAGACTGTTCTTTGTTAATGACTACTGTGTTGATTTAAATTCATTAGGGGTGAGTTGTTTATATGTGAGTAGATATCACTGGAGGCCCTAGGCAACAATTTGTTGGCTTCATTTTACAATGCTGTCTGTACTGGAGTTAATTTTCCTCGACTGAAATGTGAATGGTTTCAAAACTGAGTAAAGCTGAACTTTTCTTTCTCTACTTCCTTCCCCCCCAAACCCCTCATGCACTGTAGATTCAGATGTATCAGCTCTCAAGGCTTCTTCATGATTATCACAGAGACCTGTATAATCATCTTGAAGAGAATGAAATCAGTCCCAGTCTTTATGCTGCACCGTGGTTTCTTACACTGTTTGCATCTCAGTTTCCGTTAGGATTTGTAGCCAGAGTATTTGGTAAGAAAGTTCATTCTATTGCAATAATAAACAGAACAATGTTGTCCATTGTGTTTTGAAACTCTCAGGGAGCAGTTTTGTACATACTAGGGACATTTGGGCTGGCTGTTGTGGGTGGCAAGTAGCAGCGCTCTTTGTGCTGGGATGTCAGCTGCTTTTCAAAGAGGAAGACGAAAATGTAGTATTTGAAACATCAGGCTTGAGCAATTAAGTACCTCTGCTGTTAGAAGCCAAGTGACTTCTGAAGGGTCAACGGCAGGAATTTTATTGTTGCAAATGTATTTTATGCATCAAACATTCAGTTTACGTCTGTAGAAAAGTTCATCTTGTTGAAATTGTGAATTGAAAAAAAGAGAATACATTGGTTTTCAAGAAAGTGTTTCTGAATAACTGATTCTAAAGTGCTTTAATAAAAATTCAAGTAAACTTGAACTTGAAGGCTGTTTCAGGTATTCATGTATATATTGAACAGTTTCCTACTCTTAGTATGCCTCTTACTCCATTTAGTCTTTTCATTATATGCTTCTCTTCAGATAACATGTAGTACAGAAGCTTAAATATTGATTGTACCTTGTAGTGTTTACAGTAGCAGCATGTCAAGTACTTGTTTTTTGTTTTTTTATTGTCAGTAAGAACTGCCAGCTTAAATCTCTAGTAATGCAGCTTTTAAAAAAAAAAATATTTACTAGTGTAAAACTTGCTGCACTCAGATATGCACAAAGAAACTAGGAGCATATGCCACGTGCTTCCTCTTAAATCACAGTTTATTTCCATTTGATTTTTCTGTTTTCATATGGCACCTTTTGTCTGTTCTTAAGAAATTTAACCTAACTTTTGTCTCAAGTTTTATTACTGGAGTGTGTTAGGTATTTAATTTGTTTGGGGGGGGAAGAGAGGTTGGGTTGTTTTTGGTTTTAATTTTTTTTTGACCTAGTGATTTCTTCATCACAGTTTTTTTCTTTTTATAGCAAACTTTTTCTGACTGGGCGAACAAATGATTGGTGTATCTGTTTTCCATGATTACAAATGATTGGTATATCTCTTTCCCAGTGGGATTATCAAATTCTGGGACACTCAAGTATTTAGTGGGTTTTTTTTTTTCTTTTTGATGTGTTTTCTAGGGCTAAAGTGTTCTTTTCTGTTTTCAGTAGGCTTTTAATATGGAAAGCAAATTTTTTAAGGGTGGGGAGGGTCAGTGTTCATTTTACCATAAATGAGCTGAGCAAGGCATGTTCCCATTTTAAAACTCAAAAGTCACAGTGTTGCTTTAGTTCCTAATGCTTAGTATTCCTGCGTCTTCGGTGTCTTATGGGTCATTGTCGCATACCAGGAACAGATGGTTAATGTCTACCCATCCCAAATTATGTACTTATATTTATGCTTCTTGCATGTGGATCATCAACTTGAGAAGGGAGACTTTTAGGAACTGTGAGACGGCTGTCTCACCAGTATCGTGGTGCTACCCTGTGATGCTAGGTTAAGGCCGGGGATGACCTCTTAGGATCAGAAGTTGAGTTTGTTCAGTTGCGTAGCCCAGCTCTTGGTGGTGTGACAGTGCCAACAGCACAGGACGCTTATTTGAGCTGCTTATGTGCTGCGTTCGTCTCGGTAACTGCAAGCCCACCGCTGCTTCTGAGGCTGAGTTGCTAGTTACTGTGATCAAATTTCCAGTCTCAGTGCAGTCTGTGTCTACTGACTTCTGCAAAGCCCAGACTTTTCCTTCACATCCACGTAGTTATACCTCAGAGTAAGGATTTGGGGCTTAAATTACAGCCAGCGTCATCGCTACTATGGATTTTGAAAATGATATGATTGGTTATGGAATCTACGTGATCGTTTCTTAAGGACTAGCTCCTGCCTGTAGAAAACAGTAAGAGGTCAGTAGGTTGCGTTGTGTTCCGCTTCCCAGTTGCTTTTCCATCATAGATGCACTTAAGAACAGTTAGCAGTTAGTTAACAATCTAGAGTCTACAGTAGACAGTAAGGAAATGCTTATTGCCAATAACTGTTGCAGACATAACAAGCACGCAGTATTTTCTTCAATGCTCTCACAATCTGTAAGATGACAGAAGATGCTTTTATATGCTTTAATCTCATGTTGAAATAAGACAGATTGCATTTCTGAGCTGAACAAATCTGCGGTATGATTGATTAAAAAGAAAAACATTGCAACAAATAAATATATTTGTCCAATGACTTTAGCTCTCATTTTGAAGATATTCTAATGATTTTCTTTTTTAGACATTATTTTTCTTCAAGGAACGGAAGTCATATTTAAAGTAGCACTGAGCCTACTTAGTAGTCAAGAAACATCTATAATGGGATGTGAGAGTTTTGAGAACATTGTTGATTTTCTTAAAACCGCTATTCCGGATATGACTCAGCCTCAGATGGAAAAAATTATTACCCAGGTAAGATTGTTTTTCTCTTTAGTTTTTCCCACCCTGTTTATTTTACTTTAATTGAATCATGGCTAAGGTGTATGTAAAAGTCTTCTCAGTATGTTCCTTTTGACTTGAAGGAGTTATGTTCCCAGTAACTTGTATAGAAGTAGGATATGAGCTATTTTCAGTGGGTTTTGAACTGCAGTTTTAGCAAGCACTTAGTTGCTACCTCCAGGTTTAGTACAAAAGGTTATTTTGTACCTCAGCAATTGGGAAAACATGACTTCACCCATAAATTTCACGTCGCCATTAGAAGGGTAGAAGTAGCTTATTTTCCAAACCTGAACCCAGCTGTTGCTCCCTGTTAGTGCGTGCACAGTCCAGCAGTTTGTGATGAGAAGCACGACTTGCCATGGTGGGAAGAGGCAGCATTACAGCAGCTTCTCCTACTGATCCTTCAAACTTGTGGCTGCCCAGGGCTGGGCCCCGCTGCAGGAACTTTTCTGACACCTCCAACTTAAAATCCTACAAGGTAGGAGGTTGGTGAGGCCCTGTTTTCACAACCTGTATTAAAATCCAGGTCAAGCAAGTTTTTGCTGTTCTGTTGCATGGGCAGCTTCTGTTCTCCTGGGGATCGCTTTCAGGGTGCTGTCAAGCAACCTCCCCTTCTCACCTCACCCTGTCCTTGGGATCACATTTGGCAGGTGCCTGGTGCCAGAGGTAAAAGCCCCTTGGGACTAATCGCTGCCTTGCCTTTCTTGGGTAAAGGACTGGAGTAGTGTTACTTCATCAGTATGATGGTAACTTCGTGGCAAAGGATGAGAATATAAGAGAGAAAAAGAATTACTGATGGTGATGTAGGAAAAGCTTCTTGTGAAATACTGTCAGTGGCTGGAGTCTTCATCTCTCTACATCATCTTCCTCTGCATTGAAGCTGCAAATTGAAAATGAGTCTCAGTCTAGTACCTTAACCGTGAACCTGTGAGCAGTTTTCTCCCTTCAGGTGGCAGTTTGGGGATGATCATCTCTATATGCAGGAGTGCAGTTAACACTGATGTATTCCTATGGCTTGGTTAACATTTGCATATTTCAGGTGCTGTCAGTTAAGATTTCATTTTTAGATGACATATAAATCTTAATTTCCTTATTGCACGGATTGTGCCATGCTAAACCTGCGTCAGACACTCTAGTGTCTATCTACATAACTTGCTGATTCTGGTGATGATGGAGATGGTAGTTCAGTATTTTTAATACTATTAGAAATGAAATCTCTGTCCTGTGGTCTGCGTGGGTTGCAAAGCAATCGTGCTGTGGTGAGCGTGGTAGAAGTGGCTTTGTGCAAAGCCAGGTCTGACTGAATAAAGAATAGGTTATGCTGCCTGAGCGGAGGTGGAGGTGGTTATACACAGCTGAGCTCAGCTCTGAGAGGAAGGTCGCCTGCTTGCCTGTGGAGCGGTCTCATGCTGAGCAGCCTTCTGGATCTGCGTTCGCGTGTAGACTGCCTATATTGTATCCCTCCTACCTAGGCTGGCTGCAGGTGGAGTCGTTCAGCTGTCTCAGTGTTGTAACTCCCAGAATTGTCCTCTTGTAGCGGATAATGAAGGAAAAATGTAGACATTGTGCAGGACTAACACACAGGTGAAGAATTGACCAGGTAGCTACACAGAGGAAAAGGGCAGTTGCCCAGCTTAAATGCCATACGTAATTTAAAACTTTACCTCATTTGAATTACTTGAAGAATGGTGAATGTAATGCAGAACCTGTTTTGTTGGGGGATCTGCGTGTGTCTTCTGTTGATGTAATGTTTGTGATCTCTAGAACAAGGAACAGAATTAATGTCACTGTAGACATCCTTCCCTTTCTAGTCTAAACTATTTGCTAACTTTCAGAAGCTGAGAGGCTGTAGTTTAAACAGATAAGGGTCATATGGTTCCATCACTGTCAGATGCCGAGTTTTGTAGTCTTCACGATGCTTTGTCACCAAAGCATCCCAGTAAGAAAATAGTGTATCTTCACGCAGAGACAGAGGACAGGGAAACTGTAACCATGAAGAGTGTTTTTTATAAACGTCTATAAATGGGCACTTGGGAGTCAAGAGATCCAGTTTTGAGGGTGGAGATCTGATGAATCCTGGATTATACTTCCTCGTTGTGTGATCCTGCTCCCATCATAAGCTGGTGAGACTTGAATTTAAATTTTTTCTTGAACTTCTAATATTCCTGAGCAAGAGATAAGACTTGATCATATTATAAAATTCTTGGATTAACTAGGACTTTTCTGCTGATACATCTCATAGTAAGATGGTAGTTAGTAATTCTAAAAGTGATGATGCAACTTATTCTAATGTCTAGGATCAATTATGGCTGAGTGAGAACTGTGGATGCTAAAATGCTCTTGCTGTAGACTTCCCCTTAAAATATTTTTTGTGAGGAACAGGAAAAAATACGAAGTTAATCAAGCAGAGTTGCCTCTTAGCCTAACACTCATGTGGAATAAGTGCTCTCTGTTGTAGTTAATTTTTTTTTTTCCTCTCATGGCAGGTGTTTGAGATGGATATTTCAAAACAGCTCCATGCCTATGAGGTAGAGTACCACGTTCTTCAAGATGAGCTGCAGGAAAATGTGAATCCCTGTGATGAAGGTGAACCCTTGGAGAAGCTGGAAAGGGCAAACAGTCATCTAAAGAGACAAAACATGGACTTGTTGGAGAAGCTACAGGTAAATGACTTAAGACTGCAAACTCATGGAGAGGTCGTTTCTATGATTCAGCCACTAGAGGAGTTAAATGTCTTTTTCAAATGTACATGAGAAGTCTCCTAACTGCAAGACCTTATGCAGTTGAGCAGTTCTCTCAGAGTGGTTTACTTCTGTTAGATGTATTTATAACTCCTTTGTCATTCCGTGGACTTTTCCTTCTTGATTTAGATTGATTTTTCTCAAAATATCTCTACCCTTATCTCCTGTAAAATCTGTTGGCAAAACTTGCGCATCTTGCTGAAACATAAGTTCTCTGTCCCTTCATCTCTTTGCTTCCCTTCTCTTTGCAGAGTTATTAAGAAATAATCCATAGTGCAGTAGGCTTGCTTTCTCCAGGCCTCTGTAGGCAGTGTAATTCTATTTCCTTCTGCTGAAGCTCATAGTCCTACTTTAGAAAGGTGGTCTCTCCTAACAGACTTGGATACAGCCGAGTGCCCACTGGAGTCTGCCCGATAAAGTCATGCTTTGAAAAAGTCTTGTCTTCCTCCTTCACTGTTCACACTTTCTCCCATAGCCTGGCCAAGACTTATTTGAGGTTTCAGTATGTATTGTCTTGCATTTTCCTAAAGACAAGCTCTTCTTTTTGCATCATCAGGTGATTTCTTGTTAGATTTATTAATTTGAATAATCATTGGGAAAAGCTTAGAGAGCACCTTCAGCTTCTGAAACCTGCAAATACAAGCAAGAAAAAGAGGAAAGATCAAGTCCTGATTATTTTTGTGTTTATGGGCTAAGGGTGCTGTGCTGTCTTCTTTTGATACTAAAATCAGGGATCACTTTTTTGCTATTATTATTTTAGCTGTATTGTTTTTATTTATTTACTGCTACCTGGGCTTTTACCTGTGTTCTGAAAATGCGCTAAGGGCATAGAATAAGTATGAGTGACTGATTTGAAAGGCTCTGTCAAAGCTCTTCTGTTCTTCCAGAGTGCCATACTGTGATGCGTCTTCCTCCATTACTTAACTTCTTCATCTCTTTGTTTGTATAGCTTCTTCATTCTTTCCTCTGCTTGGGCCTTTCCTAGGAACGATCAGAATTCCCCCACTTCCCACAGAGACATTTGCCTACTGCTGAGGTCCAGACTTTCTGCTTACTAGTCAGTGGGATTTTTTTCACAGAGGAATCTGTAGGCCTTTTATTGGAGAAACAGAGAAAATCGTCTGCTTCTAGACTTAAATTGAGGTTCTCTTTCCCTCTAACCTCTCCATCCTGCTAATTTATTTCATTGCATAGGGTTCCCATTGCTCCATCGCTGTCAGACAAGTAGTGTCTTCCAGTGCTACTCCAGCTGCTGGTGTCCTTTTTCTCCCTGCAGCTCCAGTTCCTTGTTACTTTCAGCTGTCCCTTGCTTGCTGCAACTTGCATGTCTCCTTCCCTCTGTGAACCTTTCAGAATACCTTCAGATTGATCTGGCCACTATAAGGAGGTTCTGTGTATGATATACAGTAGGCATTCCTGGTATCATCTGCCTACACAGATGTCTTTAGAAACTTCTATGTAATTAACTTCTTTCCTTAACATATAGCATAACATGATATAAAAAAAGTTATTCAGAACGTCTCCGTTTATAATAATGATAATGTTATTGTTTACAGGTTGCTCATGCTAAAATTCAGAGTCTGGAATCCAGCCTGGAGACTATTTTGACTCGGGAGAACAAAATGAAGACTGTAATTCAGTCCCTGGAACAGGAGAAGATAACATATCAAAAGACTCTTGAGCAGATAATGAAGTATTTACCAGCAGAAGCGTTGTCTGACTGTGAACTGCTCCTAAAGGAAGTGAACTACAATCCAAATAATAAAATAAGGAGTAAGCCATAAACCAGGGTTTTCTAGGCAGCATTTCTTCAAAAAAAAGGGAAATAAAATACGAGTATGCTGCTTTCAAAGGACTTAGCAATAGGCAATGGTATTATTGAAAACTAGTGCTGGGACACTTGTAGCTACAGATGGGCCTTCAAATGTCAGTATGCAAATTCAGGCTAATAATTTTTTTATGATTGTGTAAATAAATCACAGAGGGGAAATAAAGGATTCTCACATGTAATTATGATGAGTAGATGTATATTTAGAGTTGACCTAAAGAGAAATTTCAGTAGTCAAAGCCAAGATAATGGTGATCTACAAATTCACTCTGGATATCCTTGTATTGTAGTGAAATGAGGATAGCGTGTCTCTCTATATGTGTATATTGAATAATACTTGAAGAAAAAAAAAGAATGTAATTTTCCCTCCAAAGAGCAGCATGTTTCACATCTGTGGAAAATCTGTGTGAACTCATGCGTGCCTCTCTTTTAATTCTACTGACATTGTGCACAGACCAATAAGCAGAATAAATATCATAACTTGGTTCGTACAGAAAGAGCTCTAGTGCCATCCGCTGCCTGGGCTGTACCAGTCAGCAGTGTAATTCCACATGCATGTTGGAACTGGAAACAAAAGACATCACATCATAGCTGTGCCTCCGTAGCTCAGAGCTAAGAAATAGCTAGCTATACACACTCACAGAGCTTGTCAAGGCAAGAGCGGACAGTGACTGCTACTTTCTTCCTGGCCTGTTTGCTTCCACCTGTCCTGGAGTTGTTCATGGTGACAGGAGGAAGGAAGCAAGGCTGTAGGGTGGTGTTTATTCTGGTGTTAATTTTCTGCAGGAGGCTCGCTGTTGTAAGAGTTAGGCGTGTAAGAGGTTCTCATTTAACCAAAGAAATACTGCAAGAAGCCTTGTCTCATCGTAGTGGGAGCCAGAAAGCTGCTCTAAAATCTTATTTGAAGAGAAAATTGAAGCAGGTTGCAGGAAGTTGAGCGTAAATGCACAAGAGAGGACCAAGCAAGTTTCAAGTATTATGTACCTTTGAGTTTTCACATATACAGTGGATATACATTTCAAAGGGAATTCTGAAGTAGAAGTACAGTTTTAATAATGCTTTCCAGGTTATTCCTGTTTTAATACTGCTTTGTGGTGGTCTTTTTAAAACAAAAGTCATGAATTTGTGTGTTCCGGGAAGAAGGTGAGGTAGGCTCTGATCATTTCAGGGGAGAAAATATGTTTGTAAAGGTATAAAAAGATGCATATATATTTGAAAATGTTTTTGAGTGGAATTTTTGAGAAGGCTTAGACAAATGTGTAATAGACGTGTTTTGGAGTGCATGTCTGAACTGTTAATTGAGTGTTACAGTGACTCATGTTATCTCTTACCATTTATACTGTATTTCAGGAAACACTTATTCTTTTTAGTAAGAAAAACAGTTAAGCGAAGTGCCAAATCCAGCAGTGTCTTTATGCATAAGATTGTCCAATTTAGAAAGTAAGGACTGGGTATCACTGCTTTCTAAGTGGTATGCTTTATGTTATCGTAAAAGTGAGGAAGAACAGTGCTGATTTGCTGCACGCTGCTGTGGAACTTAGGGTCTTGGGGTCTCCCGGGGTTGTTGTGTTGTTGTTTTTTACTTCCATGGTGTTTTATTTGATTATATATATTGATTTACTTAACAATCTTTGTTTTTACAGTTGGGGTGAAAGGTCTTAACACTGTGTGTAAAATTATGTGGAGTCTGTCTAGATATTTCAAGAATATTGCATCTTGCTAGGTGGGAAAACGCCAAGTGAAAAGGCAATTCTTTGCAGTTTTGTTCAGAGTAGGTTTTAACTGGTGTGTACATACAAAATCAAGCCCCAGAACTGCAGCAGTGTATATTACAAAGAATCAAGTTATTCAGATACAACTCTTTTTTTTCTTTTTGTCCTTTTTTTGGTTGAAGATGCACTGAATGTGCTTTATCCTCTGTTTCACTTACAAAATTTTTCATGTAATGGCTGGAGAAATTCCAATAAATGTCATTGCTGCATTTCCTATGGCCTCTGGCTAGTTTTATTTTTCTACGCTTCAAGTACTAATCTCATTCTCAGTAGTACTATTTACATGAAAGATGAAAAGGATCTCTTTAGTTTCTAATGGGGGGGTGGAAACACAGGATTTGTAGAAGGACACATTTTTATTGGGGAAAATAGTCTTGCACTGTTCTTAACTGAAGATTAAATGATTAAAAGGTATTTTTCTTCTGTAGCAGTTCTTTTAGTATGTATACATATTGAGAGTACGAATTTGATGACCTGGTAACGTCTAGCTTGGGAGGACACCTTATCAACAAGTAGGTACAGACTACAGAAGTAAAACCACCATGAGGTAAGCGCCTCATGATGTTAGGACATTTGTGATAGCATTTGTATTGTGGACACAGGCATGGATTTTACTGGGGTATCTCTAGGGTGTCTAGTTTGAAGTCTGCGCTTAAGCAGGTATGCTCCAGACCATCTTCAGATGAATAACCAGCAAGATTATCTAGAAGACTGTGAACGGCATGTGTGTCTGTGCCCAGATGTGGGTGTCTCCCTGTCTATCATATAGATAGCTTTACAGATGTCCTGTTCTGGTTGCAGTTGTGCAGCTGTGAAGAGGGAGGTCTAAGGTGCAGTGGGCCAGAGACTGCAAAGGTGTTTGCTTGGGAGAAGGGACAGTTCCTGGGTTTGAGCAAACTGCTCATTTATTCCTCTGTTATTTTAATGTTTGGAAAAACAGTTTTTACAATAAAGCTATTGTTCCGTCTGAGCTAAGCACAACAGCGCTGTCAGTTTTTGCAGTCAACTTGCAGAGAAATAACTTCAGAGGAAAAAGTGTCTGCTGTTTTCAGGAACAGCTAACTTCAACTGGTTTCTGTTGGCAGAGGGCTTTTTTAAGTCTGGGAAGAGATCCATCCTATTAGCTAGCACACTAGCTTGTAAATGAAGAATACTGCTTGCCAGGGATACAGTTGAAATACGTCAGTCTGGTAAGTAGGGAACTCTCTGCTATTTCGCATTTTTTATGGATAGAAAATTTGGCCAGAACGTGTTTTGGTGTGTGGGTTTTTTTTGGTTTGGTTTGTTTTTTCTCAAGAGGGCAGTATTGCTTTCTTTCCTAAAAAGAGGAATATTTATTTAAGGTCCCTTTAAGTTGGGTTTTGTTCACTTTTCTTTAAAAAAGCATTGGATTTTACTAAAAAATCAATCTCCTGATAAATGGCATGTTCCAGCTGAAGACCTGACTTGTAATCACATATCTAGCTAATCTTAAGTGGTTTAATTATGCCCTCTTCAACATGCCACTGGTTTTCTTAATATCACTACAAGAAAGCCAAACAATTTGCAGCATAGGAAAGAATTTCAGCAGTTTAGTCCAAGAATTTGGTATTACTAGCATGATCCAGAAGGTCTACATTTGAACACTTAATCTAAACCTAAAACCACATAGGTATTGGTGTGAATAGTCTTTTGTGCTTTGGGGCAAATAACCCCAGGCACTGTTCATAGTAATTATCCACTCAGGCTTTCTAGTCATAGATGGGTATTGACAGGCACATGCAGGCTGTAGCATTTCAAGCTTTATGTCAGGCTATAGCATCCCCTTGAAGAATTGTAATTGATTCTGTATTTCTGTAGTTCAGCTTTTACTGTCAGTGTTGGCTATTGAATGCATTTAACATATGCTTTGTCTTCCTCAGTGTTTCTAGTGACTAGAAAGAACAAAATTTAACTTTCTTTTCCAAAAAGTTGAATGCTTAGGTAAGTCCTTCCTCCAGACAGCTGGTGTGCAAGGGATAAAGTTTATACGCTTAAAGTTCAATATGTTCGCTCACTCTGAAAGCGTATTAAACTCGGCAGTGACAGTGAAGTGGAGGTTACAGTGTGCCTGGAGCAGCTAAGGGGTTGTGTGCTGGCTGGCTTGCAATGAGGTGGAATCTGGATGAATTGGTACGTGGTGTGTTGTTTGGTTTTATTTTAAAGCTGACTTTAATTCTGGATGTAAAGAAGGAGCTGGTGGTGCTCCTTTTACTAAAATGTTGTGTTGGAGTTTCCTTTGAGTTGAGAAGGTTTTCCACTCCTTTACTATTCTTGTCAGCCCACTTGCCCAGCAACCACTTTTTAACAAGGGGATTGGGAATTGTTCATAGTTTTACCATCAGAAGAACTTCTCCTGGAGCTTATCCAAACTGGTCCTGTACTCAGATTACAACCTATTCGAGTCTTCACTCTGATAAAAGAAAGTTAGAGGGTTTTAATGTATGTGGTTTATTTTTTGTTAGAGTGCCTGCTGAGAGATGATGTAAATGCCATACATCGTGTCCTGCCGGAACGTACATGAGGAGAAGTACTGAGTGAGCTTGTGCTTGTAAAATGCTGGACCAAGAGATGTCACTTCTTAGTGTGGGAAATAGGTCTATATCTGACTTCAGAACAGAGACCAGTTGCACTGGCTGGGCGTACTCTGTGCTGTTACCTGTCCGAATGATTACTTCAGTCTATCTCCTGTATATGCTTACTGTTTGGAGTTGCAGATATTTAGAGATATATGGCCATTTTTGTCTAAAATGTTTAAACTGCTTGTGCCATCCAATTTGGAGCTTGAACAAAGCAGGAATGAAGCATTCTGTGTAGTATAAGCATTCTTGCCAAGTCCGGAGTAGCTGTCCAACTGGAAACTTTCAGAGCAGAAGAAACACACAGTGAAGAAAGAGCTTGTTTGAGCCTGCAGTTTCTTTTCCCTTGGCTGGGCAAGTGGACTACCCAAAACAGAACCATGGAATATCTCAAGTTGGAAGGGACCCATAAAGATCATCGAGTCCAACTCCCTGTTCCTTGCAGGACTTCCTAAAATTAAACTCTGGGAGGGCTGGACATCACCTCTCTGCCTCGGGGCTCCTCTCTTCAGATGAGGTGAAGCCTGGTCCTGGGGGCTGAGCACCCCTTTGTCCCGTGCAGGTTGAGCTCCTGAAAGATGTCTTCCAGCTTAGTTTTACGTGCTGAGTGGGCCACTTCCTTCGAAGTGTGCACCTGATGTGAAGTCCAGCTCTGCCGAAGGCTCCCAGTGCCGGTCAGCATCGCATCGGCACTTCTCCAGAAGGATACAAGACTCATTTTGTGTGGAGCTGCTGGGCTGTCTGCATTATTCTTCCCAGCGCTCAGGAAAGAGGGATTTTTTTTTTTTTTTTTTTTTTTCCCGCCAGTGCTACAAAAAAACATTTGCCTGAATTTTTTAGTGGTCTGCCAAAGCTGATGCTTCACAAGAAATCACAGGTATTAAATTTGTACCTGGATGTTGCCCACGAGGTGTCAGTGTTGCTTTAGTAGGTGCGGCTGATGTCTGTGTGGCGTTGGTGCGGCTGCAGGGCTCCTGCGCTACGCACCCTGCGAGCAGCACGCTGTGGCTCTTGTTTTAGGGAGGAGAATTAACTTGTTTTCCTGCATGATGAAGCACGATGCTCTGTTTGCACACTATTTGTAATAAAACGTAATGTTCATGGTCAAATAACTTACTGTCATGAGAGGACTTACTAAATCCTAGGCACAGCCTTCCCAGAAACGGGTGCCTCAGTTGCAGTGTTTAGCTTCTGCCCTTGTGTGAGAGAACTACGGAAGCGCGCTCACACCCTGCAACAGGCGTGTTGTGCCCAGCAATCTGATCCTGGGTGTCTCCTTTTGTACTGTTCTGGTCGAGCAGGCTTTATTTTTATGTCTGTTGAAGCCAGCATTGAGTAGATCCGGTCTAACTGCCGTCTGATTCTGCACTTACTCATTTTTGTTTTATTTTTAAACAAAGCTTCCTTACAATAAGCTGCCCCATCCCCACTAGGTCTCAAAGAATCAATCCCTTTTCCTAGGTTTTCTTTTAATTAATCTTACTGGGTTTTCGGTGGTCAGAACAAAAATGAAGGATTTGTTCCTTTTTGCTTTTTTTCCCCAGACCTGCAGAGAAAACACGATTCCCTACTTCCATTTTCCATTTAACACTTTTTCCCTCCAAGAGCATTGCTGTCAGATGTCACGCTCGCTCTGAAATGTGGAGGACCCATTCAAGAAAACGCGTTGTTCCGACCACCAAGGCACAGCTGCTCTCAGATACGTCTGGACAACAAGCACAGGGCATGTTTACCTCCCGACCGGAGCCTAACGTTCAAACCATAATCAGGTAATTATGGCATCGGCGTTTCCCTGGGGACTTCTGGGCAGAAACAGAGAGACCACATCTCTCCAACAATCCGTTTGCATTTCTAAAAGCACCAAATTATCTATGGGCCTAATGGGTTGAAGGTGCTTAAAGCAGGGCCAGTGCACTTCATGTGCAATATACCATCATTTGAAAAGCTATCACGTTGTGGAAACGTTGTTCAAGTGCTAATTTAAATAATACTAAGACCTCAAATGAAGGCATGCTCTGACATTTATAGGTTTAATGTCTATTTCTGCACTCTACCAAAATAGATGGGCTGTGGGTGGATCTATGATTATTGCTGTGCATTAGCAAGACAAAAATTGTGTAGGCAGCTGGTATTATGCCTGGGTAAATACAGATGAGGGCGAATCTACAGAGCAATTTTTTGATGTCACATGTTTGTGTAAGAAACAATTAGAAACAACGTTAACTTCAGCAGTGCAAGGCTTTGGAGAGGGAGAGAGGATCTTAAGAGTTTGGTGACCAGATAAGCCTCCCTCCTGCATAGCCTCCAGTCCTGGTAGCAGGAAAAGGGTCAGTGATTCCCAGCCGTCCTTCGCCTGCTGAGAAACCAGGGCTGTTGAGGCTGGATGCACCACCATCTCAACCAAAATTTGTGATATTTGTCTCCTCTACCCTTGTGATAATCCTGAAAATGTCAGAGGGCTGTGATGGACTGACATGGGTATTTTCTCGCTGACTCCTGGTATTGTGTATTGTGGAAGGAACAAAGGTAGCAGTCTTTTTGGAAAAAAGATGCACCACTTTCTGGCTAAAACAAGTGAAAGCTCAGTGGTCCTTCCTACTCCATATGGACCGGTGAAGGGAAGCGAGGTATGAAGAACTGCTAAATTGCTCACAGTGGCATAGCTGCTTTTAGTGATGTGTGATTGTGCATAACTATAATGTGTTAATTGGAGGGTAACTTCTAACAGTTTTTTAACGGAGACCAGTAGGTAAAGCTCTCCACAAAGCTTTTGGTTCCACTTTTCTGCTGCAGTAGAATTGTGCTTTGTGAGAAAGGATTGGGCGGTTCCGTTATGTCAGTGAGTGCGGGGAAATGTAAGGCTGCAGTGGAGAACAGCCCAGCTCTGATGCTTGGTACCAACCCTTCTACAGCCTGACCTGAGCTGCAGGTCCCAATTGACATTCTCCTCAAAACAAAATGTGCAAAATATTATTAAACTGGGAGGGGCGCGATGGGTTCCTCATATTTTTCCTGCTGTTTATCCTCTTGCAGGAGGACACGATCCTGCTGCATGTCTTGGTTTCCCTTCAGGCCGGTTGGTCCCCACTTGTTTAGTCTCTCCCCTCCTGCTTATATTCTTCATAAAGGGCGAGATCACTGCCTGCTTCCTTGGTTTGTGGGCAATGTTCTCACCAGCCTCAGGCTGCTGGAGAAAAGTAGCTTCAAAGCTCCGTGCTTTTCTAAGAAAAGCATTTCTATCAGCCTGATGGGCAGTAGCATTGCTGCCCAGCAGCGTGGGCCCAGGGCAATTACGATAAATTTAGGGAGAAGTACAGCTGTATCGTAGATGCTTGTTTTTAGAAGTGGGAACGTTTGATTTAGTCTTTATGAAGCTTTCTGGCTCAGCACTGATGTTATAGAGACACTGCCAAAGATTAAATATCATTCATCTAATTTTTATATCCACCTTTCTCTGCCTGTGGTGGGTCCTGAAACATTTGCCTATTCCTTTCTTCTCTCCCACCCGTCCCAAATACCAGCAAGAAGAGTAGAGGTGTGGCACCTCCTTTCCCTCCCTCTATATAATAACCTAATGGTTAGCACGATTGTTAAGGAAGCTAAAGACCTGATTTCTGGTCAGAAATGCATCCTGAAGAAAATGCAAATGGAAATATGTAACACAGACAGCCTCCACAGTCTGTTTGTTTATTCTTCTATTTAGAGATTCAAATACTGAGCGTGATTAGACCCTCAAAGGATCTCAATTACTGACTCTGTCTCCCTTTTATGGCATGCTTTGAGGGAAATTATAATGAACATGCTATTAAACAAAACATGAACCCTCAGGCTATCTGGGCTATGGCAGATCCTCTGCTCCTTGGAGTGTGCAGAAGTCTCTCTCCTTGCTCCCCTGCCTGAGCCAGGATCCTGAAACGACATTCCAACCCTTCCTTGCTCCTGGACCCCAGAGCTGGGGTCTCCAGCCTCCATGCCAGGGAGGGCAGGACAGGGAGAAGAAGGACTGTGGTGCTCTCACTGTCTCTCCACACGTGCCAAGACGTTAGGTGCTGCTTTTCTCCAGCTGCAGTGTCATCCAGGCTAGTAGTCTTTTTTTTCTTTTTCTTCTTTCTTTTCTTTCCCCTCATCCCAGGGGAGTCAGAGTCTGAAGAGAGTCTCAGTGTAAACCTCGGAACACAGAAATATCTGTAGTCCATCCTGTGTGCAGCAGGAAAATGAATAGCAAAGGAATTCTGCCTGGAGCTGCAGGGAAAGCTGCAATGGGCACAAACTGAAGCACAGGAAAATCCGTCTGAACATGAGGAAGAACTTCTTCACTCTGAGGGTGACGGAGCACTGGAACAGGCTGCCCAGGGAGGCTGTGGAGTCTCCTTCTCTGGAGATATTCAAGACCCGCCTGGACAAGGTCCTGTGCAGCCTGCTGTAGGTGACCCTGCT
The DNA here is from genome assembly GCF_030867145.1 of Opisthocomus hoazin. Lineage (NCBI taxonomy): Eukaryota > Metazoa > Chordata > Aves > Opisthocomiformes > Opisthocomidae > Opisthocomus > Opisthocomus hoazin. Next base: position 50,223,610 of record NC_134414.1, on the reverse strand, counting down.
TCGGCAGGAGGGTTGGACTAGATGACCCACAGAGGTCCCTTCCAACCCCAAACATTCTGTGATTCTGTGAAAGGTGGAGGTGAGGGATTTGCTGCTGCAGATGCCTTAAGTAGATAGAGTGCTGGAGTTTAGGGCCTGGTTCAATACACCTACCATAAAATAAACGTGCACTCTACCACCACAAGTAACGTGTGCACAGCAGCAAACCACTCCAGACATAGCTAAAAGTGCGACAGCCCAAAAGCGAGGAGGGAAAAGGAGAAACAGAAGGGAAGGAGGAAACATGTTGTGTGGGAGACAGCAAGGGCTGGGGCTGCATTGGGTGTGCGAGGAGAAACCTGTGCCACTTTGCTTTGCATGCTGGGGGTGCCTGTCACCATGGTGTCTAGAGTCACAAATCAGATTGGTGATATGTCCCTTTCCCTCTGCCAGCAAACTTCTCTAAGTTGTAAACATTCCAAGATATAATGGCTCCCTCCCTTTCACTATAACAAAGTAGGGAGGAGAAAGCACCTACAACCAAATCCTTGGTAGCCCCAGAAACACCCTGACAGCCCCCACAATCACTGCTCCACAGAAACAGGGTCCATCTTGCCACGTGAAACAAGTCACATGCTAGGTTTTGCCACAAAACCAAAGGCACTTTAGCACTGAAGCAAGAAAAACTTTTTCCCACTTCCCAAAGAGCAAGTTCAGCACCATTTACACTTCTGAAATCCAGGAAAGGGAGAGGTGAGCTTTTGAGCAGAGAGTCAGTGCTCAAAACCTCCGCATCTATTGGGCTTGGCCTCTGACCTGTGGGTGAAGAGGGATTCTTGCTTTCAGAAGGATCCAAATACCAGGCCAGGCAGGTAGAGCACGTGACCTCCTTGGGGTTAGCTTTTTGTAACCCTCCAAATGCAACAGCATCCATCTGGTCTGTTTATTGCTTTTTCTTTTTAATGTTAGAATATACATTGCTCTGTGCACATAAATGATAAATACACTTTCAGTACAGAGGGCTCAAGGGTTTGTAGCATATTTCTTTGATCTTGCAGGGCCAATAAAACTTGGGTAGCGAGAGTGGCTTCCTTTGGGCGTCCTTTTACAGAAGCTTTTAATACTTCCCTTCCGTCCACATGAAAAGCCACACACAGCCATGGCTATTATACCACGTAGGATTAGATTGAAGAGCAGCACTGAGCTTGCAAAGGTTTAGGGTGTTGAGCTTCTGAAAAGTCTGCTCCCAAAGTGTTTAAGCACTCTTCTCATTTACATAATTTAATTGTTACATTCGTTAACAGTTATTCTCTCTTCCAAATCCTACATCTGATCTCCGCTAGGCAAATGTTGTCAGAGCAGTTAAAATAGAGATGTATTAGATGTAGATGGGAGAGAAAAGAAAGCAAAATGATGGTCACCAGTTTCTCATCAGGGTTTGCAGCCCTTTAACCACAGTGCAGAGCTGATGGTGGTTGCTGATTCTGCCTCCTTATTCAATTTTGTCCCTAATAGCCATGGAAACAAAGAAATATCAGTTAAAGGAACCATTTCGCTCAGTTCCTTTCTGACCACAGCCTGCACTAAAAGCTTGGTTATTTGCTCTCCGCTCTGCCAGCTGCAGGGAAAGGAGGGAGAAAGCCAGGTAGCTCACAGAGGGCAAGGATTGCTGCAGATGTGGCGGAGAGGGACAGAGCAACAGGGCACCAGGCTGAGACAGTGATGACCCGGGTATTTGAAAAGTGATGTAATCTTCAGATAAAACAAGAGCATCTCGGTGTACTCTCCCTGCACGTCTCCTACCCTGCTCCTTACGCTGCAGCCCAGAAACCTGAAGTGAAGGGGAAGATGCAGGTGATGGTGGAGCAAACCAGCAGCAGCAGAGAGAGGTCCAAGGAGAAGTGTGGACAGCAAAGGCGAGGTGGACTCTTTGGGGACTGAGGAGTGTTCTTCCTTTGCTCTTTCACCAGCCTCTTAGTGCCCCTCTGAAGGCTGGGAAGGAGGAGCGGGTGGCTCTAAGCAAAAGGAGCGTGGGGACTACGAGGGCTGAGGGAGGAGAAGACTTGGGGAGGGCAGTTGTCATCAGTGTGGGAAATAGGGAGGATGCAGTTGGGGACATTAAGCTGTGAGAAAGGAGAACAACTTCTTTCAGCAAACGGCCAGAGGAGGCGAAAAATAGAATTGGGGAAATGTACACGTGGGTTGCGGAGGAGGTGTCAAACAGGACAGCACCAGTGTTTCCCAGATGAAGGCTATGCAATGCCCTGGCTGGAGTGTGGGGTCCAGCAGGCCATACTAATAAAAAAAAAAAAAGATAGATGGTCATATCTGATAGCCACCAGTAGTGTCGGGCTATGAATAGGAGCACTTGCAGGTGGTGATTAAAACATCTCCTGATCTTTCTGCAAAACCCTCAACTGTGAGGGAACTTGGTAGAAAACAGTCAAAACTCTTCTCCATTCTCTCTTTTGTTTCTATCGCCCAAATACAAAAATAGCACCAAAAAAATTCAATCCTACTCATTCCTATAACAAAAAGAGTTACAGGTGCTTGCTGCTAGGTTTTGGGAGACTGAAAAGACTCACGAATCTGAAACCCAGCCTTTGTGTAAACTTGTAAAATATCCACAATGATAAACTTTTATAGAACTTATTTTTTTTAAATCTATGAAGATTAATCACAGTGCTGTTGGCTGTAGTGTCTAATTGTTATAATCTTGATTTCCAGATAAATTCTTTCCAGAGACTGCCACTGAACGGAGGTGCACACACAAGCCTGGGTTTGTCCTGCGTAGTCGCGAGCTGACGCCTCACTAGTGCTGCTGAGGCTACTCACTGGAAACTGATGACTGGGAGCTAACATTCATGAGGATTATTTTAGAGTACTGAACCATGACTCAACTTTCTTAAATCCAAAGGAGATTGGGTGTATGTGAAGAACGATTGCTGCTAGAAACAGGATTGAAAGAGATGTACTGTACTAAATATGTATTTAAATGCTTCACAAAATACTTAATAGAATTTATACTTACTGTAGTATATACTGGAGGGGGATAATGTCCCTCTGGAATAGTTAGGTAAGGCTAGAAATCTTGGCTGTATTTTGGATGTCCTTCAAACCACTACAAAAGAGAAAGTCTCGTCTCAAAGCTAAGGAAAGGTGGTAGGTTAGAGGACAGTTATTGTCCAGATTTACCCCACAGTCCGAGGCACTTATTTGAGTGTTGCTATGCGATCTGAAGCAGAGAAGGAGTGGGAGACCTCCAGAGGATAATGCAGACTTTATGCTGGCTTTCAAGTTATTTAGTCTGTGTAAAACTGGAATTGCTCCTTGGAGGATCCTCTCTTGTTTCATGGACTTTTGAGGAAGTGTTAAATTAATTGGGTGCGCCTAACTTAGCTGGGTAAACCTAGGCCTAAGGGATGGGATTTCCTTTTTGTTGAAATGGTGCTTATCGTTGCATGCTGTGTCCTGGCTGGTGAGCACCTCTCGTGTCTCGTGGTGCCCTAAAGGGTAAAATGTCTGCCTATAACCTGCCTTACTTGGACCTACTAGCAGAGCACAGGCATGTGGCAGTGGTGTTAGGCCAGGGACCTCCTGGTCTTCGGAGCAGACCCTGAACATGGAGGCACTTGACTGTGCAAGGGACTATCACTAAAAAGGCCAGATACGTAGGACCGGGTTGCAGCCAGTCCAGCGCTAGCATTGCAGGTTGTTTCAGTGTGGAGTCCTACTGCAGATGAGAAGGTCCAGAGGCAGTCCTAGTGCAGATGAGAAGATTAGCAGGACGGATGCTGGTTATGTGGCTGCGCTGTGAGATGGCAATGAAAGACCTACGTGCTCTTGCTATGTGTCAGCAGCAGATGACAGCAACAAACATCTGACCTACTGTACCTGCTCACTGATGGTTACCTCGACACAGGTTTTGTGTATGTATGGATGCCATTGGGTCAAATTTGGTGATGGTTTTACAAGTCTTCTCATCACCTTGGCTGCGTGTGATGGCTGCATGTTGAAAGCCTTCTGGAGCTCTTGGTTCTCCTCAGTTCTTGCTGATGGCGGGTTTTGGTTCTGCATAGCTTTACCCCAGGGGAAATTAACAATTCTTGCCAAACTTCTCCTTAGGTTTCTAAATAAAAGGATTTGAGTGCAAGAAGTATTAGCAAAATTCCACTTATCAGAGAGAAATCTCTGCTTCTGCCACAGAATTTCTGTTGGCTCTGAATAGCGGCACTTACCTGTGCTGTTCAATGCCACTGGAGACAACGGGGTAAATATTGGCATTCATCCTTCTTGCAATATGTTACACATGCATTTTTAAAGGTATCTGCTGTATTACTATAGGTTGTTTAAACAAGATTCTCTTGTTCTGAAGCCTGGGAACAGCATAGCAAAATGTTGATGTTGGGTTTGGGGTTTTTTTTGCCTTTTTTTTTTTTTTTGTAACTTTAATCATCTTTCTGTATTTCAGGGCTGGAATGTAATCATAAAAGTTAACACGGCTCTTCAGATTGTTCTTCTTTCTGTAAGCATGGCTTCATAATGGAGATTTAGTGGGCTGTAAACAGGATGTCGTATGGTGCTCTCTGTCAAAAATTAATGATGGCAATGAAGATTAAATTATTCTTCCATGAAAATACAGCACATGCACGGGGAGATGTTTGCAGGCAGGCTTAAAATAGGCCGTTCCCTGAGGACAGCCTGGGGAGTTTACTGGCTGCCCCCTGTTCCTGGTGAGAGTCTGGGTCTGCCACAAAGGGGAGCTGTGTTTAATTCCTGCAAAACCCGGGGACACAAAGGGAGGCTTTTGTTTCTTTTCCTTTCAGGTGGAAGCTGTAGGCTGTGCTGCCTGGATAATCTGATATTCGGCTACCTGCGGTGTACTCCCATTGCTCCAATTTGCACTGCTGGCCTCCTTTCGCCGCCCTTCGTTGTCAGAGCTCGGAGCGTTTCAGTCTGTGGGGATTCATTGTGAATTCGACTGTGCACAGTGAGGGGGGTGGAGGGAGAGGGAGAAGGGATTTTCCACAAATGGAAACAGAAAACCTGCAGCATGTCTATATGGAAAAAGCTTCCACTCCATCACCTGCTTCTGATTTTTTTTTTTTTTTATTTTCCCCCTAGATGCGGCACGAACATGTCAGTAGGAGGGAAAAATATTGTGTTTCCTGAGACAGGTTTGTCTTAATGCTGCCTAGTATGGATTGCCTGGTGTGCCAAGCAAAGCTGTTTCATGTGAGGCAGGGTTTGCTGTAATGCAGCTCTCGGGAAGCCTGTGTGGCTGCTTTCTTTTTCAATTTTTTGGCAGCAGGGGGCTGTCTGCCTCTGCAGAGGCTCAGCCCAGGCCGGAGTATTCCCCAAGCTTCTACATTCCCCAAGCCTGCTTTCCTTATTACCACTCGGTAAAGATGTAAATATTCAGCAGCAGATTTCACGCCTTCCACAAGGGCACGGCTTTCTCGGTGGATTCATTCCTGGTACTGGGGCGAAAATGAGGAAACTGTATCTTGGAGGGAAGACGTCATCGTGACCTTTTATTCCCTTGTGGAAGAGCTACTACCGATATTCCAGCTCAATGATCTTTGTCTTCTTGTAGCTTCAGCAGTTACTGGCTAGGATCCTGAAAAGCATCAAGTTTGAGGATTTTTGCATTTTTGAACATCACCTTTTTTTGTAGTCTTGTGAGCTGCCGCCTTTTTTTTTTTTTTTTTTTTTTTTTGTATTCGCCCTATCATATCTTGTGCATCTTCTCATGTGAATGCCCTGGTGTGTAGATCTTTGTGGCTCTATAATCCTTTGAGCCATCTAGACCTGGAAAAACACGTCTTTCCCTCCCAGGTTTTTGAAGCCTGTTGTCAAAGAAGACAATGCATTTATGTATGCTTAGAATAGATGAGCTGATAGAAGCGAAAGGGGAAAAAAGAGGTGACTACAGTACCGACTCCATCCCCTTGCATGGGGAGCAGGCTCTTTTGTGGTGGAAAGCAGCTCATTTCCAACAGGCACTGTGCTGGACCTTTGGCACAGACGGCTGTGTCAGCTGAAGCACACCTGACAGTCTAACGCTGCCTTAAAGCTCCACCAGAACCGTGAAGCGAAAATGTGTCTGATATGTAAAAAACAGCTATTCCTGTCTCTGCACAAAGATCTCTGCTCCTTCAATTACTCGCGTATTTCATGGGGAAAATTACGACCCTGATAGAGTTAATCTTTCAGTGAACACTGAGTATTGTTGTTGCTCAGAAATTAGCTGGAGGACATAAATTGCTCTGGTAAAGTTAACCCAAACAGTGTGCAAGCATATCTTTCTGCTCTGACCTGTCAGTTGGGCATCGCCAGCACTGGCTGCTGCTTTGGGGTAGCGATGATCTCTCCTCCCATAGGCAAGGGACCCTGACAGGGCTTCTCAGGTTTGTCTTTCAAATACACCCTCTGTATCTGGGTAGGGGTGTGGCAGTTTTGATGCTGCTGTTCTTTGATGTGGGGGATGGTGTCATTAATGAGTTTGGGTTTTTTTCCTCTGAAAACTAGATAACGTGCTAACACATGATCCCTGCTCTTCCAGTTGTGCTGGGGAGAACTGCTAGCTGGGAAGTAGATACCTGGCATGGACTGTCTAGAAGACAGAGCGAGGACAGAATACCCTCCCCCCCCACCCCTGCCTCTGACCATAGTCCAATACACTGCATACTCCTGTGCTGTGTGATGGGCAGCTGCCTGCACCAATTTTCGTCTGCCGCCACACAGATGCTCTCACATTTTTCCCGTTCTAGTCACTGCACTGAGATCTCTGCCATGCCTCCAAAGTATGCATTTTGCGTCTCTGGATTCAGCACAGCGTCTCTGATAATGTCCTGTGAGCTGTGCGGCCACTTGGATCTCTGCAGGATGAACGCAGGTAAGGTCTAAAACACCTTAACAATAAAAGTCCTCTCAGCCCCGGCCACGGTTCAGGGATTTGCCACCTGTTCTGTATATCCAAGTAATTCATAGCTGCTGTTGCAGCCCAGGGATGAGTATCTGTGGGCCTAGAACAGAGACCAGACTTGTGGGCAGCCTGCGGAGAGAGGATGGCTACGTGCTCCACATGGCAGAGTGAGCTGGAGAAGTCTGCTGTGGGTTTCCGCAAGGCTGCCTCCGAATGCTGCTTCAGTCTGGTGTGGGCAAGAAAAAGAGATGATCAAAGCTGTCATCTGTAGATCACACCTACTATCCGGGCCCTCTGTTTCCGGCTGTGGTATATTTTATTTCAAAAAACCCCACAACTTCTACAGAGGGAGGATCTTTTTGTTTAAATCCCATCCAATGGTAAATGCCTGTCCAAGTATCACTTTACCATAGCTGCCTCCTTCTGAGTAGGATGGACTGTTTAAGTAATGTATTGGCACTTTTAGTAATGTCTGTCATTCCTATTGACTGCAGATAGTGACAGCAATAGATAGGGGACACTTCTGTGTTTTCAGGTAACTCTTCTGTATTTCTTCACTCCTCTGCTGAATTGACTTGAATTGGTGATTCATGCTGCCGAATCCCCAAGAATCACAGAATGTTTGGGGTTAGAAGGGACCCCTGGGGATCATCTAGTCCAAACCCCCTGCCGAAGCAGGGTCACCTACAGCAGGCTGCATGGGACTGCGTCCAGGCGGGTCTTAAATATCTATAGAGAAGGAGAATCCACAGCCCCTCTGGGCAGCCTGTTCCCGTGCTCTGTCACCCTCAGAGGGAAGCAGTTCTTCCTCATGTTCAGACGGAACTTCCTATGCTTCAGTTTGTGCTTGTTGTCCCTTGTCCTGTCACTGGGCACCACTGAAAAGTGTCTGGCCCCATCCTCCTGACACCCACCCTGAAGATATTTATAATGTCCCCACTCAGCCTTCTCTTCTTCAGGCTGAACAAGCCCAGCTCCCTCAGCCTCTTCTCGTAGGAGAGATGCTCCAGTCCCCTCACCATCCTCGTAGCCCTCCGCTGGACTCTCTCCAGTAGCTCCTCATCTTTCTTGAACTGGGGAGCCCAGAACTGGACACAGTACTCCAGATGGGGCCTCACTAGTGCAGTGTAGAGGGGAAGGAGAACCTCCCTCGACCTGCTGGCCACACTCTTCTTAATGCACCCCAGGATCCCATTGGTCTTCTTGGCAGCCGGGGCACACTGCTGGCTCATGGTTAACCTGTCGTCCACCAGTCCACCCAAGTCCCTCTCTGCAGAGCTGCTCTCCAGCAGGTCTGCTTCGAGCCTGTATTGGTGTATTGGGTTGTTCCTCCCCAGGTGCAGGGCCCTGCACTTGCCCTTGTTGAACCTCATCAAGTTCCTCTGTACCCAACTGTCCAGCTCTGAGCCTCAATGTACAAGACCAGCTGAAGTTTTATAAGTACTGCCTCATTTTTCTCTACCTGCAAACTGTTCAAGAAGCACAATTTAATAGATAGCGTAGCTACTGCTCACACTGGCCTCAGGATGCAGGTATTTACATTGTCTCCTGGATTTTCCACATCATCAGTGGAAAAGTTCTGAAACATGATTAAATCAAATAACATCTTATTTAATAAGTCATTTTCCTTCTGGCATAAATCAGTTAAGTGGTCACTTCTAGACATGTAATGAAATCCCTCCAGAATTTGGCCAAGGAAAGGTATTAGCCATACTGAAAGGCAAAGACTTTGCACCTCAGCATTGTGCAGCTCAGCTGAATCTACAAACATAGGGTTGTGGTCTCCTTAACTGAACAAGTAAAGGTATTGTTTTCAGAAAAAAATATGTTCTTTTCATTTCTTGGACATGACTATCAGGGAAATAGAATCCTAACCAATGCTTCAAACTAGACCTACCCTGAAGGGAGAGTAGCAGAAAGTATGAAATTAATTGCTAGTAACTTAATAATGGAGATGATTGCAACAAAAGCAGCTCTGGAGAGACTGCTGTCCTTCACCTACTACATGGTAAAACAGAGGTGAAAACAGTCAAGAATGAATGGCTTTCATTAAGTTTCTGAATAAAAAAACCAAAAAACGTAAAGTGCTCCACAATGGTAGCAATGAGCATAAATAAGGAATAAGGATGTCTCATTGTAGAGAGTCTTCTCAGACATGGCAACAAGAATGAGTGTTGAAATTATGTGGGGTTTTGTGTGTATTTTGGGAATTTTTCAGATATTATCCTGTGTATTTCAAATAAGCCAGAAAAAATAGGGATGGTTATTTGAATAAAGAATCCAAGTTTTATGTTCCATTCATCACTAATATTTGTTTTTTCTAGCCACATGATGCTGAACTTTAAGTAAGCTAGTCACCATCAGAGGCTATCTGAAGCCTAGGAGAAAGTAGTTGAGAGGAGATACTCTCTTTTTCCACTGATTGTTATCCTGGAGGAAAAGACCATGAATAATTTTACAAGCTTCTAATACATTGGAGTGCAAAGACATACACAGTGGAAAACATCTTATTGCTGCTCTATATTTTTGAAGGTTTTATTTAAGTCTTTAATTGAATAAAAACCAAAATCTCTGTTGCTTTAATTCAATCTTTCTCCCCAGTTCGGTGAAGGAATCTTTTTCTGGGTTCCTGTGTTCAGTAATGTAAATCTAGTCAATAAATTCAAGACCACGTATTCAGCTGCACTGTAGAAAGGCTAATACAGCTGGGACATCACTCTTAATAACCTCTACTCTTTGTATCTGTGGTGGTCTTAGAGAATTACAAAGGGAGATAAATATATCACTTCTCATCAGTACAGGCTATATTTGGAAGATCTCATGATGTAAATTTCCATTGTTAAATCACTGCAGAAAAAAAAAGCACAACACAACAAAAACCACCAAAAAGCTTTCTGAGTTCTCAATCCCTGCAGCACTGATGGAAAATCATGGTGTCCCACAGTGGTCTGTGGGTCAATGTGTCCTTCAGGAAATTACAGGTACTTTTGTGCAGCTCTTGCAACGCTACTATGAAACTAAACGAGGACTATCTTTCACGTTCGAGTTGCTCTCAAACCTCAATGAACCTGATATAATAAGCAGGTCTACGTGTAGGGCAGCACAGGCTGTCAAATGAACTAGCAAATACGTGCTATGCTAACGGAAAATGTGTAACCAAAAATGTCAAAGGGAAACGGACCATAAGAATGGAGACTTGAACATAACTGGTTAGTCTTGCTTGGTCCATTTCTCAGGTTTTACCACAGAAATGAAAGCTGCGAGCTTTTTATTCTCTTTATTAAAAAAGCTTGCTCATAAAAGGGTCATCTCTTTGTAGTGGAGACTCTCTAAAATCTCCTTCTCTTTATTTTGGAGCTGGCAGGCACCATGGCTGGTGTATCTGTGTCTTTGTTCTTTTAAATGCTGCAGTTTCATTCACGTTCCCTTCCTCTGGAAAGACCTAGATAAAGTGTGATTGATTACCTGCTTGGGTCTACAGCAAATTATCTCATTCAAAATGTTAATTTTGAGAGAGTACTGTTTAAATGGCTTTTTAAAAAGCCTCTTTCCGCTCCTAAGTTCATTAGGAGCATTGAGGGACTTAACTTGAGGTTTTGCCTCAAGCATCATATTCTCCAACCCTGTCAGGTCCAGAAGATACATCATGGGTGCTGTGACAAGGAGTCATCTGAAAGACACGTTCATACTTGTGTAAGACCCAGTGTGGACATGACACTGTAGTTCACCATAGACCTTATCCGAGGTATGTAGAGCTCCATGTCACTGTTAGTCCCAAATTTGAATTTTTGTTGAAGATCGACTCAGAGAAGAAAAGCAAAGCATCAAAAAACTTCTTATTGGAGAAAGGTGCATCACCTTAACAGCTGTATGGATGGCTTTGCTTTGTTTAGGAGTCACAAGAAAGACTTCTATTTATCACATTGGTATATGGAAAATAAGCCTGGACAAGCTGGCTCCATTATGTATTTCTTTGAGTGTTTCACTTCATAGGTAAAGATTTTAATTGCTGAGCATTCAACAGTTCCTGCAAAAGGTGTTTCTAAATGTGGTTCACATTCACTGCTGCATTTATGTTTGGTGATTGGATCAAGTCCCACAAGTATTGTGCACAAACACAAAAGAGAACGCTAACTTCTAAGCCGACTGTAAGAACAATCTTAGGGTTGGTATGAAAGAGTTAAAAATATTTTAAACATCTGAATTTGAACAAACTAATCCCAACCTCGTGATGTGATTGCCAATCATCATAATAACATCCAGATTTTTGTGGGCTGGGAAGCTCTTTATAGAAGAGGTCGGCATAGTTAGCCCGGTTCAAGCTGAGGCAACTGGGGTGTAGCAAAGGAACTGGCCCGGCATCACTCCGCCAGTGATGGAAGTGACAAGAACAGAATCCAGATCCCCTTCGTCCCAACCCAGTGAACTTCACGTAGGTCGGTAAACATCACTATCCGCATTTTGTTAAGGGCAAAAACTGACTCTAAGCAGAACAGAAAGGCATGGGGCTTGTTTCCTAACTGGTGTCCCAATCCTGGGTCTTCTCACCTAGGTCATCGCTGCCCCAGCTTGGAGACTCCGGGGACTCTTCCATTCCTCGTGTTGTTGCTCCTCCTGATTTCTACATTGTTCTAGCATTTGTGAAAAAAAGAAAAAAAACCCACTTGGTATTCTCTTCTGAGTTCCAACCAGACTATTATGCTGAGCTGAGCATTTCTGAGTTGAAGCAATTCCAACTGCAGTGGCCTTGCCATAGGCACACCCTAATGAACAGCAAAAAATTCCATGTGTTCCACCCTTCACGCAGACATGACTGTTCTGTGACCTAAATGCTCTGATTTGTCTCATGTAGGGGAGTTTTCACGCTGGGGGCAACTTTGACTCGTGTCATTGCCTACATCTGCTTACATTTCAGGTGTTTTGTCTTCTTTTTCCCTGGAGTCACTGTGGCTACTTTTCAAAGGCATTTGTTTGCTTTGCCAGGTATGCTGAACCCCACAGCCTATTTTCTCTTGCTTCATCCCGCAGTAAAGTTATAATGCTGAATTTATGGCACAGCAATTGTTTTCAAGGCAACAGGCTGTGGTATCATAAAACAGGATTATGACGACTTCGCTGCAGGATCAAGCAGAAGCAGCCAGGTGCTGGGTAGGGAAAGTTGCTTAATTTTTGGTTTTTTTTTTTTTTTTTTTTTTTTTTAACAAAACATTAACTTCTTCAGAAACAATAGGAGGAAAATTGTTGTTGAAGTCAAATTGCTAGTTGTATAAACAAGCTTTGTTATCATTCTCCCGGTGAGCAAAGCCCCCCAGTGATGCACAGTAAATCTCTGAGAAACTCTCAAATCCTGGAAACTCTTTTAGTGCTTATTTGTAGTTTACTCTGATGTATTTGGATTTTTTTTTTTTAACTTGGTAAGGATGGGTCTTGAAGTCTCCAAAGAGCAAACTTTCACAAGAGCTTTCCATTGCTGCTACTATAACTATTAGTGTTCTATTGTATATGTGGGGCAAGAGGTGTGAATGGTACTTTACAGATAAATAAAATGCCAAGTCTTTGCCTCCAGCTGCCCTGAACCACCTGAACAAAGGAGAAAGTGAAGCTTGGGTTAGGCTGGAAATCAACTCTCCTGTGGTAGTTCTGTGCTTTGAACTTCTACATGCGGGCAGTTAATGATTTTTACAGTTTGCTCGGGGTTTTAGCCGGTTTCTCAAGACACTCGTGCTCTTTTTCAAGGCTTGTCAAATTTCAGGCAGCCCGTAATGCGAGTGCTACTCTTACCGGCATTGATTATTTAATCTTTTCTGCATTTCTATTCCTCGGAAATCATCTCTGGGCAGTTATTACGGTTTCATCGGGGCAATCGATGCACTCAGGTGGGTTGAGCCTGGTGCTCCAGAGCACTGGAGCTGAGACCGCAAGCACAGGCGGGCACGAGCAATGAGCAAGTGCAGGCAGTGGGGAGCAAAACCAGAGCTGGAGCAAAGTGATCAGGCTAAATGAGGAGGGTTTTGAAATATCATAGGGTGTTTTGATTTGGTAGAAACCTTCTTTTGACCGAAGCAGCACACGCCTTACTCTAGTGTGGGAGCAGGCTGGAGCAGGTGTGGTGGGAGTTCGGTGAAGGTCCTCCTCTCCCTTTTTTTCATGCAGGAATCTTACACAGGGGCAGTCTCTGAGATGCCCAGACTTTTGACAAGATGTGACACATCTTGTGTGACATATCATGAAAAGATATGACATATCATCAAAAAAATAACTGACAGGAAAGGATAAAGCCTGATAATGTTGGTTTTTGTGAACTTATGAACATAGAATCATAGAATGGTTTGGGCTGGAAGGGACCTTAAAGATCATCTGGTTCCAACCCCCTGTCATAAGCAGGGACATCTTCCACTAGACCAGGTTGCTCAGAGCATCCACAGCTTCTCTGGGCAACCTGTGCCAGTGTTTCACCACCCTCATGGTGAAGAATTTCTTCCTAATAGCTAATTTAAATCTGCCCTCTTTTATTTTACAGCCATTCCCCCTGGAATAACGTTCAACGTGCGGTGAACAAACCACAAAAGTGGAGGAGGGTTCTTGTAACTGGACTTCTAGTGCAGAAATTCATCACTTCTGTAGCCCTCGTATTTCTGGCCAATAGCGGCTGTTTCTGTGTAGGAGAAAATTGCTGTGATATGTCTATCTATCTCTATCTCCCCTTCCAGGTTCTAGCAATAGCTACATCTTATGTACTTGAGGATGGGTATTAGTGTATGCTGACACCACGTTGTATCTTCTTGGAGTCAGTTGAAAATTCTGTGGACGTCGAAGCCAGACTGCTCTTTTTTAATGGGGATATTTTCTCTGTGCAAAGGATCTACCTTAGCTGTGGGATGCAAAATGCAAGCCGTCAGGGTTTAATGGGCTGTTTCATGGGACTCAGGTTAGCCCTCTGCATGGGGCTGAATTTCAGTCTGATCCCATTTCTGTTAAACTCTGTGCAAATATGCCATTCAACATTTTCCTCCTCCCGGCTCCATCCCACCTATCTTTATTTTTCACTAGCTCCCCAAAGCCCTAATTTGCAGTGCTAGTATGAAGAATCTGACAGGAACATATGACAGCTCTGGCCAATCTCTCCCCTTAGATGTAAGAAAGACAGTTAATAACCTTTTTAGAAGGATGAGGCAGAAAGCCTGTATATATCATCTCTCTGTATTAATAGGCTACATATGTGGCCCATCCACCGCATCTGTCTGGGGAAAACACAGGTTTCTGGTGTTGCTATAGGCTGCTATTTTCACAGCACAGCTGAAGAAGATGTCGGTGCCATCTTAGCTGGTTATGTCAGTCAGTCACCTGAAGCACCTCCATGACCTGTGCCATTCAGCTGTCCCAGCTAACAGGAACTCACCCCCTACAATCGTCAGAATTTGGCTTTAAAACAGGGTGTATAAAGAGGTTCTTCAGATTGCAGATGTTCTTAATTTTCTGTGTATTTGTGGAGGGGGGCAGGGAACAACCCCTAGCATTTAAAATAGTTATAATGCCTTTTTTTTCTTAAAAATTAAATTTACCATAGATGTTTCATAGGTATATTCTAATGCGTTTTAATGGACCATGTATTCAGTGACTAATCCTGAAAGGCCTTTGTAAGACTGCAGAGCTGTACAAGGTTTTGCGTGCACTGGCGAAAGGAAAGGCAGATTCTTGGGAATGTAAATCCAGAGGCATTTGACACTGGTCTCTCCCTGGAAAAATATAAGGTACGATGCCTGTTTTTCATCCTCCCTTTAGGGTAATACAACAGTCAGCAGCAACCTGGACACAGCACAGAGGTTTAGCATCAGCCTCTGAACTGCTGCAGCCTCGATGAGGCAGGACGATGTGCCGGTGATGTGTTCTCATCAAACTCTGCCATCTTTCTTCCTTCCAAGGATCCGACAAGGAGTGCCACAGAGTGAAACAAAAAACGTTTCATTCAAGGAACACAAAGCCAAACTGCAACTCGGATTTAGCCGGATCGCCAAAAATATTAGCTCACAAACGAGGATGGAAGCGCTCCCCCAACAGAGTTCAAAATTCTTTGGGAGCCCTGCTCAGTCCAGGGCCGCCGATACCTACGAGGGCTACGAGGATGGTGAGGGGACTGGAACATCCCTCCTACGAGGAGAGGCTGAGGGAGCTGGGCTTGTTCAGCCTGAAGAAGAGAAGGCTGAGAGTGGACCGAATATATGCTTATAAATATCTGAAGGGTGGGTGTCAGGAGGATGGGGCCAGACTCTTTTCAGTGGTGCCCAGTGACAGGACAAGGGGCAATGGGCACAAACTGAAGCATAGGAAGTTCCGTCTGAACATGAGGAAGAACTTCTTCCCTCTGAGGGTGACGGAGCCCTGGAACAGGCTGCCCAGGGAGGTTGTGGAGTCTCCTTCTCTGGAGATATTCAAGACCCGCCTGGACAAGGTCCTGTTCAGCCTGCTGTAGGTGACCCTGCTTCGGCAGGGGGGTTGGACTAGATGACCCACAGAGGTCCCTTCCAACCCCGAACATTCTGTGATTCTGTGATACCGCAGATTAACAGAAATCAGTGTGCACGCTTGCTGCCTGTGGACCAAATAGTCCGCAGCCGACAGGTTTGCTGCAAATCCACCGAGGGCTCAGCTGCCATGCCACGGGGCCACGGCGTGCAAATTAGCTGCTGGGGCTCCACTGGCACGGAGAGAAGCAGCAATGTGCAATCTGTTATCCTGTCTCAGTATCCGTGGCATCAACGACCGCTTTGTAATGATTACAGTTATTTGATTCCCTGGTTTAATTATGTTATAAGAATCTATTTATTAAGCGGCTGCCTGTTTTCTGAGGGCGGCGCAACGGAAGACTTGGCGTGGCCAGAGCCTCTGCGGTTGTCGGTAATTTGCAAGGCTCGCTGACCGAGTGCTAATTTCGGTAGGGTGTGAGAGGACCGCCAGCGGACGGTATCTTTGTTAAGTGAGCAACACCAGCAGCGCGAGGGTGTCTGCGCTGGCAATGGATCTAAAGAAGGGAACAAAGGGAGGCAGAAATGCACATCCTAATCTGAGGGAGCCGGGGAAACCGCCTGCCTGCCCCTTTGCTGTGCGTGATGGAGGCAGGAGCAGAAGGGAGACTTTCAATAGGTCTCGGCTGCCTCCTCCTGGGGCTGGAGACCGGTTGCCATGGATATCCACTGATGGGAGGGCACTGGCAGTGACACTGCCGCGCTGGGGCTACTGTCTGGGGTGAAGGATGAAGTGGAGGATGCCCGTGGGTAGGGTGGGCAGCTGCAGGGATGTTTCCAGCGGCGGAGAAGCCGAAGGGGTTTGGGGGCTGGATGAGGCTTTCCTGAGAGCTGGGCATCCCTGTCGCGGCAGTGCTGCTGGGGTGGCTGTCTCAGCACCGAGCCTTAGGATGAATTAGTCATGCCCAAAGAGTTCAGAGGGGTCTTTTGAGCTGTACCTTGAACATTTCTGCATGTGTGTGTATGTGCATGCAGAATTTGGCTGGGTTGTGCTTTGAAGCCACTGGTTCTGCTCTCCAGCAGTGAGGCAAGAAGCAGAGCCGGCATTGGTAGTAAAATTGGCATTGCAGGAGTGTGTGTTTGCACGTATGTATGTGTGTGTGGTGTCGTACTGGAGGTTATGGTGTGTGGGGGAGGGTTGTTGTTGTTGGTTGCTTTCTCTCTGAAACAAAGAACCCAGTTCTACAACTTCATTTTTGAGACCATGGCTGCTGATTTCAGCAGAGTGTATTTGGGCAGAAACAACTATTTTTAGTAGGAGTGAAAACATTGTAGTTGCCTGAACCTGTGTGTTTCTTGCTGTGCTGCTCACATGCTGCAGTCGCAATCCTCTCTGTTTTACTGTTGTTCAGAAATGGTAAATGCCCATGTGAAGAATAATAAACTGCAGTTATTCTTCTGTTTTGCTGAATTAGCAGGAATTAACTGTAAGTATGGTCTTCTGCAGCGATATTTAATAATGATATGTGACTAATGTTCTTAACAGTCTTGATCCTTTCAAACCCTGTACTCGTTGGGTCTTCCACTGCCACGGTGGTTTAATTCAAACCTCCCCGTCTGAGCTTCATCCCAGTATGGCCCTATAAAAATAGGGCCATAAATATATTTTATATATTTCATATAAAACATCTGTATTATTTATATTTATTTTTATATATATTTAATATATAAAACACACAGATATGAACTTGCACCTCCGCTAATCAAGTCCTGACAAGGTGCTGTTAAAGGCTGTGTTTTCTGTGGGTAGAAACCAGCAGGGGACACAGAGATGAGGTCTGAGGAGGCAGGAGTGGCCTTAGCTGACTTGTGACTCATTTAGCTGTGATGCACTGGTGATAAACTAGTCTCGCTGAGGACACAGGCTGGATTTATTTTCATTAAAAGAGAAGAAATACATACATCATTGATTCTTTATACAGTGTGCATGGAAGCACGTCAATGAAAGTTTATTCCCAGAGGTATACTCATCTCTAGGCAATGTTCCTGCTTCAAGATGCTTAGGAGATAAGGAGTGATCCAGTGAACACGAATATGCTTAACCTTAGAAACGTGAGTAATAATAGCCATGTTCAAGTGTCATCGAAGCCAAGCATTTGCAGGATCAGGGCTTTAAAGGGTGCAGTCTTGCAGAAACACTCTACACATTCTGCTTTTGATGAATAGAAGTATTTGCAAATGGCAGCATTTTATGGGTAAGGACATTTGATGATATAAAACACTAGTGCAGCTAATATGTAAAATACTGAAGATGGTAACAGCCCAGAGTATATTTTTTTTATGATTGTTTTCTACAGAGCTGATTATGGTAACTGGTGGATTTTCACTGTGAGACTTTGAGCTAATGACGGTTGTGATTGTCAGGTTACATTAACGGGTACCCACGTATACCCTTGGTAAGCGCAACATGTGTCCTAAATGTCACAAGACAAATTAATCCCTGGTGTAATATTGTTAATTGGTAGGGTTGTGTGAACGATTAGTCCATTATGAATCACTATAAATCCATTCTAGCAATTGGGCAGATTTTCTTGTTTATAGGAATAAAAGGAAGCAGCAATCATGTTTTCAATCTGCTTTCATGGTCTAAGTAAGAAGTTTAGTACTGAATCCTGATTTTCTGTATTTAGTAGGAAAAGTTTCTATGCAAAGGCCAAGAAAAAAGGGAGATAATCCATCTAACGTGCTGATTTCCTAAAACTAAGGACACCAAAGCTATCTTTAAAATAACTCAAAGCCAGAAGTAGCTACAAAGAGATTCAGCTGAATGTGGAGTGGGAAACTACGTATTTTGAAAGAGTAACATATTTATATTCAAGTGACTGAACAGAATTTTGGTTATTAAATGTAATGTCCCTACTGAAGACAAAATTCTGTCAAAAGGAGAATGAATACACAGCTAGTCTAATTACCTTTAAAAATATATGTTGTATCTATTAGAAAGCAAGGAATTGTGGGTAACATAAAATTAGGGACTTTTACAGATAAAATGTGAGCCTTTGGCAGGACCATCCCAGTATAACTTGTCAGGATGAGAAGGGGCCCAGCTTTGAGAAGAAGGGGAGGTCCACAGCTAGGATCTGCTGAACCTTGGAACCCACCTCACATTTGGAGTGTCTTTCATGTGTTAACCTGTCATTGCACATGGCAAAGCAGATGATGGTCACGGGAAAACTGAGTATCTTACACTATCATTCACTAAAATAAATTTATCAGTGTTTTGGGAAATGTCCTTAATCTGGTCCTTAGACACTTGTCTGTAGGAAAAAGACATATTAATCATGACTGTTTGCGATAATTCTTTCCTCACTGTAAGTTACTTTCCAAATTGATCCACAGCCTCTTGTCCTGCTGGATTGCTCATCACTATGTCATTATCCTGCCTATTCTTGCCATATTCCAGCTCTTTGTTCTTCCCATCTGCCATTTGCAGTACTCTGTCTTATTACCCACGGGCCAGCATACACATAACAGTTCTACAGCGATTTAAGCATTTTACATAATTCTTAATCTGCAAGGAAATTTAATATGAAGTGTGGACTGCTGAAGTGGACATTTAACTCATAAGCAGTAGTGTCCTTTCTTAACAGCAAGGACAAGTTAATGAGCCAAAAAAGCAAATCATTTAGGTCTTCATTGCAGAAGCATAGTTTGAGAAGCATAACATTCCTTGTCAAAGAGAATAGACATATCTAATATAAAAATCAAAGGAGACAGTGCTAGCTGACAAGTAATCCTCCAATCTGCAAAAGATACAGGACAATCAAAACACTGAAATCACCTAGGTGTTTCTCTTATATTTTGATCGGAGAATATTGAAGGATTTGAAGATCAATTGGGCAGAACGACTCAATCTCTCCTCACAGTACCTACAGAACAGACTCTGGCAGTGTTGGCTCCAATGAACTGTCCTGCCGTATCCATAGAGCCCGCTTTTGGAGGAGAGAGAGTATTTGAACATTAGCTGTGTGCTGAAACCAGCAGGAGTGTCATCTGGGGTGATTTTTGCAATGAAGGCCAGTCCCCTTTGGTCTGGGCTTAGAGTGCTGGGTCATTGCACTGGAGAACTAATTCCTCTCGAGTCTGATGAAGTGGAAAATTTTCCCTCTGTGGCAGTGCCATTGCATAGATGTGACGCTGAAGGCAACAAAGCTGCAGGCAAGCAACTGTAGATGTGTAGTGCTTGGAAGTGCACCCAAGGGCTATTTGCTCAATTCAGGTCCCTACGATGAGGCTGGTTTTGAGAGATTAAGTCCTGTGCTTTGTTGGGGAAATGTGGCTGCTATGAATTTTACAGTAGACAGTGTCAGCATGACATAATAGCAGTATTTTCCTATTCTCTCCTAGCGTTTCATGGTAGCACGCCGTTGCACGCTATGATGTGAGTGTTGTGATGCTAGGGTGCAGGTAGCTGCAAAGTCATACAGAGATGTGTCTCACAAGACAACTACACAAGAGTCGCTGCCTTGCTAGAGACTTGCACGTAAAAGGTATGGTTTTGATAAACTGAGCATTCACATGCATAATTAAGCAGCTACATGGTGTTGCGTGTCGTACCAGTTTGATGATCAAGATGAAGTGCAATAATTTTCAAAAGTAATAAGGAAAATATAAAACAGCAATAATGTAACCATAAACAGCAGGAATAAGACAGGACTGGCATTAGTCTTTGTTAGAACAAGGGAATGCCTTTGTAGATCCACAAACAATATGATCTCAATAATTTCTGAACTTGGAAGCAGATGTACAGTATATTCCCTCCAGCAGAAAGATTCTGATTTTCAGCTCATCTGGCAGAGAAATTACAAACAATGAGAAAGCGGGCGGGAGGGGAAGGAAATGAAGAAATCCCCATATCTCCAAGTAGTGCGTTTTTGAAAGCCCCATTAGCTGAGTCAGTCAGTGCTCTGAGACATTCCCCATTAAAAAAAAAAACAAACCAAAAATATTTCCTTGTATCGTAACTGCTTTAATACCACAAGCTACATAGAATATATAAGAAATTTGAGCAGAAGGAGGGATTTGGAACCTATTATTTATCCACCTTTAGGGAATCCTTTGTTATAACCAATAAAACAGCCCTCTACTTGCCAAGGCAAACTTGCAATTCATTACAGTGTAGCTTTTTAGGACTTACTATCACTACTGAGCACTGTTAAATATCTGGCCCATGGTAGGAATGGCCCACGGTAGACTTTAAGCTGGTGAAGAATGACATGCCGAGTGCACGGGGAGCATAGCTCAGTGTGTTACTCATGTCACTGAAGTAGGAAAAGAGACAGAGGCAGAAAGGCGTACTGGTAGGCTCTGGGCTCCTGCATCTCCTGAAGCCTGAAGGGTGGAAAGCTGTGGGGGAATTGTCTGGAAACACCTGACGTGCATACAGGCATAGAGGATGCAATTCGAAGGGAAAACATCCTCTTTTCAGAAAGACAGAGAGTCCTTCTTTGTAACAACAGCTCACTACCGCCAGGAGCGAGGGAGCGTCCCTGAGGCAGGGAATCTGTGCTCCTCTTGTCTTTAGGCTTCATCTTCGTGGCAGGCATGCATATACTGCAAAGTGCAGCTACTCAGGATGAACAGGTCTGTTACAGACAGCAAGGTCTCAGGAAAGCGAGCGGAGTGCCTGCGATTCTTTGCGTTGCAAACCCTTGTCCCTTCCCTGGAGAAACAACCGGCCAAGGCAGGAACCATGCAGATAATGGCCAGTATGTCTCTGTTTCAGTCACTTGAAGGAATCCCAAGGTCAGCTTGCTGAACACTGTTGAGACTTTTGTTTCTGTACAGCTCTTGCTGGTGGGTTGTTCATGTGTCCTCCAAAACCAGAGCAAGCTACATTTATCTACTGATACATAAAACGTGGATAAAGACTGGAAGACCGTAGTGCTGTTGAAATACATTGAAATATGTTGAAATATGCAATACTTTTCATATTTCCATGTACCTGGCAGAGTAGGGACATATCATGAAGCACTTGTAGACACTTTCAGCCAGTCAGCTCCTCTGCTTTTACTTGACCCATTTCTCTCCCCTCGTTGAAGCTCTGGCATCGGCCATAGACCAGTCCAGACTCTTCAGACAGAGAGGACATATGTCAGGAGGAGAGTGCTGGTACCAAAAGATTTCAGATTTTTGTCTGCTGGATGAATTCAAAGTGGCCTGCCACAGGTGAAACTGTTCCCCACGTGGGCACCACGAGAGTTTTCCTCCAGATAAGACTGGCAGTGACCTCTGGAAGGTATCTTTGACCATAGCATGGGAGCTTGGACAACTTTTTAAGAACTCTTGTCAGGTTTCTTTTTAACATATGCCCTTTTATTGCAGGGATCTAGACCAGTGCAGATGTTCATGAGCTTTCCTGCTTTTTTTCCATGGCTCATTATAGCTGTGTTTTTAGCCTTTTAATGTAGAGGTAAGGCCTAATATCAGATACTAAAGATATTCTGTGATCTGAGGGGGAACTCTGAGAAGACTTTCTATGAACTCTGATGGATTCATCTGCCTGAATCTGGGCATCTAACATAGCAGTAAAAGTCTGAGATAGACCCCCCCATAGCTCCTTTAGGAGTAGGAAGCCTCAGAGCACGATTCCTCTCACTCTAATGCAGCTGTCTAGCTAGGTTAGATGTAATGCCTGTGCTCTCTGCTATATATAAAATGACCTTATGGGACCTGGGCAAACTGAGATGGTCAGTGAATCCTATCCTGAATGCCTGTGATCTGATTTTCTACAAATGTGGCTGTGGCAGCTATTTCTGTCAGTATGTCCCACTCTTAAGCAGTTACCAGGTTATCCGAAGTGAAGATATGTTAGTGGACATTTGGCTGTGGCTGCTTCATGCACTGCTTATGCCACAGGCAGCAGGGGAAGGAAAAGTGGGCAGTGACAGCTCGGTGAGGACACAGGATCCAGCTACAGCACAGAGGCAGAGTCTCCTTTTCACTCATTTGTTGCACTGAGCAATGAAAATGGATGAGAAGGTCTTGCTCTTGAAGAGCTAAAACACCAGGAGATACTCAGAGTGGATGAAGGAAGGAGTTTATCTTCTTATTTAAAGAATTTTTCTTCCTGTTGCACAGTGAATGTTTGTCTTGTGCCTTGCAGGGCTTGCTGCTCCACCTTCCTTTTCCATGCTTTGTATGACCAAGAAGGACAAAGGAAATTAATTTTACCAAGTTGGAAACACTATTTTATTTGGGTTTTCTAAGTACTGCAGCTGCTGTTTCTGACCCACAGTGCTCAGGAACAGGAATGAGTGAAACAAGGACATATTGTCCACTTGCGAATCCTAGTTTTTACTTACTCGGAAGTTTGTGGGAAGAGGCAAGCAAAGGTGTGCTTTAGTTTGCAAGGAGGACGTTAACAAACAGCATCGGCACTCAGCCTTCTGTGTTTCAAAATCCATTTCCCATGGGCTGGCATTAACTTCCTTGTGGTTCGAGATGTTGCTGGATCCCTGATTCTCTTCTCTGCCTGCAAATGCAGCACATCAAATGCTGACAGTGAGCTGTATCGATGCTGATATTCTGTGGATAAACCCTCAAAGCTGGCCAGAAGTGTTTCAGCCATGTGCCTCCCTTCCCATAGTTTCTTTCTGAATAGTACATCAAAGCACTGCTGGGTCTGATCGGAAGAGATGTCCACCCACATGCCCCCGTGACTTAGGCTGTTAGTGTTTATTAACACTCTCTAACACAAGTCTAGCCTATGAAAAGTGCCTTTCCTACAAAAAAAAAATTTACTATGGCCTGCCAGTGGTAATAATTCAGCACTTGATGGGCTAGTTTAAGGCTACACTTCATGTTTAGCAAGCTTTTTTTCTGTCTCTTGTTTGTTTTGGGTTTTTTTTGTTTTGTTGTGTTTTGTTGGGTTTTTTTTATTATCAATCCGGGAATGTGAGGCAACCGAAAAACACTTGGAGCTTTATGACTTTGTCCAGCGCTTGTCTTTAAATAATGCAGTCCTGTGTCCAAGGAATGGATAGATGTGTAGAGCCAGAAAAGTGAAAAATCTGATTACCTTGTATTTATAGCCTTTCACTCCTTTATATGGTAGTGCATTAAGCTTTCTTCCATTGTCTGCAGCTGTGCCCCTGACAGGCATTCTGGTAAATCTTTTATTTACCTCAACTTCCCAGCCTTCAGCTACTACAAAGCGGAACATTTTCCTTCAGTCCATCACCTTGAAGGTGATGCCCATATAAGGAACTGTAAAATAATTTAAGTCAGAGATAAAAAAATACCTCTTACCTAATCTGGTCTGTCATACTAGCTAAGTATTTTTCCAATTAATTTCCAGTCTAATTTTAAGCAGTGGGAACTTCAAATACAGTTTAGAATATCCCACTGATTTCTGAGACAGCCATCCCCAACTATAGAGAAGTAATTCTCTACCACTTTTGATGGTGATCAGCTTTTATATAAATAGCCCCATCCTCATGAGCACAAGGAATAGCAAGTATTGCTCTCTTGCCAGGAGACCCATGCCTGCGAAGGCAGTTCTCACTCAGTTTTGACATATGGAGAGTGCAATAACAACTAAGCAAGGATTTTCTTCCATGAACTCCAAGCCAGCATCAGTGATTGTACTTCAGAATCATGTTATTACAGCAGCAGATGATCTATTGCCAACTACCTAACTACGGAGAAAACTTGCTGCAGCTAGGAAGTGCCCACTAGAGACCAACGCTTCCCTGCAGCACTTCATCTTTTTTAAACAAGGGATAAATACATTTACTCAAGTTCTCACTCATGGACTTCCCTTTTCATAATTCTCCCGGTGAGGAATTGCTCCTGCTAAAAAAATTTGTCTGGGGATTCAGCTCCCAGAAGACTTGTATTCTCCGAGATGTGGTGAAGGTTGTAGGCAACATTGAAGGGGCTCTGGTGCATCCAGACTGTAGCTCATGCTGCTGCTTCTCCCTTCTCTGGTGGTTGCTTCCAGCGTAGCCCACACTGGCACAGTGGGTCATGGTACAAGGAGACCCTAGCTGTTGCTAACGCTGCTTCAGAGCCAGAGAGGGATGGAAAGAGATTGTCTTGTCTGAAAGAGAATCTGTGAGGCTGGTCCTAGCCTTGATCAGGATGAAAAGATGAAAACTTGAGGGGGCAGGGGGGGATTCACTTGAAAGAAAAAAAGAAAAAAAATTGGACTGAGCCATTCAGAAATTTTTTTCCTGATTTTTAGGCTTTCTTACTATAAATGATCTGCTTTAAAGAACAGTTATTTTGATCTCCAATAAGTGGCTTTATCTCCTATAAAAGAGAAGTTCAAACTGGCACATATTAATAATTAAAACCTCATCATTTCAAATCATAGAGAGCAGTCCAGTACTCGGCAATCTAAAACTTTCTAAAAAAACCACAACCAAGTAGAGAAAGAAATCTCAATTAGAAATATTCAGTAGTGCTGCACAAAGACATCCGAGCCCATCGTTTCCCCAGCACGTCTGCTGGCGTAGGTCAGAGAGACCCCGGGAGAGGCAGTCCCTCTCTCACCCACCACCTCCTCACTCCAGCCCTGCACCCGTCCTTTCGCTGGCGCCGTGTCGCGTAGGTGAGGAGGAGGATGGTCCAGAGTCAGGTTAGGAGAAAGATGCTCCAGGGTAAGGTTGAGGAGGGTGTGGCTGGGTGCAGGGTGCAATTCTTGGTCTGCTGCCGCCATGGGGAGAGATCTTGCTTTCTCCCAGCTTCCCATCCCACTGCTCCCTTGCACTGGCACAGAAAGCTTTGCTGATCTTGCGGTGTACCCATTCAGGGAGTTCATCTGGCAGCAAAGTAACCACTAAAATAACAAGAGGAATATTTTCCTGCTAGTTTAGGTCTCTTTGCCCAGTGATGTGGTGGCCCAGCAGAGGAGGATGGACTGTGTGCCTTGGACGAGGGACAGTCAGGACTAGCTGTGCAGCAGCCGCTTGGGTCAGCTCAGCTGTATCCCAAAATCACACTTCGAATTTGGTCTGGATCATTTCCCCCATCTGATTCACCCTTTGGCCACACAGATGTTTGTGCTGGGCTCAGGGAGCCAGTGCAGCTGTGGGAATTTGGGCTCAGGGTAGGGAGAGGAGGATGGAAGGGGACAGGGTAAGTCCCCCAGTGATTCTGGTGTGCACAGCCTGTGAAACTGCAACCAGCTCAGCTGTTGGAGAAGCACTGAGCTTGTAGGGGCACCAGAACATGAACTTCCTTATTGAAAACATTGTAAGGGCTCAAACGAGGTGACAAGAGCTCCCACAGCTTCTGCTGCATCCAAATCTTTCCACCGCTCAGCACCAGCGTTGTCTCTGCTGAGCACTTCCAGCTCAGGACACAGAAGCAGCACTACGGTGGGAGTGGGTAGAGGCTATAAACCTTTGATGGATGTGGGCAGGGAGCTGAGAAGGTTCCTTGGAGAGAAGTGAGTAAATATGTGCAGTGGGGATGTAGGTGTGGTTAAGAGTTTCAGCTCATTGGGAACAAGTCTTTTATGGGTGGTAGAAATAAGGGGACAGAGACATTTCTCCTGGCTGTGTGGGGAGCCTGGGTCCTGCTCCTGCACCAGCACTGACCCACCGGCTCTGCCCTGGCCAGGAGCAGGTTTGTGCCTTAAATGCTGCAAGGAGAGAGGCCAGAACGAACCCTTGAAGGACTGTTTGTGAGAGGATGGAGAGGAAGGAGCAGCCCGAAGCTGAGCATCTGTGTCAGCTGGATGGAATCTGTAGGATGAAAGTGCGGAGGTTTTCTTAAAGTCCAGCTAAAAACATGGTTTCACTCACCAAGTGAGAAATGAGAGGTGATGCTAAATATAGGGGGAAAAAAGGCATAGCAGAATGTGACAGTACTTTCTTTAGCTTCCTGAACTAGGATGTGTGATAGCATCCTGTACCACTCTGTGCATTCATATAATATCTGGGGTTTTCCTGTCTGTTATAGCATAATTAGGTATAATTCATCATGTCCTATGGCCCAAAATATGTTTTTACTGTGAGAAGCAATAGTATGAATAGCACTAGAGCGATCCATGGTTGTGTCTCATTCGTTTTCGAGGGAAATGTGTGTGTTTGGGTTTCCCAGCTGCCAAAATTACAGTCTCAGTCTGAGATTTGAAAGATAGACTGTACTCTCTTTTACTTGCGTATCATCGCTGGTCTTTTTTCTTTATGTAACAGGCAAATGTTTCCACCAGTGACGTTTGTCCAACCTGGTTGTCTTCAGTGGATTCTCAGAAAATGGAGGTATTTCATCGATGGCTTTTCAAACACTTGACAAATTAGGCTACTGGGGAAACTGAAGAATGAAGAGATGATGCGATTTGTTTCACAGGCACACAGCAAAGTAGAAGAGCATCTCTTGCATTCTGCCTTGGTGCTCTCTTAGCTAGGCGATACTACCAAATAGTTTTTTCTTTTTTGGAAGACAATGAATAATTTTTTTGATAACCGGGAAAAAGCAGGTTGAACTCTTTCTCCCTCTGGTAAATTCACTGCAGAGGAAAAAAAGAGACAGTTATCACCAGAAGGAAAAAATCTTTTTCTGCAGAGTCAGCAGATTTACTGATCTTGTGCCGCCTTTACTATAATGCCTTTGCAAAGTGAAGCCCAGCTTCATCAAAGCAAAAACAAAATAAAAAATGAAATACTAGAAGATGCATTTAGCAGCTCTTGCTCACTTCATGTTCTAGTTGGTTTGGTATCTGTCTGCCTTAATTCGTCCAATAACCGAAAAAAAAAAGATCCATGAGTGTTCATGTAAGAATTGACCCTAGTTTATATTGATTTAGAAACAGTTTAGTTTATATGATACAACGTGAACTGCTGAACAACCTGAGAAATAATCACTTTCTCTGTTTCTTGGAAGGAAAAAAATGACCCACCTTCTTTCATTTTCTTCATGTCCTCTTTGTTCCCCTCCCTTCCACTAAATGTGCATCCCCAAGCATGAAAAAAACATCCCTGGCAAGGATTTTAATAGCTGTTGTTAGCAGTTCTGGCACTAATTAATAATTTCAAAGGCTTCTCTGCTTCCTTGTCAGTGGCTGAGCAATGAGTGGAAGCAGCTGCCTCCTCCAGCAGCCCCACCAGAGAGGGAAGATATAGCAGCCCTGGGCTGCTTCTGCATGGACTGGAGCAGGCAGATACCAGCTTCTTCTGTCCAAACTGAAGCACAGCCCCAGCTCCAGTCCAGGAGATACACGTCCCATGGTGTAAAACACTATGCTATATGCTATACTAATCCATCCGTAGAGCTTTGGGATCACAGCCAGTACTTTCTGTATGTTGGTGCTGCATTGCAACAGTATAGATATACTATGTAATTATAACATTAGCTGCCTCCTTATTCATAGATCAATTGTAGCACAGAGAAGGATAACATAAGATTATTTGTCTGTCAGAAGGCATAACCTACTAGGAAGAATTTGATGAATAAAACCTTTAATTTTCTGCCTTAATATGGATTCCAGCTTAAACCAGAAATGATGGAGTACTGTCCCTCTGGTACCTGTCTTATGGAGACACATTCAAGGTTTGACACATTTGCCACAATCATTTTACTCTGTAGAATCCCGTGATTCATGGCTTTAACATTACTCAGGGCAACAGGAAGAAAATGAAACTGTAGCCTTCTGGTTTGAGACTCCAAAAAACAAAGCCTTAAGAAAGTACAGTTGTTATAATGCTGATGATAAGGATTAGTATACTTCAGCTGAAAATCTATTATACAAACAACATCTGAGTTAAATTAAACTTATCTTCCCCAATTCCTACAGTTTTTCCAATGTTAGGCTTTCAGTTATCTTATTACACTATGCTTTAAACTTTATCAACAGTCCTGTGTAAGCTAAAAAGATAACCAGCCATGCCTGCATATAGAGAGAACAAACTTTTCTGTGTAAAAGATTTAAAATGCAGACCTTTTTATTATGTTAAGCTAGTTTGGATCAAAAGAAGTCTTAAGATCATATTTTTATGTATATAATGTGTATGTATATATGGTATATGTAAATTTATTAAAAGAGTTGTGAATTTGCCCGCTCCCTGTATTCTCTATTATCTGCCAACTTTTGTGTAAGAATAGTAAGCCTAGTCTCCCAAAGCTGAAACAAGAGAGGTATATATTTAGGCATAAGTACTTATATACAACTTGAGAACCTAAAGATACCGATATTGTGCTACCCCTCCCTGTTTCACCTCACGTTAGATGGTGTCAATACATTTATCTTCGATATTTATAGACTGACTAGTGCTATGTGTCACTCAGGTAGAGGTGGTAGACACTTGCAAGTTTACCAGTCTCAGCTATATACCATCCATGACCTCCTCAACACTGGCTCTTCCTCTAAACTTCTGAGTAGCGCCAGACTATAATCTGCTGTTACAACTAAAGCAAAATAAATGGGTCTACCGCAAGTACGTTTCATTCATCCATCTAAGAGTAGACATGTATTGACTCAGGGTGCAGGCTGGGCAAAGTTCAGCTTTTGATCAGCAGCTGATTTCTATTTACAATATCAATAAATATAAACCAGGAACTTTATTTCACTGGAAAAGGTGATTACATAGCCCTCCTGTGAACCTCAGGGAGCTACAGAAGTGCTGCGTAAAAGAACGCTCTATGAATATAGAACTGTTGCACGTAAAACCAAACAGTAAAATTTCACTAAAACTAAATTAATAAAACCAAGAACCTGAAAGTTAGGAAATACCAATTGTCTTATTTGATTTGAATCTTATATTTTATTGCGAAGTCATGTGCAGGACAAGTAGAGGCTACTCATACAATGCGGGTTTCATACTAAGAAGTACTTCACTGTTTACAGGTTCTCTCAGCTCACTCCAGACTTGGGGCAGAGTGTGATCAAAGGGACAGGGATTATGAGTGTGATCTGAGGTTCAGTGTGAGCTCAAGCCAATGTGACAGGTGAGGCATGGTATAACAACCTATTTATCTGTGATGGTCCCGGAACCAACGATTCATCACTCTCCATCACACGTTCTAGCCATTGGATTAGCCATTAGCTTAACCATTGATCTATATTTCATTAGTCTTACAAATGTATATATCGACACGCTTATCAGAAAGGCAAATTTTAAATACTTTGATGCTAAGTGGAGGTCTTTGAAACCATAAGTTAGAGACATGAATCTCTGACTGAATACTAACACCTTGGCCATAGGTCAGTCTGATTCAACTTGTTGTACATTGATATAAATCAGAAGAAACTTTGCTAGTGCTAAAAAACCTGTGCTAGCATAGACTGTTCTGAGATCAGACCTCGACCTCGTGGCACTGGGATGGTGGTGGCTGCTTTTGACAGCCTATTCAGTAGGCTACCCGGATCATCTCTGAGATATATACAGACAATTGAATTTGTTGAACCTGGTCGCGAGAAGGAAATTTCACAGATTTTGGCTTCGTTTGCGCAGGTTGAAAGCGATTCTCTAGGGTGCACCCACTGCATATAACGGCTCAGCTGTAAATCTGAATGAAGGCTGGAGAAACAAAAAGCTGCCTATGTAGACAAACCACTTGGCTCGATGCCCTCTTCAGTGTTTACCCAGGCTGCAAACTGTTTTAGAAAAAGAAATCAAAGAATAAATATGCTCTAAGGTCTAAAGATTCTCTCAACTATGTAAAATACAAAACAGGGGCTGGGAAGGGCAGCTGCTCATTTGCATTCCTGGCATCCACTGCTAATGACTGGAAGAAACTGTAAGAAATGCTGGGTGTGAGATGCATTAATATGTAAAGGAAAACCACATCTAACAGAACAGCACCCTTTGGGTTTATTTTTTGCATTTTTGTAATTTCTGTGCTCTTTGGATGCATAGTTGGGATGTCCTCATATCAGACCTTTTTTTTAGATAGTATGAGTGTTTGTTTTTGTTACTGTGCTGAGCTCTCCAGAGGCTCTTTTCTAGGCTGAGCTCTGGTCTCCCACTTGTCCCAATGCAGTTTCCTTGCACTGTCTCTCCTGCAGTTGACTCTTCCTTTGGCCTAAGGTTTTACTGTCTCAGACACAGACGACTTGCCCTGGATGTTGCCCTCTCACTTTATTTTCCATTTTATGATGACTATTCCTGTTCCCTTTTATTCTTAAAATTGGAAAAAATGGAGGTTACAAAGGTTTCCCTGCAGTAAAATATGCCTGTTGAACTTTCTACTATGGCAATTCTCCTTTTCAGATTTATAAAGCTTGTGAATGAGTCTGGGCTGTAAACACCAATGCTTGGAGACCATTTGTGTTTGCTAGAGGAAGTTTGGCTCGGGGGACTGAGCATAGAACTAGAAGTATGAACTGCTAAGCTGTCCCCATCTCTGCCTGTGATGATTTCTAAGCGTATTTTGCCCTAACAGGACTTGATAATGTTTATAATGTCTGACTAATATTTCTAATATCTTCCAGCATTCAGATGGTTAGAAGACAATGGTATGCAGCTCATCTTTGTTGGATGAGTCCCCAGCTAGACAACTGAAAAAAAAAACGGAAAGATGAACAGCCCTTTGGCTGTGTTGGCAAAAGAGACCCCGTGCCACATTTACGCACATGGCTTTGCTCTAACAGCTGGTCCACATCACAAAGTACAATCTTTATTGTATGCCTCACTAGGGCAACAAGATGGAAATTCTCATTCTCTGCTACTTTAGCGAAAAGCAAGAGGCTCTGGTCTTGTACTGCAAAATCATTGTTCTTGTTTTCTATACTGAGATGCTTTTGAGGTGTAATGAGAAATTCAGAGCAAAACTGTGCTTTGACTTTCTCTCCCATTTGTGTACTTGTTGTCAGAGCCTGAAGCTATATAGACCAGGTGTTTGAGGTACTGATGCAGCTCTGCTTATGTATAGTTCCTTTGCTGTGTTGTTTTAGCAGTGGTGTTTCTCTGGACCTATTTCCTCCGGCAAATGTCTCTCTCTGGTAGCAAGACCAAGGAGACGGAATCCCAGCCCACTTGACGTTAATGGCAAAGCAATCATTGACTTCAACAGGGCCATAATTTCAGATCCTGACACCGTAAAGCAGCCTTCGGTACAATTGATTTCCTGAATTGTATTCACCAAATATATGGTTTATTCTAAAGATTTCCAAATGTTGTTTGTTCAGAGGGTACACACAGCGGCTTCTGGCTTCTCTTCTCTTTCCTCCATAACAACAATTTTCATAGTTATATAATTTTAACAAATTAATTTAAGGGTTTATCTAAATAAAGCATGGGTTAGTAATCTGTCTAAACTCCCAATCGCACAAAATCATCAGTACTAAAGTCCCATTGGATTCTGAACACATTAGCAGCTGACATTTCATAATCATAAAAAAACCCACTCCACGCCCCAAAAGCAAGGCACAGAACTGGCTTCCTTAGTAGAAGTGGGTTTTAGGATCAAGGAACTGAGTCAACATCAAGCCTCACCAACTACTTCAGGCATCAGGACTCACCTGAACCTGAGCCTTTTTTGCTTGAAGTTTCATTGAACTTGAATGGGAATAGAATCAGGACAAGCTCACTCTCAGATGGCCCCACACCTGAACTCAGTAACAAATCTTGCTAGTTTGATTTGCTCCGTGAAAATTGGATGTATACATCTCAAGATATTTTATCAGCAACATCTCAAGCTGTAGATGCTGTGGTTAGTATGAAGATAGGAAGCTGATTTGTGGTTAAAGTGAGGGAGAATAGAGAAGATTCAGACTTCTTTAGAGTAAGAGCAGAAGAGACCATTTTTGCATGCAGTGAGTGGGAAGGATGGCACAGGGAGATGAACAACTTGAGGCAGAAATGGCCTGACTGTGTTGTTCAGGAGCAAGTAGTAAGTGACTAGGACTAAGCTGGACCTAGGTGGAATTCCAGCTGCAGCTATTACCCTCCAGATCCTGCCCCTTACCCAAGAATTGAGAACGCATTATCCAATAACACCAGCTTTTTTAGCAGTCTCACAATGGTATATATTTAGCATGTTATTGCATAATTACATATCACAACATGTAATTACGTATTGCAATATGTAATGCTGCATATTACAAAGCATGCTGTTATCCTGTGTAGTGTGTAATTCATCTAAGCAGCAAGAAAACTTGTTTAAGAGCTGATAAATGTAAATTTATCTCATATGCATCACTAGTAAAATCAGTATGATATATATTCAGAGGAGAATGGGTTTGACAAACAAGGTCAATAAAATTTTTATCTGTAAATCACCCAGAGCACAACAAATATTGTGGTTGGGGTCTGTACAGTCAAAGAAAGAATAAGAAAATGAACCGAGTAACCAATGAACATCAATTAGCATATTGGCTGAAAGCTCTAATGGAGTAAACAGATTTTTTTCTGAATCATAAAAACATTTGAAAGAGAAACATCTCACCTGATGTCCACAAAGCTGTCTAAACATGAGATGTAATGTTGCTGTTAGTAAATGCATATACCCCTTAATCAACCTACTGCAGGTAGAAACCCACAATTTTGTAGGAAAACATCAAATAAAATTACAGTGCAGTTTATCAACAGGCGTTCTCTGTGTATCTTTGAGTATATTTACTGAAGGCTTATTCTGCTGAACTGAATCCCACTTAATAGTATTAGGGGGAATATCTATTTGCTTGATTTGTGATAGTAGTCATTTTTATTTGTTTTCCCGCTTCTCAATTGCAGTCGAAGCTTTATTCAATGAAACCTAATAAAAGCACAGAATGGGACCACTTCCCTGCACGACAGCACGTTGCAGTTTTGTCTCATAATGCACATCACAGGCATGCACAGACAGCGCGATGTATGCCGATTGATTTGGTGGCTTATGAGTATTAGGGACAAGATTTTATAATGTTCTGCTTTCAATTCCAGGCGGCAAGCAGCTTTCTAGAAAGCAGATTGGAAGTAAACTGTGCTCAAGGCCGAGCCACCCAAGGTTTCATGTGAACAGGTTAGGAGCGTGGGCCAGATCTAAAGTTGCTAGCTGACTTATCCATCTTGTTGGTGGGCTATTAGAAGAGAACACATGTTTATTAGACCCCTGGCTAAGCTAAACACAGTAGTTTCTGGAATATATGATGTTGTTGTTCTTGAAAGAACCGAAAGAAATGAAATTAGCTGAACTGCAATTAATTTGGTTGCATTAAGGCTGAATTTACATGGGGAATAGGTGCAACCATTAAAACCATCCTGGACCCGTGTTTCTTCAAGCCTAGCCTTGTCCACAGCCCACCCTTGGCTGGAGGGCACGGGGCTCTGCCAAGCAGATGGCTTCCCTCAGCAGACGTGGCACATGCAGCTGTTGAAATGGCCCTGGTGCAGGCAGCGAAGGTGCAAGAGGTTCATAGTCTGGGGGAGCTTTATGATGATATGCTTGTAGTCTAAGATTTTTTTTTTCTTCCCCCCGCCCCTAGGCTACATATTAAATCATTGATGTGATTCTCAGTCATTCTTGTGCCAGGATATAAATCACTCACCTCCCAACAGCTATTTGTGTGTCTGCAGCAAAGCACTTTCTGTGTGGTAATTTGAAAGGCAATGAGGGAAAACCGGTACAGATCAATAATGCAAGGTTTTTGGGGTGTTTAGGGCAGAAAATGGATTGAAGGATATTCTTTGAGGGTAAAACATCTGTTACAGCCCATTACAAATAGGAGAACTGGGACTTAATGGTAAGTCTGGCACGTGGCACTGTTATTGTCCTAACCAAATAAAGAGTATGTGTTTACAAGGAATACATTAATGCTTGATGAGGCATGGATAGCACCATAAAATATCAGTTGCTTCATGTATTTATGAGGTGAACAGCGACTATTACTGATTTTGTGGAAAAGTCTATCTTGCATTAAAAAGCTTGTGATGAGGAATTTTATAGCCACGAACACCAATGACATGAAAGAAGCCAGAGCTAGATGCTGCAGAGTGCATAAGGGAATACGGCTGAAAAAATACTCTTACTGCTGTGCTGTGCTTTGAACTTTTTATTTCCCTGCCCCCGTGGGGCTGAGGTGAGCAGACATAAATTTGGCCTTCCCGGGAGAGCCGAGTGGAGGAGCAGCACTCTCTCCTTCGCTGCACTTGTGAACCTTTCTATCTCATAACCCAGCAGTCTGTCCCCTCATATCCCCAGCGTGGTACCCCTGCTACTGCCACTGCCACCGTCCTCGTTAAAAACAACCAAAACCTCTCCTGGTTCCCTTCTGCAAGAGGTGGCCCCTGAGACGCCTCCTTGGAGCACCACGGGAAAACGTAGTTTGGGTTACGGGTGCTTTGAGAAGGAATAATCCACATTCAGAACATCTGCGTGAAGGTTGTTTCTGCTTTTAGAGAGTAATGTTATTTAGTCTTTAAATAGAGCTAAGGAGAAAGCTTTCTTACATACTACAACATTTCTTAAATAGACTTTCAGGGAGCATCAGCTTGCATCTCCACCTGACCTGCAAAGGGAAGGCCTTTAAGGAACTACATCTATTTTTTTTGTGGGTTTTTTAGGGGTGCAGAGGTGTGGAGGTGTTCGCAGCAGAAGACGGATTTTGAGAAGAGTAACTTCGGCAGTTTTGCGCTGTGCAATCTCTCAGCCTTCTTCCACAGCAGTCTAACTGCAGAGTGCCCTGTGTTTGCTTTTTCCGGTGGAAGCACCGTTTCTTACTCTCAGCAATGGGTCCCTTCAGCCAGCATGGCATGCAGTTTCTAGAAGACTGTTGAATAAGGGACACAAAATATTTTACTTGACACTTCATATTGCTCCTGATTGCCAGCTGGACAATTGCAGCAGCAGTGACAAAAGCTGAAAGACCTGTTCTGCTGGCCTGATTTGTAGGAAAACAAGATATTTTTGTGCAAGCTGTCATGGCGAAATCCCTTTGAAATGTTACTCAACATGACTGGAGTGCAGAGTCAGGTCCTCTTTGAATAAAAGTCCTTAACTTTCAGAAGGACTGGAGGAGTATGGTTTCATCATTATAGCAAAAATAGATGCCAATGAAGAAAAGATTAGTTTTCCTGCCTCTTGCTGAATTTGTGAAGAGTTTTATGTGATTCAGTGCGTTTTATGAGCTGCGTTTCCAGGAATGATGACAGAAAACAGGATAATTGCTGTTTCACCGTCTTATCAGCTTTGTTTTAACCAACCTCCACTGACTTTTGGAAACAAAAGGATCAATAGGAGCCATCAACCATACCTGCCTGTGTATACCTCTGTCCAGTTATCCGACCCCGCCAGCCCACCTGCTTTATTGAATTTACAGCACACATGGGCCCCGTGAAATTACTCTGGGAGGGAGGAGCAGCGTGGAGCGTGGAACAACTTAGTCCTCCAAAGCAGAGGAGGTGGGAGCCCTCCCAGCAGCCCGGCCATCGAAACGAGCCCTTCCCAAATCCGCAGCTCACTGTGTTTTCTGGCAAGCTGTCGAGCAGTGTGGTGAGAACTCACAGAGGCTGCTGTCTGGATTGTAAACTGGGAG
Organism: Opisthocomus hoazin; assembly: GCF_030867145.1. NCBI lineage: Eukaryota > Metazoa > Chordata > Aves > Opisthocomiformes > Opisthocomidae > Opisthocomus > Opisthocomus hoazin. The sequence goes on along the minus strand of NC_134414.1, from coordinate 50,187,777 downwards.
TGAAACCCTGCTCCTTCCTCTCCCTTCCCTCCCACACCTGTCCCATTTTATAAGATTTTATGGGATGGTGAGATAAAATATAATTTTTTTTGCCTGGCCTAGCTGGAATCTGCTATGCAGCTCATCATAAAGGAGTGCTGCATATGGGTACTCGGTGCATATGTATCCCATGTTCTCTGGGAGGAATGCAGGTGCACAAATATAAATCTCCAGTGCCCTCTTGAATGCCTCATACAGCTAAGCTGTCTGCAGGGTGTTGGCGGAAAGAACCAAGAGCTTAAAAGAGGCCTCTGCCCTCCAGAGTTGTTGGTGGGTTATTCTTCCCTCTGTGCTCAGCCACAGCAAAATATTTTTACCAGTGTTTATAAGAATATACATTCTGAGTCTCAAAATGCTGCTGTTTGGGTCAGTCTCTCCTGCTGTCTCTAATCATGACCTGTGGCAGATGCTGAGGGAAAGGGTAACAGGAGAAGGGTGTGAACAGAGTGACCTTGACTTTGCTGTACTCCTCAGGTTCTAGAAATCAGCTGCTTTGGGGTTTTGGAGATGAGGGTTGCATGCAGATGATCACACCGAGGTGCCACCTATCCAATGTTCACTCAGTCAATCACTTTCTAAACACTTTTTCCTGCAGATGACTCACCACAGGCGGTCAGTGAATAACCATAATACTACTCCATGCCATATAAAAAAGAACTTCTGCTTGCTTTTAAAATTTCTCTGGATAAATTCACTGGGAATTCTTTAGTTCTTATATTATGAGTAAGAATAAGAATCAAGACTCATTTCATCTGCTCCATAGTATTTAGGATTTTGCAGATCTTTGTTATATCCTCCTGGATACACTTGTCTCCAGGATAAAGAGTCACAGTCTACAGGGGAGACCCTTAATGTGGGAGTTACTTCATCCTTCCGATGATCCCTGTTGCCATTCTCCCTACCTTTCACAGCTCCATTAGACTGATCTGGAAATGGGGTGACAAGAGCTGCATGAGGTATCTGAAGTGTAATTGCACTATGAAATTACACAGGGCATAATAATGTTTTTCTGTGCTTTTCTCTTTTTGACCACTGCAGAATGTTGCGATGCAGGCTGTGTATTTGAGCAGACTTGCTTAGTACCAGATATCCAGCCAAACAGGTTTCAAAAACTTTCTAATAATCATTTAAATGATGCTAGCTTTTCCATGCAAAATAGCTTCTGATTTTTTTTTTATATTCTTTAGCTTATGCCTAAAATATAGCACTGGGAAGAGAGAGGGAAAAAAAAAAAAGGTTTAGGTCCTTTCTAATTGTGATTCCTGGTTTTCTGGTGTGACAGAGGTTGCCTTTGCAGCCTAGAGTTGTACTGTGTTGGATTTTGTACCTGCAGCTGTTCCAGAACTAAATATTACTCATCCCAGACCTCAGGAAAGTGTAATTGGAATAAATGGAACAAAGCCCACATTTGCAGGGGGAGGTGGAAAACTTGTTCTTAAACCATTTGTTGAAAGCTGAGTAGAGTTTGAAACATGGAAAACTTGTTCTTAAACCATTTGTTGAAAGCTGAGTAGAGTTTGAAACATTAAGAGATAATCCCAGGGAAGATGAATTAGTGACCAGAATTCAAGAAAAGCTGTCAGATGTGAATAATAAATTGCATTTGTTACAAGACTCTGGTTTCTCACATGGGCACTTACATGGTACATATAAAACTATACATATGAGGTATAGTTTCCAGACCCTTTTTCTTTGCTTTTTGTAACTATTTTATAGGCAGAATAAATTTCATGTGTTTTGTTCACCTGAGCACATCTGTGTATTACAGCAGAGCTCCAACTGTCATGGATAATTTATATAGTAATATTTATAGCCAATATGCTAAACATTAATGCAATGGCCACTGACCCTGACTGGGCCCATGGGCAGCAATGCTGAGCGAGTAACCACACTGTTAGTGACACTATGCTTAGCTCTGCCTGTCAGTCTGGGCAGTAACACAGCAGATCAATGTTTTACTTTTTAAATTGTTCATTGCCAGAAGCAACGTCACAGGGCATTGCTGCCTGCAGGCTGGCATGGGGACCGTAAGTCAGCGAGCTATAATCTTTGTGCTTATGAATAATAAGGTGTGTGCCTGCACACTGACAGAGATCACAGTCACAAAATTTGTTTTTCTTTCCTTTTCCATACCACCAAGTTCTAAAGGGATACATTGCAGCAGTCCCAGGAATGAAGTCTTGCAGACTGTATATGGTTCAGCTGTTTCTGGAGGCTGGATTCTGGAGTCTCACTGCTTAGGAAGAGTATCAGGCAGCAGATCTACCCCTGGTATGTGTACTTTTGGGTTCTGGAGATAAGACACCAGTTCCAAACCTAGAGAATTTAAAGATATATGGGATTTAAAAATTGAATGCTAAGCAACAGCAATTCAGACAAATCTACTTGCATTTTTTTTTCTCGGAAAATTATAGGCACTTTCAATAGACAGCTATTATTGGATAAAACTTTAATGAAAAATGTATACTTTCCATGGGAAACATCAATTTTTTTTTCTTTGAGAACTCCCCATGCCTGAAATTCCTGAAGGTTTTGGAGAAGCGAAAGGTATTGTTAAAAGGTTTTTCAAAGAAAGACTAAAACAATCCAACAACTGGTCCAGTTTTCTGACCAACACTAACCCATGCATTTGGATCGCACTGGTGGGCTCTTTGAGAACACCCCGCATATTTTCTCCTGTTTTCTCTCTTGCTTCTTTGTAGGACTAGGGCTATTTTTTTTTATACTAGGTGAACCCTCCCCTTTTAATAGGTGACTTTTCTTTATGTATCCTTGACGTGAATTCAGGCAAGCAGAGACCAAAACTCGGAAAGATTTTCCACTGGAGGTTCCTGCTGTCCTGTGGGCCGATGAATAGATGCATTTCCCTATCTCTCTCATCGCATTTCTGTGTCAGCGACAGCTACTACAACAGCATCGAAAGGGTCAGTAAATCTAAGTTATACAACTAGCAGAAACTGTCTCATGCAACCTTCCCAATCTTTTTTTGTTGTTGTTACCTGTTATGTTATTGCAGTCTTCTGACAGCCTTCAGGCTCAAACTCTACGTGCCTGCCAGCATTTCCACTCCCTTACTGGGCCCATTCTATGCTTCTCTGCAGAACAGCCTTTTCTGGGCTTATTCCTTTCTCCTCAGAGCCAAGACCAGCATAGGTAGGATAGCAATCCTCTCTGGAGGCTTGCTGGGGTTGTCCTTTGCCCATGTCAAAATGGCAAAACCAATATTAAACTCAAAAATATTTCTACACATCTGTCGGAGCCACTTCACAGTGCAAAGACCCAAGCATCTCCAGGAGGTGACTGGGTGTGTGCACCATTGCAGTGCAAGGATCTTACAAACTTTACTTTCCACAAATAGTTTATCTGTATCTGCAGTGCCTACAGACAGTCACTTCACAGAAGACATGTCCCTTTTCTCAGGGATCCTCTTAATCCTTGGTTTGTCATGGAGAACTCACCATGAAGATAAGAGGGAGACGGGTTGCTGGGGACAGAAAAAACCATTACGTGACTTAGGTGTGTTCTTGTCAAATAGCCATCCCTATTGCTGCACAGTCTGAAGCTGGCTGACTGCAAATCGAATACAGAGAAACTCCATTAGTAATTATATTACAGTGTAGAAGACTGTCACATGTGGTTTGTTATACAGGTCATATACTGTAGTTGTGTGGGTCAGGCTTGGAGGAGCGAACACCTTTCAGATTTGTGGCAAATTTCTTCTTAGCAATATACATCATAAGCCAGGTTAGCTAGGAATAACATCTGCCAACCATTGAGCCAGGCCCTCAGGTGAAGGCAGCCTTGCCTTTTAGTCCAGCCATACGCGAGTCATATTCTGATAAAAAATTTGAGGGATTACAGGGTAGATGACTATGGTTTCATTAATTCTTTGTTAATTTCAGCTGTTGTAACACAAGGATTGACAGAAAATTCTGCAGATTATTTTATGTTCCTGGGGATATTTCTGTTCACCTTAGCTGAAGACAGACCACTGCGATTCCTGTGGCTGTGTCGCTGTAGAGCTTGTCGCTGAATGCACCATTGTTCTTTCTAAGACTTCGATGTTTTGCACAAAGTATCCACATAGTCTGGCCATTCTGTTTCACTTTGTTTCCCTTCCCTCTGGATAGGACTCAAATATGTCAGATAAAAAGCTGTAAAGACAACACTAAAGGATTGTGTACTGATACAGAGACAAAATGGGGTTTGTCTTTCCAGTTTCCTTACTTGAACAGTACCTACATTTCTCTTCCTGAGTGCCATAAAACGTTAATAATGCCAAAAGTCTTGCTGTGATAACTTGATTTGAAATCTCTCTATATTTTAGCCCTGGCTGTGAGCTGGAGCTCTGAACTCTGGATTAGTAAAATCCAGAGGTGGAGCACATGCAGAGATAGCATCTGTTGCAACCAGTGTTGTCTTTTAAAGGGTAATCTCTTATGCGCGGAGCAGACTGGGCTGTATTTCACTGCCTCCCTTGCTGTGACTGCTGATCATGTAGACTTACATAAAGCTAACTTTAAATACCTCATTTGGGTAGGGGTTCCAGCAAAGCAGAAGATGCTTGGGGTTCAGCACAGGCTAAACCACCTGAATGTTTTTCTCAGTTGCTGGGTGGACTTTGCTACCAGACAGGGCTAGTTTGAAACAAGGCTGAGCGTGTCAGTGTGCGTTTCAGTCATGGCTTTGACCACTGTCAGGATGGATCCTGGCTAGCATAAAAGTCAACTAAAAAACTCATATATATGTTTTTATAGAAATACTATACTACTACAGTGATGTCCAAAATACCACTTTTGCTGCCTGTCTCCCAGCAGCCAGCTAGGAGGGAGCAGTAACCCTTGCTTGGTAGGGATGGGAAGAGGAAATAGCCTGGAAAACAGGGGAAGTAGGGTTGGGGTAGTAACCTCTTCGGCTGGCAAAACTGTAGAAGAAGGGTCTATGGGTCTTTGTCTACAGCCTCATTAGTTCTGTGTTTGCTTTACAGCTATGAGGCAAACAAGAAGCATTCCTCTGGTTGTATTACTCCTCCAGTGCCTACTGTCCTAAGTGACCTTCTCTGTCCTCAGATGTTGCACTTCCAACTTTTTCAGCTCTTTGTCCACAGCAAGCGTTAAATGAAATTAAGCATAAAACCGAAGCATAAGCTAAACTGCACCCTGTTGTATTACAACCATGTGTCCTATAACCGCAATAAAATGCCACTGTGATAAATCTTTAAGTAGGGGTCAATAAAGCAATAATACCGTACAGTGGAAACTGATCATTTAACATAATGACTGATTTATTACACCATTAACTTGTCCTTAGCTTTGTCTTAGGGCAGTTTACTAAGTGAGTGCTTGTTAACTACTGTAATAAACTGTTTCTTGGGAGAAATACTTAAATAAGAGTCTGTAGGTTATTGACAGGTGTGGGACCAGTCCTTCAGTCTACCAGAACAGTGAAGTCTGTAGCACAAAAGAAAAACACGTATAATTTGATAATTTTCAGTCATTATGGTTACAAAGAAAACATTCAAATGTATGAAAGTAATTACAATGAGTAAATAATAGGCTATCGTAACTGAAGTTAAAAAATTAAGCCTTTGGGAGAGGGATTATTTTCGCTTATGTGCAGAAGGTAGGAAGCTGGCAAAATTCTGGCAGAGAATGCCTTTGGCCAGCGGAGACCAGTTATGGCACTCCCTTTTCTGCTTGTGTCTGCAGAGAGATGTTGCAGGAGGGTAGATGATGGCCACATCAAAAGCGAGAAGGACTTGAAAGCTTGATGAAAGGAGGTAATATGACTGTGGTAGAAGAGCACAGGACTCAGAGACCTGGTAGCTGTTGGCCCAGAGTTCCATACTTTCCTATGGATGGCCGGGAGGAACCAGTCCCTGAATCTTGCCCTCCCCAGCTGGAAAGAAGTCCCTTCACCAGTACCTATCCTGTCTTTGTCACTGGCATTAGAGTGCTTCAAAACGTTCTTTGGTTGAAGAAATGTGGGTTAGCCCATACTCGGGACTGGACCTAGACCTCAGAGTGGATTATCCTGCGCTGAGATGTGCTTGCTAAGACAACTATCTATTTGCTCCAGAGCAGTGTCCTAGTGAACTAACATATGAGCAATGGAGATAGGACCTTAACATGGAACAGCAGGCTGACTGTAGGGATGCACCTTTAAGAACACGTACGCAAGGGAATCAGACGTGTTTGTGGCGTTTTTCTGACACGCAGGCCAGCTGGCGTGGAGTGGCCTTTGACTGTGCCATTAAACTTTTTAGCTTCCAAGCCAGGTGTCAGCACTCAAACTGAGCATGGTCCCTGGCTTGTGCTCAGGAAAGAACTATTCTGGAAGAGTGCTATTTTGTACTGAAACCATGCCTGGGTCTGCCGCAACAGTACTGGGAGATTATTGATTTCTATTGCCCTGAAACATTTCCTGACACAAGCTAATTTATTTAATGCAAGTAGTTTTAGAGCTTTGGAGGGCTGAGGCAAGTTACCCGGTATCTGTACCACCATTGTGCTATTTTTATTTCATGCTAGTGTAGCTCCACTGACTTCGGTGAGGTTACTCTTGATTCATCCTGGTGTGATCAAGATAAAAATTTTTCTCACATGCTCTTGGAAGCAAAAATGTCCACTTTATCCTGTTTATAACTCTGTCTTCTTAAATTTAATGCATGGGTAAAGCCCAGCTTGGTAATAAGCTGGTTAAATGATGAACATATCCGCACATCGGAAAATCATCTATAACTTGGACATCAGCAGAAATAGACTTGTTACAGAGAAAGTTTTTTAATAGTGATGTAGAAATCAGTAAAGATGAATACAGGAGAGGAAATATCAGGAGTAAGAGAACAAGTATCACATAAGGGAGGTGTGTGGAGAGATAGGAAAGAGCAGAAATGGATGGAACAGCTAGTAGTGACACTGGAAGTACATACACACATGGAAAGAGTCAAGATTGAGTAGAAATAAAGCAAAGATCTAGACAGCATAGGCATTATTACAAGTGGCAGATAGGACACCTGGAAATACAAAAATGTTAGTGGAGGGAGATTAAGTAAGTGACCGTATAAGGTAGTGGTGGGAGAAGCTGGGATGTGAGGCAAAGGAACGAGATGTGTGCCCAGCTTGAAGCAGGCTCACGAGGCTTGGGAGAGGATAAATTTGGATCCGGCAAGGAGAATGGAGAGGCTAAGATATGGGGCTCAGATAAGGAACTGGAGGAGTCAGAGTGTTTGGGAAACATGAAGGAAAGGGAAGCCCAGCTTGACACTGGAGAAAAGACTGCCAGAAAAAGCCCTGCAATGAGGATGATGGAGACGCTGATGGAAGCTCTGGCATATGCATGAGTCGACCCTGTTGGGGGGGAGGAAAGCGGATCATCTGTCATGGCAGAGCATGTGAGAGGGTGCTCCAAAAATAGCTAAAAGGGGAAGGTGACAGGTAGGCTCTGCTGGAGGGGAGAAGGAGAGGAAACTTAGACAGAGTCCCAGCTGGATGCAGTGAAGTTCGTGACGCACTAGACTTTAAAACCCTTATAAATCAGTGTCGGGAACAAGTCTGCCAACAAATGCAGGATGAGTAAAATAGAAACTGAAAACCTCACTATCTAGCTGAGAAAAAACACATTTTTAAATGCTGCCTGCCTCCTACATGAAGCTGAACACATCTGAAAATATCCCCTAATTTGCATACAAATAGCTACATAAATTGGACTTGGTCTTGCTTCTGGTTGTAAACAGAAACATGGGAAGAGGAGGCAGCACAGTGCAGCAAACACCGTGCTGGACTCGATTTGCAGATCTGCTCCAATCTCACTTTCTGACCTTGAGTGGGAGGCCCCTTGGGCAAAAAAATGGCAGAAAGAATCTTTTATGTTCAAGAGGAGCATGGGAACAGCTAACAGGGACAAGGGACCTTATCCTTGAGGGAAATGAGTCTTTCTGGGATGTTTAGAGTAGAACCATCTTCCTTAACTTTGGATATTGAAAAGTTATGCACCTAAATCTGAGACAATTACCTTAGACTGGATTGATACTAAATGGAGGAAAACAGGTGGAAAGCCATTCTTCTGACCTATTACAAATGCCTGTCTTAGCATAAGATGAATTTCCCTTGGGAGATGGGATCCATTAACAGCCTTAAAAGGAACGTGGTGTAAGTGCATTGGATTCAAATGTCCAAATGGTAGGTGGCCGAATTACAGCAGATGACTCCATCCTAAATTATCTTTCTTTCAGGAATTTGTCTGAAAATACATACTGGCAATACTTAACATTCCATGTAAATTTTTTTGTTGAGAGCTTGAAAGGTGACATGTAAACATACATGCTATTCTTAATAAAAATACCCGCAAATTTCACATTTTTAGCACTTGAAAGATCAGATTTTGTGGTAACAAAAGCACTGAAATGTCAGCAATTCAAAGCATTTTTCTCATTCCTTTTTCTCTCCAACTTTAATAACTGAAAACAAAACAATTTGTGTGTAACTTCTATGCAGGCCAAATCACACTGCATGAAAATGATGGAGTTTTCTTCTAGGAATATTAAGTCTATTATTAGAAAGTAGCTTCTTTGGCACAGTTATTGAAAATCTCAAACAGAAATAAAATCTTTTTTATGATATAAGTTCTCATATACACTGGAAATGAACATTTTTTGAATTAATCTATTTTCCAGCCGTCACTTGGAAATGGTTTTGCTGAAAGCTGACATCATATGTGGGATCCGTGTCAGTTTTGTTAGACTGTCTACAATTTCTTGTGTAAATCTAAACCATGCTTCCATTTATAGCCAATAGAGAGGTGTCTCTGCAAAGGCAGCTGGTCCCACACTAAAATGGACACCCAAGGTAGCTTAGATAAACCATTCTTTGTAGACCATTTCTTTTCCCCATTGACTAGAGTTTAGACTAAAGACATTTACACGGCTACAGTGAAGACGAACATCTCATGCAGCATGCTCTACTTGAACAGTCATTGCCATTGGATTGTGAGACACTGGCACAGGTTGCCCAGAGAAGCTGTGGATGTCCCCTCCCTGGAAGTGTTCAAGGCCAGGTTGGATGGGGATTTGTGCAACCTGGTCTAGTGGAAGATGTCCTTGCCCATGGCAGGGGGGTTGGAACTAGATGATCTTTAAGGTCCCTTCCAACCCCAGGCATTCTATGATTCTATGATTCTATGACTGATTTCAAAATTCCCCAGGATCACCAGTGTTACTCCTGTCTCCATAGCTTTTTTTCCAGGAATATGGAAGTGGTGAGACTGCCTGCATCACTGAATCCACTCCTGCAATCACAAGGAGTGATGACAAATCCCATGTTTTCAGACCCCTCAAATGCAGCCACGCTCTGGATCTCCTTATTCCTGTAACACACTGCCCTTTTGTAGAGGCTGGTCTATAGCATCAGCTTTATTTAGTTTTAATTTTATCAGTATTGCTTGTTCCAGCATGAAGAATCACCAGCAAATCTTTGCTGTTCCTCTCTTGTTCCTTTCCTGCTTGAGGCCCAGACTGGGTACCTGTCTTCTTGGCAGACTGCACAGCCCTCTGTACTCTGAATGTGCTTGCCTGACAAAGCTGAAGGACCTCCTTAGCAAGAGCCTACAACCACCTTCAGGCTTCCTTTCTTCTGATATTTATACGCATGTGTTGTCCTTTCTCGTCCTCTCTGCCTTTCGGCTATACATGTCCCTATCTACTGTTTTGATGCTGAATACTCTGCATTTTGGTTCATGTTCTTCTCCAGATTCTGATTCTCAAACATCTCAGTCATTTCCAGTTGCATTACCACAGGGCTAGTATCTCTCACTGTCACCTCGCCTCCTTTTTTTTGTGTTGAGTTCTCCAGTGTAGCAAACCTGTTCCTCAGCACTATCTCTCTGTACAGAGTGCTGCTTTTTCTGATTTGTTATGATGTTTGTGCTCTCATTTGTGGGTAACCATCTTCAAGTAAATTATGCCTGTGTCTTTGTGTCCTCATATACTTTTCCTTCTGCTCAAACACAGATACCCTCACTAAAACTTGTCAAAAAGTCTCTTTCCCTAGACAAATATCTGAATAACCTGTCAGTGCAGTGTTTGTGAGGAGGTCTCTGACGTCCAAGTAGAACAGTTTCATAAAATACCACAATAGTTTCTTGAGTTATCTCCACTAATGGGTGGTTGTTACACCCATCAGTTTCCAGGAGGTCCAGCCCTACCCATAACAATAAATAATTCCCTTGCTAGAACTCATATGTTGTTATTCTTTTGTTAGAGCTGAGCTGTATCAGAGCCACAGGAAGTCAAAACCTTTTAACTGTGCTCAACATTAAACTGTTGCAGGTGGTTAAATGTTTTGCCCAGATATTGTTACGGGCTTGGAATCAGCTAGCACAAATACAAACCCATTGTCAGCTGTAGACAGAGAGCATGAGGCCACTTCCGTGCCTTTGATGTTCAGACCATAATGCACATAGATGTTTATGTCACAGGTCAAAATCGAGGAACAAGCCAGGAATCACACAGGAAAGCCCACGATGAAAAAAATCAGGGAGAAATACCGAGAGGAGCTGGGCAGAAACCATTCTTGCTGTGTTCATTTGAGAGGGTTGGATCTTTCCTACAGGACCTCTCTGATGGGCTGGATGTTGTTCTGCCCCTTTCCCTGGCAGCAGACCCTGGCTCTGAGTGTTGCCTCAGCCCCGTGGGGATTTCTTCTGGTGTTACAGAGCCCTCAGGGCTGTGACAGAAAAGCAACCTTCTTTCCTCACTTCATGAGATGGCTTCATGTTGAGAGTTAAGGGAGTTTGCACACAAGGGGCTCAAGAACGTGTGTGCAAGCTTTACAGAACTTTGTGGGAAATTTGCGAAAAGGTTAGCAGCTTTGGACTAGATTAATTTTCCTTACCCTGTGAGCAAGTTTCTGATAGTGGCAGCTGTTCGAAGATGACGTAGATCTGTAGCTCTGGCAGAGTAGGAGATTGGTATGGAGAGTAAAGGAGCAGAGGTGTTTGGGCTAAGAGGCAGAGGTACTCTGAGGCCAGTGATGACTGCAGCTTGCCACTTTCTGTTTCTAGCAAGCAATTTATGACTTGAAAACATTCAAAATTCAACTTGAAACCAGTGGCAAATTCAGGTCAAATTGAAAGAACAGATGTGACCGAAGAAAAGCAAGTAAAAAAACTCACAAACAAAAAAGTGTTGGCAGTGTCAAAAAGATTAGTTTCAGCATTCTCCAAACACAATGATTCATTTTTTTTAAGCTGGATTAATAAAGAGCGTCTGCTGAAGGAATTCCAGCTCTCATAACCCTGGTGATTACAGCAATAGCCCAACACACTGAAGACCCCAAAGCCCGTCTCTATCTGATGCTGAAATGAAGTTTGGATATCGACTTTCTTCTTCTAAGGAGACCTTTCCCACTTAGCAATCAAGTATTGCATCTTTAGTTATTCTTTCTCTCTGTTGGACTGGTTCCATTCGGAAATTAAATTGTTACAAACAAATATTCATTGGGAAGGAGAGAGACTCCATGAGCTGGGAGTCTAGAGGACGGAAACCTGAGCTCAACTCTTTCTTTCAAGTCACACGGCACGGGGGAGTTGGACCCAGATGAGTGCTTTAATCAGCTTACTCTGGAGAGAGGCGACAAATGCTGCCGCACCTTTTTCGTGGTTTTGTGAATGGCTCCACAGACTAGCTTTCCATGCACGCTTTTTTTTTCTTGTCTTTTTTTTTTAAATGCTTCAATATCTGGAAATAAAAAGTAACCTATATTTCCAACTGAATGACATTTTTCATGTCTTGCTCTATTCAAACACTGTTTTCTTCATTTTGTGACAATTTTTTCCTCCAAATTTTCATTTTGTTTCCTCAACATTTTAACTCACATGCTGAATTAAATAGTAAGTCATTCTTGTGGCATGTATTCAGCTTCCTATTGGACTTCCAATCCAGTGGAAATTTATAAAGGCGAAACATATATTTTGAATTTTCTTTACTCCGTAGGAGTGGGTGGCTGAATATTCTTTTTATTTAGGTCCTTGTTTAATAGCACTCCAATGATTTTGTAAAATCATAATTTCTGCATCAGAAATAATGACCTCGTGGTGTGGCCCATTAAAAAGACCTCATGGAATCATAGGTTGGAAAAGACCTCTAAGATCAGCAAGTACAACCTTCCACCCAACACCACCATGCCTACTAAACCACATTCTGAAGTGCCACATCTACATGTTATTTGAACCCCTCCAGGGATGGTGACTCCACCACTTCCCTGGGCAGCCTATTCCAATGCCTGACAACTTTTTCAGTAAAGAAATTCTTCCTAATATCCAACCTAAACCTCCACTGACACAACTTGAGGCCATTGCCTCTTGTCCTATCACTAGTTACCTGGGAGAAGAGACCAACACTTACCTCACTACAACCTCCTTTCAGTTAGTTGTAGAGATCAATAAGGTCCCCCCTCAGCCTCCTCTTCTCCAGACTGAACAGCCCCAGCTCCCTCAGCCGCTCCTCATAAGACTTGTTCTCTAGAACCCTCACCAGCCTCACTGCCCGTCTCTGGACATGCTCCAGCAACCCAATGTCTTTCTTGTAGTGAGGGGCCCAAAACTGAACGCAGTACTCCAGGTGCAGCCTCACCAGTGCCGAGTACAGGGGCACGATCACCTCCCTGCTTCTGCTGGCCATGCTATTTCTGATACAAGCCAGAATGCCGTTGGCCTTCTTGGCCACCTGGACACACTGCTGGCTCATGTTCAGCTGGCTGTCGACCAACACCCCAAGGTCCTTTTCCACCAGGCAGCTTTCCAGCCACTCCTCCCCAAGCCTGTAGCGTTGCATGGGGTTGTTGTGACCCAAGTGCAGGACCCGGCACTTGGCCTTGTTGAACCCCATACAGCTGGCCTCAGCCCATCGATCCAGCCTGTCCAGATCCCTCTGCAGAGCCTTCCTACCCTCGAGCAGATCGGAACTCCCACCCAACTTGGTGTCATTTGCAAACTTACTGAGGGAGCACTCAGTTCCCTCATCCAGATCATTGATGAAGATATTAAACTAGACCGGAGCCAAAACTGAAAGGTACAAACCCCACAGATTATATTACTGTCCCATTATTCCGTTTTTCTGGGAACTTTTTCTTTCTGTTGTGCTTTATTGTAGAAGACAGAGAATAAAATAGATTTGCAGTCATTTCTAGGCTGTTTTGCATGGTGTGCTGTGTGTTGGTTTTTAATGTTTCAAATCCTTTAATCCTTCAAGTAAGAAATATATATAAACTTTAGAGCATTGGCTTTCCAGGAACTTGTGCAAATGAAGAATTTCAAAAATCTATGGTAAAGGGATTACTACACATTACTATTGCTTAATGACTATTATTGTGTGCAAATCCAGATGCCAGTGTGAAATCAACACAGTCAGCAAGCAGTAGGGGAGATACAATAGAGAGCAAAAATTAGGGTCAGTAAATTTTTTAGCCAGAAGCCAGGCTATTTGCAGGAGGATATAATTTCATTTATTAAGAAGTGGCAACTCAGATCTCAGGCATGTTGAATCTTTGTCTGGATGCACTGAAGTCTTTGCTGACTATCAAAAGAGGGAAAAGAACAACTTGCGTACTTAGGTGGCTAAAAATGAACTCCATTGCTATGACCTGCTGTCTGCATGCTTGATGTGGAGAAGATCTCCAGTGAAGAAGGCTGGGCATGACCTACAGCTCATCTACAGCCTTCCTTATTACCATGGTGGTTCTCACCAGTGGACTAAGATGCAGGAGCCCAGAGACTGAAGTAGAATTTTCCATGCAGCTCTGCACACTATCTCTAGCTACCGGGCAGCTGACAATTGTGGTGCAGACCCACAGCTCAAAGTAGAGGAATAATGACAGAGATGAGCTAGAGGGGCTCTTGAGCTCTGGTTTGCTGCATGCTCTCACTTTCCCTTGTTTCACATTTTCTTGTATATTGAAATAAAGATGAAGGTAATTAACCGCCTACCTTGCATAGGTGGTGTGAAGTTTAATTAGCACGTGTACTATTGTGTTGCAAGATAGCTTAATGCTGTATTGCTGTAGTGCCACTTTTTAATCTTGTGTGAGAAACAAGGCACATTACTCAGAAGCTGCTTGTATCTGAAAAGTGGGAAAGGCAGACGAGGGTGAAGTAAAGGACCTCTTGCTGACATGGCTTTCAGTGTGTTGGTAGTAACGGCGGTCTGGAATGAAAAGGCTAGTCAGTAACCCCATCCTTGTTAAATCTGTCCATTAGGAATAAAATAAGTTTGAATCCTTACCAAATGTACACAGATATACTTGCACGTCTTGTGACCTGTTGGATGTAATACAGTTAGACTACTTCAACAGCAATAATGTTTTTGACAAGAAATGTAACTCCAAAATCTTTTGCTCCTGGTGTAAACCAGCATTTATAGTCTACTTGGGAGTGAAGGTAAGTATCTCCTAATAAACAGAGAATTGTGGTTAGGGAAAAATCAGGATAGAGGAAGAGAAAGAAATAATTGTTTTAATAGAGTTATACATGTCTTAGTCTTTTTATCATAATTAGCTTTTCTCCTCTTGTGGTTTTTTCCCTATATTCCAGTAGACTATTAAATCAATAACAATCTGTACAGTGTCTGAAAAAAAGTTCAAGCCAAATGAACTTTCCCATATGGATGTAATATTTGCAGCCATAAATAAATTCTTAAGGTTTTTGTCAGGCTTTTCACACACCCACAGATTCTGCTATCAGCCAGTAAATCTTTGTTTAAGACACTGTGAGATCAGATTTCCTTGGGTGAAGTGTCGGCCAAAATGGGGACAAAATAACATTGCAGAAAAACTAGTATTTCCAAGTTCTGCCTTCCTTTCCACCCCAAGCAGAGTATTCTCTTCTCCTTTTCTTTTGATTCAGGATTTCCCACCGTGGTGTCTACTGGGAGTTGGGAAGGAGAAGCAAATAGTGTCCTCGGTGTACATTTTTTCTAATATCAGAGGGGATCTTCCTGTTGGACAAATGGGATTTGAAAAGTCAAAAGTGCAGCAGGTCATCTGGAATTGTTGCTGTCTTCTCATCTTCTAGCAGAACATCTGTTCAGTTAGCTCAGGTTCGTAGCTCAGTCCCTGTGCAATAGCACAAAAAAAGCCTCCTTGATTTCTCCAATGATGTTTGAGAGTATGTCTTGAGATTCCTCTGCAGCATACACAGGGGTCTTATGAATGCTTTCAAAAAAGGTTTTCTTGCAGCTATTCGCATAACACTGTACTTTCCTACAGACCATAGCTCTTCATCTCTTAAAACTCTCCCTGGGAGTTTGATATGTAGATACTAAAGCAGTGCAGTTGCAGAGAATACTACGATCTCATCAGTGACTCCATTAAGCAAAATAAAATTATACCCTTTGTATCAAAGAAAGGAAGAATATGAAGCATAGAGCCTCATCATCTTCCTGGAAGTCAGAGTAATGCTCTGTATGGTGATAAATCCTGAATAACCCATTTATTTTTGCATCTAGAGATGTTAGTAATTCATTTTTCTGGGGGGAGTTGCTCCTTTTCCACCAAGTACTTCATTTAGACTGCTTCCTTTTTGAAGTCATGGCAACTGTAGCCATGGCATTTACCACCTATAAGAATTATTAATGCTCCATAGCTGAGCTGGCTTTAGTAATTAACAGATGAAAGGCAATGGCTCAATAACAATAATACCTCTAATCAGCAGGATGCATCTTATATGTACACTGGACTTCCATACACAAGAAGAATCTGATGATGTCAGATACAGATTAATTTCTACAATCACAGAAATATAAATACTACTGAGGGACTGTCCAAAGTCCCTAATCATCCTCTTGCCCTGAAGCAGAAGTTACAGGATTAGTTATTGCTCTGCTGACATCCTGACTGAAGTTTGCACAACCAGTTCTTACAACGTTCCCATGATGGAGATTCCTCCTCCTACCTAGGTGGGTTTGACAGTCTCATTCCAGTGCTCTTATCCTCGCTGTTTACCTTTTTCATCCTGATGCTCAGCTGGAGTTGCACTGGAGTTTACATCCCTTACTTCTTGTCTTATCCAGCACAATCACCGAGAACAGCTCTGACACTCTTTCTTTAAGGCAGTCTTTTATGAATTGAATGCTGCAGTGGGATAACAAAAAAAACAACAGAGGCATACACCTGCAAACCATCTTTCATATGAACGGTTTATTAGCTTCAATGAGCCAACTGATTTTATTCAATGTCTTGCTCACAAGTAGAGTTTTGTGGCCTGACTAACACTGGCTAGCTAAATCGCTAGCTGATGGTTTCTGTGGGCTCTCTCTGTGGTTAAGTGCAGTAACTTGTGGTGGAATTAAGAAGCACCAAGTGGTACACAGGATACAACTCCTACACCAAACACTGATGGGACTTGTTCCTTACCTGAATAACACAAATCATGGTAGGCCTATTTCCAGATGAAATCTTATAAGGAATATTTTTCAATGATTTTAATAGATCTTCTAATGCATCTTTAGCAGCGGTTCATAGCACTTAGGAAATGGGGCATTACTGAAATTTGCCTTTGAAATTTACTTTAATTGAATAAAATATGCCAGTAAGCATGGGAAGAAATGGTATAAATATATTTACTGCATGCCCTTCTGCTTACTTTTTGATCACCATGCTTAGTCTTGATAGAATCGCACTCAGTGAATCATGTACACTGGCAGGATGTACTTTTACCTTGCTGACCTTTCATGTGATGCTGAGTGAATTATTAATCAGGACATACCTCTCCTTGCAAAAAATCCCCAAATTGTTTGCTTTTGAAGTCTTAACACATATTGCAAAACAAACAATTTTTCAATAATTGCTAAACAGATTTACGTACTAGATTTGTGTGTGTGTGTGTGAAGAACCCCAAATGACTGACTAGTTGTACATAAAAGTTCTGAAAAAGGCATCTGGGTTCAGGAGGTGTGGGATTTCCACCAGGAGCATGAAATCTTCCAAAATTCATTGACTCTCATTAAATTACTTTTGGTTGTAACACTTAGGTGGGATTCCTTGTTTTGCTCAGGAAGAAAACTGAATCTCTTGAAGTTTAAGCAGTGTGTACATAAGGATGCAGTAAGTTCCTTTCAGAAGTAGGATTCAAGACACCAGACCTGCACATTCAACACAGGGTAAATTCTCAGATGTGGTTTTATACACCTGAGCTCATCACCTAATCCTTGTTCTATGTTTATACACCAGACAGTAGGGCCTAAATTCTGCCCCTCCTTTATTAGTTACGTAAAATTCAGGACTTGACACTTTCCAAGGCAGCAGTGGCTGCAGACATCTGGCATCCCTCTTTATGTTCATATCTTGCCTATGAAAAGCATTATGACAGATCTGAAAACAGAGGCAGTATAACTGTGCATTACCTAGACAATGTGCCAGATGTGCAATTAAGTTTGATGCAGTATTAAACTCCCTATTCATTAATTAACAAAATTGGCTATCTCAGCTATATCCTGCTGAAGAATCATCCAATCAATGCCCCAAAGTGCAGTGATGTTTTGAAACTGTCTATTAGCAAAAGTCACTAACAGATAGACATTCATTAAGAGGCCTGTCATGCGACTGAGCATTCAAATATCTCTCATAGCCCTATCAAAATACCGATAGGGCCGTATCTATACAGCAGAATTAAGACAGGACTATAGCCTGAGCTGGAGTACCTGTGCTAATGTAATTTCAACAGCTTCACTAACAACCAAGACAAGTGACAATATTGTCAAGTTTGTGCTGTGGTGTATCCATAGAAGTCTGTAATGCTGCTTTTTGCTGCTGCTTTTTATCTGTTCTAGCAAAATCAAGGTAGGACAGATGTGCCAGCTTCCGCTGCAAACACACCCCCTTAACTGTGAGGCATGCACTGAAACATTGATTTCAATGCTGAAAAAAGGCTGTGGGCTGCAGTGAGCTGTGTAATCCAGGAAGGGGAAAGAGGCCAGTTGACAACTCATTTCCTGCTGCCTTTATTACTCTAAAAACTTAATCAATTTATGTGTCTGGATGAGGTTGTTGAAAAGCATAACCTTTTTAAAAGCTACTTTTCTCCCCACTTCAAACTCTTGAATCTGAACAAGTTCCACACACTTCTCTCTAGAAGAACAGCTTTAGGAAAACAAATGGATTCAAGTAGCCCAAGCCAGCACAAGAGTAAGAATTTCCATTTGGTGAATACTACTCAGAAAAAAATAACTTGTTTAATGGGAGAGAAAAGTGGGAGAAAAATTATTCCTTTACAGAAAAATAGTCTGTATACTTTATTTCTCATTAATGGTGGAGCTTTGTGGGCAGAGCAGCACATTATATCTTTGCATTCTGTCTCTCTGTAAACCATGGAACCACGAAATAAATAACATGTATTTGCTTCCTTGAACATCCTCTTCAGTTACACTTTTCCCACTGATCTCTGCTGGAATTACTTCTAATATTCCAAATTTCTGTCGAGACGTCAAACAGCCTCTTCTTCTCCTGGTAGAAAAGAAAGAACTACCACAAAAATATTTTCTTCTATTCCTCCAAAACCATATTTTTTGCATGTGGGATTTGGAAATGACAGTTCACTCTAGCATTTATCTTTGACATGAGTGGGTTCTAGATTTTCAGTACTTTTAAGATTCAGTAATTTGGGAAATAAAAGAGCTAATTGACATTGGTGCCTTGTTAAGATACAGATCTGACAGTGTCTTACGCTGACAAGGTGGAATAGTTTTTTTAGCTGGAGAAAAAAACCTGTGCCTGTGTAATATTTACAGCAGGGTTTTTTCCTGTATTTTTGCCAGATGGGACTGGTGGTATAGAAAAAAAACTTGGGGTGTGTGTGTGTCTGTTGAGGAAAAGCAGAGTGGGTCTGTCATTAGATCCATCACTATTGCCATAGGAGATTCCTACAGCAGATTACTGTAGGAATGGTGACTGGTAAGGCCGTGAGAAACCCTGATGGGATCTTTTAAAGGAAGTGCCAGACTGTCAAGGAGAATTCCCTTGGTCACATATAAATATGACATGAAGCAAATTATTTCTGTATCTAGTCACTGCAATATGCATGTGAATATGAGGTATGGTGTCCCAGGAGAAGCAGGTGCACAAAGTCCTCCCACAGCAAGGTACTTCCTTTGCAGGCACATTGCCTTCCACCTCATGTTTCTGTTACACAATCAGGCCTCCTAGAAAGAGCCTGAAGAAATGTTGTGAAGAAATTATATCACACTGCTGCAAAACACGGTGGGACAGATGAGGATGCCTGGCCCAAGAGTGAGGGGTTGTGCTAATGGGTGAGTAAAAGCCAAGTTTTTCTTCCTGGGAGCCAGGATACCTGGGTTGGCTCAGAGCAACCTGAAGCCTCTTGTACAGTGAAAGTGGTGTATCTCAACCTCGTGCATGGTGGCACTTCCATAACAAGGCAGATGCATCTGATGGGTCTAACTTTTCAGAAAATTTAATGATCACCAAAACCCACCACAAAACATACACACAAAATCCAGAAACCAGCCCAGAAAAATCCAAAAACAAGTCTCACGAGGAGCGGCTGAGGGAGCTGGGGCTGTTCAGTCTGGAGAAGAGGAGGCTGAGGGGGGACCTCATTGCTCTCTACAACTACCTGAAAGGCGGTTGTAGTGAGGGAGGTGTTGGTCTCTTCTCCCAAGTAACTAGTGATAGGATGAGAGGCAATGGCCTCAAGTTGTGTCAGTGGAGGTTTAGATTGGATATTAGGAAAAATGTCTTTACTGAAAGAGTTGTCAGGTATTGGAACAGGCTGCCCAGGGAAGTGGTGGAGTCCCCATCCCTGGAGGTGTTTAAAAAATGCGTAGATGTGGCACTTCGGGATATGGTTTAGTAGGCATGGTGGTGTTGGGTGGATGGTTGTACTTGCTGATCTTAGAGGTCTTCTCCAACCTATGATTCTATGATTTGATGAAAAAAGCTCACAGATAGAAGGAATACTTTAAGAGAGATCAGTAAGCTCGAGACTAGTTGACACACACAAGCTGTGGCAGCTTTTGAGAAAGAAAAAAAAAAAGAAACCACGAAAGGAGTAACACTTTCTGTCAAAGATACTAGAAAGAGCTGAGGAATAAGACAAGGCTAAATTCATGGGTTCTAAGTCATACAGAAGAATGCAAAGATATCACTGTGTCATCCCCATCGGCATAAAGGAAAGCCTTTTATTGTACCTGTATGGAAGTGGTGGTTTAGATAAGACTAACCATGAAAGTAGACTGGTTTGTTGCTTTAATACGCCTCTTCCACCTCTTATGTCTAAATGCTTTCATATAAATATGGAGTAAAACACACTTATACTTTGAAATACTGTTGGTCATAATATCTCTGGTTGCATATTCTCAAAGTGAAGCAATAAAGGCACTTGAAACTGCTTGGATTTACCTGGCAAAACAAAGGAAGGATACTCTGTGTGCAGCAGCCAGATCCCAGTCTGAGAGTAGTGTGAAGGCTTTAAGAAGGCTGTCAACAAGGTACCAGAAGCAAGAAGCCAGTATTGGAGCTCTGTAAATGTGGCACAAACACGCTCCCATCTAGAAATAGCTAAGATACCTCACCTATTTTAAAGTATCGTAGACTGAAGGCCTTTTTTAACTTCTTCAGGCTTAAAGAGATTTACTGAAGACTAAGTGTAAATCAGCCTTGCACAATCCCTATGGATGAAGATGAGAAGCTTTTTTTGATGAGTACCATATTGGGATAAGCATGTGAATTATCTTTCAGGTTTTTTTTTTCATTGTCCCCAGGCCTCAGAGAAAGAGCTGAATGAGTGAAATTTGCATAAAAATTTTGAAATGTTGCCCTATTGTTTTCTTAGAGGCTCAGTTTAATGTAGAAAACATCTGCCTGCCTTGGAGTGCTCTGTGGATCATTTGCTTGTTTGAGAAATCCCATTTCACTCTTTTCTCCATTGCCTGGCCTGGAAGCGCTTGATCTTGGTACCTGTCAGCCAAGAGAAAGAAGCAACAGGGGGGAAAGAGAAAGCAAGCAAGCAAGCAAACAAGCAAGGAAGAAAGCGAGAAATCCAGTAAGAAAGCAAGAAAGCAAGGGGGCAAGAAAGAAAAAAAGAAAGAAAGAAAAAGCTATTTTCTGCACTTATCAACACATTTTTTTTCCCCCGGGCATGGGAGTAACCAGAACTTGGCACATTCTGCGTCAGAGCAGTCCTAAGCACTTGTGACAGTATTCAAGGCCAAATGTAACAGAGATAATAATAGATACTAATTAGAGTATTCAGAAAAACTATCTTGATTTCATTGGAGCTATTAGTAATATAAATAGTAGCATAGATCTGCTAGGCCTCATATTAAGGATTGCATCCTCAGTTTGAACACTGGTTTGGAGCAAGGCTTTTCCCCCCAGAATTTTCTTCCTCCCCGAGGAATTCATTCCTCTTTCTGTCTCCCAGTACTTAAATCTAACAGCTCTTTAGGGCTTACAGAACACGCACTTGTTTTGTTTAACATTTACTTAGCAGCTTTTGCATCATTACTTTTCTGTAATTAGAACACCTAGTGGCTATAATGATAGACACTTTATAAGTTAGTGATATAGACAAGTAATTTCCTTTCCACACTCCTAGAAGAACCATACCTTTGCTTTGCTACTTTATGCTGACTGTCTTACTGTGACTCTGAACATACTTTTCCCCATGCCTTGTTTTTTTAAAAAAGGGAAAAATGTGTCCTTATTCTACTACTTGGTTTTTCATTTTTCCCCAAAGCGTACACTTGAAACCAATTTATTCTGCTTTCTGTGGTGATGTTTTCTCTTTTCTATATCTTCCACAAAGGTGTACAAGAAAAATGTTACCACACTTTTCCTTGTAAGCAGCAGAAGAATATTCATCTTTGTTAGAAGAATGTGTTGCAGAAGCTACACTTTCCTTCCAGAATTTTGCATAGGAAAAGGGTACGTTAGAAATTTTCCTCTGGGTTAGAAGGATGGGATTCAGTTACTATAGTATCTAATGCCTTAAGATACTCAAGGGAGTCCTGCCTGCATCTGGGATTCCCATGTCATGTCTTAGATAACCAACAAGATTTCAAACTGCATGGCGCATCTAAGTTTAGGTATCTAAATCATTTCCCAATAGTCCAGATCTGGGACTTATCCTATTACTTTTCTATGATTATATCATCTAGATGTCATGATAAGAGTCACAATAATCACCTAAACATAGGCATATCTTACCCTCTGGGGCACCACGGGGTGTCTGAGGCACCTGTGTAGGCAGGTAGATATGACCCAGGATCTGCAGGACACTTTGCCCTCCAGAGCTGGGAGCAGAAGACAAAGTGAGAGACCGTACGGTATTTAGAACCACAATAGGCACCTACATTTTGGCACTGTGTCCCACCCTTGGAGTCTGTTTTGCTTCTTTATTGTCCATAATAAATCCTGAAACTCTGTGCATGTGCTGTGTGTCTGGAGAGGCTTTGTAATATTTTTCCTCTGTTAATTTTGATTTGTCTTATTTCTTGCAATGCCTTTTTTGTCTCTCCTGTTTCCCCCTCCCCTCTCTCCCACAGTAATTGCAAAGCATTTAATGAGGGACTCCCCAAAGGGAAAAGTGTTGAATTTTTGACATAGACTTTTTTCATCTATGTTTATTAGGCATTGAAATTAAATAAGTGTTATAAAGAATAAACATTTGTTTATAGTTTTAGAACTTTAAAATATTTTTCTTTTGCTGTCAGCACTTTCCTAGCTCATTTCACGCTATGATTTTAAGCTTTTTTACAATCACAGATGCACTTTTATGAGAAGTATAGTCTTTCTTTTAGTCTACCACATGTACTGTATTTCACACATGAAGAAATGAAGTGAGAAGGGGACTGTTACTGTGACACAGCCCAGCCAAGCTACTTGATGTCTCCCACCGGGTCCACGTGAGGCTCCTTGGTCTTCCTCTCTCCCTGCTTGCTTGCTAATAAGCAAACACGGCATTGAGTTTGAAGTACAGGACTTCAACTGATCTTAAAGGGTCTGAGTGCTGAGTGTTAAGAGATCTGCTGTTAAGGGTGTGAAGAGTGCTGCTTACTTCTCTGCCATATGCTTCCCCTGTGACCTTGGGAAGGTCACTCACTTTCTGAATTTCAGAAAAGGCTGTAGGAACTCAAGGTTCAGCCGACAGCAGAAGGTGGCAAAGCTTTTGCTGAACTGCCAGCAGCAAATGAGTCCCTGAGATACCAGATGCAGAAGGGGTCACTGACACTGTCAAAGCTTCAGGTGGCCTTGTGTACCCAGGGTAGGACTAGTCAGGGTGAAGGAAATATTGTATTTATCAGTGCTCTGTCTCCTCCCATTTGCCTGGGGCACTAGAGCCACTGGGAAAATCTCTGTGGCAGGGCAGCATGAGAAACAGTATTCTGGCTTCCCAGGCTTGAGTTAGTCTTTGTGGTGTGGTCTTTCATGCCGCCTGTACCAAAATAAAAAGGGCTGTTGGCAAAGTGTCCGTAATGAATACTGTGCAGTTTAGATTACTCAAACATCCAGGCGTTAAAAGCCACTCGAGTATAGCAGTGTGTTATTTTAATATGGCCAGGATTAGGTGGCATGATGTGGGAGGTAGTATTACACTTCTGGTTTCTGTTGTAAAGGACTATGTGTTTTTTTATTCTTACAAACATTCACATTTCTTATATTATCCTAAACATGGAACTACTGTCCTTTTCATTGCTTTTTTTTGTTTGGTTTTTTTTTCTTTTCTTTTTTTTTGTTTGATCTTTTTTTTTAATGGAAGATTGGCTAACACACAGTCCCAAATGGTAAAATACAGACTATCCCTTTACCCAGAAAGTAACTTCCCCAGCTTGCAACTCAGGAGAAAATTCTTACCCAGTTATTTTTCTGGTAAATTCAGGTTGACATCCTGTTTAGGTTTGCTGCCCTGTGTATGAGCAACTAGAAGGTGGTCTGTTATCAAATGAGTACAAACCATACACAGCATAGAGAGAGACAGAATTTAGTACGTTAGAGGGAGAAAGAATGTTCTTTTCTACCTCCATGCTGAAAAATATGGATTTGTGCACTCATATTTTAATAAACTACAAAATGAGCATCCAGCCTTGACAGTCCAGAAATGTGCTGGTGGCCTGAGAGTCTGAGGGACAAGAGTGGCATCCTGTAGAAGACACAGGGGGTTGGGTGCCCAAAGGAACTGAAACGCTCTGCCATAAGAGAAAGTTGATGGCACATGTCAACGAGCAGAGCATCTTTTTACATGTGTATTTATCAATATCTTGGAAGTTACGGTGGTTATTTTTTTGGTAAAAGCTGTAGGAACTGTGGATATTCTGGAATGAAATATTTGGGCTACAAGGCTTGGCTGCAGGTAGCAGCTCACCCAAAAATGACTGATCAATGTGGCTGCCCTGGGGGTAGACAACTGGGATGAAGAGGTCCCTGAAAGCTCTAGGTAAAGAAGGACAGATAACTGCTTTTTGGCCCCCTTCTCTACTTCAGAGGTTTTATAAAGGCCCTGCACACACTGGGGTGAGACCTGCAGCCTGGCTGCTAGACCAGAGCAGTGAAGGTTGCCCAGGAGGCTGCAAAACTTGCTAATGCTCTCGAGTATCTGCCTCATGTGACTGATGAATGATAGCATTTCAGGTGAGCAAGGTGACCATCAAGATTGGCAGCAGCTGTACGGAAACCTCTCTATACACCAGCCTAACCATAGCATAGTTTGTTGCATCCCAGAAGCTTGATGCACCCCATAGGGACAACAAACTGTGAACAAGGTGCAGCTGAAGACAGTGACAAGCTGTGCCAGCAGTCACTGGTAGTTAATAGGAGAAGGATTTGATTTAAAGAACAGTTTTGGGGCCAACTCATAATGTATTGTATTTTCCTTTCCTCTCTCTCCCTTCCTTCCCCCCCAGCAGTTCCTTTTGGGTAAATAATTTAATTCACAGCTTGTGAGCTAGGAAGCATTGCTTATGGTTCGGTCGAGTTTCCCAGATGTCGGTGTCGGTGGGTTTTTTTGTAATTAGTGTTCATGACTGAAACGGGGCTTGTCGCCTGGGAAAGAGGGTAGAGGCATTTTTAGCAAGATGGGAATGAACAGGATGAATGATCCCCCTTCTTCTGGGATCTGAGCATTTTCTATAGTGATTGAAATGAAAACTGTGAGCCTCGGTTGTGAAATGCATTGCTTTACGGTGAAATGTACTAACCTCATCTACACCCTGCTCGGAGTATATTCCAATATATACTTTGATGTTCATGCTTTTCTGCACCTGACATGGGACACTGGTAAGCTCGTTAGGGGTGATGCATTTATGTAGTATTCCCTGGATTTGTCTGTCTGCTTGCTTTTCTAAGCTCACTTACCTGCTAGTAGAACGATTATTCTCCTCGGCAATCAGTGAATTTTCTGTGTATTTTCCAGCAGGACAAACATACACAAAGAGCCAGTTTCGAATTTAAAATCACTGTTTTCCTTTCCAGTGGGCTTCCATCCACATTAGCAACTCCGTGCTTCTGCTGGAGATGTTACTGGAGGAGGATCCAGTCTGCTACCTGAATCACACCTTCACTTTAGGTATCTGGTTAACCAGCCCCCCTGGAATAAGATCCTTACAAAGCCAGTTAAGAAAGACTAGTGTCTTTTAATGCCTCCAGGGAAAAATCCTCCCTGCATAACTTAGGTGCCCAGCCATAGGTGGGTGGGATTTGTGGAACACTGGAGGACTTTGAAGGCACTAGGAATAGGATTTATTTGACTAAATGTCAAGTGTCTAAGGACTAAATGTGTTGTATGCATCAGAGAGGGATCCTCACATATCCTACACAGTGAATGGAGAGAATTAAACATTCCTATAGCAAAATTATCCTGAATTGGTATTTTAACTTTGTATGCTCTGTGTTACAGAGACAACTTTCTTT
Source organism: Opisthocomus hoazin (assembly GCF_030867145.1). Classification (NCBI taxonomy): domain Eukaryota; kingdom Metazoa; phylum Chordata; class Aves; order Opisthocomiformes; family Opisthocomidae; genus Opisthocomus; species Opisthocomus hoazin. The sequence goes on along the minus strand of NC_134414.1, from coordinate 50,161,825 downwards.
TCATTTACTAGGATAGGGTGACTAGTTCAGCTTAGATGTTTTGGACCCTGCCCACAGTATGGGCATAATGGATTTTTTTGTTTGATTTAGAATGTATTAAATAAAAAAGGTTAAAATAAGAATGAGAGGAGAGGAAACAGAACATACCAACTTTGGACAATTTAAACTCCAGGCAGACTGTCTTTTTTTTCCTATGCTTTCATCATTAGATCTTTTCTTCAACCTCTCTTTAAAAATCTAAATAAATATTGAAAGTAAAATGTTTTGAGACAAAAGATCTTGGCACACAGGGAACTAATTATCCTGTGAAAAATGGAGTAGTTCAGAGATTTTGGTGTCTGAGCAGTTGAGGAATGCTGGAGAGTAGCCAGTTTCCAAATTTCTAGGCACAGCACGGGGCTTTCTATGCTGAAATCCTAATATCGGCAACAGCGGTTTTGCTTTCAGTTTTTAGTGTTGGATTTTTCCAAACTTTGAAATTTCTTGGTTTCTCATTTCATTGGCTTCTTTTAAAATTACCCCTCTCCACTGCCTTCTTAGTCACTGAAAGAAGATCAAGACAAAAGGACAGAAAGTACCCCAAACCCCCTCCTCTTATCTCTTCTTCATGCTCTTATTTATTTTGGCATAAAATCCCGGAAAAAGATAAAAAGTCAAAGCATGCCATAGTAAGGGAACAGGCACAAGCATCTTTAAGTTCTTAACAGTTGCAAAGTAAGAAAAGTAGAAAATATTGACAAAGAAACAGAAATTCGGCCTGTTGGTTCAAAGCTGTCTATTGAAACTTGTCCCTAGGGATAAAAGTCCCCTGAAAAGAGACAGTTTTAAAATTTTGTCTGTTGCTCTTCCGACAAGAATCTAGATCTTTTAACCAATATTTTACAAACGGAGACAAAGATCTAGTATCAACACATGTATCATCCTTTGCAAGCAGCTTAACTGGTTTTGCTTGCCCAGTACTATGCTTGACTGGTGGCTGTTGTCTCACCTTAGGTAGCTCCATGCTTAGGTTGTTATACAGTTTAGTTACTGCACTACTTTATGAACATATTAATTTATATTCATGTGATGTTTTAGTCTTAATTTTCAGAATGGTCTCTTCATATTTTATTTTCCTGCATCTTCAGGGGGTAAAATCTATACCTTATTACACACATATTATTGCACAATTTGTCAGCTCTAATGCCATCCATCTATACAACAGCACAATCACTGCTTTGTGGCTTAAATGTTATTTCACAGCGTGGTGACTCTTACTGAGCTGGGCTTACTTGAGTATGGATAACTTGAGTTAACTCTGTTGTAAATGCAGCCTAAGGTACAACAGACACACTTCAAAATTAGCTCAAGGCTTCATGTATAGTCAGAAGACACGCTTTCCTCAGAAAGCTAAAAATAAGGAGTTCAGGGAATGATTTTCACGGGAAAAGGGCATTACTCTCAAGGGGAGTGGCAAGAGGAAGCTGGGCCACAGAGTGTACCCTGGTCATGGGACCAGTGCTTGGATTTGAGGGTGCCAGGAGCAACTCCTTGAGCAGACCTAGGTGTACCCCCACACACTGCAGACCAGCTCCAGGAATGGATGTGTAATTAAAACATGACAGCGACTGAGCTTCAACCCTGTATCTCTGCTCACGCAACTTCAATTGTTAGCCCACTAACTTTTCTTGGTCTCTTTTCTTGGGCTAGTCCAACCAGGACTCTCTAAGACAAACCTGTTGTAGAGGGGCTAGTCCTCAGCAGTGGTGACATTAGTCAGACGGTGACAATTGGACTCAAAGAACATGCAACACTGGACACAAGGATCGTGGAAAAGATCGTCCTAGAAGCTATGGTAAGTAATGCACATGGAGGACAGAGAGAGGATTCGAGAAAGCCAGTATGGCTTCACCGAGGGCAAGTCTTGACTGACCAACCTATTGGCCTTCTATAATGGAGTGACTACTTCAGTGGACAAGGGAAGAACTATGGATGTCACCTGTCTGGACTTCAGTAAGGCCTTTGACATGGTACCCTACACCATCCTCCTTTCTAAATTGGAGAGATGGATTTGATGGATGTACTGTTCAGTGGATGAGGAATTGGTTGGATGGTCACATCCAGAGGGTAATGGTCAACAGCTCGATGTCCAGATGGCAATCGGTGATGAGTGGTGTCCCTCAGGGGTCTGTATTGCGACCGGTATTCTTTAATATCTTCATCAATGACATAGAAGGTGGGATCGAGTGCACCCTCAGCACATTTGCTGACAACACCAAACTGAGTGGAGTGGTTGACACACCTGAGGGACAAGATACCCGGACAAGCTTGGCAAGCTTTCAACGTCCTGCGCTTGGGTCAGGGCAACCACTGGAATCTGTACAGGCTGGTGGGGTGAAGGGATTGCAAACAGCCCTGTGGAGAAGGACTTCGGGGTACTGGTGGGTGGAAAGCTGGACATCAGCTAGCAGTGTGTGCTCACAGCCCAGAAAGCTGTCCTGGGCTGCATTAAAAGAAGTGTGTCCATCAGGTTGAAGGAGGCGATTCTGCCCCTCTACTCTGCTCTGCTGAGACCCCCCCTGGAGTCCTGCGTCCAGCTCTGGAGTCCTGCATCCAGCTCTGGAGCCCTCAGCATAGGACAGACATGGACCTGTTGGAACGGGTCCAGAAGAGGGCCACAAAAATGCTCAGAGGGATGGAACACTTGTCCTATGAGGAAAGGCTGAGACAGTTGGGGTGGTTCAGCCTGGAGGAGAGAAGGCTGCGGGGAGACCTGATTGCAGCCTTTCAGTACTCACAGGGGGCTTATAAGAAAGATAGGGACAAATATTTTAGCAGGGCCTGTTGCGATGGGACAAAAGGTAATGGTTTTAAACTAAGAGAGGGTAGATCTAGACTAGCTATAAAGAAGAAATTTTTTACCATAAGGGTGGTGAAACACTGTCACAGATTGCCCAGAGAGGTGGTAGATGCCTCATCCCTGGAAACATTCAGGGTCAGGTTGGATGGGGCTCTGAGCAACCTGATCTAGTTGAAGATGTCCCTCCCACAGCAGGGGGGTTGAACTAGATGACCTGTAAAGGTCCCTTCCAACTCAAATTATTCTATGATTCTATGATAAGGCCAAGATTAGTCCCTGGCCTTTTTTGGTTATACTGTGAGACACAGCATGGACTGCACATGCCACATTCCTCACTTGGAAAATCAAGAGGTCAGGATTATAGAAATCTAACTACGATTAACAAATCCTAATGATGTCTGAATTTGCTTCCTTGCCAGTTCAGTTTCTCCCATAGCCAAAGACTCAGTCAACCCAATGAGGCCCCATGTCACAATAGGTTTCACTCTTGCCACTAACGTATGCTAATACAGCTAAATTGCTTGTTTATGGCTCAATAACGATAGTTTACCTGCTCATCTTGTTGGCAAGCAGGAAATAAAAAAACATTATGACAAAAAAATCAGAAAGGTAGTGTAGTAAGACCAGAGTCCACTGTGTTATGGTAAGGTCAGGCAGTCAAATAAAGTCATGGAAACCTAGTGTCATTCTACCTCGTTTTAGACATCTAAGAAAATGTTTGATTTGGGAAAGTCCTTCCTCTCCTTGTTTTTTATAGATAATGCAGACAACACACAGAAAGCTGTTGATCACCTAGATGTGCTGATTTACTCACTGAAAATATTTTTCTCTCACCAATGAACTTACATAGAACCTAAAGGAAAAGCACCACTGATGGCCTCCTACAGCTTGGTGGGGTGACTTTATTCTGCATCCTGTAAGGGTCAGAAGAGTTGCAGCCCTGTGCTCTAGATGCCTTTTGGTTTCTCCTTTCATTTTTTAGAAAACAGGCAGCAGTGCCAGAGGCAGGATGTGAGAGAGGCCAGACATGTCTCTTGCCTTCCAGGTTTCCCAGCTAATGCGGCATGCTAAACCCCTGCGGTGGGAAGGAGACAGGGTTTCGGATTCACAAGCAGACAGCTGTGGACCAGCACTGCTCTGTATCCTCACTCGTTGTTGTTTCTTCTTAAATGGTGTGACCAAAATCTTGTCTAGTTCACATTCAGGGAGGAAAATAGTGTAATAAGGAGAATAAAGGAGATCTGAAAGCCTTAGGTGCAAGGGCAGAAAACACTAGATAAATATGGCTTTGATTCCTTCTATCTGCGCAGTTCTCCCTGGGGAGAGCTGAACCGCTTTTAAGTGGATCCTTCTTTTACACCAGTGAACCTACTGTGGGTTGGGCTTCTGGCTTTGTAAGAAACAATGACTTTAATTGTTTTTTAAGATATACAACCATTCAGTGCTTTAAAATGAAACAAAAAACCCCCACATTTAATTCCACCAGGCTTTTTATGTCATGACCTTCCTGCAGTGCTCGAGTTATACAGTAGGGAAAAAGTGTCCCTTTTGTCCCTTTCTTGCATTACAGATTCATGAATTTTTAAACTCGCAGTATGGGGCAACCGCTGTCAAGTAACAATGGAAAAATGATATTCTGTCCAGCGGTGCATAAATCCCAAGAGAGCAGACAGGTAGCAGCAGGACCTGAAATGAAAGGTGCATCTCTGATGCTGTGAAAAAAACCAGGAGAGAATCTTCCCTCTTTCTTACCCTTCCCTATTTCTTGTCTCACCACTTTTACCTCATTAGCTTTGTGTATCTAAATGTTGGTTGTGCCCAACAGAAGTGACAGAAAGCACTTGCATTTAGTAACAAAAACAAATTAGCGTCAATTTGTATCTATTGGCTGATATGCCTCCAGCAGGGGAATGAGTTGAAATACAAAACCATAAAAGCTGGGAACTCTGTCGCATCTTCAACAACAAGCTTTTAAAAACATCTGCCAGAGTTAATTTCTTATGCTAGTTATAATACTAGTCATAAGAAAATAAAACTCTCCAGTTATCAAAGTCTGGTAAGCACACCTGTGTCTATACCTATATTCTTCTTTCTAATTGAGAAGAACCAAAAATCTGGACCCTTCCCCTTATAATTACAGGACTTCCTTTTGCCTACTTTGTACATCTTAATTGTGAGCTTGCATATGTATAAGGCATTTCCAGCATTGGGTGGACACTGCCACCTTTCCTGCTTCTCACAGGGGCTTCATCTTGCTAAGCAAAGGTAAGAGCATCATTGGGAAGGACCAGTGTGGAACTGATCAAAAAATCTCTTAACACCAGACTACCTCTATTGGTTCCAGTTATCCCAGGCAAGTTGCAGTTAATTTCTCATTGCCTTTTTGAGATCAAGCTCGGGATCACTGTGTCTAAACAAGCTATGTTAGATTAATTACTGAAGGCAGTAATCTCTCTAGGGCTATAGACTTCAGCAGAAAATTTTGACAAGTAATGAAATACCTCAGTGTTATAAATCTTTTCTTATCTTTCAGAGATTTGTAATCCTATGAGCTGTTATACCGTAAGCATAAAAAAAAGGATTCTAGAAAGTTGCCCATTTAAATGGCCATGACATTAACCAAGTAAGTAAAAAAGAATTTGCTAGGGTCAGTTTTTTACAGCAATGAACAAAATGCATGTTTCGGTTTCAGCTAAGCTTTGAAAAATACTTTTTTGTAGTTTCCTGATATAAAACAAAGACAAGAATCTGAAAAAGTTTAGTTATCTTTTTTAAAATATTTTACGTAACATGTTCATTTTGGTGTTTTTTTTCTCTGTGGAGTCCTTTTTCTCTTAGCAAGCAGTAACCTGAAACTGTGTGTTTGAGGCTGATTTTTCTCTGTAAAGATACATACCATGAAGGTGCTGTAGACTATACACAGAGAAGAGAGCTGAGGGGAAAAGTTTGTTTGCTAATGACTTACAGGTGAAACCAAAGGAAAGTGAAGAAATCCTGATTCATTTGTTCATTACTTACAGGCTTTCGACTTTCTCTGTGTTAAGATCATAGCATCACTTTACCCTTTCATGTTCCATTCACCCTTTAATATTCTGGCACAAAGTAGATTAACATAAAATACTGGTGATTTTGAAGTGCTTACAACAACTTACAAGGAAGACTGGGCGTCACTGTAGACAACTGGTGAAGAAAGGGAAGAAGTTAATCTGGTGAGCATCTGGAGGGTAACATCTTCTAACAACATTGCAAGGAAAATAAAATCCTGTTAACTTCTTTTAATGTTTTAGAGAACTTGCACCCATATTTGTTGCTTCCATTCCGCCCTCAAAGACATAACACTAGAAAAATCAACTACCTACCTCTGAAGGGGGTTTGTCCTTGTCAGTATAATAAGAAAAAGGGAAAGAATATTTATATCTACTAGTGAAAGTGTACACACAGGATAAGACCTACCTTCAGTGGATTGTGTCCTTCCCAGTTTCATTTTTCCCATTTAAGGGGCTTTAACATCAACTCCTTTTATCATTCACAAAGAAGATAACTGATTTCTTCTACTTCTATGTCTTCTAATTATTTTTTTCTTTTTTTTTTTTTTTAGCCCCAAGGAAATTTTCTAATTAATGCAATTAATCATCATCTTGCCATTTCTTTCCATCCCATTCCCTGACTTTTTACTTCTGTTGATGAAACCATGGCAAAAACACAGTAAGAAACTAGTAACGGCACCAGAGCAAAATGCTTCCAGGAAAGAAAGTACAGGCAAAGGAAAGGATCAGATGGGAACAAAAGCAGTGTCTAGTTTCTGGCTGAGTTTTGGAGTTCATACTGCTGCAAAGACTTGCTCTGGAAAGGAACAAGAAGTGTTACAAGGTCTTTTTACTCAGACTGAGTAAAGATTTCTGTTCATCACTGATACTACTGAGGTGATTTAACTGTTGTACAGTATTTTCTGTGTGTGGATGGACTTGCAGTTAATGGGCAAAGGATTTGGGGTGTATTTCTTTAATGCTCAAGGTTGAAATTCTAACACAAGTTTATTTCCTGGGAAATCAATGAAATGAAGCTGGATAATGGTAAAGTATACTGGATTCATCCAATCAATATTTCAGTAGGAAACTATTTCAGCTTCTTCAATCTGAGTGTACTACTGTATTGACTCTAGAGTGGCTCTTTATATCTATATGCCTTAATAAAGTAGGTGAAGGAGTTGGAACTTGTACCAAGTGCCCTTCTGGAAAGAATTTTCAGCATTTACCCAATAATTTTGGTCCTTTGTAGACCTGAGAAGAAACATTCTACTATTTTTGAAAGATGAGACTATTAGAAGTAACTACTTCTCTGGGTAAACTTGTGTATTACCTAGAATTTTCTAGCCTTCATTGGCCATGTACTAAAGAAAGTCCCAGACATTGTCAAGCTTGGACTCAAATTACAGAGGGGGATGATAGAGATGGGATAGATAGCATACTCTATGGGAAGTTGTGCAGCTGCTGAACAGAGGTTCTGGTAACTCACAGTTACTATGCAAGAATCCTCTCCCACAAAATGTGCACGTGAGCATAGAGAAAACAAACCTTGCCCAGTTACAGCTATAGCCTGCATCATCCTGTAATATTGCCCCAAATCTGAGTGCTTTGGTTAAATGTCTAGAGCTCCCACATTATTCTTGGTTTAAGATGCTAGTGATTTGCATGAAGGTTTGCCTTTTAGATACACTTTGCAGTCCTGTTTGCTTATAGCAACCTGCTTGGAAGTCTATAGACTTAATTGTGAGGATTATTTGCAGTGATTGCTTGTACCTTTTTAACAGTTGTGGTTCAGGAAAGAGTTTTTCATCTGATCGTTATGAAGGTGCTAATTTTGATCAACTATTGTGTTTTGAAGTCCTGTGCAAAATGTGTTTATGCAGCCAAATGTGGAGGGAAGGATGAGCTTACTGAGATGTAACAGCTGTGGAGAATGTGGGAAGCAGGGGTGAACAAGTTAGCAACCTGTCTTCCCCTTATGAAGGGAGAACAGGGTGTCCTGAAGTCTCTAGCATGTGCTGTGAAGTTGATTTGTGAGATGTTTGGTACCATGCTCTTTAGATATAATCTGAAACCTCTCCAGTATTTATATGAAGAAAGATAAAAAATATAAAACCAGGAGTGGTTTCAGATCACAAAGCGTGCCATATCAGAGAAGGATGAGTGCAATGCCAGTCTTGCTGGGGTAGCTTCACAGCTACAGGACCACAGGCATATCAAAGAGGCAGGATCCTGCACAGACCAACGAGGGCCACTGAGGGATGCTGGTGTCCTCTTAACTTTCCATGGAAGATCTACACTTGTCAGAGATCTTCTCAAGGCATAACTAACAACTGTCTAAGTGTGAACAAAATATAAACAGAAAAGGTGTAATCTTCAAGGCAGTGGGGAAAGAAATAACAATTCCTAAAAAGTTTTGAATGTGACTGATAACTTTCATTCTATGATTAATCATGTTTATTGGTCTGATCCATTGTCCATGGAGGTCAATGAAAACACACTTACTTCTACAGACCTTTGCTGTAGTTTAACCCGGCAGCTGGCAACTAAGCACTAGACAGTCACTCGCTCACCCATCCCCTTTCACCCCATTGGGATGGCGAGGAGAAGTGAACAAAACGCGAAACTTGGAGGCTGAATCATAGAATGCTTTGGGTTGGAAGGGACCTTTAGAGGTCATCTAGCCCAACGCCCCCACAGTGAGCATCTTCAACTAGACCAGGTTGCTCAGAGCCCTGTCCAACCTGGCCTTGAATGTTTCTAGGGGTGAGGCCTCCACTACTTCTCTGGGCAACCCATTCCAGTGCTTCACCACCCCCACTGTAAAAAATTTCTTTCTTATGTCTAGTGTAAATCTACCTTCCCTTACTTTAAAGGCATTGTTCCTTGTCCTATCGCAACAAGCCCTGGTGAATATATTTTCCCCATCTTTCCTATAGGCCTCCTTCAGGTACTGAAAGGCTGCTAGAAGGTCTCGCCGCAGCCTTCTCTTCTCCAGGCTGAACAGCCCCAACTCTCTCAGCCTGTCCTCATAGCAGAGGTGCTCCAGCCCTCGGATCATCTTTGTGGCCCTCCTCTGGACCTGTTCCAACAGGTCCATGTCCATCTTTTGCTGAGGGCTCCAGAGCTGGATGCAGTACTCCAGGTGGGGTCTCACCAGGTTGAGATAAAGACAATTTCTTAAGGTAACAGAGAAAAAATACTAATACTACTAATAATGCTAATAATAGCAATAATGTATATACAAAACAAAGTATGTACAATACAATTTTTCTCACCATCTGATGACTAATTCACAGTCAGTCCCTGAGCAGCAATCACAGAACCTGGAAATCAAGAATTTCTCTGAATTCCCCCAAAAATTTGAACTCCCAGACAAAGAGAGGATGCGAACTCATGGAAGCAAGAAGAGCCAATAGCTTCCTGCCCCCCAGCCAACCACCAGTTTATTAAACGGACCATGATGTCTATGGTATGGAATATTTCCATCGGTGAGCTTGGGCTATCTGTCTGGCTCTGCTCCCTCCCAGCTCCCGCACACCTGCTCATTAGCTGAATATGAGAAACTGGAAGAAGTCCTTGATTTCATAGCAACAACCGAAAATATCAGTGTCATCAACATTCTTCTCCTACTAAATCCAAAACACAGCAGCTACTGGGAGGAAAATTAACTCTATTCCAGCTGAAACCGGGACAATCTTCAATCAGGTAATCTATTTTTTATTCGGCTTCTGTCATCCCAACATAGGCAAACCACTTGTATGCAGGAATATCCCAGCTATTGTAGTGCGGTGAACCAGGTCTATATTATAAATGTGTTAGAAGTCAGAAATCGTAGAACACTAGGATGTTTGAAAACACAGTTCTTTTGATAATCTTGTATGTGGCATCCAAAATCACAGCTTCCTCTGTAACCTCTCCTTTTTGCAATTGTGGGCAATATCCTCCAGAAAATATGCTATCCTTTTCTTGTAATCCTCTGAGCTGAACAGATTTTAAATGGTACAATGATATATAGCAAAGATTTGCCCCAATGCACTCAACATTTGTTGAGGAAATTTTGAACTCTGCTACTGCTTTGTTGGAAATGTGCCTGGTACAGTGTTGCCTCGTGAGTGGGGCATGCATAGTGGCATAAAGCTTACCTGAAAAATATCTGAAGATAAGCCTAAGAAGACTGTGTACTCATTTGCATGTATAAAAAGTTGCAGTAGCTTCTGGTGTTCAAACAGAATTATTTCTCATGAAAATGTTTGCAGATAGGTTTCTTTTTTCTTTTTTTTTTTTTTTTTCAGTGCAATCAGCCCAAGATATTGCATCTGGGAAAGATTTGTTGCTATCAAAAGTAGGCACCAAAAGTGACATAAGAAATGCAGTTCTCTAAGTGGATATCAGTTGCATTAATACGACTCTACCTACGGTGAATGGATACCGCCTCCTCTGGTCCATCCTGCTGAGAGGGCATCTGCTATATATGAGGATGGGAGGTGTTTGATTTCTATACATATATCATCTTGTCTCCCTAGGGACAACTGTGGAATTAAAAGGTTGGATCTAGGTTTAATTCCACAGCCTAGTTAGTATTGTTCTTGGAGTAGATCTGGGAAAAATTCAAACTGTGCTACACGCCGGTTCATAGAAGAATCTACTATTCCACCTAGCTTGAATAAAAGATCTACTGAAAACCCCTGAAGGGACAGGAAAATCTTCAGAATACTTATTCATCCTCAGTCAATTACAGCAAAGGATCTGACTGCTGAAGCACACTCTGCACCACCTCAGCGCTGTAGGCTGGGGCAGTCTCAGAGGCATTCACTCAGTTTAATGTTAGTTAAAGGTAAGCATTGTCAAGTTTCTATTAGCAGGTAAAAGAGATTCAAACCAAATCCAGCACTACTGGAATCTTCGCAAATACCAAGCGTAAAGCTTTAATCTCTACAGTTTCAACTTTTATTTAAGCCTAAAAGCACATCTAATATACCTGTGTTGTTGAATGAGTATTTATAGCAGTAAAGAGCATTGCCTGGTCTGCTGAAAATCTTCATTGCCTACCTGCCTACACTAGCTTCACCATGAAATACAGTGTTTCTAAAATGCTACCTGTGATTAGAGACATGCTGTCAGGTTTAGTGTTGAGACCAGGCTGCAGCAAGGAGTGTGGAAAAACTCCAGTTCACAGCTTTAAGCTTAAATCAAGCTTTAATTCTGGGCAAAAAAAAACCTGATGTAAAGATGAAATTCATTTCACCTTCATCAGAGCTGAAGTATGCTCAAGGTATGGGGGATGCACACAGACTGCAGATGCAGCTTAGATGCTCTCAGCGCATGAGACCATGAAGACAAGTCAGAGCACAGTCCCTTGTCTGCCTTTTCTGCCTTTTCTGCGTGTTACTGTTTTAGCTCTAGTTTTGGTTCCACCAGCTCCTTTTTGCCAAGTGTGTGATATGTCATGGCCATGAATGTGTGTGTGTAATATCCGTGCAGCCTATCGTCTTCTCCTGCTTTGGCTTGCCTCCACTTTCCTTTCCCACCCCGTTGCCTGCAGAGCTCCTTCCGATTTGGCAGGACATCCTTTGGTCTCTCGCTGCTCCAGCCTCAGCAGATCTTAAGTGTTACAGTTGGAGAGAGATTTTAGCTGGCCTTCAGTTCTGCAGCGAAATTTCTCAGGTTGTGGTTACAAAAAGAAAGAGCCCTGGAAATAATGAGAAGATAAAGTTGACAACGTGCTTGGGTATACCACCATCTGCAGCATATGTTAGACAGGAGCAGCATCCAGAAATTCTGTCACTGTGCTCTCCACCCCGTTTCAAGACCACTTGCATTGAAGTCCTATTTATGAACATGTAAACGAGGAGCGTTTAATGTGGCAGTGTTACATGTTGTGAAACTAAAGTGTTTCTTCTTAATGTACTTGAGGAAAAGAGAATAAAAGATATCTTTTCATAAACAGCTACTCATTTGACTTCGTACCTTAAGCATTTTGATGCATTGGACGTGTCTAGTGACTTAAGTAGGAACATGCTGCCATTCATAAAACCTTCTTATGCTTACTCTTTCTGTGTTGCTTCATAGAGCACACCATAATCTACATACGTAATTTTATTTCTTTCTTCTGTGACTGAAAAGGCACATAACCATCCTTTGACTTGGCTCAATGTTCTTCAGCATTATAGTAGTGCAAGTACTAGAACACCTGATTTGGAACATCTTGGAAACTTCATAGGATAATTATTTGTAGGAGCTTTCTTTTCAGACAATGTCAGCTAAAGGACTGATATTTAACAATCAATTAAAACAGAACTGAGAGGGTTTTGGTTTTTTACCACAGCACCATGGGGATAATTCACGTCTTTACTCAAATTATTCAGATTCATGGTTTAGGGTAGAAAATGATAGCAGCTTGTTAGAAGCAGAGTATTATTTATCCTTCTAATAATCTGTAAGGATTTAGGTTTCTTTTTTTTTAAATAAAATGCTGATTCTTTTCTTATGTCGGTGACAATACAACAAATACAAGAAACTCATTCACACCCAATCCTTACCTTGTTCATTCTGAGCCTGTGTTTTACAAGGGTCATTATAATTATTTATGCTCATGTGAACAACCTGGGCTTGGAAGTTCACCTAGTATTCAGCAGCTTTCAAATGTTGGCCTCAAATTCATTTTGATGGGAAAAACATCATTCTTTAAAAAGGCACATTTATTTACTTAATTGTTCCTTATCAGGAAAGACTACTCATCTCGTGATGCAAACCTCTTGGGAAATCTATCTTGTTCCACAAATATTTCTGCTGTCATTAGAAAAGCTGATTGAATCTGTGTAAGTCATAAAATGTTTAGTTAGTACTCTGTGAAGGGAAATCTGTATTTCATTACAGCAGTCTCTTTTTTTTTTTTAAAAAAAAAGTATTTATCTTGAAGAGAAGCTTTGCAAATGGTACTTCATTCAGTCCATCAAACTTCCAGTTTCTCTGATAAAGATGAGTTATAATAGCACAATCCCAGCTTTGAGCCATTAGCTGGTGGAGGCGTTCTTATTTCTGATTGCAGGATGAGCTGTGTGATTTATATTCCTGAAACGTTGGCTGTGGTGAACTAAAGCAAGTAATTTTTATAATGATCTAAGTAGCTAAGGCCAAACTTTTTCGTAACTGCCACAGATTACCATAGTGTAGAAAAAATGCTGATATTGCAGAAAGACATGATAAGTGAAACTTTGGAGCATTCCACTGTGTACGCATGCAGTCCTGAAGAATTTTAAGCTGGGACCCCTACCTGCATCACACTTGGCTCGATTAAGCTGCTGTTTCTCCTCTTTTTTATTTTTCATTTTTAAGTCACCACAGTATACAATTTAGTCAGACCACACCGGCATACTATAACAGTTATTAAAGCTTAGTCAGTGGTTTTGTACTATAAATGCTCTATTTTTAGAAGTTTCTAACTAGACTATAAAAATAGCTTTGGTCAGACCTGGAGTTAGAAAGCCTCTGAATAGGCATTGTGTTAAAAAATTTAATTAAAAATAGCAGGCTGCATTTGGAAATAAGTAAATGCAACTAATGTAAGTAACAGCATTTGAGTCACCCTCTGTGTACTGTGACTTCCCTATCAAAGCAACAACTCAAGAAGAATTTGGTCGTACACTTATCACACTGCTTTACCTGCTGTACGTATGGTTCTTCTGTAGATCTACTGAATTCCTAGTTGTTTGGGTTTTTTTCTTATTTTATCTTCCCATGTAGCTTGATCCATATACAGCCCTCTTTACCCTGAAAGAACTGTATTGTTAAAGATGTGCAGGTTAGGCAAGTGGTGGATGATGCACACACAACCATGGAAGCTTGGTAGCTTAGTCTTTCCACTAGATAGTGGGAGGGGTTTTCCATTCCTCTGTACCTTTCCAGTTGCATTCATGAGTGTCTACAGAACACTAGATAGAATCAGAGAATCATAGAACGCTTTGGGGTGGAAGAGACCTTTACAGGTCATCTAGCCCAACTCCACTGCACTGAGCAAGGACATCTTCCACTAGACCACGTTGTTCAAAGCCCCATCCAACCTGGCTTTGAATGTTTCCAGGGATGGGGCCTCCACTACCTCTCTGGGCAACCCATTCCAGTGTTTCATCACCCTCGTGGTAAAAAAATTTTTCTTTATATCTAGCCTAAATCTACGCTCCCTTAGTTTAAAGCCATTGCTCCTTTTCCTGTCACAACAGGCCTTGCTAAAAATATTTTCACCATCTTTCCTATAGGCCACTTCAGGTATTGAAAGACTCCTATAAGGTCTCCCCGCAGCCTTCTCTTCTCCAGGCTGAACAGCCCCAACTCTCTCAGCCTTTCCTCAAAGGAGAGGTGCTCCAGGCCTCGGATCATCTTTGTGGCCCTCCTCTGGACCTGCTCCAACAGGTCCACATCCGTCTTGTGCTGGGGGCTCCAGAGCTGGACGCAGGCCTCCAGGTGGAGTCTCATGAGAACGGAGTAGAGGGGCAGAATCACATCCCTCGACCTGCTGGCCACGCTGCTTTTGGTGCAGCCCAGGATATAGACAGTGGGAGGGGTTTTCCGTTCCTCTGTACCTTTCCAGTTGCATTCATGAGTGTCTACAGAAACTGTGCAGAAGTTGTGAGGGATTGTTGTGAAGGCCCCTTGCCGTTCCTTTCTTCTGCTGCAGGGATGTTGGCAGGAGGGATGGTGCTTGAGCGGAGATGTGCCAGCACTCAGACACTGCAAAGAGAGCACCATAAGCCTTTATCAAGCCAATAAAATATCTGCAGATTGGGGAGAGGAAAAGAGAGAAGAAAGGAACCCTGTGACCTAAATTTTCCGTGTCTAAATAAATCTAAGCAAGTTGTGGTTGTGGGCTGGTTTTTTTGGGGTTTTTTTTTTTGGTTTGTTTTTTGTGTTTTGTTTTTTTTTTTGGTCAAAGGAGGCTGTGGAGAGTGGAGGATGACCTGTGAGTGTGGTGTCTGTGATGTTCAAAAGCTGCCAGCTCTGTTTTGGTTAGGTTGGGTTTTATCCTTTCTGCTGTCTTTGCTTGCATGTTGGCCTGATTCTTCGGATCATGGAGGCACAGACAACAGAGGAACAGATGTGATTCCTGGATCACTGGGGCATAATTGCTTTAAGCAATGAGCTAGCTCCTGTTACTCGATTTTGGTACAATAGGCAGCAGGTCACTTAGCCAACAAAGTCACCTACCTAGGGTCTGTTTTTTACAGATCATCTTATAAAAGTTGTCACCTGGCAGAGGACACAGAAGGTTATAAAAAAGGGTTACAGACAATTTTTAGCAGCTCATGCTGAAGAAGAGATATCTGCTCCAGGAACTCAGTGGAGTGGAAGGGAAACTGAATACAAGTAGACCCGGAGGGAAGAGTAAGATAAAATGAAGGGCACATTTTTCAGGTATTAGGGGTGAATTCAGCCCAGCTGACTGAAGTGCTTAACTTTCTGGTGTCTATTTAAGCAGCCCTACAGGAGACACTTTAGATCCCTCTCCAGTCACTGGATGAGGCAGCTGCTTGTGGAGATTTCCAGAGACAGATCATGTCTGTGTGAGGTGCTGCAAGCTGAGTGGGTGGGATCCTACCTGTGGCAGTCTAATAACCTTCAGTAACAACTTCTAATTTGCCCTTTAAGTAAAAGGAGCTGTGTTTCAACTCCTTACAATGCTTCTGTATACATGCATGCATGTCTACTAAATGGCTAATATGCAATGATGGAAGGGTCCTACTTCTGGCATGC
This sequence comes from Opisthocomus hoazin, assembly GCF_030867145.1. Classification (NCBI taxonomy): domain Eukaryota; kingdom Metazoa; phylum Chordata; class Aves; order Opisthocomiformes; family Opisthocomidae; genus Opisthocomus; species Opisthocomus hoazin. Next base: position 50,146,210 of record NC_134414.1, on the reverse strand, counting down.
GAGAGGAATCTGAGAAGTTGGTACTTTGCCATGGGACGTGCGACTGCATTTTGAATTACTGGTCTCAGGAGATTTGCAAGACAGAATATGTGCTCTTCGGGAATATGCCACAGGGATTAGAGGCTTCTAGATGTAGCTTAGGCTCCAGAGGCTTGCAAGTGCTACATATGCAAAGTTTGAGTTCCCAGTAGACCATCTGAGCTTTAAACAGAGGTTGTGTGACTAGGTTTTGCCCCTTGGGATAGTGAGAGTCTATGTTTCCTCCATGCATATTCAACATTTATGTTCTTTTAGGATTGATTGCTGTTTTCTTTTTATACCAAGAAGAGAAATACAAGGTCGTTGTTATTAACTTGAGTTTGAGAGTCTGAGAGTCTCTGGAATCTGGCTTTAAAATACATATTTTTCAAGGTTCTTTAAATGTCATTCTGTAGCATGTAAGGGTGTAGTTACATGAAGATTTTCTTCAGCAGCAAAGCAAGTTTAAACTACACCCTCAGGCAAATAAAACTTCTGTAATGACACTGCTGGAAATTTCATAAACAATTTCAATTGCATGTTTACAGAGAATATACTCATTTTAAGATGAAGGAGAGGTTAGCACTGAGTTATGTGTGGAAGCATCTATTAATCAAAACAGCAATAGATGATCTCAAAGCAAAAGACTGTTTCAAACGTGCCAAAGAAAGCCTGGAGGATGAAACCAGCAGATCTGTTTGAACATTTATGTTTCAGTGTTTCAGACTGTTAATCACTTTGTCCCATTCTGAATTGGATGCTCTTTCAGATGAGAACAGTGCAGAAGTACCCAGTGTTTAGGAGTGAGAAGACATATTTCCAAGGACTATCATTCAGCTATAGTCTAACGAAATGCGGGTATATTCATCATTTACAGAACTAAATCTGCTTTAACTGTGTTCATGAATCTCTTCCTCCCTTTTAAAAACTAACAAGCTTCTGCTTCTAACACCAGTGGACTGCCTTTGAAAATATGAACCGAATGTAAACTCATACAATGTTGTCTTCCTGAATTAGTTGGCAGCTTGAAATTATAAGGCTTGGCCAATTTCTTTAATAAAGAACTTGACTGAAAATCCCTGGAAACTGCTGAAATACTAACACAGATTCTTGCTGCAGAAATACATAGTTAATGTATGCCTCCTGGAATCCAAACATATATCTGTGCCTTGTGAGTTTCCAGCAAATCTCAGCTTGAATGTACTCAGCTGCCAAGATCTTCATCTCCCTGTTCCCCACCCTGTCCCACATTTTGCAGGCTAGGTAAGAGTTGAAAATGTCTTCATCTCCACCCCGATAATGATCTGGCTGACTTTTTTTTTTAAAGACCTTTACTGCAGAGGATGAGTAATTTCCAGTGTAAAAATACACCAAAACTGAAAAAAATCTGCTATAGCAATGTGGGATCTGATTATCCTTACTGTAGCATTTAGCTATACTTATTAAGGACAAAATAAGGATGGGATTACAGTAATTCAGTTTTAACCCTTTCGTGTGCTCAGCTAAAACTGTACTCTGCCTCAGGAAGGCAGTTCCTACGCTCGTTTATTGTTAACTTTGTAGTCACACCGCAATGAGTGCATTCACTAATATTATGTGACCGTGGCACAATTAGTCATGTGAATAAGGACAAGAGGTCTGGGTAAAATTCGAAACTAAGCAATGGAATATATTTTGTTGTACTACAAAAAGCCGTGGGTCCACTCTAAAGTGGCACTGGAGCTATAAAACTAGGGTTTCTTTGAGTTTGTTGAGCTCTGGTTTCCTGTTTCTCTGTGAAACTGAGACACATAATATTTTTGTTTGGAGGAAAGGGGGAAAACAATAAAGACCCTACCTGTCCAGACAATTTCAAAATTATATTCTGCAAGTGGGTTTAAACAGAGATAAGAGCTTCAGCACCGCTGCTGCTCAAGCTCTTGGCACTTTGGCTGTGCCTCAGCTGGCCAGGGAGGATGCTGCAAACAGGGGGTGCAAACCGGGAGGCGATGAGGCTGGTGGGTACCCCCAGACCCTCCCCAGCCCTGCCAGAGACTACAGAAAGGGAGCATCTCTCTGGAGGCGGCCCGCCGGGAATTTCTGATCACCTCCAACAATTTGTCCTGCAAGTCTGTCAGCAGTCAAAGAGATGGAAAACTAATTGCCCCATCTCAAAGTCATTTTCTTTTGCTAATGGTCTGGTTTTCTCACACTTGTAATTGGAGTAGGAAGCAGCATAACTTCCTTATTAAATCACATGTCTTGACCACGTATTTTTTCCGTAGAGTTAAACCTTATTCATCTTAATCCTATTCCACCAGTTTGCTAGAGATTTATTGTGAATAATCTTTGAATGTTTTAGTACTTAGCACCTTATTTCTACCCTGATGCACAACTCTAATGAGTCTTTTTATAATTTTTTTTAACTGAATATTTTTCTTTTTTCCAGCAAAACCCACAGATAGCTAAAAGAACTGTGTCATAGCATTATTTTTTTTCTATTTTGTGTTTTCAGAGTTGACAGCTATATCATAAAATTTATTGGAAGGTTGATGCCTAATGCTGGACAAACAAAGTCTCTGCATGGGAAGGATTTCTTCCTCCCTCCGCCCCCAAGGCAGTTAGAAGTTACACGAGTTTATATAAAGATCAAATTATATTTAAATAGCATTAAGTCATGCAAAGGGTATTACTGTTCGCTGATGTCTCCACAAATCATGCCTTTCACTTATGTAGGACCAGGATGTGGCTTAGACCACCCAATAAAAAAAAAAGAGTAAAATTTAAGGCTTGCAAAAGCAGCACTGTAAAAGTAGTGTAAATCTATAAAGCTTATTGTCCTTGTTTCTAGATCATTATGCTTATGCTGTTCTAGAGTATATATCCTTTGCTTCCATCTAGTTTACTAGGAGATCCAGGTTGCTCTGTGCCTCTGACCTTTCCTCTTCATTATTTCTCTGTCCACCAATCTTTGTGTCATCTGCAAATTCGATCAGCAATGATTTTTGGTTGTATTCTTTTTTTTTTTTCCTACCAGGTTCCTGAAAGGTCTAAAACACAATCTGTGCAGGACTCCGTCAGCAGCACTCCCATATAGTAGTGAGTGCCTGTTTACAATTACATTTTGAAACCTATCAGTTAGCCAGCTCTTAATCCATTTAATGTTGTGTCTGTTGTATTGATTTTACATCGTTTGAGCTTCCTGATCAAAGTATTATCTGGTACTGAGTCAAATGTCTTACAGAAATCTAAGTATATTAAATTATCACTATTACTTTTATGAATCAGATTTGTAACCTCATCAAAAAAGATAGGAAATTTTCTCTGACAAAGTCTATTTTCCATAAATCCAGGGTGATTGGCATTAATTGTATTATTCTCCTTTAATGCAGTGTTAATCAAGTTCTCTCTCTTTTCCTGTTTCATTTTACCATGGACTGCAGTCCTGCTGACAGCCTTACGGTGGACTCAGGTCTCATTAATCCTTTTAAGATATTGCCACAGCATATTTTTTCCTTTCAGCCCTCTGGAACTTTCCCAATATTCCAAGAATTACTGAAAATTAGCTTTAGCATACAGATAGACGTGGAGGAAAGGAAGCATAAAACACTATTATTATTCCTTTCTTTCTTGGAATAGATACCAGGACGATTGCCATTTCCCTAAACCCGCTGTGTCCAGCGTGAAGTCACAGCACAAGAGATGATACAAGGAACCCTTCTTTTTTTGCTGAAGAAATCACTTCTTTGGCAGCCTGTCCAATTTTCCCGGCCGGTGGGGTGAAAAGCCAGATGCAAACATGTGTCTGTCTTTGCAGCAGTCTCTGCAGCCTAAGGATGACTGTGGTTACTGGGATTGCCTGGGAGGAATAGAGACATTTCTTAGAGCAAGAGCAGGAAGTTTGCATCAGACATAAAAAAAAATGCCTGAATCTGCACAGGTTTTAGCCCATTTTTCAGGTTGCCTTGTAGGATTTTTTGATTCAAGCTGAGAAAGTTGATTACTGACCTAAATAAATTGAAGTGGCTGAAAAGCATGTCATTGTACCAGTGGATGTGACATGGGCTATGACTTCTTTCGGGGAAAAAAAAATCAGATAGATAGTCAATTATCTGCACAAAGGCAGAAAAGAAAGTAAGTCCCGAAGCACTTGAATTTTGTAAATCTTTGAGTTGAAAATAACTTTTTTGCTAGCTGAAATGTTATTTCTGGCACTCCCTGCGAGGAAATGGAGTGGGAGCCGCAGAGCCTCAGAGCATTACACAGGCTGCTTATTGATCGGCAGCCTTAGCTACTGACGAGAGAACGAGAGGCTGCCGGGCAGCCAGAGGCTCCACAGCCCCTGGCGTGGGCACAGAATTTGCTACCTTGCACAGGACTTGGGCTTTGCTAGATTAAAAATTATCATCAGACAAGACAGGAAAACAGGTTATGCTGAAGTGCTGAGAGACAAATGGCAGCCATCTTGATGAACTGCTCAAGGGCCTCTGTGGAAGAACTGGACAGCTGAAGTGACAATAATACGAGAGATGTTGTGCAAAGTGAACTTAATGGAATGCGTCCCATTTCATACACTGAGCTGCCCCACCCCACTCCCCACCCCGTGTTTTAAGAGATCAGTAATGCATAGGCTCAACTTCCTAGAGTGCTGCAGAGTTCTTCAAGAAGACACTTCAAATTCGATTTACATGTCATTTGGTAGGCAAAGCCAAGAAAATTCAGGCCATGTTCTGGAGAGAAGAAGTGTAAATCACCTCCGAACTCAAAGCCATGGAGCACTAGTTAGGCTGGTGTAGAGCCTGAATCAATAAACTTTACGGAGAGGCAGTTTTCCCTCACTCGTGAATCTCTGCCACTAACAATCGGTTGGTTTATAAGGTGTGTTTACCTTAAAATCTGTTGCAGACATTATAAAGAATCAAGCCAAAGACTCTTTAGATTTCTTTAATAACACGGATTTGAACCATTTAACTTTTTAATGAAGAAATGTAGCTTTCAAGATGCTAGACTACTGCATTTTGTTAGCTTAAAGGGTGAAAATGAAAAAAATCCATTTGATTTAGCATAGTTTTACACAGAAAGCTTTGATCATTAAAAAGTTGCAGTTTATCGAAAAAACCTGATGTGAACAGCAAATTTTAAATGCTCCAAAATAATCTTCTTTGCAAGCTTTCATAAGGCTGCATTTTAATAATTCAAAGTGATTTTTTTTTGCCAGACCCACAAAATTTCTTCCTATTTTCTGATCAGTCAAGTTGAAATATACTCTTACTGACATGTAATGTCTGTGCTCTTAGCAATAGCAGACTTTCTGGGTGGAGAGCAAAAACCAGCCAGACAAAAAGGTAAGTGTCTGACAGGAATGGGTAGGGTGTGACGCCAAAATGCATGCATTACCCACTTTTCAAGGCTTACTTTGAAATTCACAAATACTATGAGGCTTCAGCTCATGCTGAGTCTAAAAAAATCAGAGAAAAATATGATTGCTTCACATACCTTCCATCAAGATGCAAGACTGCAGTGTGAGAGACAATTCACACCAACACTAAGACCTTCCCATGGATTTCTTGGTATGTGGTCTTTACCATTCTGTGAAAAACCTAAGGTGAGAGCAACCTGCATAACATTCTTGCTGAGCAGTCCCTGAATAGAGACAATCAGCCATCACAGTAAAGTCTGTATAGAGAAATAATGCTTAAACAGCAGTCCTAGAAGGTCAGCTTTTGAAGTTGCTACACATTTAAAGAAAACGGACCAGCATGTTCTTATGAATGAAACAAAAATCTTCCCAAAGTGCTGGCTGTGATTTTATGCTGCTTGTGTAATCATACTGAAGCAAAATCTAAGAAATGCCTCCACAGTATAATTATTCCTTACTGCTTGTTACAATGTGGAGGAGTTAAGGTCAAATTCTAAAATTTCCAACTGATCATTTTGACAGAAATATTTTTAGCTACTATTATTTCATAGCCAGGCTGGTGGGACTGAATGGGTTTCTAAAACTGCAAAGACAATGCAAAGACCTGAGGTTCACTTTTCCTGTTGTGGAAGACATAAATGGCTCTCATTGGAGGCATCTTACATGAAGGCAAACGTTGCAACCCCTCTAGCAACACGTCTAGAGAGACCTTCTGTTAGTGAGGAATGAAGCCTTAGGGAAAGCTGTTTCCATACCTGCCAATATCTACAAGGTTTTTTTCTGGACTGTGCCTCAGGTGTTGGAAGGGACAGAGCCGAGGCGTCCACAAGAGTGTATCCGTTAGTCTTTTCTCCCACAGAAATGCTGAAAAATGAAGTTGAAAATGAAGCCTATCAGTACTCTGCTTCTTGGTGCATATATTCCTGCTCCAGTTTCCAAAGACCTGCCTATTATGCAGTTTACTTGGTTAGTAGGTAAAAGAAGAGATTTAGCATAGGTGTGTGCGTGTGTGAAATTTTTTTAGTACTATGACTAAGCAAATGCCATCACTTGAAAGACTCTTGTTGTTTCTGATTTTTGTTTACTAGCTGCTTTTCTTCCCAAAAGATACTCCATGCTTTGTTACCTAAACTCTGATTACAGACCTGCAGGGAGTAGACCTGTGCATGAGTGAACTCCCCTCCCCAGTCTGAACAGTGTTCCATGTTTGAAAGACCTGTAGTTAGCAATGTATTTATGAGGACTCATGGAATCACTAATGTAAGTCAGTAGCTGAAAGCTCATTTATGTCTAATTCAAATAACAGGAGCTTTGATAATACATTTCTCCCTTTTTTATTGTAGCATATTATTTAGCCTTATTGAGAGAGGAAAAGCAACCTGCCTGAAAGCAAACAGAGGTCTGAGATAAATAATTGAATAGATTCTGATCTTGAAATATTTTCTTATGCAATGCTCCCTGCCTTTTGAGAACTTTGTGTGAAATTCCACCATTAAGATGAGGTAGTAGTTTGCATTTACTTCACATGGAATAAAATCAGTCCTCAAGGTGCAAAGCCAGAGTGAAGCTGCAAAACTAGAAGAAACAGTGGTCAAGATGCACAATTAGCAGATCCAGTGCTAGTCGCTTCAGATGTTATGAGCCAACACAGCTGGTTGTCTTTTTGGTTAGCACCTTCTATCACGGAGGGAAACTTCTTCATAAAATACTAGGACAATGGTTGAATCTCTTGGGAAAGCCATATAAATTCATTAAAAGTCATCATGCATCTACCATATTTTTTTTTAATTAAAAAAATGCAGAACATATAAACACAAGTGAATTTTCCTCTTTGCCTATTCTTCAGCTTCCCCTCTCCCCCTGCTTTTTTTACCTCCTCCTGCCTCAAGCCTGAGAAGAAATTACTGAGATCAGTCCATTATAAAAAGATTGCACATAGATTAACAAACAGAGGATTTATGGAGAACTCAAATTTGTAGAAGAATGAGGACTCATTTAAGGGCATTTGGAAGCCTTTTATGGGTTATATATACAAAACAGATGTTACATCTTAGGAAGACTTGTAACTCATTGTTATTTCCTACTTGACTATGGGGTGGGGGAAAGGCTACATTTTATAGTGTTGTGAACTAAGTCAAATTTTTTTTCCACACAATAGAGTTCCTTCCCTTCCCTTCCTTGTCTCTGTTGGGGTGTGTGTTCTCAATTACAGAAGATAGCACATCTTATGACAAATAGCTATTTTTTCACAAAAGGAACAATTATTCAAAAGCCACCAAGACCAACAAAGAAGAACAGGGGTATGAACACAATGCCTTGGTTCTAAAAAAGCAACTTCTTATTTAAGTGGAAACCACAGAAATATCGATAGGAACCATGTTAACTCTTCTTTGGGAATAATCCACCATTTGGCTGATACAAAACAGGACTGAGGTTTGCGATTTCTCCTTGTTGGACTGATTCGGGACCTTGTTAGGTCTTCACTTAAGTCAGCTGAAAAATGACCTGTTTGTCAGAATAATGCCTGTGAACCTTGATTTTTTCAAGGATGCCCTGGGCATGGTTACTCTATATGAGGTCTGGGGTGTGCTGTCTCCAGAGATTCCTCTATCGGTAACAATTCTCTTCTGACCTGCTTTGTAAACTTTCCTCTGAGATTACACGCAGGGTCTGTAGGGCCAAGGGTGGGACATCCCTTTGGGTTTCCACATTAAGCCCAGACCCATCATGGGGAAAATTTTTAATTGCAATGACCATTTATCCTTCAAAGACCTTGCTCCTTCAAAAACCTTGCTACCCCTCCACTTTCCTTAAGGCAATTTGTATATCCCAGAGAGCTGGCAGAAATCCTCAAAGAAAAGCTAACTTGATACTCAGATGCAGTGCATTGAAGGGAAATTTTTGTTTTCTGTCTTTATACTTGCATTTCCTGCCACTAGGTTTGCTCCAGGAGTCTCCTTTTCATTTACGCTTTTTAACCTAGCTATGATTCTAATTGGCAGCTTGCCTTTTCTGGAGTGCTGCCATTTATTCCTTATATTTGCTGATCTCTGTTAAAGTGTGTTGAACTTTTAATTTGGAGGATCTGGTTTTTATCTATGACTTTTACCAGCTGATTGCTTGTCGGTGCATAGTGGCTAGCTGTCAGTAGCTAATTCCTGTGTTCCTAACACTTTTTGTTACAGAATTAATGGTCTTAAAAGAAACATATTATGAGCAAGTTTTCCTTTTTTTCTTTTTAAGGAGGATTTATTTGACATCTTTTTCCCAGGGTTAAATTCAGTCGTGGTATATGCCAATAATAGTATGCATTTTCTTTCCATGACTTCAAATATTGTAAAATTTGAAGGGACTAAGATGAAAAAGTGATCTAGGAATTAGAACAAAGTGATCTTGGAATTGCGACAGAAGAAGGAGATTCAAAAAACTCATATTTTGTTTCTTTATCTAACATTGAATTGGTGTTTTACTAGTCCAAGACCCAAACCTCTCTGCCTTTGCACTTAAATTTGTAAATGAGACTTTATAGTTTTCATTTTGTAGATAGGTTTTTTTTTGTTTCTTTGGGGAGATTATTATCTCTTATTATATTATAAACATATATCAAGGGCAAAAGAGCATTTTTAGGTGTGATTGTTCTATGTGTTATTTATTACACACTGAGACTTACGGATTTCCAAAACGACTGAGCCACTGCACAACTTCTCCAGGCATCCTGGGCATAGTTAAGATATGTTTCTACACATGTCATTCTAGTCCTGTTAATGGCTGCTCTTACAATCATATTCTTGTAACGTTTATGGGCAAGTAACCCTCCCATATGTCTGAAAAACTCAGGCTCTTTGAGAAGAAAGAAGGGAATTTGATTGGACTCACAGAACTGATCAAGTGTTTCATTAGGATTTTGTTGTTGTTGTCGCTTGCTTGTTGCCATTGTAAATAGCTGTGGTTGTTTATTTGCCTGAGTTGGAGAGTATCCTAAATGAGGTAAAGAAAATTTTGGGGTGATTATAGCTTGATAGAGGTATATCAGGGCTGTGGGTCAGATTAAATGTTTGGAGAGGAGTCCTGGTTTCATCTGGGATGGAGTTAATTTTCTTTCTGATAGCTGGTGTAGTGCTGTGTTTTGGATTTAGGATGCAAATAGCGTTCATAACATACTGATGTTTTCAGTTGTTGCCAGGCAGTCAAGGATTTTTCAGCTTCTGATGCTGGCCTGGCCTGCTAGGTGCACGGGAAACTGGGAGGGGACACAGCTAGGGCAGCTGACCCAAACTGGCCAAAGGGATATTCTATTTCTGATGACATCATGCACAGTATACAAGCTGGGGGAGTTGGCCGGGGGGCAGCGATCGTTGCTCAGGGATGGTCTGGGTATTGTTCATCAGGTGGTGAGCAATTTCACTTGTGCATAATTTTTTTGTGTTATTATTATTATTATTATTGTTGTTATCTCTTCATTTGCCTTCCTATTAAACTGTCTCAATCTCAACCAATGAGTTTTCACTTTTTCCCATTCTCCTCCCCATCCCACGGAGGGGGAGGTGGGTAGTGAGTGAGCAGCTGTCTACTGCTTAGTTGCCTGCTGGAGTTAAACCTTTTTGGTGCCCAACACAGGGCTTGAAGGGCTTGAGCAGCAAAATCTGTCAGAAAATCTGATGTTTGTGAATTGCCTGCTCCTGCTGCACAGGAATGCTAGCTGGAAAGAAGAAGCATCCATGGCAATCCTTGCTCTGAGGGATGGCCTGTTAGGATGGAGGGTTGCAGGCAGGCAGGGTGAGTTCCCTTAGCAAAAGAGAAGCCTTTGCCAAAACTGGGGCTGAAGAGATCCAGAAGCCTTCTTGAGTATTTATTGAGGTTTTCATGTTCTACTCCATGAGTGGATCATTAAAATAGATTTTTATCTCACTAGGTAATCCTGTGCAATGTGTTATATGATTCATAAAGACAGCAGAAGAATTAAGATAGTCTTGAAACTATTGTTCAAGACTAATCAAGCATGACTGATTTTAATCGTAGCAGCTTTTTTGCCATTATCTTGGGCAAATATTGTTTTTCTAAATATTTACTCTCAGCCTGTGTAAGAAATTATTGAGAAGTGCTTGCAGAAAGTTACTTCACTTGGTGAAAATCTTCAAGTGCTGCTGTAAGTTTCTTCACCAACACTTGTGATGAAATACATAACCTAGCTGAACTGGATCCTAAATCCAGACAGTATATATGACTTTGTAGTGTTTTACAGCGCTAAGGATGACACTAATTTGACATACAACCTGACTCACCAGACTGACAAAATGCTGGAGGATGACAGAAAAAAGTAGAATATATAACCACCTTGGATGTATCAAAGCTATCAGATTGCCCAGGTCCTGCAGTCCTAGGAACAAACAGACTGACCTCCTGTATGGTCTGCATTGGCTGGAGAACTGACTCTTTGGATTTCCTGGAAGTACATCTTTCTCAAAAGAAGGAATGAACTGAGGTTGATATCTTCTTGAAATATATGAGCTTGAAGAACACTTCTTCTTCTCATCTGATGCTTCAAGACTGTTGCTCCCTTTTCCTTTTTTTGATCTGTCCCTACACCACCTCCTTATACTCTGAACTGTTTCAGCACCACTGACATAATTATCAAAATATTATTTATTATGGTTCAGTCCAGCTTCAGCCACAGAGAACCAGCAAACTGACTGGTTTGCAAAACACGTCAGGTTCATTTCAGGTAAGCAGATGAAAACAGCTTGATGTGCTACTACCTCAACTCGAAGAAAATCCACGCAGTGGCAATGGCCCTTAAACTTGCTGCGGTAGAGGACTTCTGCCAACCCCCAATTACAGACCCAGCTGGGTGTGCCAAGACCAGAATTTAAAGTACATCTTTGAGGGAAAAGTGTTTCAGTTCTCTGACAGAGCAAGAGTTCAATATCCACCATTTAAAAAGAGAGCAACCCTTCTCCATATTAACCAATTGCTGTTGACTCATGTGTAGGTTTGGAGTGACCATAGCCAACTTCAGTGCGTTTATTGGGTAGCAAAACAATTCAGAGCAGGCAAAGGTAAGCTGCCTATGCAGACATATTGCGTGCGTATTTTTAACGCTTTAATTCTTGAAAATGCAGGTTTTTAGCAAAGAGTTTGTCACACAATCATTTTCAAAGGAGGTGAGTTTGATGATGAAAGTTACTCTCGTCTGAGCCTAGAGCTTCTTCCAGAAGAGCACAGTGAAGCATTAAAAGAGTACCTCATTGTCACTTGGGTAGTTGAAACTCTCAAGCAGCATCTGCTGGGGATTGCTTTGCTTATTCTAAGTAGTACTGCCATGATAAGAAGGACTGCAGTGCTGTATTTATAGCTTGTCTCTGCTCCTGGACTACACAAGTAATTTCTGCCTCATCTCATGAAATCACAAAACTTCTGGCTGTTGAAGAGTCATTTGTTTCACGGAGAGGTGAACAGTGATGACGAGGGTGGAGGAGATTTACAATGGTATATAAGGATCTACAAAAGTAGTTGCCTTTGCACTGTTTGCTTAAAAAATCATTAAGATGACAGGGATCAGCTAAAATTACTCCCAGCTGAAAGATGTAAGTAACCCCTTAACTGCACTCTGGTTTTCCCAGAGAAATCTACTGTGTGAAATAAGACTTGCAAGGACTACCAGGAGCAGCAGGCTTTGCTCTTTCCTGTCTCAGCCAAGTGTTAATTTTTTTTTTTTTTTACTTGAAAGTAAAGTCAATTTAAAGTACTGCCTGTAGAAAAAAACTGTTGGCAATTTATTTATCTGGGCTGGTGAACACGGGGCCTATGAGATCCTAAACTAATTTATGGTTCTGTTAGTCAAAATCAACAACTTAAACTTTACCTGCAAACTCACAACACATAGTATAGTTTGTGGAGTGCTGGGATAGTATTTACTGCAGGGTATTCGGCATAGCAATCAGCTTTGTATGCTCTGAGACAGCTTCAGTTTGTATATGGATTCAAGCTGTAAATCTCTGAGCACTTGTTTTAGGAGCATAACATCAGCACAACTATGTCTGCCTCTGAAAGAACTGTCACCGTGTCCTGCCTGAGCCTTGATAACCAAACAGGGGTGCTTGTTTCTTCTTACTCAACAGTGCATGGTCATGAGCTCCCTTTTTCTACACTTGTACTATTATGGCCATCTATAAAATCAGCATTGCTGAAAAAGCATAAATTCTGAGCACTTAGCTCTTCTAGAATTCACAGTATGATCTCTGGCATTCTTTGTAGTTGTGATTGAACTATTAGGGAAATGGTATTATTCATGTCTTCCTTAGATTTAAAATTACCACTTGCGAAAAATAATGACTTAGTTTCCCCTCACCCCAGTTCTCCTTTGCATATGAGTTTCGCTGGAATGGATGATGATGTTAGTAAGCCTTTTGGTCGGGTATGTAACTTGGGCATTTAGCATTTGAGTTCTACTTGTTTGAGTAATCAATCTCTTTTAGCTTTACATACTTCCATGCTACTACTTATTGTAAAGGAAAACCATAATATTCTAATAAATCTGTGAAACTGATTTTTAACTTCAACTAGGTCTTACTAGAAGCTGAGCTCAGAATAGCCTTGTTTACTTGAGAACTTTACAAGTAAGATTCAGACTGTTTAAATGTAGCTGTGTAGAGGTTTCTTCTGTAGCTGATAGACTTGGCTAGAAGGTGATTCTTTTCCCTCTGAGTTAAGGGCCCAGCTGTGTTAGATATTTATCTCCACACTTTAAAGAGGGAGTTCAGATGATAATCTCAAGAAACATACATATGCTCAAATAACTTAGTTTTGTTCCTGGGTCTGGACCTTGATTGCCTGCATAATGAGTCACAGATCACAGGCTATGACCAGTTTAGAAAAACCTGCCAGAGACACACATGATTATAGATTTCTGCATTAGGTACCGCTTTTAAAATCTTCTTGTAGTGATGTTAACTTGAGAAACAAGTGACTGGAATCTATCAGTTTTGTTTGATGTAAAATCCAGTGTTTATAATACTGATTCAAGTTTTTCATCTGGCAAGTATCTTTTCTTTAGTGACTATAAAATTTGGATGAAAGGTTAGCTGAAATATTTCATTCTTCTACCTGATAAGAATAAAAAAACTCAGATTAAATTGTAATAAACATGGTAAAATAATAAGGAAATGGAAATTTTCTGTTCCAGGGCTCTTGTTCTTACACTTTGCCTCAAAACATACACCTGTTGTTGACAATATTTTTCTGTTATTTCTCTATTAAAATTGTTAGAGATAGCTTTCTTAACTGCCATTACTTTTTGAGCTCAGAAACCTATATTACAAATAATTTTTTTAAAATTTATAAAGGGGAATTTAATGATTCAGGTGGACTTCTACCATGTCTTTAGGTAAGATCGCTTTATACTTACTCAATAGTTCAGGCTACATTTATAGTGCACTTATAGCAGCTGAATAATGGAGATCAGTACACATCCTTGTTGAAAAGTGTTAAGATTTTTTCCACTGGAATATACTATCCCAGATGGTTTTGGCATTGACAGGATAGGCAGCTTTATTAATATATATGACAGCATCTTGTTAACTGCACCTTACTTTTTATTGTAAAGAATTGATAGTAAGGCCAAGGTGATTTCAAGAAAACAAATAAATGTGAACTCAAGAGTTTCAGAAACTTTTAGTGAAACCTAAAAACATGTTCTATTTGTAGTTCAGTAGAACATTAAAAGCTATAAAAACAATGGCTTTGTGTTCTTACCATGGGTTAAATATCTCAAGCATTTTGGGCGAAGCCAGTCAGCTAGCTTTTCCTTTTTTTTTTTTTTATCAAATGCACCTTGGTTCAGTTTCTGGGTGACTGCATCAGAAGCAATGAAAATTCAGGATACCTGTGACAGTCTACAATAGAGATGCAAAATTATCCTTTCATTGCTATCTCTATTTAAAATTCAAAAGAGAGCAAGAGAGGAATATCACTTCTTCAGTCAAGGCAAAGTAACAAGCCAGACCTTGAGGCTGTCTAGGACATCCAGTCAGGAACAGCAGAAAACAAGACTAGAGACTGGCCTACCTACAACGTAGTTCAGGGCAGATCTGGACACCCAGGCATGAATTTACATGGAACTTCTGGGATACGTGCAGGGGGACAGGATGGTCAGGGCCAGAGTTTAAGCCTTGGACCAGGTTAAGATGGTCAGGACCATAAAGACCTGTGTACTCTGACAGATAATACTTTCACCAAAATGCTTTTTCACCTAGGTTGCAGAAGCAATGCTCCGTTTCCTTCCTAACTCTCATTTACCCTTGATGCAGTCCAAACCAGAAATACTCTTTCAAATGTTGTCCTCCACTATCGTCTTCCTCTGTTCTCCTGGATGGCTTACAGGTTTCAAATTTTTTCTTCAGCAATTCTGTTCTCGGTAAGGCTCTCCTGAATGCTTAGGTTTTGGTGAGTGTTTCTCAGGGGTTTCTCTTTGACTTGCCCACCTTCGTCTTACCTTCAAGCAGCAGAATCCACAAGCTCACACTCAGCTTCTTTTTCAGCCTTGATAGTTCACAGATCTTATCCTATTCAGGTTGCTTTTCCCTGCTTTATGTCCAACTCCAGCTTGTCTTTCTCACATCTCTTTGTGAATGTCTGCCTGTCTGCTTAAGGTCAACAGAGTAGAAAAAGGCCTTCCAGACCTTTACTAAGCAGATATCACTGATGAAATAGCAGGGAATAGCAAGGAAACACCACTGCCTTGCCTGCCACTATATCCACAAAATCGGAGTATGGAGGAAATTTGCAGATTATTTCTCCGCAATATTGCTAAAAAGTCTTTTCCTTTCCATCCTCACAGCTAATATTAAAATGAAGATTTACTATGACTCTTGCCAGTGTAATGACATTTTTTTTGAAACTGAAATCCTGAAAGTCCTGAAGAGCATCTACGTAGCGGACTTAGGCAATGCTTAGGCATTATTTTAGCAGCACTGGTCCTCCTTGCAAGCCCAGACACTTCAAAATTAGTATATCTTCACTTAAGTTAAAGGGACTCTGAGCCAATATGGCTGTGCCTTTATTACTAAAGAAGAAATCCAAGTGATAACCTCAGGCTTTGTGTTCGGGTGCCGTGGACTAGCCCACAGCATACTTCTGAGTGCTACCCTCCTCTGTAAGAGGTTTGTATTGTAGGGAGAATAGTAAAAGACAAATTAAAGAATGACCTGGCACTTAGGTAGCATGGACAAGCAGAGGCCAGCTGGCCCTCTTCTATTTAGCAGTAATAGTTTGCATGGCTGGAAGATATTGTGTTAGGTACCATTAACATTATCCTAAATTATGTTATAAGGTATGTGGCAAATGAATTGGAAATTGGAAAAGAAATACAGTTCAGTACAGGTTAAATATTCTCACTGAGGAGAGGAAGGGAAGTGGGGGAATATGCTAAAAATACCATGCAAAAGTGTCTCATTTAACTAAACTGAATAAAAGCTTATCAGCCATATTTCTTCTTTCATTTGGATGGGTACTTAGCAAGTTAGATAAATATACACCTACACCTCTCGTCTGTTTTCGATTACACTGATATGCTACTGAAATTGTTTGTGGTGTTGCTAATAGTAACAGCGATGAGAATTTGAAGAAAACTCAGTTCAGGTTGCTGAAGTAATTTGCCTTAGACACTGTTTCTCTAGCTAGGGTTTTTAGTTAATATTCACAGAAGAAATCAGTTCTGTACACTCAAAGTGCTTGTCCTACCAAATATAAATTCGTGTTTTCGTACTAGGAGGGCTGCTAGTATTATGAACAATACTTTATTCAGAAAGCTAACTCTCAAAAAAGGAGCACTCATTTCCTCTTCTAGTAATTGTGTAGAGGAGAATTGTATTATCACAAAGTCCATTTGGCAAAGCAGACATAAAAGCTAGTGGTCATTGCTGTGCCATTCCAGTTGATGCTATCAGCAAGCTCTTTTGTACAGTGCTTCAGTAAATGCTTTTTTCTTTCAAATCCTCAAATCAGTATTGTTTCTGAGGGTTTTTTTTTTTACAAATTCAGTTCAAAATGATTAATTGTTAGAGGTTATAACGAGTGGGTTTTTGTGCAGCTTTTTGTGAGCAATAAAAATGAGGAAGACGGGAATAAGTGAAGCTGGTACTTTGTTTCAATAACAACATAACCACTTTAAAATAAATTAGCTATTGTGGCCCCTACCTAACCAAACCCCGAAGAGTTCTCCATCCAAGTTATTTCCTTTCCCTGTGCAGACCTGGTTTTGCTCTTAAATCGTTATGTGTGAAAGGTAAATGATTCTTTTAATGCATTGTAGGGAGATATCTGGGCAGCACCATTAATTTTTTCTATGTGGCTGGAAAATAGTAGGCAGTGTACGACTCCTATTGAGTATGATTTAGGTGGCACAGCTGGTCACCAGCCTGGAGCTTGACTTTGAGAAGGCACCTCTGGTGTGGAGAGTTTATGTCTGTGAGGCAAACCCAGCATATGTGCACACACACACAGAGGAAAGAAGAAAAAGAGGCTGCCACTCTTGGGTAAACACGCAGAGAACAGGGTGCTTTATTAGAAACTGCACAGAATTATATCGACACAGAGGTTTGCTGGTACTTTTGGATTTGCTCTGATGATATGAACAGATGGAACATAAGCTTGCCCAGGAAAGAGGGTACTGAGGTTTAGCTGTTGCTTGCTCCACTCCTAGGGGATATCACACTAGTCTAGACAGCACAAGCACAGTCGACTCCAAGAGAAAACACCCGGTTTTCTCTTGAAAAGTCATTATTTCTGTGAAACTGCAAAGGTAACTTCTTAGTAGCTCAATACACAGAGAACTGTAGTGTATACAGTTTGTGTATGTCCCTAGGGCAATGGAAATGCCCTTTGTAGTCCTAACACTGTAAAATATAAACTCTGAACAATGAGAAAGAAGAATGAGACGGCCATTTCCTGGACAACATAGAACAAAACCCTTTTTTATGATGTTAGAATAAAATGAGGCTCCTCTATTTCTGAGCATTAAATTAAGAGTCAGAAAATACATTACTGCTTTGAAAGAAGTCAGGAGAATGCCATAAAAGAACCTGCTGAACTTGAAACCCTCATACTGATACTTTCATCAATACAGGTCATGTGAGCAAGTGGCAATACATGAATGGATTTCCAACCTTGCTGCTACAGAGCAAACATGATGTGATTTGGTACTGTTGTATATATTCATGCTGTTGGGGTAATAGTAATTATTGGCCAGTTTTTGTACTGGTAACATTCCAGCAGTGCAATTTCTATCCACCATTGTGAGATGATGTTGCTGTAGAAGAAATGAGGTCCAGAAAAAAAACCCCAATAGCACTTAATTGAAAGAAGTCATTTGGGAGAAAGAAAAGATGCCATAAAATACCCGTCAAAGGTAGATAGTACTGTAAATGGCCAATAAAGCTTAGCACATTCTGCACAGTTATAGTTTAAAGATGTTCATACATCTTCAGCAGCCTGCTTACCTGATCATTGTGCTGCTAGGTATTTCCATTTCAAAATGACTATTACTGGAATTCAAATTGAAAGTCCAGCCAAGTCTGGTCAATGTATAAAATATTGCCTACTAAATAAAACTACATTCTAATATTACACATGAAAATGTGGAGAAAGGCCAATGTCACTCCAATCTTCAAAAAGGGCAAGAAGGAGGACCCAGGGAACTACAGGCCGGTCAGCCTCACCTCCATCCCGGGAAAGGTGATGGAGCAGCTTATCCTGGAGGCCATCATCAAGCAAGTGCAAGAAAAGAAGGTTATCAGGAGTAGTCAGCATGGATTCACCAAGGGGAAATCATGCTTGACCAATCTGATAGCTTTCTACGATGACATGACTGGCTGGGTAGACGAAGGGAGAGCCGTGGATGTTGTCTACCTGGACTTCAGCAAGGCTTTCGACACAGTCTCCCATGATATCCTCCTAGGGAAGCTGAGGAAGTGTGGGCTGGATGAGTGGTCGGTGAAGTGGATAGAGAACTGGCTGAATGGCAGAACTCAGAGGGTTGTCATCAGCGGCGCTGAGTCTAGTTGGAGGCTGGTAACAAGTGGTGTCCCCCAGGGGTCAGTACTGGGCCCAGCCTTGTTTAACTTCTTCATCAATGACCTGGATGAAGATTTAGAATGTACCCTCAGCAAGTTTGCTGATGACACCAAACTGGGAGGAGTGGTAGACACACCAGAAGGCTGTGCTGCCATTCAGCGTGACCTGGATAGGCTGGAAAGCTGGGCAGAGAGGAACCTGATGAGGTTCAACAAAGCCAAATGCAGGGTCCTGCACCTGGGGAGGAACGACCCAATACACCAGTACAGGCTTGGGGTGGACCTGCTGGGGAGCAGCTCTGTGGAGAGGGACCTGGGTGTCCTGGTGGACGACAGGTTAACCATGAGCCAGCAGTGTGCCCTGGCTGCCAAGAAAGCCAATGGGATCCTGGGGTGCATCAAGAAGAGTGTGGCCAGCAGGACGAGGGAGGTTCTCCTTCCCCTCTACACTGCCCTAGTGAGGTCTCATCTAGAGTACTGTGTCCAGTTCTGGGCTCCCCAGTTCAAGAAAGATGAAGAGCTACTGGAGAGAGTCCAGCGGAGGGCTACAAGGATGATGAGGGGACTGGAACATCTCCCCTATGAGGAGAGGCTGAGGGAGCTGGGCTTGTTCAGCCTGAAGAAGAGAAGGCTGCGAGGGGACCTTATAAATGCTTACAAATATCTGAAGGGTGGGTGTCAGGAGGATGGGGCCAAGCTCTTTTCAGTGGTGCCCAGAGACAGGACAAGGGGCAATGGGCACAAACTGAAGCACAGGAAGTTCCGTCTGAACATGAGGAAGAACTTCTTCACTCTGAGGGTGACAGAGCACTGGAACAGGCTGCCCAGGGAGGTGGTGGAGTCTCCTTCTCTGGAGATATTCAAGACCCGCCTGGACAAGGTCCTGTGGAGCTTGCTGTAGGTGACCCTGCTTCGGCAGGGGGGTTGGACTAGATGACCCACAGAGGTCCCTTCCAACCCCTACTATTCTGTGATTCTGTGACAAGCAAACAGAGTCCTTAGTTTGGTTTGATTGGCCACTATGTCTCTTGTATTTACAGGTCTCGTGTGTGAATAAATGGTTTTATTAATTGTGCAGATCCCCACTGGATGCTCTGATGTACATTTTGAACATGATTTCTCAGAAGAATTAACCTAGCACTTAATTCCAATCTACAATTCAAATTTCTACTTGCCTTTTGGGCAGCAGATCTCAAGTTTTGGAATTATTCCATATTCTCTACAGAAGGCACTAGGTAAACCGGAGAAAATGCTCATCTTGGAAGGTGAATGTTGCCCTTTAATATTACAGTTCTTGTCTACACTTGAGTTTTCTTTGCTTCTGTTCACTGACATGTGTAAGTATTTCTTCCAGAAGTTCGACTGAGACATTGACATCGAGTCAACATCAGCGACATCGAGTGTACCCTCAGCAAGTTTGCAGATGACACCAAGCTGAGTGGTATGGTCGAGACACCAGAAGGACGGGATGCCATCCAGAGGCACCTGGACAAGCTGGAGAGGTGGGCCTGTGTGAACCTCATGAGGTTCAACACCGCCAAGTGCAAGGTCCTACACCTGGGTCGGGGTAATCCCCACTATCAATACAGGCTGGGGGATGAAAGGATCGAGAGCAGCTCTGCTGAGAGGGACTTGGGGGTACTGATAGACGAAAGGCTGGACGTGAGCCGACAATGTGCTCTGGCAGCCCAGAGAGCCAACCGTGTCCTGGGCTGCATCAGGAGAAGCGTGGCCAGCAGGTCGAGAGAGGGGATTCTGCCCCTCTGCTCTGGTGAGACCTCACCTGGAGTACTGCATTCAGCTCTGGAGCCCTCAGCACAAGAAGGACATGGAACTGTTGGAGCAGGTCCAAAGGAGGGCTACAAAAATGATCCGAGGGCTGGAGTACCTCTCCTATGAGGACAGGCTGAGAGAGTTGGGCTTGTTCAGCCTGGAGAAGAGAAGGCAGCGGGGGGACCTGATTGCAGCATTTCAGTACTTAAAGGGAGCCTATAGGGAAGATGGGGACAATCTTTTTAGTAGAGACAGCAGTGACAGGACGAGGGGTAATGGTTTTAAACTAAAACAGTGTAGGTTTAGGCTAGATATAAGGAATAAATTCTTTACAGTGAGGGTTGTGAAACACTGGAACGGGTTGCCCAGAGAGGCAGTGGAAGCCCCATCCCTGGAAACATTCAAGACCAGGTTGGACAGGGCTCTGAGCAACCTGATCTAGTTAGTGGTGTCCCTGCTCGCTGCAGGGGGGTTGGACTAGATGACCTCTAGGGGTCCCTTCCAAGCCAAAACTTTCTATGATTCTATGATTCTATGATTGAGACCTTCTTCAAGATTCGTAGAGTCCTTTGGCATGCTTTTCTTGTCAGGAGGTACTTCACTGGAATATATGCTATGCACAATATCTGTGTGTAATATCTGTTTTTATCTAAGCTCTTAAGTGAAACATGACACTCTAAGAAGCAATCGGTGTACCTGTGTTTCTAGCTGTAAGACAGATAGTAATAGGACTTTGCTGTAGTCATTTCTTTAATAAAAGGCAAGTACATAAAATAATATGGCATAAACTTCTCTGTGTTAAAAATTATACTGTGCCTGTCACCTTAGCCACAGAATACCTAAGAAAGTGTCATCCATTTTTTAAAGAACTGCCTTTATTTTTCCTTCTCTGGATATGTCACATTCCTGGTGATAGTGGTAAGGAGTATACAGGTTGTGACTTCATATCACTGAATCCTCAGCAGCTTTCTGTGCTGATTCCCCAGCCAAACAGATGCTGGCTTAGAGGATGATGATGTCATCATTCTATGTCCTGTTATGTCCTCTGGGTCACCCTGAAGTTATTGTTAGTGGCCAGTGGGAGAACTCCCTGTTACTGTGAATCTCAGCAGGGAGAACAAAATATGTTATCTCTTTGTCTTCTTAGTGTGGCTGTATATACCTGAAAAAGCACTCAGAATTATTTCAGAAGAAAGGTCCTGTGTAGGTGCATCACCCCCGAGAACGATCTTGTTACAGTACAACCAAGCAAAGGATCAGCTGGTATCAAATCTTGTTTGCTCTTGCATGCTCATCTATCAATTTTGCAGAGTGCTATATGAAGTAAAAACTATTCATTTGAGCTTTTTTTAAAGTATGTGTAACTCTTGAATTAGTCTGATTTGCTTCAAATATATTTTGGCATCCAAGCATGTCACAGTTTTGTGTTTTGTTTCAGTAGTTATTTTATCAAATAATCAGACACCACTGAATTTGATTTAAACCTTCTCTGCTGCTCCCATAAGGTGCTACAAATCACCATTCTCCTGTGGGTAAGGTATGCATTTGGTGCTACTGGAATCTATTTCTGTCAGCAAGGAAGATACTCGTCTCTTGGATTACATTAATGATCAGTGTTCTCGTTCATGTGGGCTCCTACCAGCTGACCTGTGCATGTGAACTCCTGCCTGCTAAGATGATGAGCATCCTGCGTCTCGCAGGCTTAAGAAGTGAGATCAAATTTCCTGAATCTCTCTGGCAACTCTAATGTTCAGCCTCCAAACCCTAAGGACAAGAAGATGTAGTGTCACATCAGCATGACCTATCTTTTGGAAGGGTAGGCTTTCACATTGAATAAATGTGAAGACAGTTGGTTATTACTTCAATTTAAGGCAACATTAATATTAACCAACAATGGAATTCCAAGGAGAATGAGTGACTGCTGTTTGAATACCAAATCAAACTCTTATGACTGGTGTTGAACATTAAAATACAAAATAAAGCTGGTTATAACCTGGTGAATGTATTAGACTGGGAATTTATGGTAAGGGCACAAAGTTATTGCTTTCAGTACATGTCTGAGACTACGCCACTGAAGGAATAGTTTTTTTTCTGTCTGAAGGAAGATGTTTAATGAATATGAGGATTAAAATAGCTATGTATAATCATAATATACAAATGTACACAAGTGTTTCAATGCATGATCTTGCAGTACAAGATAGTTGAGTCCTGTCATTTATTTCATTAAAATGTTTTATTCTCAGAATCAGTCCAGTATCATAACTATACCAATTCAGCACTGTTTCTTACATGGTTTTACATTCAAAGGTCTCTTTTCCTTTTTTGCCAGTTTGTCTTAATTTTTTTGAAGGCTTCTGTGATACAGAAGTGAAGAATACACCTATCTCTTTGTTAGGTGCTAGTCTTGCCAAATTATAAAGTACAAGGTAAAACGTACGTCAGTGTGAAAAGACTGGATGCATAGTTGAGTGAATAATGAAAAATGCTTCCCATGAATATTAATTAAATTACGATACAAACATAATCAACACCATTTTATGAAAGCTTGCTGTGATAATTTAATGCTTAGAATTTACTATCACCAGGAACACTCCAAAATGTGTATTCTGAGTTGAAATGCTTGGATTGTCTGTGAAAGTGAACGTTGTTTATTGCTTGATTATACAAGATGTGCTTTACAATTTGCACTGGCCTACATAATATGAATTGTAAATACTGTAAACATCTACAGTACAAATCTACTCTGTCAGAGAGACTGAATTCACCTAAAGGACAGTCTATTTCCAGCTCACTAGTTAGTTCACACTTAGTCTGCGTGTGGGCAGCATTTGTCATCTGGCTAACACTACTTCAAAATGAGGCAAGGTATTTCTATTACAGCGTATTCTAGTCCATAACTTTATTTAATGTTACGGCACTTTTAAAGCGGAGTAAGCTATGCCATTTTTACTGACTACCAATGGAATCCACACAGGGAAATAATTTTTAAACTTTTTCATGATCATAGCTTCCTTGGCAATAAGCATCCTCATTTATTTGTGTCTGAGGAATTGCATTTCCCTGTTGTGCTCTGTGTGGAGTTATACTAGCAGTGCTGCATAGTACGTGGTGGAAAGAAACGTCCAGGCTCTGCCACTTCACTCATTCTCCTATTCACTAGAGAGCTTGATGAAAGGAATGGTATATATAAGAAGGGATAAAGGGATGAAAAGAAATGGAAAGAGCTGATAGAACCTTATAGATGCCATATAGATGCCATAATTTTCCAAGGCAGGGTCATAACCTAGGGCTTGAAGACTTTAGATGTGAGAAACTGCTTTCAACAGTCAACTCTCAACTAGAATTTTTCATAATGACCCACCTTCAGTTTTCTCCCCCACTCCAGGTATTTTGTTTCCAAAAATGGTTGATTACAAATACCCGGAATAGGTTTTCAGTGAAGGCTGCCACAGAAATGGAAAACCACCACAACCCCACTCCCGACATGGCAGACTAATTTTTACATTATTGCTCTCTGTTTAAGAACAAGACAAAGTTCTCATTTACAATGTTCATTCACAGTTACCTTTTTACTCTCTCAGGTACAAAAAAAAGAGCATTTTCATTTTGGGGTTTCCTTCTCAGAACTTCTTATGCCCTATATCTTCCAGTTATGATCTGAAGGGGACACTTCTATTGCTAAGTAAGAGGACAAGGCAGTCATTTCAAGCAATTGGCCTGAGATCACAGAATCACAGAATCACAGAATGGTAGGGGTTGGAAGGGACGTCTGTGGATCCACCCCCCCTGCTGAAGCAGGGTCACCTAGAGCAGGTTGCGCAGATCATCCACAACTTGTTCCCTCATTCTATTTTCTGCCACTCAGTTTAGCGTTCACTAAGACTAATGTGCTTAAGGAGGGTGGATGCAAACCAGCTGATGCCATTGGCCCAGGTATTGGTCTCTGGTCGTCTTATATTAATTGGTGAAGATATGGTCAGTGCTGCTTTCGCAGTAGCCCAGACTTCTACACACCACTATTTTCTACTCTACCTCCTGTTATGTTCGTTCTCAGTACTTTTTAATGAAAACTGGCCTCATAATCTTAACTCTCTTGTTTTGAGTCTTCCTCTAGTTGGTGTGTTTGCATGAGTGTCTCATTCATAAGAAACAACATGCTGACTATGAAGTCATCAGCTGTTGTTTCAAGTCTAATTACAAGTTTTTCTTCCCCAAGATTCCATATGGAAAATAAAATGTGTTCACAGTAACAAGTAACAAGAAGCTTCTTATGCCTCACTCTACCTCACTGAAACATATGTAAAATCTTTCTGTTCCCTGTCTATCAAGTAAAAAATATCGCAAGCTGGTATTCAAAGGCTCTGAAGTCCAAAACAACATCATGAGTAATTTTGAATGACAATAAATCCAAGACTTGTTACGTAATTTATTCTCCAACACCAGCAAAAGAAGGGGAAATATTTCAACCAAATTTTCACAGTCAATCACTCTTCTTTTGCTTTATTATTATGTAATGACATTTCATTTTGAAAATATTGTTTCCTCATTCTTTTTTTGAAAGGAGCAGGAAAGTACTCTTCAAGCTGCTTGTGTGAAATCATATCACATATACATTTCCAAAGAACAAGTAGAAACACTTTTAAAGTATTCTAAATGGAGCAAATGGGAGTTCTTAAGAAAATGTAACACAAAATTGTTTATAAATGCTCCAGATAGGCTATGTACAGTGATGTGAAAGCACATTCATTTTTGCAACAGACAGTCTGCCTCCTAGGCTTCTAATTTCTCTGTGTTCTTTCTTTAATTTCTCCATCTGCTACTTACTTTCTTGATCTAATTAGGAGGCCAAGGTCTAGATTTCAACAAAATTCGTACTCAGTGCTGACCTGGTGACGTTACTAAGACCAGTGGAACTGGCTTGCCATTATTTCTAATCTCAGTCATAGAAAAGTAAACAGAGCCCCTCCCAGATCTTCAGGATCTGCCCTCTAATCCCATTCATCTCTGTTAAATCTCTGTTAAATCTGTTAAATTTCACTCCTCAGCCACCTCTTCGTCAACTTCTGCACTTTCCCTAGTGGTGTCCTTTAAGTTAGAAACTTCACTTGCTTAATCACAAAACCCCCAAGTCTCTTTTGAGGACTCTTTAATGCTTGTCATCGCTTCCTATAAACTACTGTGGAGTAATAAATGCCTTCTGACACTCCTCTGTTTTGTTCCACTTTCATTCTTGCTAGATCATATCTTCTGAAAGAAGGTCCTCAAATTGTGTTATTGAATTGCTCCCTGAAAATAGGTAACCACCGAAGTTAACTCTGAATCTGTTTTTTGTGATGTCAGTATTTCTCACGGAGACTTTCTCATACTTGCATTAGACTGACATATACGGGATGCCACTGAAATGTGATCTTCCCAGTTACAGACATTCTTCTCACACAGGAGTGGGAGACAGCAACAGCTAAACCCAGACTTTTCTGACAGGAGTGCTACATCATCTTGGGATATTTTCAATCACTATTGCACTGCTTTTGGCTCATCCTCTGGTGAAACTGCACCCCTTCTGGTTATCAATGGCAATAAAAGGGCAAAACCTGCATCAGCTTGGAGTGCAGATTTTGCCCCAGTCTTGCTGTGACCCTGCTTAATGACTTCTTTTAACAGGCAGTGAATAAATTAAGAAGAGATAAACTTTTTCTGAGATCATGCAAGAAATCTCTGTCAAAGCTAGTAGTTAAACTAATGATATTTAAGTCACTGTCTAGTGGAAATGTCTTCTTTTGTTAATTTCTCATGAAGCTCTTTAAGCTCCTGTTATAAGCCAGTAGAACATCCTCAACAGGACAAAACATCACTCTAAACAGGGAGACATGTAAAATACTAATAAATACTGAGGAATAGGCTGTGAAGTCTAGACTGAAGGAAATCGTCAGTCTTCATGCACTGTGCTAAGCACTTAAATATTTTCTGGCTTTATAAGTCAAGATGGTCTTTTTCAAAGGGAAACATCGATCTCCTCATTCATGCTTAGTGGACAACTGTCCTTGGAGTCTGGAGACTTGACTTAATATCCCTATTTTTCCTTTTTCTATTTGAACCATGAGTTTAAAGACTGCTTTCCTGTGCCCCAGGTGGATGTCCTGACTTTGGTCTATGGGTGCTATTTGGTGGGATTATCTTCAGCTCATTCTGTTCAATATTTCCATTATATGAATATTTATATAGTACTTGACATAGGAACTGGAGCATGACACCCCAGATGAGTGTCCTGCCACGCTGCATGAAAACTGCTTTCCTTTTTCCTCAGTAAAGAATCAGGGCTCTTGAGTCTGATTTTGAGAATCCTGCTAAAGCCAAAGGGTGAACCTGGGCTGCAAGGCTGTTGAGCTAGGTGATTTTGTAAAAGTCCACCAGCAGAAGATAGGGACTTAACAGAGGAGATAATATTTCAGTGCTGGGTTTGAAGATCTCTGTAGTGCTTGAGCATGGGACTTGAGCATTCTAAGGGCAGCTGAGCACCTAATTTGGCCCACTGTTAATACAGAAAGGGTAGTCATCATCACCCTGTCCAGCTCCTCAGCCTGGCTCTGGGGGTTGGGCTCCCTTCCTGGAACTCCAGATGTTTGCCCCAAGACCAACGGCAACCACCACTGAGTTTTGCTGATCACACATGCATACATTTGGGCCTTAATGGTTGACAGCTGAGGACAAAGAAGAAGGATAGACACTAGGAAAACCCAGGAAATCAATGTCTTTAAATCTTAAATGGATGCAAAGGCTCCAAATATACAGATATTTGGAAACTGCACACTCTTCTTCCACATTATCTGTGAAAGCCTTCCAGATCTTAATGAAATACAGAGGACCTTGATGTGTACAGGCTGCCTGTGCTTTGCCTCCTGCACAATCTTTCAGCCATTAAACAAAATGTAAGAGACCATCTTTTCATAAAAAAAACAGTTCTTAATACTCTGCAGACACCCATATTTTTCTCTCCAGCCTCTGCCAGGGTTTAGGCAGAAGGTTATTAACAGCTGATAGGGCTACCAGTTTCTCCTGTTTTAGCAGGACGAGGTTATTCAGATGTTAATGACCTTGTTCAGTCTCTCTGGCACTGACTGGTTTTGTCCATAAAATGGAAGAATTAATCCATACTGAAGGTTTTGGTCAGAGGTAGAGTTCAGAAAACCAAGCAGAATTCATAAGTATGTGGAGATAGATTTCCTAGGCTGTTTTAGCCACTTCAGCTGCTGTGGCCTTATCTTGGAACATCATTCAGATGCATTTCTGAACTCTCCCATAAATATTGTCATCCCTTAATCAGTCTGAACAATACAATTTCTGTTGTAATTTAAACTCGGGTAGCTCCATTTCAGAAGAAGTTGAACTGGTGAAAGATGCAGCGTGTAGATTTTTTAAAAAAACCTTGCCCTGGGAGAAAATAAGGGAGCTGACCTAGAAAGTTTCTTTTCTTCCAAGGCTGTGATAACTGAGCAATTTCAAAAATATGTATAAAATCTTCCTTTACTTATTTGCAAACAGAAGGATGTCAGTCTGCCATGAAGCAAGAAACTGCAGTGTCAACATGCTATAGGGATGTATGAATAGCTGACAAAAACAGGGCTGTGTGAAAGAAGTGTGATATATAATTCTCTAGTAAGGTCATGACAGTATATGTATCATTCATTTGCACAGGCAAGCACACATGTGCATACACACACTATTTTTTCTCCTACTGTTTTTAGAGATAGCTTGCCCGTTGAAAATCTGCATCTGAAAGACTTAATGATTTAATTTTTGAAATATTAATGGTATTAATTCAGGTCTGGTTTTCTAAATGTGGTTTTTATTAAGGGCTTGAAATGTCTTTTCCCCTAAATGTAAGATGCGTTATATGGGCTTAAGAAGATGTGATAAATTTTAAACCTTAAATACTATCTCTGCATTAAGTATCATATCTTAATTTGAATCTACTGATGACTGAATGGCATTTCTTTCAAACGTCACTAGTTTTGATTGTGAGGAATTTGTTCAAGTGTCTAACAGGTATATAGAAAAAGCATTAAGAATCTGTGACATTTCACGCTTAGCATGACTAAATTATATTTGATACTGAGAAGAAATGGTCAGAACAGCAAGACTGGAGCAGAGGAGGGGAGGGGAGAAAAAATGTACCTTTCTAACAACTACTATTTTTGTTACCATCTGGGGAATGGAAATGACATCTCCAAATCTCATAGCAGAAATCTTTATAGTGGGTTTTGAAGGGCCAAGATCTTTCGCTCGGAAGATTGGATAATGTACTTCAGTATAAAGATAGTTTATCTGAACAATTTTAGTCTTGTACTAGCTATGTCAGGAGAAGTTAGACAGGTATGACTGTGTAATTTTAAATTTCTTCCGTAGTCCACTTCAAGATCTGTCCCTTGGTGGAGTCTCAGGAAGCAAAAAAATGAAGAGTTTCATGGAGGAACAGTAATGGGAAGAGGCAAAGCGCATATAACAAGAAACATGTGAGGGATGTCTCAGAGGAGATCTTACAAGAATATGTGGAGAAAATTGGCTTGTCACCTTCAGTTTAAACAACCTTTTCCCAAGTTTACCATCTCTGGCATCATATTTGCGATGTTTTCATCTTCCCCCCAGCAAAACTCTGACAAATGGAAGTTTCTCTTTCACTGGTAGAGATATGATATCCTTATTCAAGTCATTGAGAGACACAGAATAGGGTTGGAATCACGTAAAAAATTATCCAATGCTACCTTTCCGGTTAAATAAAGTGGAAATCATCTATTACTGTCAAAGAGAGTTATAAGTAATCGTTTCAGTGGGGTGAGGAGGATGAACGTCTTTTTGTCATTGGCTTGGCAGATGTTTAAGCTCTCCACACCCCTGCTGTAGCATTTTCTTGAGTTTATATAGGTGAAACATACCATTTACAGATCCATGGCTAAGATGACACCGGGTATGCTGCACTAGAGAGAGCTCAGATACGCTCTGGCTATCTCCCAAGTCACAGCAGACAATCCACTTTGTACAGTGTGTGTCTGCATGAGTGACTGATAACTGCAGCTCGGTTTCTGAGAGCAGTTGTTAGGTACAAACAGTGACTAGCAATGTAGTTTTTATTCCACCGTTTAATACATGATTTCAACATCTCTGACAACAGGCCAAAATGTTTCACTTTCCACTGTGTCAGGAAACGACCGTGTAGTCATAAGGCATGGAAGGCAAATGGCATGGCAGCTATGGAAACATCTACTAGTGTCAGTGAAACAAACAGACGAGTTCTGACTTTGGCCAGCACTGCAGTTAACCACCTGGAGCTCACTGCATCAGCTCACAGGTCTTACTGTGCTTTGCTCACAGCAGCAAGATCAGACAAAAGGAGAAGTGACCAGAAAGTACAGATTGTGGAGAACTTACAGCTCCTTGAGACCAACTTTTCCTCTTTCCTGCCAAAGGACTTGGGAATCTTTGATTTCAGAAAAAGCAGCTGGCTTATTCCAAGACTCAAGATGGTGCGTTTTGCAAATATTGTGCACTCTTCCTGCCAATTTCTCTGTCACTGGGTGTGCAGTCTCTAGGATAGCTGTGCACACTAGCAGTGGGCAATGTGAAAGATATTGCCAAGAGGTCTGCCGCTTGTGAAATATGCCGGCTTTGCTAGCAAATACAGGAAGGTTTGGGAAACCTGTCTATCATGATATCTAGTAAGCAGCATGAAATTCCCATGCAATTAGAGAGTGAAATAAAATGTCAGATAGTCAAGAAAGCTGTTATCATTCATCCTCCCGAGAGTCGAGGCCTTGTCTTCAAGCAACACAGAAATTCCTGCTGCACTACAAAAATAGTCCAGAGAAAAATGACAGCAAAGTCCTTGCTGTTCCCAGCTTATGTGCCAAGACTGATGTAATACTGAAGAAACAGTTGAAGTTAAGTGGCAGAAAAAGAAGAAACCATTCTATGTCTAAAATCAAGCAATTTAAACATGGAACTGCCCAATCATCTTGATTTCCCTGAAGAACATCAGCACAAAAAGCTGTTATTTTGTGTTCCCAGGTAAGACTGCAGACGGTGTGAGCTTACAGCACTTGTCTTTGCTCCTTGCATGACCTGTGATCTACACGTTGCCTGAGTGTCCTTGCAGTTTGTGCGACATAGCAGCGGAAGGTGCAGCAGCTCTCACACCAGCTGGAGGTAAGCAAGACGCAGTGACAGCTCTGACGGGACTGCCACAGCAAATGGCCACTTTAATTGCCTAGAAGCCCATATAAGGAGAACAACTCTGAAGACCCACTGCATCACACGTAGTCTAAACTTAGTTATGTTGAACCAACATGACTGGACATTCCTAAGAAATCCTTTAGCAGTCTGTGGTCATATACATGAGGTTTTCAAAGCAGCAAACCACGTCGTCCATGTCAAAGAAAGAGATTGCTTCCAGTGCAAAGCATGCATCTCCGCTTCACGTTCTGGCTGAAGATTAATGATTTTTTGAAGCCACTTTGCTTGAGCTTCCTGAACCTTTTAAGAATTTCACAGAGCAAGAAGACAGAGTATCATTCTTTGAAGCTAAAAGCTCATTTGAAGAGAACATGCTATGATGGAAGAATATTTCATCATGTCCATGCTGACCATAAAATAGGTGATTGGCGGGAGTGTTCAACTGTGTAGGTCCTTGCAGCAAACCTAGAAGAAACCAGTCTTACAGAAGACACTGCTGATGGGATAAAAGCCCTAAAAGCTCTGGTACTGAATTGTACGGTATTTCCCCTAACATTCCCAAATTTACTTAACAGCCTGGATTTTCCGTCGGTTCCTTGCGACTTTCATTGAGAGAAACACAATGCTGTAAGAAGGCCTTAAATTTATAAGAGTAACACTATCAAATAGCATTTTTGTCTCATTTTTAGAGCTATTTATCATTCGTCTTCAGGAAAGATTTTCTGGCAAAAGTGAGTTTTTAAAAGGCTTTTGGTGTCTGTCGCCCTGTGAGCCCCTCCTTATGTTAGATGATTAGTGACTCATGCAGTCTAACACACCTGACAGGTGGAGATCACAAGAAGAACCTGGAGCTAATCTGAGGCTCTCATACAGGACATTTAATGAGGTGATAAGACAGAGTGTGTAAGAGTGCACACAGAGGTTATGCCAGCTTGTCACTTTGGAATTCTTCCCAGTGCCTTAAAATTATCGCAAATGGGGCTTAGTTTGTTAGAGCAAAACGTATCGTGCAGAATCTGACAGCCCGCGAGAGGTGAGGCTGCTGCTGCTCCATGTCCTTGAGTCCAACCAGTAGCGAGGCAGAAGATGTATTCCCAGCAGGAACACGCACACAGAGCACACACGTACACACCACGTATATACGTATATACATTGCCAGCTACACAGACCACAGACAGACAACACTCAGAGCACCCACACAAACATAGGCAGCACCAATGTCCTCATCTGCTCCCCCCTTCAGTTAGACAGGATAGAGGTTCACTAGTGAGGATGGAGCTCTGAGCAACCTGGTCTAGTGGAAGATGTCCCTGCTCATGGCAGGGGGGTTGGAACCAGATGATCTTTAAGGTCTCTTCCAACCCCTACCATTCTATGGTTCTATCATATTTACATACGTACAAGTGGATCCCTTCAGCAGCTGTGTCCAGACATTCAGTCTGTTCAGAAGCTGTCATCTGGATCCCAGTCTCCCCAGTTGCTGGCAACCCCCTTTAGTCCTAAAGGTGATCCGGAGAGATGCTCACAATGACTCACAGTGATGGGCTCCACACTGGGACCATGGGGCTGATGGCTCTTCTGGGACAGCCCTGGGAGTGGCTGGGACAAGGTTTTCGTCCTTTGGGAGTCCTTGATTTGAGTTCCTGACCACCATTGTGCCCTTCTACTCCTCTGGGCTTGTGCCAATGTGCCTTTGATGGGCTGATGGTCCCTGTGATAAGCCTGGGAGTAGCCTGGCAGGGTATTATTTGGGGACCCCTCTTGCCATTGTCTGTCCAAGATCCTTTTGTGGGTGTGCAGATGAGCTTTATCACATAACCAACACAGCTGTGCCAATAAGCAACTCAAAACTTAATTGGGCACTTCAGCTTAAGAAACCAGTATTCATGGGGAGTTATTTCTGATTGTGCACAGAGAAATAACAGATTGTAAACAAATCATGTGAATTGAACCTGTACTGGTGCAACAAGAGGTAAACTACAAACAATCTGTTTATATGTGTACGTATTCTCTTTCTGTTTTTTTTTTTTTTTTTTTTATTTATTGCTGTGGCCAATTACCCATTTTGCTATATTTAAAGAAGCTCACACAGCTCTTAACACCCCTGTCATCTTTAGACAATACTGTCTAATTCCAAATCTGCAAGACCACACTGAACTATAGCTAGTAAGTTCTGGATGGCCTCAAGATCATCCTGCGTGGTCCATCTTTCCACTGTGATTCATTGTCGAGTAGGCAGTACAACTGAAATGTCCTGAGGTATCTGGGACACCTGCATAGGTCTGATAGATGTGACATAGGACCTGCAGAATATCCATGACCCTCTGGGAGGACAGCTAGGTACTGTCGCATCCCAAACAGCACTAGATATCTGCATCTAGATATTTGAATGAAGAAGTCCCTGCTTCTCAAAACAGTCAAAGAAGTGTAGAGTGCTATGAGGTTAACTACAGATGTCTGCTTTAGGATAAGGTGAATGGCTCTTTGAATGCCACTGGGCTTGAGTGACTGTAAGATACAGCTTTTTGGTACTGTTCAAGACTCCCTAGGATTTGAGAGACACCCCAATAGGACTGGCAGATACTGCACGAGATCTGCAGATGTCCCCTGCCCTTCTGGAGTCATGACCAGAAGCTGGAGAGGTTACTTAGACCATTTCAAATGGTACTAGACTAGATATTCTGGTGACTGAACTGATTTTCAGTTCCTAACTCTCATTTAGGTCACCTAAATTGTAGACATTTAGTTAATTATTCCTGATCTAAGAGATTATGAAGATGGGAGAGGTGGAGCTATTTAAAAAGGTTTTACCAAGTGCACAACAGCAAGCTATCTTCCTGCAAAAAAACCCATGAGAAATTTAACAATAGTCTGTTCCCAGCTGTATACAAAGCTTTTCAATGACATTCAAAAAGGAACCACCGAAAAAGTGAAATAGTATATAGCACTAAATTTAAAAACTAGAACAAGCTAGTGGGCAGAAAAACAGAGTATGAAACAGTAAAAAATGCAACATTACTTCAGTAGAAGTAGGAACACGCTAGATGGTAAGGAAACTTACAGAGACACAGAAGTAAGACACAAAGGCAAGGAAAGGATTTATTGCAGAACAGGGAAGGAGAGTGAATTACAGGAGGTGCAGAAAAATTCAGTGCCTCCTTTGCCTTATTCGTACTCAAAACCTGAACTGTGATTTGGTAATTAACAAGGCATGTTTCAATAGAGGTAGGAGATCAAGCAGAACAAGGAAAGAAGAGCTCAAAGAGTGTTTAGGTCAGCCAAATTATCCATTCAGAAGCACCTAAAGACATATCTTGAGTTGTGTCAGAGGAGCATGAAGGAAGTAATTATTATCCTGGTAAGGCCTCAGTTGGAGCGTTGTGTCTGATTTTGGTCATTGTACTTCATGAGGTACGTAGGCAAATTGGAGAGAGCCCAGAAGAAAGCACAAAGAATGATAAAAGCCTGAGAAATCAAGAAAATTCCTTTGGTGGATTGATTCCCTGTAGAAGGACAAATAGATATCCTGTAAGTTTTCAAACTAGATGGTTTTGCCAAGATTTGAGAGGGAAAAAAAAATGCTGTAAGGGCAGGCAGCATGAACCACTGAAGGAGGTGCATCAAAGGAATGCTGCTGAGACTCCACTCCCACCTTTTAAACAGGGTCTGTACAATAGTCTATGGGGAATGGTGTAGATGAAGTGCAAAGCTTAACTGGAGACACAGCTGGACTAGTGGATCACTGGTGGGAGATGTGGCAGTTGGAGGCCGTCTTGGGCTTAGTGACCATGAAATGATAGAGTTCTTGGTTCATGGTGAAGTACAGGGGGGGCCAGCAAAATCACCACGCTGGACTTTCGGAGGGCAGACTGGCCTGTTCAGGACGCTGGTTGAGAGGATTCCCTGCGAGAGAGTGCTGAAGGGCAAAGAGGTCCACAGAGGATGGACTTTCTTCAAGCAGGAAGTCTTTAAAGGAACAGGAGCAGGCTGTCCCCACGTGCCTCAAGACAAAATGGCGGGGAAGACGAATGGCCTGGCTGAACAGTGAGCCCTTGCTGGGACTCAGGAAAAAAAGGAGGGTTTACCACTTATGGAAGAAAGAGCAGACAACTCAAAAGGAGTACAGGGGTCTTGTTAGGTCATGCAGAGAGGAAATTAGAAAGGCAAAAGCCCAGCTAGAACTCAAGCTGGCCACTGTTGTAAGGGACAGCAAAAAATGTTTTATACAAATACATTAACAACAAAAAGAGGGCCAAGGAGAATCTCCATCCCTTATTGGATGCAAGGGGGGAATATTGCCAACAAGGATGAGGAAAAGGCTGAAGTACTCAATGCCTTCTTTGCCTCAGTGTTTAACAGTCAGACTGGTTATTCCCAGGGTACTCAGCCCCCAGTGCTGGAAGATAGGGAAGGAGAGCAGAATAAACCTCCCATAATCCAGGAGGAAGCAGTTAAAGATCTGCTATGCCACCTGGACACTCACAAGTCTATGGGACTGGATGAGATCCACCCAAGAGTGCTGAGGGAACTGGTGGAGGAGCTGGCCAAGCCACTCTCCATCATCTATCAGCAGTCCTGGGTAACAGGGGAGGTCCCAGATGACTGGAGGATCGCCAGTGTAACACCCATCTACAAGAAGGACCGGAAGGAGGATCCCAGGAACTACAGGCCTGTCATGACCTCGGTGACGGGCAAGATTATGGAGCAGTTCATCCTGAGTGCCCTCACCGGGCATGTGAAGGACAACCAGGGGATCAGGCCCAGCTAGCATGGGTTCATGAAAGGCAGGTCCTCCTTGACCAACTTGATCTCCTTCTATGGCCAGGCCACCCACCTAGTGGATGAGGGAAAGGCTGTGGATGTTATCTACCTGGACTTTAGTAAGGCCTTTGACACTGTTCCCCACAGTATCCTCCTGGAGAAACTAGCTGCCCATGGTTTGGATGGGTGCACTCTTGGCTGAATGGCTGAGTGCAGAGAGTGGTGGTGAAAGGAGTTAAATCCAGCTGGCGGCCTGTCACGAGCAGTGTCCCCCAGGGCTCAGTTTTGGGTCTGCTCTTATTTAACATCATTATCAATGATCTGGATGAGGGGATTGAGGGCTCCCTCAGTAAATTTGCAGATGACACCAAGATGGGTGGGAGTTTCGATCTGCTCGAGGGTAGGAAGGCTCTGCAGAGGGATCTGGACAGGCTGGATCGATGGGCTGAGGCCAGCTGTATGGGATTCAACAAGGCCAAGTGCTGGGTCCTGCACTTGGGTCACAACAACCCCAAGCAACGCTGCAGGCTTGGGGAGGAGTGGCTGGAAAGCTGCCTGGTGGAAAAGGACCTTGGGGTGTTGGTCGACAGCCAGCTGAACATGAGCCAGCAGTGTGCCCAGGTGGCCAAGAAGGCCAACGGCATCCTGGCTTGTGTCAGGAATAGTGTGGCCAGCAGGAGTAGGGAGGTGATCGTGCCCCTGTACTCGGCACTGGTGAGGCTGCACCTGGAGTACTGTGTTCGGTTTTGGGCCCCTCACTACAAGAAAGACATAGAGGTGCTGGAGCATTTCCATAGAAGGGCAACAAGGCTGGTGAGGGGTCTAGAGAACACGTCCTGTGAGGAGTGGCTGAGGGAGCTGGGGCTGTTGAGTCTGGAGAAGAGGAGGCTGAGGGGGGACCTTATTGATCTCTACAACTACCTGAAAGGAGGTTGTAGTGAGGTAAGTGTTGGTCTCTTCTCCCAGGTAACTAGTGATAGGACAAGAGGCAATGGTCTCAAGTTGCATCAGGGGAGGTTTAGATTGGATATTAGGAAGAATTTCTCTACTGAAAGAGTGGTCAGACATTAGAACAGGCTGCCCAGGAAAGTGGTGGACTCCCCATCGCTGAAGGTGTTTAAAAAACGTGTAGATGTGGCACTTCAGAATGTGGTTTAGTAGGCATGGTGGTGTTGGGTGGATGGTTGTACTTGCTGATGTTAGAGGTCTTTTCCAACCTATGATTCTATGATTCTGTGATCATGGCACTCTCCCTCCAGCTCTCCGCTCCACGATTCTGCACTGTCCTTGGTAGCCTTGCTGCAGCTACCAATAAGGGAGCCAATTAATGCTAATTGGGATGCAACCCCCTTCCCTCTAGGAATTGGATGAAGACTGAGGCGGCATTTCACACAGGCCACTAAACAGCTGTCAGATGGTAACAGTGTTCAGTTGCTACTGACCTGGGCTGCATTTATATTTTAGTGAATTGTCATGAAAATCTCTGTATACCATTATCAATCCCCTGGGCAATGTAGCCACTGTTTTAGAGTTGCTTGACAAATGAGATTTAGTTTCCAGAGAAATGTTGCTAGGTAGCACCTTTTTATTCCTAGATATTACCTTATCACACCTCCCACTGTCTCTTTTTTCTCCCTGACAAAGTCAAACAGATATTAAGCAAGAGAAAAATGAGACAGAAGGGAAGGTATTTTACTGCAATATGGTTTTATGTTGTTATCATAAAAGAAGATTTGAATTGGCCCATTCAAACAAAGAGGGAAATATATACAAAGCTTGGTGTTGTGGAATTACCAGGAGTATTTAATTTTCATGGAAAGAAATGTCCTTTAAGAAATATCTTTGTAAGTCTGTGTAAGTATGGTTTGAGATGCTCAAGCTTTCTGCTGGGAGTCCTTCTGGTTTATGGTTTTGTAGAGGTTTATATTACCACTCTGTCTACTTATTGCTGATACTAAATATGCCAAACAAAAGACATTACTCCTTTTCTCCCTTCCCCCACCAAAAAAAAAGGAGAAGACAAAAGAGAAGTTGTTGACAGGTTTTTGACAGCAAATAATTAACTAAAAAATTACCTGCATTCATTTGTGAGCCAGACAAAACTTCTAGGTATGATATAAAAAGAAGATGATTTAACAAAAAGAGTGAAATCAAGTTGTTATGGTAACTGGATTTTGAAAGGATGTAGGATAAAAAAAAAAAAAAACAAAAGAAAAAGGAAGAAAAGATTTATGCTCCATCTGGTCTAATCACGGTGGTAAAACACAATTGTTAAAGAAAAACACCTAATAAGGATAATTTCACATCTGGCACCAAGCCTGTACGATATTTCATGTCAACGAGACTCCCAGATGTGAATCAAATCTTGCTCAAATATCTGGCAGGTTATAGTGAGAGGGGTATATGACTGCAGATCATGCTGAATTACTAATTGAATTTAATAATTTTGAACTACCTTACTGTGAAAATTCAATTCAAATGTCTGCACTTGATCATTTCTTCTACATGCATTGCACTTATTGCTTTTGATTAAGTTCTGTTAGTGCATGCTAATTATCTGATATAGCTTAGTGTACATTGCTTCTGGTTTTTGTGTTAACATGCAATACAGGGAAATAAGATTCTTTATCTCACTTGGTGCTGCAGCCTATTAAATAAAATCTCAGCTGGCAATTAGAATAGAAAATGTCTAAAAAGAGGCTTTATCAGAGAAACATAAGTTTGTACAAGATGTTGTAGGCCACTTCATTCAACTCCAGTAAGAAGCACTTCAGATGAAAACCACCAGCACTTACCTCCTGAAAAACAGAGCCTTAGAAAATGCATGGGGAGTACCTGTGCTGTGAGGATCACACATTATGCTTTTGTTGCTTCTCCGTTCGTTAAAAAGTCTGCAGCTACACAAAATCTCCAGAAGGAAACAAGCTTTTGGTGGCATACTGCAACAAGTTTCTAATGGCTTTTGCCATTTCTCTATCTTCTTGTCTGCATTTGCTGACTTCCATGCTCCTGACACCAGCTACGTTTTCAGTGGCAGTTCTTCAAATTTCTTCTGGAGAAACACTTTCTTTTTGATTAATAGACATGTTTTCTGATAAAACCAGTATTCTGGTGATTTAAGTTTATTCTGGTAATTTAAGTTTGACCACATTTCATCTGTTCTTCTCTCAAGTCTCTCCCCCTCTTTTTTGCAATCTATCGATAATTCAAGCTTCATAGCTTGAATATGCTTTTCTAACCGATCGAAATTTAACTAATACATTTGTTCTGCACCCCGTCAGAGACCATTTCTCTCCTTTTTCACTTCACAGCCCAATGAACATTGTTCTTAAGAGTCACCTTGTGGTGGTGTTCTCCTCCTGTCTGCCACCAGGGCAAACCCAACAGGGTTAACAACTCCTTTCCTCTCAAAACATTGGCGACCAGGGCTACCAGAGATCTCCTAGGCTGTGTGGAACACTCTCACAGGGCTGTCACAGAATCACAGAATCACAGAACAGCAGGGGTTGGAAGGGACCTCTGTGGGTCATCTAGTCAAACGCCCCTGCCGAAGCAGGGTCACCTACAGCAGGCTGCACAGGACCTTGTCCAGGCAGGTCTTGAATATCTCCAGAGAAGGAGACTCCACCGCCTCCCTGGGCAACCTGTTCCAGTGCTCCGTCACCCTCAGAGTGAAGAAGTTCTTCCTCATGTTCAGATGGAACTTCCTGTGCTTCAGTTTGTGCCTGTTGCCCCTTGTCCTGTCTCTGGGCACCACTGAAAAGAGTCTGGCCCCATCCTCCTGACACCCACACTTGAGATATTTATAAGCATTTATAAGGTCCCCTCGCAGCCTTCTCTTCTTCAGGCTGAACAAGCCCAGCTCCCTCAGCCTCTCCTGTAGAAGAGATGCTCCAGTCCCCTCATCATCCTCGTAGCCCTCCGTTGGACTCTCTCCAGTAGCTCTTCATCTTTCTTGAACTGGGGAGCCCAGAACTGGACACAGTACTCCAGATGAGGCCTCACCAGGGCAGTGTAGAGGGGGAGGAGAACCTCCCTCGACCTGCTGGCCACATTCCTCTTGATGCACCCCAGGATCCCATTGGCCTTGTTGGCAGCCAGGGCACACTGCTGGCTCATGGTCATCCTGTCTTCCACCAGCACACCCAGGTCCCTCTCCACAGAGCTGCTCTCCAGCAGGTCCACCCCAAGCCTGTACTGGTGCATGGGGTTGTTCCTCCCCAGCTGCAGGGCCCTGCACTTGCCCTTGTCGAACCTCATCAGGTTCCTCTCTGCCCAACTCTCCAGCCTGTCCAGGTCTCACTGAATGGCAACACGGCCTTCCGTTATAGCCACCACTCCTCCCAGTTTGGTGTCATCAGCAAACTTGCTGAGGGTACACTCTAACTCTTCATCCAGGTCATTGATGAAGAAGCTGAATAAGACTGGGCCGAGTACTGACCCCTGAGGGACACCACTAGTTACCAGCCTCCAACTAGACTCAGCGCTGCTGACGAAAACCCTCTGAGTTCTCCCATTCAGCCAGTTCTCAATTCACCTCACTGACCACTCATCTAGCCCACACTTTCTGAGCTTCCGTAGGAGGATGTTATGGGAGACAGTGTCGAAAGCCTTGCTGAAGTCGAGGTAGACAACATCCACGGCTCTCCCCTCATCTACCTAGCCAGTCATGCCACCATAGAAAGCTATCACATTGGTCAAGCATGATTTCCCCGTGGTGAATCCATGTTGACTACTCCTGATAACCTTCTTTTCCTCCACTTGCTTGATGATGACCTCTAGAAAGAGCTGCTCCATCACCTTTCCTGGGATGGAGGTGAGGCTGACCGGTATGATGCGGACCCTATGAGAGACAGCATCCAGCTTGGCCACTGGAGGGTGGCTAAAATATAGGAAGATATCCCATAATGTCACTAGACCCACGTGTGTCAATTGAACAAGCCTGAATCTAGAGAACTCCAAGCCCTAAAAAGGACACCTCTTAGTCAGAGAAGCAGCAGTTACGATCAATGACTGTATTAGTATGAGCCAGGGGCTCACAGTTGTCGTGATGGAAGGCTGCTGCACAGTGAGCTGTGAGAATTTGGACAGAAGATTAGGGAAGAGATTACTTGCCTCTGTTCAGCACTTGGCTTTTAAAAGTCATCACAGTTTTGTTCCATCTCACTGCTCTTGTCCTCAGAAAGCTGCTGCTGTATCGAATTTGCCACTGATCAAACACCATTGCTCTCTTCTAACACTTTTAAACAAGCTCCTCCATGCTTTCTGTCATGTCTCCTCTGAGGCTGGAAAGAATTTCATCTTCTGTTTCCTTTCCTGTTGTGAGGCTTGACAACAATTCAATCCTAGTGGCACCAATGCTACTGTCGATCAGAGACACCAGTATCACAGAATCACTGAATCACAGAATGGTAGGGGTTGGAAGGGACCTCTGTGGGTCATCTAGTCCAACCCCCCTGACGAAGATGTCCTCCTGACACCCACCCTTGAGATATTTATAAGCATTTATAAGGTCCACTCTCAGCCTTCTCTTCTTCAGGTTCCCTTCTATTTCCCCAAATATTTGCCTGTGCTCACGTGTGATGCCTGTTTTGCCACATACACTGTAAGAGTTTGTCTTTCTATGTCTGGGCAGGGCATAGCGTGTGCAGTCCCTCATCATGACAGGCACGCATAGGATCACAGGGTGCTGTCACTTCCCTTCGCGTCTCTGCCCACTATCAACTACTGCCTTCCAAGTGTGTCGGTCTCCCACACACACGCACGCATGT
Organism: Opisthocomus hoazin; assembly: GCF_030867145.1. Lineage (NCBI taxonomy): Eukaryota > Metazoa > Chordata > Aves > Opisthocomiformes > Opisthocomidae > Opisthocomus > Opisthocomus hoazin. Next base: position 50,105,198 of record NC_134414.1, on the reverse strand, counting down.
GCACACAGTGTCTGCAATATTCCTCTCAGAAAGATCATTCACATTCAAAACCTAGAACAGCCTCTGGTGATAACTCACAGCTGTCATCCCATGCCATTTCCTAGCCAGGGAGAATTCTTTCATTTTAAAAGGCTGAAGAGTGTCCATGTGCTTTAGCCAATTGGTCTTCAGTCTCAAAATACTTCTCATGGAAAGCATAGAAATAGTGCATGTGTCTTAACAGGGCTGTATAATAAGTGGTGGTATTAATAACATTATAGTAGGATATCTCTATACTTTGAATGTCATTTCCCTGGTAGGAATCACACCTGAATCACAATCCACTCTACAAACAACTCTATTGGCTTTTTTAATTACAGGGAAGACAGAATTTATTCATAAGTTCAGGGTCGAAAGAAGGACTTTGGAGTGAAAAACTACCTCATTGCAATTCCTTTAATAACGTTCTTAAATTTATATTCCAAAAATCTGAAATTAGGAAAATGGAATATTTTAAAACCTTTCGCATTCTTTCAGCGTCGGCATAAGGACTGTCAAGTCTCCTACCCAGCTGCCTGAGACACTTCTCTCCTTAAGCTTTCTTTGGTTTAGGTAATATCATACCTTGCTTGGCAGTACTCCCTATGCTGTCACCGACTTCTCCAGGTACCACTAGGCTTTTTGTGGCCGCAGTTATTTTTCCTCTGCAGTAAAGCTCACCTTAGGCAGGTGAACTGCATTTGCAGAACAACAAAGCATGGCATTGCTGCAAAGAATCTATCACTCTAACCTCTAGTAAAGCCAAGGTCAGAATACAATTACAGGGTTCAAGTGTTCGGTAAATTATTTACTTGCACAGACTGCTGACTGATTGTTCTAAAATTGTTATTTGGTAGCTGCTAGCACCAGTGAGCAAAGGAAAAGTACAAAGAAACAGGAAGCAGTAAGCAAGGAAATCTTCTACAGAATAGGGCTTGTGAATGAATAAGGGTAATGTCAAGGAAAACAAGGAATCTGGAAAGCAGATTACTTCAAGTGAGACAACCTAGGCGGTGGCAGAGAAGCCTAAAATCCAGTATTCTGCATAACTCTATTTCTGTGCTGAATAAGAGGTTTTCTGAAAGCTTTGCCTCGGTCTGACTTTTAAAAAAGTAACACAGCTATTCATGACATTTAAAAGAAATTATTCTTGAACTGTGCAAAACTGCACGTAAGTAGATTTACGTAAATAACTGGTTGCACAGGATTGGATCGAGGCTTTAGGAAGGAACACAGAGAACTGTTCCCCTGATGGTGTTTCATTTGAGCTTCTCAGCAAGAGCAGAAGGAAAAAGACAACTCCCAGGCTTTACAGGCTGCTTATGGCCCTTGCTAGTCTTGTTCTGTCCATGGCTGAGGACAGTCTACCCACAGCCCTCATTCACCCTCTGACATTTGCCTGTATCAGTTCAATGTCAAGAAGACTAATCAGTCCCAGATTCTTTAACCCATGTAACCCTCAGAAATCCTTCAGTGTCATTTTGATCGGTGTAGCAGAGCTTGCACACTTTCTGGCTGTTATTTTCTGTGAATCTTTATAGGCTGCTACAAATGGAATATTTAGCCCTTTTATCATTGCATCCTAGTGTGGATGTAGTCCTGGCAAGTAAGGTTAATGATGAGGGTAACAGACCTTAGGAAACAGGTTGCTTTGCTTTTGCATGGGCATGATCACAGTCTGTTTTATGCTGCATTGCAGTTAACTGCAGTTTTTTACGCAGTAGGTCACTATGTTTTAGCTATGTGGAGAATTTCTTATAGCATTTTAATGCGATCATTTGCAGCATCTGACCATACCTACAGAGACAGCTCAAAGCAGCATTGTTTCGAGGCAGATAAGATTTGAGGTTCTTCAAAGGCCGGATGTTGTAGACTTTGGGAACTTGGATTTGTGCTAATAATAGTAAAAATTTTCAGAAGTTGTAACTTAGCCTCCAGCAAATGTACACTACTTAGCAGCATACAAAATGTTTGTAAGTGTCAAAAATGTTTGTAAGGAAAAACAAAGAAGTTTCAGCACCTGTTCAACCTGAAGGTAATTTTGTAAGAGAAAAAATGAGTCATCGAAAAATTGAGACTGGAGAACAATCTTTGGTATAAATCAGTATCTCTCTATCAACATGTATATAGACTTCTGTCATATTTTGTCAGTGAATCAGTGTAATAAGTCATGTTTACCGTATCCCCTTGAGCACTGGAGACTACAGAATGATGATTTTGATATGAATAATTTCTTTTTTTCCTGCTGTCCAGGAAAAGGGGGGGGTGTGGATGTTTAATTTGTTACTGTCAAGAGGCTGTTTATAACTGGATGATGTTCAGGATCACAAGATATCACAGGGTACTACTCAGCTAAACGCACCTCTCAGATGAGTAAGACCTTGGCTGCATCTGCCTACTTTTGACTGGATCAATTCAGGATGAGCTGGAAAAAACAAGGAAGCAACAGGTGAAACATGCACAAATGCATTTGTGTCTGACTCCACACTTTCGAGATGCATTTGATGTTGGAGATCAAGGTGTGATGGGAAAACTGGTGACAACTGCTAACTGGCCTGAGATACAGAGGAAATAAGGTGATCTGGGGCTGTGTGATTAGCAAGGGCAACTGTCTGATACAGAAAGTGTCAATATCAAAAACGCTATCCCTTTGGGAGGGAGGGAGACACAGCCAGGGATGACCAGCACCACGCAGATGGCTGAGCTGGAAGCTGGGCTGCCGCCCAGGGGTGAGGCTGGTCTTAAGTGGCACAGGCACTGGGGCCTCAGACGGTGTGAGTCACAGGATGGAAACCTTGGAACAGAAATCTGTACCTACGCACCCTCCCGGTGGGAGCAGGGGCAGATCACAAGGCTCTGTGGAGGGTCTAGAATCAACTCAGGTCTCTACTGGACCTCTAGTCCTCCATAGTTGCATTCTCCTCCTCTGAGGCTCCTCAATAACCCAAACTATTCTCTTTCCCTCACATCCTTGCCTTTGAGATGTCTTCACTGGAGAAGGTGTTAACATATACTAAGGAAATACTTTGAAACTCCTTTCAAGAAAACAGAAACAAAATTTAGGTAATTACTGCATTTTCTCATATCATCCACTTTCATCTTAACTTGAAGTGTCCAGGTTAAATTTTTAGGCTTCCTTTATGATTTATTCTTTGAAAAGAGGCAGGCCTCATAAAAAGAACCTAATTAAGATGCTTAAGGAATATGTTATTGAATTCCAGGGCTGGGTGAATATGTGACCGAGTCAATTTTGTTCGCTTTGTTGGGAGGTTGCCAGCACAGCCAGAAGGAGTGCCCAGCTTAGGAGAAGGAAGAGACTAGAGTCTCCCCGGAGAAAATGAGTATGAAATACAGCATATTTTTGAGTGCTATAGTGTGTGGAGTCAAGGGCATCTGATACTTATGGAAAACAGAAGATCTAGTTGATAAAATCCAGATGTTCCAGAGTTATGTCTTTCCTGAAGGCTTGTAAGACCCAGCCCACTACAGATCATTTAAAAACAGTGGGATTCTGAGCTCATTAATTTTTTCAGAAATACTTGATCTACTCAAGCGCTGGGCAGAATGTAAGCCTTTACCCAAGGAGACATATGCATCTGGCTTAATATAGGCATCCATCAAACAGTCATCTACTAAACTGAAATGGCCACTGTAAAGTGCTTATAATCACTGGAAAGAAATAGACATTTCAAAGGCAAGACAGAAAACAGCAAGCAATTGTTGACCTAAGACAAAATAAATCACAGCTTAAAAATGGTCTTTTTCTCTTCATTGGCAGTAAAGAGAACTTAGAGTAGCCAGGCCAGACACAGGTAATTTAACAGCAAATGTGTAGTTTGGCAAAACAAACCTTTCTCAAAAGTATAATGGGACAACTGGATCAGGTGAGCAGAATCACAGCAAGACAAGCTACTTTGCTTGTATTGAGAAAAAAGATAACGAGGACAGGTCAGTCAGGTCACCGGTATACAGCAGCCTTGTGGCAAAGAAGCAGAATATATCTCCGATAGCATTTTACCATACGTAGCTAAGCATGTTAGTTATATGAGACAACAGCACCTTTCCCTTTCCCTTTCCCTTTCCCCTTCACTCTTCCTTTTCTGTGCAGTGGTAGACTATTAATTTCTGGAAGAAATATAAAAAGAAATTGCAAAGTTCAGACTATCCTAAAAATTTTTAGCACTTCACCACACATGCAGTGAACAGTAGTGGAATATGTGCTACTGCTGGTACAAACTTTTTGTGAGAACAGGGAAATAAAAAAACATCCAGTTTGTTACAACTGTGTGACACTCAAGCAGCATGTGAAAAATTAGCAGTTTGCTACCCACAGCATGTTAACATTTTCTAAATGTTGCCTTTGGCAGAGGTTGTCAAAAGTAGAAGAGACAGCAAGAAGAAAAACACCAAGATGTCTCGAGTCCTAGAACTGTGGAAGTGCTTGGCCGTTCCAGGTTATTCACAGTTTCGCAGTGCGAAATGAGGAAGCGAGCAGGAAATATGAAATTAAAAAAAGCCTCATCAACTTCCAATGTAATTTGGAAAACCGAATGAAAAATGAGGTGCTACTGCCCATACTTTGTAAATGGGTCAGCTATGCTCCTTTTCAGTCATTAACATTTATGGGTGTTATTACCTTTATGAAGGGGTGTTCCTGGAGAATGAGTGACCAGTGTAACCTAATGGCCTTTGGCTACCCTCATCCCACCAACACTTCCTCCTGACCATTAATCCCCAAGAAACGACCTGTGATTTGCTGGCTTCTATTTTAAAGAAAGAAGGGATAGACTCAGGGTATGTGAATTGCATCCGTTTATTGCAGGTCTCCTACACAGCCCTTCTGTCATTTCTCTTGTTGACATTTCTTGTGTGATATGGTGTCTTGTGATACGGGAGGTTGAAACTCGTGAAAAAGTGGTGTAATTTAATACACTGGATATAAGCCCACCAAGACTTTTTTTCATACACCTTGACAGAGTATGACAGTTGACCCAAATTTAACAGCAAGTCAGGGACTTCAACATTCACATTGTTGTAAACTCCCCACCTGTGAGTCAGTTCTATCTGGAATAAGAGACTAGATGTCTGACCACTATTTTCTTTTACTGAGGTCTTTTGGAAACTGCTACTACCTGCACTCAAAATTTGTACCTGTTTTATTGCAGTGCAAACCAAAGGAATTTCCACTGCCTTTTCCTGTGTCAGGCATGCTCATAAAGTTTGGGTGCCTTCAGAGATTCTGCTTTTTACAAGTTTGTTCAAAGCTTATCATAGCTGAATGAACACATAATACTATAAGTACTGAAATCTAAATTTGACAAAAGTGAAAATCACTTGATCATCATAGATATCTCTCTTATAATATGTGGTTTTATTGTCACAGAAGTCTAAACAACATTTGCTTAAATACACTACTTCAATGACAAATCTTTGTCTAAAAGAACATCCTTTAAGATTCACATAAATACAAAAAATAAAATTCTTCTGATAGAAATGAAATGAATTCAACTACAAAGATCTGCATATAGACACAACGTGTCAGTCAATACTGTGTGCATTCACCCTGTTCATTACAGGAGAGGCATAGTACACAAACCACAAGAGGGCTAATCAAGAACATCTTCCGTAGTACAATGAGGAAACATTGCATAGTTTGTAAGACCTTCAACCCCTTTAGTTGGCCATGGTAATTACTGAAACATACTCTCCTTATTAAGCAAGCTCTTAAATAATTGATCTTTTATTTGCCCCTGCTCACTAAGGAAATACCAGACATAAACAGAATTTTTATGTGTGTGGTAACTTATTTGCAAATTTTACTATTGAGAAATGTGTGATTAGGCCGTGTATCAGGAGACCACAATTCTACTCCCAGCTCTGCAGCTGATGCACTGTATGACCTTGGGAAAGTCATTCCCTGCTGTGCCTTTATTTTGTCTAAGATCTGTTGTCTGTCTTGCATTTCATCTGGTTTAAATTGTTTTAATACCTTTGACTTTTCTGTAAACACCTCCTGCAAAATGACGACATTTCCAATACATCTGAGATCAGATTGCCTCCTGATTTTCAATTCAAATAATAATAGAAAATGAAGCCAAATAAAGAAAAATCCTTTGATATTAGTGAGAAAAATAGCTTAGTGATTTTTTAATTTTAGTAAGTTGATTTGGATTTCATTATTTCACCAGGTTCTGTAGCTGGCATAGGCATGGCTAATTTTGAAAACTTTCTGGACAATGCTTCCTGAGAAAAAACCTGTTCTCAGAATGTGTTTCTGTTTATGCTGCTGCTGAGGGCATGTTGCTGTTCTCTCTTATTTCACAGTAAGTGGACAAAAGTTAATACAGCTTCCCTCCATACAGCATTGGTACCTAATTTTTATCACCTCATTCTCTCTGTGCCTTAAGGCTGGTGTGCCAGGAAGGAGGCAACTGTCCACCATGATAAATCTTGAGCACATCAGTCTGCGGAACAGATGGGACATCTACTGTGCTAGAGGGAAGGTAGATGACTTTGAACACTTGCTCATCTTTTATCCAGTTCAGATGTACAAGTGAAGGATAATGTATATGATTTCACAAAGTAAAATTCAAATCAGGAGGAAACCTTTGTGCTTTTGCTTTTAGAGATTTTAAGTAATGTTCAAAAACCTTCACAAATTGCTTTGAGAAAATAAATATACATCATAAACATATTTCAGTCTATGAATTTCACATACAAATGCTACTTTGAAACTACTTCTCATACTATGCTCCTAATGGTAACATGGATTGTATAAGAATTATATTATAATGAAGAGACCTTAGGATGTAATACATTTTTAATCTGAAATATTACAAATAGTGCAATAACCCTTAAAAGGAATGGTTCTAGGGTTGTGTCTGCTAGCTTAGCAGGGAGCTGGAGAGAAAGAAAAAGCATTTTACATGAACATGGTTTAATTAATTCAATATTATGCACACATACTATTAGAATGTTTACTGAGTTAAAGACCTGTGCTTTCTATACAACATGATTTCATTTATCCAGAAGCCAGTGAAATTCTCTACGTATAGTGTATATATTTCAGCACTTGATAGATCACGGAATCATAGAATTCTAGAATTTGGTTTGGGTTGGAAGGAACGTTAAAGACCATCTAGTTCCAACCCCTTTGCCATAGGCAGGGACACCTTCAAAATGACCAGGCTGCTCAAAGCCCCATCCAACCTGGCCTTGTACACTTCCAGGGATGAGATATCCACAGCTTCTCTGGGCAACCTGTTGCAGTGCCTCACTACCCCCATAGTGAGGAATTTCTTTCTTATACCTAACCTAAACCTGCCCTCTTTCAGTTTAAAGCCATTACCCCTTGTTCTATCACTCCATGCCCCTGTGAAAAGTCCCTCTCCAGCTTTCTCGTAGGTCCCTTCAGGTACTGAAAGGCCACCATAAGGTCTCCCTGGAGCCTTCTCTTCTCCAGGACGAACAACCCCAACTCTCACAGTCTTTCCTCATAGGAGAGGTGCTCCATCCCTCTGGTCATTTCTGTCACACTCCTCTGGACCAGCTCCAACAGGTTCATGTCTTTCCTGCGCTGGGGGCTGCAGAGCTGGATGCAGGACTCCAGGTGGGGTCTCTCCAGAGCGTAGTAGAGGGGCAGAATCCCTTTCCTTGATGCACTGGCCACAACAGATATTTAAAGGATATAATGAAGGTATATTCTAATATTAGGTTGTGGACCTAGTAGTGAATCTGTAGTGGCAGGACAGTTAAACCACATTGCAGATATAAATTCATGCTTTGTTCTGGACTCATGGTAGAGGCTTCTCTCATGTGTCTGAACTACAAAGCTGGTGAAACTGGAGAACAAATAGTTGGGTATGGTACTTCCCAGTGTAAGTTAATGCTGAGAGATGTGCTGAAGAAAACGCGAAGTCTCAAAGGGCTGCAGTCAGTCTTTAGGACTTCGATTGTATAAGGTAAGCAAGCTGTCAGAGAGATAATATTAGATGTTTCCAAAATATTATAAATCATATCGTGGGAATCTGCAAACTGAGGCACTGCAGAATGTGACTGTGGTGATTCACTACATGTTACTTGTCTCTTGAGTCATCTTCCTCACTTAAGTGATAGGGAGCATTGCTGTGCTTGAGGGCTTTGGTTTTGCTGCCCTTGCTGGCTTCTAATTGTTACAACTATTTTCAGCCTGCTTACAGAGTTTTCTTCTTGCTGTTTCAAAGACGTTCTTTATGCCTCATTGTAAATAGATGCATAGTGATGCATTGTACAAGTCTCAACCCAAGGCCATATATACTGGTATATAGGCAGCTGGCAATAGCCCACTGTGAAGAGTGAAAAAGGGAAAGGAAGGTTGTCAGTCAAAATACTGGTTACCTGCCAAATATTACAACAAAGAGTTGATGAATCTCTCTGTGCATTAAATTTAACGTGAAGTCCAACACGCTGAACATAATTCAGCAACTATTTTAATGCAGAAAATGTGCAATAAGAAAAAATCTAGACTATCACAAGTTGTTGTGAATCCAGCCTGTTGCCTAAATCTTGGTATTTAGTCCACACTATCTGCAGTGTAAAAGGTTGAAATAATAACAGAATTAGTTTATTAGTGCCTTTTTCATCAATGTTTCAAAGCACTTTACAGCAACATGTGAATGTTAAAAAGCATTCATTACCTTGGTTATATCTGAGTAACCATACAAGTAAAAAGTGGGCTGCACTCTGTCTTCAAACCATACTGCTCTTACTACAGAATCAACAACTGAGATAATTTATCACAAACATGATCAAAAAATACATCTTCTCCTATGTATGTCAGGTGCCTCTGTCTGCCTGAATATTCAAAGCAAATTAAGATACCTTGTCTTTCTTCTTACCAATGTTATAGATGAGTGAAAAGATTTACCAGAGTGTGTCCTAGTCTTGCTCAGAAACTTTTTGTGGACAATCTTAGTAGCAATTCCATTTTTCTTCTGTCTTCTTGAACACCTGGTATTTATTCTTCAGCCCAAGTACAATTAATATGATTCAGAAAGAAGGATTTTGAAGATCCTGTGTGATCAATGCATGACTCTACAACATGTCAGTGGTGTCTTCTCAACAGTTTTCAAAGACACAGACTCCTTTTTTATGAGAGTTTTTCTTCATGCTGGAATTCTGTTTGGTAAAGAAGAAAACCTCAGCAGAATGACTGATTCCTTTCTTACTCAAAGGCAAATTCAGTGCTGTCTATCCAAGACTTCTTATACTGCTTCCCCAGGGAACATAGATTTGCTCCAAGACAGTGATCTTCTGGCACTTGACAAAGTTTTCTAAAAATTCATTTCTTGTCAGGAGATCATAACATCCTTCCACAGCTAAGTTCTGCAGGCATGATGAGACTGTCAGCTGCAAGGGTCAATTCGCTAAAGGAAGGAACAGAAGAACAAGGCTATGAAATTCCTTCCCAGAGAATGCAACAATTCCTTCTGAGATTTCGTCTCTTTCACCTCCCATCAAAAATGCAAACATTAAGAAAAAAATAGATGTCTCTTCTCTGTTTTCTGTGCCCACTCTCACTATTCACCCTAGAGCTGGGAGAATCATTTGGGAGGTTACCCAGTTCAAGCTATTATCGACGGAGTAGTAGGTGACGTATGCAAAATGTTTCTGAATTGAGACATCAGGTCTTTACCTGGCATTCTTAAACCAAGGAGCTCTAGTGTTTTCCCTCTGTAGTAGGGGGAGAATGCCAAGAGATTCAGTCTTTCAGATAGATACTTCCTTAGCTATGCCTAAGAAAAAAAGAAACTTGGGCATACCATCTAACTTGAATATTTAGGGAAAAAAAAATACAACTTCAGCTGGGAAATGATCTAGAACTGTACCTGTTGAATGATGGAAAATTTGCATCTTCTGAAAAGACAAATAGCTGTGTTTCTTCATTTTCATTCAAAATGTGAATTGGATGGAATTATACATGAGGAGAGGCAGAACAAAGGGAAGAACAAGGCTATTTTCTCAGTATTGTAGTAAATGGGAAAGAACTACCTACTTCATGGAGAGAAAAGAATGGATGTATTTGTAGAATGTCAGTTTAAAATAGGTTGCGTCTATTTCTGTTGCAGATCACTGCCTTCTGCGATGCCCATTCTGGCATGGATGTCTGTAGATGCTGTGGGAGTTCTACGTCAGGGAATGTCAATTAAGCTGCTCTCAGAATGCCCTGTCCTGGGCGTATCCTGATTCTGAGCACAGAATCACTTTTTTCCACCTCTAAGTGTGCATGCTTTTACCACCTCAGGCTTTCTCCAGGTTTTGCCAACTGAATTTCCCCAGGCTCTTTCAGGCTGGAATACTGGCAGTCTCTTTTCCTAGCACAATTCTACCTGCATTCCCTGTCTTGTAATTAACCTTTGCTGTGTATCTAATGATCACTATATTGCTGGCCAGCTTAACGTAGAGACAACTTGACCAAATGCACTCCTTTATTAAATAATTTATTAATAAACTCAGAAGACTGTTCCGATGATTCAAATGAATTTCGTTAGGATAATGTGAATAATTCAGCACTTTCCACAAAAAGAAAAGGCCTTAGGAAATACAAAACAATGACTCTATCTTGCCAACTTTCCCAGCTAGACTTTTCCTGGAGTCAAAGGGCACTGGTCTGCTGCCAAAGTCTGTCCACATGAGGAGGCTTTCGGGCTGAACTTTTCATAGGAGCACAAATTTCCAGATACAAAACCTGAAAGATTTTCAAAATTATTAGGAAATCCAATAATATTTATATCTTGGAGAAATTTCCTCCATATTAGTAATAACTGGTTGAGATTACCTGACTTTAGGTGTTTCCAAAATACCAATCAAGTCAATATTATAAATAGTTTCCCAGTCTGAACAGTAGAATAACTTAACTTTATGGACACATGGCTAAAATTTAATTAAAGTTTTGACTCTGAAGTCAGAAGGGTGGGTGTGCTGAGGAGGAGCCTCTTGAAGAATCTTGATTATATACTGCATCTTGATTATAATTTTCACAAGGTTATACAATTATAACTCAAGAATGTTGTATATACAGCGTGATTCTTTACAAAGGACTTCTATGTTACCATATGTTTTCAAAACAAATGAAGGAAGCAAAGGAGATCTTTCTGGGATGTACCCAGCTTAGGAGGAATTCTTCTATAACAGGGATACCTACTGTTCTCGGGGATTTTATCTTCTGCCTGTTTTTCTGAGAAATGTCTCTTCCAGCTGTAGTATGCTTGTTATCAGCAGGAGGTATTACTCATGAGTTCTCACAGGAGCGAAAAGATACGCAAAGGAAGAAAATGTCATACTATTGTGTTTAAATTCGTGGATATCCAAAGATACTGCAGTACTTTGCAACCTTTGACGTGGTCGTGGTCCTTTTGAAGTCAATGGCGTACAACTGCCTTAGGCTCCAATGGACAGCAGGGAGTCTATTAACAGGTGTCTCCATTCTGGCTGTTGAGACCAACCCTGGTTCAAACCCCCTGGAGCCTAGATTCTCCCTGCTTTCACTGTACTATCCCACTCAAACAGGACTACCAGGCTCCAGGAACAAGCACATTCTGGAAAAAGGACATAGAGAAAGGGGGTATGGTTGTCCAAGATATGAATCTGTCAATTCTTAGATTGTTTCCATGCTGAGTGACTTCCTTTTCTGCCTCAGCTTTTCCCTCTTTAAACTGAGAATAAAATGTCATACTCGTTCCCAGTTATGTCTCAAGAGTAGTAAGGATTAATTAGCTCCTGTTTGTACACTGGTCTGAACGTGTAATATGCACAGTTGTTTGTTCTTACAATTAAAGACTTCTGGACATAAAGGGTATGGCCCTGTATATACTGAATTCTGTGATTTTTATTTTTACAGTTGTAAGTGGCTATTAAGAATATGCATAACATATTACAGCTGCTTTCACCAAGGAAACGATGACCAGCTGTTGTACTGGTAATAAGTCAACATACACCTCTGTTTTGCTAGTCACTCATCTCTTTTTTCTTTGCTTCCCTGCCAAAGGCTTTTTTTGCTATGCCTGGGAAAAGGCTAGCACCACTGGCTTGGTTCCCTTTTTCTCATTCTTTCTCTGTCATGAAGGCCACAAGTTCACATTTTAAGAGAAATCCTCTGAGATTCATGTGTGTGGTAATTTCTATAAAGCAGCTGGAAGTACATTTTTTTAATGACAATATCTGATTTTGTTTACAAAGGCCAAACCCAATTCTGCTCTAAATCTCTAGGGGAGATGCTTTTAACTTTTATTCAGTTAATTCAGAATATTAAGGCAGTAAAACCATCTTTGTTAGATGTCCATTGTAAAAGCAGTGATTTACAGTGTTAGATACTCTAATGATAGCTTTATAGGATTAAATTATTTATTGCTAGGAATTCAAGAATATTAAAACTAAATGCAAAACCAATAGTGCTGCTATTTATGTCTCTTTGGAAAAAAGGATGATTACTTTTTCTTGCCCCTTCATTGTTTCTTACTGTATAACTAACTTTTGGTAGTTGAAATATGGGTCAGTGATGGAAAATTGTAAGTTGCAACCCAGCTCCTTCTGGAAGAATGTAGAAATAAACCAACTCTCTCCTACTTATTGGTATTTTCTTTCCTCAAAGTTTGCAAAAATAGGTTTGAAAAGGTCTTCTTTCATCCTCCCCAAGATTATCTAAGTTGGAGACTTCACCTCGCTGCTTCTGAAATCAATGCCTAGCACAATGAGATCCAAATCTTCATCATTGGTTGCTTCTGCTGAAAACCCAACATTTTTGAATTGTAGGCTTACGTGCTGAACACACATATTTTCAGGACAAACTCAGGTTGAGTATGTCTTGCATTCTGGGCTCATCTGGGGTATTATCCTCACTGTAAATAAAAATACAATTGTGTTCAGTCAGTAATTCCTGTAATCTGCACTACAAGCATTTACCCTCCTCTAAGCGTTAACAGGAGATTGGAAAATCGGGGTAGAAGTCTCACTCCCTCAAGGTCCATGTCAGTATCTTTGTTACAGAGAGAAACCCACTGGTCTGGGGAACTTACTGTATGAACTGGCAAAGAGAAGAAGGGATGGCGGAAAGGAGAAGAAAAAAGATCTGGGGGCACCTGATGTTTCAGAAAGTCACAGGAGCAACCCTCTACAAAAGCTAGATCTCTGACTCCTACTACAAAGCTCTGCAGACGGTAGAAGAGGTTGTCTCAAGAATACAAACAGCATAAAAAACAAGATACAGATAAGATAAAAACCACACCTTTGAAGGAAAATAGAGTGTAATCTGCATGATAGATATATTTAAGATAGTTTCTTGGATTTTATACTGAGACATGAATAATAATGTTAAATGAAATCGTGCATAAAAGGCATAAGGCTGACGGCTAAAAAATTTGGGGATCACAAATCAGGCATTCGTTATCTGCCAGTGTGTCTGCTTACAGGTTTCAGAAGTTTCATTCACTTTATATCAGGTTGTTATTATTTGCTCGAATGTCACATCAGAAATGAATTACCATTACAGACTAGTTTAAAAATTCAGCCATCCGCTCGGAGAGTTAAGCGTATCACATGACTGGAAACTATTCACATACCAGGAATACTGACAAAGGAGAAGAAACAAGTTGCTATCGAAAATGTCTTTTCAGATACTGTTGGTGGAGCAGCTATATATAATCAAGCCATCCTTAAAACATAGTGTTACTTGAAAGTTATTAGGTAAACAAAGAAAGAAGGAGCTATGAAATGAATACTATTTGTAATAGAAGAACTGGCTAGTTTTTATAACAGTTTTAATATTAGTTTTAATTTCAAACAGATTACCTTGAAACTGTTGATCAAGGTGTTACTTCCCATACACTCTACACATGGGACTCTGAAGTTAGAGTAAGACTGTCAGAAAGCAAGCAGACAAACATTTAAAAATATAGCTCAAAGATACTGACTCCTTCCTGTGAAAAGCCCTTCTCATATGAAAAGGCTGCAGAATTTTGGAAGTGGGAGTTATTAGCTCCTCTGATAATCCTCCACTTTCTAAGAGTTCTGTGATGAATTAAACACTAAATAACCCCATCTAGATCAAATGAAATGGGTCAAATAGACTTTGCAAAGCTTCCAGTTTGATATTCCTGGAAAGCTCCAAAAGGGCTTGGCAAAGAATGCAAGAATCGTATTTTCTGCAGAAATGGAGGGAAACAGACAATGTATGCCCAGACTTGAAAGGATAGAGCATCTACACTCCATCCTTACCTGAGCCAAAATTAGAAGCTAGGTCAACTGTGGCACTACAACTGAAAGGTAAGACACTTTTACTATTGAAACAGGTTTAGCATTTGAAAATGAGGGTACTTGAAAATTATTCTGTTTATTTAATTGCAACTGGTATAAAAAAAAATAGAAACAAAACAAAAGTTGAACAATCCAGGGCTGTGCAATGACTCCTGAATTGCTGCTGATGGGTCTTTGCAAAGGCACCCCTCAGGCACCTTTTTTCTGTAGTGAATTAAACTGCTGAATTCATCCTCAGGATGCAACAGAACTTTGCACAAGGTGAAAAGGCAAAGAGGTAAGGCTGAGGAACAAAAATCCTTATGGTACCACTGGCCATGGAGTTTACATTTCCAGTTCATGAAGGACTGATGTCGGTACACTTCTGGAGTCTGGGGGAACATATCAGGGAAGGACCGCTGTGTAGCTGACTGATTTAGCCTCTGCTGTCAATCACTATTGGAGACAGAGTATCAGTTCAGAAGGGCCTTTGATTGTGGCCATTCGTTTTGCTCTTGAGGATGTCATTTAGTACATAATGAGCACTGTGTTTGCAAACACGAACTATTTGTAGATGGTCATCTGCCTACATAAAGAGGAAAAGAGAAAATGCTATTTGAAAACTTTGTTGGACTTGCTCTCCAGTAATGAAATAACATCTGCCAGGCCACTAGGCAAACAAGTAAAAGCAACTTCCAGGAAACTGAGTGAGCATCAGAAATGAGCTAGGTTGTCACACAGAAAACACAAAGTGAAAGAACTTTGGCTTTTTTTCCACAATGAAGAAAATTTCTTCAATGGAGAAAAAATCCTATTTCTCAGAAAGGAATGAGAGAAAATCTGCATGTCTACCTGCGAAAAGAACAGTCATGTTTGGCATCTTCAGACTTTAGAAAAGAATATCCTTTTTTAACAAAAATCCATCTGTTACTAAAAAAATATTTGGTCTACAGCAAATTTACTCATTTTCATATAAACCTAGATTAGAGGAGTCTGTATGTGTTCCTGAAAACATAACCAAAAAAATCTTTTCATTCTCAGTACAGCTGAAATTTTTCATGAAGAAAATTAATTACAATTGTTGGTAATTGTAGAAAGAACACCCTTGTTTGAGGAGAGAAAGAAACTGAGATATGTAATTTAAAAAGTCTAATTTAAATCAGTGGACATTGTACAAATCATTGCACGCTTACTTACAATGTAAACCCTACATGCAACAAACTAATACAGAAAAGATAGCTACCAAAAAAAAAAATCAAATTAATCCCAAGCAAATTATCCAAAACCATGGTTCACAGAAAGCTGAAAAACATCTGTCAGATAAAACCCAATATAATTTTGTTAAATTGGAAAGACAACCAAGTTCACCACGCTTGGAGTTAATAATAAGTAATATGAGGATATTTTATTGTAGTTAGTGATGGTTATACAAGAAAAGAATGACACTGATAAAGAAATAATTGAAGAAATTAGTTTCCTGACATCGATAAGAAAGAATTACTTGCAATAAAATAAAATACAGAATCAATCAACTCAAGCAAGGACATTCTCATGGGAAAGATGAAAAGACCACAGCAGGAGTTACACTTTAGTTAATGACCTAGAGGAAAGTGTAGGTCACAGGATAAATATTTAAACAAACTTTATGAGAGCTCAGCATCTACTGATGAGAAAGGAATACTTCCATGGGATAAAGTGCCATTCGTTAGGATATACCATTGAGGCCTTGTGAGTGGCATGCTGGAGTATGGGTGAAGGAGCCCTGTCATCCTGAAAGTTTGCTTTTAAAATAAAAATCATGCCTGAGTGCATAAATGTATGACTTCAGCAGTGATTTTACAAGGAGATTTTATAGCAGTTGAAGATCAGGCTGACTGGCTTCAAGTTAATTTTCTTTTAGAAGGGAGGGATACATAGATTGATGCAGCCTCTTTGTTTTTATTGTTGTCCTGAAGTTATTTTATCCCATCATAAAATGGGCTAAATTAAAATGAAATAAGGAACGTCTGTAGCTTACCACAAAAAATTTAATAGCAAAAACCCTTATGCAGTTATGAAATTTTCTCTTAACCTCTAATTCCACTGCTTTTCTTTTTAAAGAACAGAAAGGCTGGAGGTTCTCCTCTCAATGAAATGGGGTTCTTTTGGACAATAATTTACAGAGGAGGGACAATAATGGTCCACACTGAGGAGGTAGTAGTTGCAACCTTCACCTCGTCTCTGATGTTTACACCAGGTAAAAGCACCCAGAGCAGAAATAAGAGCCTCTGATAGCCCTTTGGTGGGTGCAGAGTGTGCCTGGCCCCCACAGTGAGAACAGCAGCCCTACTGTGCTCCTCCTGCAACACCCTGCCCCGGCACTTAGGGTTTCTAGCACCAGGGTCATTAGGCAGCCAGCACGACTGAGGTGATTCATGTACTTATATGTGATGTGTAATGTTTCCACCCATATTTATTAGATACCACAGATGCATAAACTGGCAGTAACTTCAGGCAGTTCTTACTGAAGGAAGAATAATCAAAAAGTAGAGGTATCTTCACAGGCTGTTACTTCAAAGCAACTGATGCCCATCAAAAGTCCTTACTGGACTGTAATATGCATCTTTTGCTTGCTCTCCTTGTGGCCCAACTGAGAGTCTGTGTCACTGTATGATGTCCCTGCTCAGAGGGATATTGTGCAAACTGTGAGTTTTTCCCCCTCTACCTCAAACGTCCTTCAAGATTCATCCTGTTTAGGCAATTGGCAGCATTAAGCAATTGCTATTACACAGTCCATGATTTTGTGCTTTCCAGTGATGACTGTTTTGCTAGTAATTCCTAGAATGCAAAATGTTTTGGGCATAAGGATGTGAGATGACATTAAGTAAGAGACAGTGGTGATGGTAACAATGGTGGATTTATTTTTCCACATTTTGCATTCTAGCCACCTTAAAACTTTCTTCCTTTCTTGGTTCTTCCCAGAACATTTACACAACAGTAGAAGTACAATACACTATGACCACTGAGACAGAAACTAAAGAAATGGTTCACATATCAGAGACTGACACAATGGCAAAAGCACTGACAGACAAATACACAGTTGAAGAAGATACTGACACGCAGTTGATAGAAGGATACCGATATCTGCACTGCAACACAGGCCATGTATTAAAGTATGATATTTATTTTTAGTACATTTGTGTGTTTTCCATCTATTTGATATTAATATTATTTAAGTTTGAATATATATACACACGTATAAATGCATTGTCATATATACTGAACATAATTGCTGACTGAAATCAGCCTCAGAAAACTCTCTTATGTTCTAGGATCTGAAGAAATTTTAGTCCAGATAAAGACTAAGAGTACTCATAACAAATCCATATGATTAAAAGATGTTTTATTGGATTAAGTAATTACTATTATTGACTGGAGAATTTTATGGTTTTTATGAAGAGCTGGGGATTTCTGTTTAACCAGTTTGGTAAGACATACCAGCAAGGTAAGAAAATTATAACCAAGGATATATTCTGCCTCTGCTTTTAATTTTATCACAAGTAAAGCTTTTATTATATGTGTCCACTCTCTCTTATCCCATTTCTTTTTACAATAAAATTAAGACAGAACCTCACCTGGAGTGACTTCTGCTTAAGCCATATCCATGAAGCAATATCCATGCATGTCAGCTGAAGATCTTCACCTCCATACTTCTCCCCTCTCCCTTTCAAATGTCCATACTTTAGCAGAGGTTTGTTCTTGATTATTTTGTTAAGTATGTGACAAGATCAAACAGTTTTATTACATTACACTGTTAAAGGCCCTCCAATTTGATCAGAAGATCATGCTCTCCATTGAAGCTTAATGCAAAGTGAATGAGTTATCTTTGACAGCAAAATATTGAAAATGCCATTTTCATGTTTGTAGCCTTCAGACCTGCAAAATGTGTGCTATGCCTTAAAATGAAGCACTGATTATTTGAAGTGAAAAGACATTCTTTGTAGTAGACGTTTTTGGTTGTTAGTCCAAGTAATCAATGATTTTGCATGATCAGTTCTCTGAAGGTGCAGTAAAAATGCAATGCATAGTTATAAATATTTAATAGCCAGAGAGTTTTGCCCTTCAAATATATCTCCAGGCTGCATAAAATGACCATATGAGAGAAAGATATGCTTCAACAGTGCATATGAGTAACTCTGCTTCTTTATAGCTGACTAGTTCTTTGAAATGGTCAGTCTCCAGACAGAAGGAGAAAAAAAGAGCTGAAGACAAATGATTACATCAAGCAGTCTGTGTTAATCATCCATAGGTGAAAACATTTACCTTCCTAAATATGGCCCTTATGATCCAAATGAGGTAGAAGACTTAGGAGACGAACAGCAGTGCACAGATTATGTCATGAAACACAGAATCACCACTACATCATGGGAGATGGGAAAAATTATTGAAATATTAGTAGCTCTTCCATTTGACAGGGTCATTTCACTTTCCAGTTGTCAAAAATAAGTACTGTCATGGAAGATATTAATTAATACTGTGTTCTATCTGTGTAGCAATTTCAATTCCCTTTTGCTTGAAATTCTTGGCAGTTTAAGGATCAGTGGTGGGGACGATACACAGGTTTCAGTGAGAAAGGGCATTTGGATAAAAGGATTTGAGCCTTGTGATCAAAGGAAAAATATTACTGATAATAAAAAACATATTTTTAATTCCACAGCAAGTCCTTAGTGCACTATATTGCTCACAGAGCAGCCGTATTCTTATTTTATCTGCTTAGATGTTAACTGGTAAAAAATCTCATAAAGTCGTCAGTGTTACTCCAGTGTAAAATTGTTGTTGAGGAGATAGATCAGGTTCATAATTTTGTCTAAACTGTTTTTATTTGTAATGGAACCACATGACCCACAGAAAAATGTATACTTACCATGGATCATTTAACACAGCCATCTGTACATTTCTTAAGAATGAAACTTTCACCATAGTGTGACTTTTGTTCAGGATATCAATCTGGTTATTATGCCTTGGCTTAATTCACTCTCACAATAAAATCACACTTGCACTTGGCAGATGAAATAAGGAATAATGAGGTACTTAGAGAAATTAGATTTCTACATTACAATATAATCAGATTTTAATGAAACAAGTAATATATATCATTCATACCATTTTGGTTTTCGATAAACCTCACTGGATTAACACAAGATTTGATTTGGTGGCCAGGAAGAACTGAAATGATTTATTCTTTGAGGTAAAATGTTGCCTTATCTGCGTGAAATCTATTATGGTATTACATACAGCCTTTATTATTACTATCCTATAGAATAATTGGAGGTCTACAGTATTATTTAAAGTGATGAAGTAGCGACCTTAGCTCATTTTACAGTTTTCAATTTCATGCTTGTCTTCTGTAAAATCTTTTTCATAAATTAACTTTTAACAGAACATGGATGCAGCACAAAGTATAAAACTTAAATACATACTGATTAAAATTGTATCCAGAGTCACTGAAACCAGAATTTCTGGTGAATGTGTGTCACCAATCAGTGTAAACTTTGCTTGTAAGGCATGTATTCTAACAATGGTGAATTTAACAATGGTGAACTTAAAGCCAAGTTAGAAATGGGAAAGTCAGCAATATCAGTTTAAGTAGCTGAAAGTTTACAACAGTGATGACTTTAGTTGCCACAATTAAGTCTATGTTACCTACAAAACACCCTTGACCTACATCTTGTTTTCTAGTACAGAAATATAACAAAGAAGTTAATATGAACATTCAAGTCTTAGTATGAGTATTTGCTGAAGAACTTCAGCAGAACTTAACTGGATCCTACATTTACAGGTGAGCCATTGTAAGCTCCCCTGTAATCAATTCTCTGAAATATATCTCCAGAGGGACAATCAGATCTTAGCTGTGTCTCCTAGAGGTGGCATCTCTCTTTAATGATTTTATACGATGAACGAGCCCTTAACTTAGGTGCTGCAGAAAAATACATTATATTTCCACAACGAAAATGATCCCGAGTGTCTATAGTTCAAACATTTTCCCAATATAGATGTATACAACAAAGTATAGATTGGAAGGAGAAAAAGATTAGAAAGCTTGTATAGAAAGAAGTACTTTTCTCACGAAGACAGAGAACTGTTAGCAATATAAATGGACAAGCCAATTACTGGGTTTATGAGCAAAATAATTTTTGGAAGCTGAAAAAAATCACTTAACCTTAGCATCTGATTCTCCCTCCCATATTTACAGTCTTCTGCCCTCCTTGACCTTTTTTGTTGTTATAGTCTGGTGATTTGACGGATCCGTGCCTCCTTACCTAAGTGGATATTTTTGTTACATTCTCTACAGGAACTGATATTGATTCTAAGTTCTTCAGATTTGTATTCCCATTATAACTGATTTAAGCAGTACTTCATATTCAGCAAAACTACCTAAACTACTATCGCCGTTCTTTTAGTAATCTTCCCAGTGGAGCTGTTTATTTGCAGCTTGGATGGAATGAAAATATCCTTTTAGAGAAGTAACATGTTTTTATATTTCTCATTTTCATAGGGTCTGGCTGAGTTATGTGGGAAGATTGTCCATTTGGCTTCTTTTGCATTATAAATGCAACCTATTTTCTGAGTAGTTCAGTTTTTCTTTCACACTTAGGCCTCAGGATCTCGTACAGATTGAAGTCCGCAAGATGTGGTTTTGTCATCCTAACATCTGCAAGTCAATACTTTGTAGTATATAGTATATAGTCATATACTATATAGTATATAGTATATAGTCAATACTAGGTGAAGGCTAACTACTGACTCATAAAATCAGGGTTAGTAATGATACATTTAAAAAAGAGTAGTTTGTGTAAGCATGCAGAAGGATGTACACTGTCAAGTATTTGGAACACAGATGTTTGAAAAAGACGTGGAAAATTCACAAATGGGACTAGGGGCCTAGTAAAATGCCCTGTCAGGGAATAAGTGGTATACTGTGTAGTTTCTCTCCAAAAAAACCCTGACAGGAGACTTGTTTATGGAGTATAAGTACTACAAAAATTAGATCCCCTTTCCCCACACCAAAATCCAGTCACTCGGTGAACCACTAATCTTTCCAAGAAAGAAATAATGGGAGTCAAAGGCTGCAGATCAAAGCCACACAAATCTATAATAGAAACAGATTTTACAGTAAAAATAATTAACCTGTGGAAGACTGAAGGGAACAAATGCTTTGCACTAGTGACATCAGTGGTGACCAAGTGTGTAAGAGTCCGTTAATGCCACTTTGCTATATACTGCCTGTCTTTTCATAGCTTGACCCTCTAAATTCCCTGTTTAATCAAAACTAGTGAATACAGGAAGATAATAATAAGCAAGTATTCTGACAGCTGCTTTAAAAATTGTTTTATATCAGGTTTGATTAAACTATGATTTTTTTTTTAATTTGTGCAAGTCAATTCTTCAATTATTAACACGAAAATATCTTATCTGTGTTTCGTTTTATCCTAGCAGGCCAAACTGCCAATTTTCTTCTTTTATATAAAAGAAGACTTCTCTCTCTTTTCAATCTTACCACAAAAAATTCCCACATTAACATATTACTTTGAAACATTACCTCCTGATTTCTTTATTCTGTCTATTAAGCTATGTCTATTTGCATTGAACTTTGTCTGCCAATTGTAAATCTAAATTGACAAACCTAAATTATGTGACTCTTCTGTAATAATGAGTCCATTTTCTAATATCAAGCTTTAATCTCTGCTTTACTTGAATTTAAATAAAACATCAAGTCAAAGCATTAAATTAGTTATTTCAGAAACAGTCATTACATGTTTCAATATTTGTCGGTAGTGTTGTGATCTCACTTCTATTCAAAGGACATGTTTTTTTAAAGGTACACTTGTGTATCATTAAAGGGGAAAAGAACAGATAAAGGAAAAGAAAGAACAAAAAATATGCGTAAGAAATCGTATTCAGGGGTGTCCAATTTAATATTTTCCTTTCTGCCTCATTTCCACGTTGAGAGAAAAGGAAGTAACTTAACACAAGGAAACACCACTTCTCTGTGAGGGTGACCAAGCACTGGCATAAGTCATCCAGAAGGGTTGTGGAGTCTCCACCTTTGGAGATATTCAAAAGCCACCTGGACATGGTCCTGGGCAACTGCTCCTAGGTGGCCTTGCTTGAGCTGGGGATTTGGATAAGGTGACCTCCAGAGGTCTGTTCCAGCTGCAACCATTCTGTGATTCTGTGACTTTTATCCCATTGTTTTACATCTCAACTGAAGCAACACCACAATTTGTGGTTTGTCTAAGCAAGTACAATGGAGAATGTATAGCAAAAGAGAATATATTTTCAAAGGGACACCTACACTGTTTCTGTCAGACCACCACCAGAGAAGTAAGGGAGTAGGACAAGTAATTTGAAGGTGACAGAAACTATATGAGGAGAAGTAGGTTACAAACAATAGCAATAACTTCCATGCTCCTCTTACACATAGTGGCTGCTCTCGAAGTCGAAGTCAAAGGTGGTGTTTAAAGAACAGCATGAGCCAGAGCAGGTGAGAAAGGCGGGAAAACGTGGTCAATTCAGCACAATCTGGTAGTGCAGAAAGTTCCTTAACCGTAACAAAGGAGATGGATAATGATCCCTGTTGTCCATGTGTGAAATGCAGCATTAGTGCACTACATTTTGAAGCTGTTGACATTTGTTGGGGTTTGGGAGACAGGCTATGTATGCTACTTATTCTAAGGCTTTTAGCAAAAGAGCATCTGAGAAGGTGAATAGTTTCATGCATCTCCCCTGTATTTAGCTTTTGCCAACAAGGACAATCCCTGCAGCTGTGAAGTGAGCTCTGATACTGGATAAAATATGAACAGGTTGTAACAGCGACTATACAAATGCAAAGTATTACTGACATGCATGAATGAGAGATAATAAGTGTGAAATCAAACAGTCAGTGTTACAAAGCAAAATATGCAATATAGCTACATTTTGACAAGTGGCATAAAGCTGCGGCTAAAGCAACACAACAGCGGAAAGGTGATGATTTGGGTTGACACCACAGGAGATGAAAGTACCCAGGCACGCATATTATCAGAAACTACATTGCTACAGCCTCCTTTAAAGATTGCCACAAAAATCAGCTTTCTCAGTTCTTAGTCAAGCCACGGAGGTTAAATACTGGTGAAGCATCCAGCTAGGACTGAAGGATTAGGGCTGGAAATTTGTGGGATTTTGTCGCATGTGTTGCAGTAGACACTAACTGATGATAAGATTGCTTAGGAAAGACCTGGCTATGGAAATGAGCCAGTTAACGCAGCAACTAGTCAGTACAGTGCTCCACTCCATAAGGATTTGGGCTTTTGTTAATTTTAACAGCACATGGTAGGGCAGTGGTATTGCATTTTTTTGCCAAAGTAGTCCGTGGGGATACACCTCCATGAGATACATGGATGCCCTAAACTTCCTCGTGGTCACTCTTTGCCGGGTATATCTTCTAAATTACAAACTTTGACAGTTACATGACACTCCAGCTGTTGGTCTTTGTAAGGCATATCACAAATTTAAACTTCTTCAGTGGAATTTTTTTTTTTTAGCATAGCATTTCACTCATAAGAAAAAGCCTATCCTGTGTTCTGTGCATTTCAGAACTGAGGTTCATAGAGTATGTTTAAAAAAGTTAATGTTATGTTAAGAATAATGGCCTGTGATCTGTCAATGACCTTGGTTTTCATTAAATATCAAGTTGCATTACAGACAGAGGATACGCCAGAATGAAGAGATAACAAGACCTGACCAGACTGGAGTAGACCCAAATAATGAGCTTTCTATATTCAACATATATTCTATAATTTATAGGCCATGTGACTGAGAGTACAGTACGATAAAAGAGACAGTTCTCTACTAGAAAATTTCTTTCTAACCCCTATATGTAGATTGATTTATGTCCTGATTTCTTTCAAAATCTTGCCTTTCTGTATATTTTTCATTAGTCATACAGTTGTTATTATCAAAACATTTAACATTTTTTGTGACAATGATGTGTTTTGGCTACATTGTCTCTTAAGAGACTAAGTTTCCTGATCAAAGTGTGTTCTAAGTAGTCCATTGTTCCTTTGGGCTTCATACGAGACTATTTCCCAGCTTCTCATCATTCTCACCCTCATCTTTGAGCCCCATCTCTTTCTCTATTACCCTTTCAGACCTGAGGTGAAATCTACTGAGTAAAATGTGCCAATGGAGGGCATGCTTTATACGATTGTGTTAAAATAGTGTAATATTCTTCTGCATGATCATGTTGTTTATTTAGTCAGCTGGCAGACACTGAGTGGAGTTCTTCAATGTGTTGTTCACAACAGAATGCAGTTTTAGTTTCCAGAGCATAGTACCTCACTGCTATCAAGTTACTGAAACGGCTGTGAAAACAGTTTTCTATTATTTACTTTATATACTTTAGTGTACAGAGCATTATTCAGATGTGTTCTCTTCCATGTCTAAGTTTTTCTGATCTACCTGTTAACTGTCCTAACATTATTGATGTTTTCTAACTCCTTGTCTTTTCCTTGTCTATTATCCCTTTGATTTTGATCCCTGATTTAAATGACTCTCTACCTCCATTCCTTAAATGAACCCAAAGTGTTTATTTAATGTCTGATGCTATTCTTTTTAATCCATTGGCCTCAATTTCCCACTACCATGCTTAAGAGGATAAACTGTTTTTGTCCTCCTCTGCCTATTGCTTACTCTCTTGAAGAAATTGTTATTCTTCCTCAGTCCACTAATTATTTTTTTACTTGTTACAGTGCTTGTTTTCTTCAATCCATTGAATTTTCTATGGTTCACACTCTTTAATTATTGAAAATGCTTTGTGTTTACCCTTGCTGGTGTTCTTTTTACATCTTTATTTTAACTGTATTAGTTTCTGCCACTTTTGGATATTAAGATTTAGTAAAGCACTTCTGTGAGAAAACAGAGACTATTTGTATTTTATAGTGAAGTGAATTTTCTGGATTTTGGTGTAGCGAATGGATTCATATTACCCTTCTGAAGATATAACATGTTGACAGGTACTTACATTACATGGCAGATAAACGATGATGATACCAGTTTTCCACTTTTCTGGCTGTACTATTGATTGTATCAGCACGAACATAAAATACCTAGTTGTTCAGTATGTTATGTCCGCCAATTAGGTGAATCTCATTAATGCCGTCTTGTATGTTATCTGTCTCTGAACTTGTAATACTTGAATTCAGTCTTGGAAAATTGTTTACAGCAATTGAACAAGATAGTGGAACAGTAATAACAAGCTTGTATTCTCTGTTTCAAATTCTTACGTAGAATCTTATTTCTTCCTGTCTCTCTGGCTTTGCAGCTTTTCTAGAACTGTTATCTTTGCCATGGCAAGAAACCAAAGGAAACCCTACCTGTCTTCCTAAGATGAAGTATGACCAATTTATTTTTTTTCCTAACCCAACAGAACTGCTTTTTCTCCATCCAGATATAAATGAATCTCACTTACCTTTTCAGGGAGAGACATGTATTCATATTGTGAATCTCTTTCTCATGAATAATTGAATATTCTCAAGAATGTGATTGCTGAAATAATTAGAACTAACCAGTAATCATGGAATCAGAGGAAGAGGAACAAGACTCCCTCCCATTAAACAATGTTTAGCAGCACTGAACATTGGTCTGCTATGTCTCAAATCGAACAGAGAGTGTTTTGCTAGTATCATTCCTAATGTTCCTCACGTAAAAAGTCAGTTATCTATAAACAATCAATTTGGGACTGCTAATTGTTTGAAAAGAAAATAAGTTTCTTCCACTTTAGATCACTTTTTTTTTGCCTTAGTATATATACCAGTAGTCATGATTTCTGAATCCTATTTAGGTTTCTGGGTGCATGATTTAAAGCTAAACCTTCTCTGTGCCCCTGTTTCTTGTTCACAAAAAGAGGATTAACGGGGCGTAATAAGGAGGCTGTACACTGCAACGGGAGCCTGTAACAGATGTTATGGAAGTGCAGGATCTTTGTGATTGCTAAAGAAGAATAAGGACCTGAGTCTTGTGTTGCTAACAGATTACTCAAAGATTTGCTTATCTGATTCAACAGCACCTTGAGGGCACACACCCCTAAAATGGTGGGCAAAGACCCTCTTCCCAAAAAAGGCTGCTCTTGAGATGAGTTAAACGGACATAAAGTCCCTTCCCCTCCTTCATCTTCCCCTGGCGACTGGGGAGTATTACTTGCTCTCTTCCATAAGATGGCCACAATTTTTCTTGATCCTAAAGGGGAATTCCTCAGAAGCACAGGGAGGGCTCTGCCAGTCTGTCTGCTCATGCATCAGACCGAAGTGAGCTCCTGACTTACAGGACACGAACCCTTTCCATGCAAGATACAACATCCATTATGGTGATATCCTTTCCCTCCCCTTGATTATTACCGCAAATTTTAAAAGGAAAATAGCCACGTAACAGTTCATTATGCACATGGATGATTTTTCATTGGACAGAGATGAACCTTAGCAATTTTAATTAGTTGATTTCATTAAGGATTTCATTGCAGTTAGCACAACTTCTATTTCAAATAAAGCTGGGATTTATTGTGCAGTGAAAAAGTTTTGAACGACATGACACTACAGTTATGTAATTTTTATGAAAGCATTTAATTGCACATTAAAAATGCATTACTTTTGACAGACACAAAATAAACTCTGGAGAATAAACATACTGATTTGTTTTGTGTATCTTAAATGAACGTAAAGCATAACTCCAGAAGATTTGTTTCATCTTGGGAAGAGATAGGGAAAGTTACTTTAATTTTGAAGCTCCCTCTAGAATCATTTCATGATGGTTTTGGTGGGTGTGAGGAGGTGCATTCAGACTGCCTCCTCCTGTGATGGAGATCCTGGATAGCTGAGGGTTTAAATTACCCTCTGGCACTTGGAGTACTTGTCTGTGATCACAAGGCTATGTCTGTGCTGTTAACTAAACCAGAGAGGGAACACTTTTCTGTCCTGAGGACAAGGGGCACTGCCTGGCTGCAGTCCAATCTGTACAGCGCCTGGCCATAGGTCTCCCCTAGGCCTCGTGGGGTGTACAGCATGTAACTATTTGTTTTTCTTTATATTTTTCAGTGCAAATAATACAAGAGGCTACAGTAATATAAGGGCTATGTTATGGCTCATTAGAACAATATTTAAATACAATGAAAATGAGGACACGTTGCATATCCTGGTCTGAGATGTAAAGGTACAGAGCTTTGAGGATATAAAATCTTCTGGAATAGCTTGGGAAAACTATCTGAGAAGAAGGGAACTAAACCTGGTTCAGTCCTATCCTGACCCAGAGAATGACCCTGGCATGTTGCACCCCTGACAGGTATTGCCTGGAGAAGAGCTTATTCGGTTTGTACCAAAACCATGCCGAGAAGCACGCTAACAGTTCAACCCTGTGGACAGCAGCAGCACAGTGCTTACTCCAAGGTCCTATTTTATTTAGCAGGCATAAAAATATCTGGTTTAATATTGATTTAATTCTTCTTCCCTGAAAAATTCTTGCTTCTGTTATACACACTTGTCCATTTGGGTGCAGTAATAGCACTATAAACCTGCTCAGTATCAGCTGAGACAGTCTTGTATACCAAGGGGAAAAGATACACTGACTTCACTGTGTCTGTATTAGAGGCACTACACTGCTTTAACTGCTCTATCAGTAGATTTTAAGAGACATAATAATATTCCCACTCAGGCTTGTAGCAAGGTAGCTTTAATGGCAAAAAAGTCAAATGTTTACTAGATAATGGTCAGTCCAACTTTCCTAGTGCTGTGCACACTTGCTGCTCGTGGAGTCTTGTGTGCTAAGCTGTTCCATGATGCAGCAGCAGACTTTGGTCTATTAAATCTGGTTTTTTGGCCGTCAGGTTTCTCTCTGACGGCCAAAAACTTACCTGGAGCTTTGCTATCCACCTGGTTTCCACAGTGGCCTCCTGACAAAGAAAAGAGATGCTTCACCTTACCTGGGGAGACAGTGGCACAGAATATTTATCTTGACAGGACAAGGGGCAATGGGCACAAACTGAAGCACAGGAAGTTCCGTCTGAACATGAGGAAGAACTTCTTCCCTCTGAGGGTGACGGAGCGCTGGAACAGACTGCCCAGGGAGGCTGTGGAATCTCCTTCTCTGGAGATATTCAGGACCCGCCTGGATGCAGTCCTGTGCAGCCTGCTGTAGGTGACCCTGCTTCGGCAGGGGGGTTGGACTAGATGACCCACAGAGGTCCCTTCCAACCCCGAACATTCTGTGATTCTGTGTGATTCTGTGATCTTCAAATTTACTGAAGCCAAATGTGTCTCTCAACTTCTCATAGAGAGAAGTGTCTGTTCTAGGCCTGTGAATCTTTTCTTCTTGATCTCAGGTCTTCTACATGTTTTCACCTTAGGAAAAAGCATACATTCATGAACTTCAGCAACACAGCACATTATGCCATTTCATTTCTGTCCAGAGCAAAGGTTGAAGCACACACCAGAAGAGGCCTACTTTTCAGACCCTTCTCCCTTGCCTTAAAGAAAGTCTTAATGGTCAACATTAACATATTACACTGTTTTAAAGGACTGTAAATAGACTTGGGTAAAGTTTTTTCCGTGTGAGAATCTGTGAAAGAATGTGTTGGTTTAAAATATATTTTCTGACCTTAGAAGGAACTCCCTCAGACTATTACAGAGTGTCTTTTCAGTCAGGTGCTGGGAGTTAGTTCAGGCCTTAATCTATTTGAAGATACATGTTTCATGCAAACATGTTCTCAAAAGTAAGACTTCATGCTTCTCCTTTTCATCAACAAAAACTTGCAGATGTCTGCAAGAAATCAGAGCTGTAAACGTGATTTTATCCTGTCAAAAACAGTCACCCCAGATATAAAATGACAAATTTTTATCGTTCTTTATGAAAAGAACCTTTTCTCTGAGACTAGTAGGTGCTCCATGAAGCAGCAGGATCTTCACGGGAGAATGACAGGTACTTTGATTTGAACAAGAAAAATGAGAGATCTTAATGACTCCAGACACTGTAGGGTCCTTACCTCATAAATATGTCTGATTCATATTCATTGCTTTCAGCACGGCTGAATCATTTCAAGCAAAATGATACCACGAAAAAAATATCTGCTTTTTCTCTTGGCTGTTGAGTGGCATCACTCATTCTTGAAAGCATTTATGTGTGAGCAGAAAATATTTCCAGGAGACCTGTGGAGTTGTGGACATGGTTCTCCAAATAATTCACTGATTATGTTAGGGCTCCGCTCATGGTCTATATTGCAGAATTGAGATCTAACGAGTTTTAGTAAACCCTTAATTTCTACTAAAGTCTTTTGAAGTCACGTCATTTCCTGGGGGAGGATTTGTTGGGT
The DNA here is from genome assembly GCF_030867145.1 of Opisthocomus hoazin. Classification (NCBI taxonomy): domain Eukaryota; kingdom Metazoa; phylum Chordata; class Aves; order Opisthocomiformes; family Opisthocomidae; genus Opisthocomus; species Opisthocomus hoazin. The sequence continues at coordinate 50,075,539 of NC_134414.1, read as the reverse complement.
CCTGTACAAAAAGCACCTACCAGACATTGTTCTGAGATTTTCAGAAAACTTTTTTGTCTCTATCCATCTCCTCCAGCACCACGGAATCATCCACAATGCCTCTTTTAAAACTTGTTCTGATGGTTGTTCTTTTGATGTAGATTAGATGCACATTCTTGCTTAGTTGTTAAGAAATCAATTTTCTGAGGGGAAAATTCTTATTTCATTCAGAATTTTGTGGTTGACAATTGCATTAAGGCTCACATCTTTGATCAGGATATCCTTATAACACTTTGCCTCTGACAACAATTGTTTTTATTTTTTTTGCCTCTTATCATTGAATCGGAAAGTACTAGAAATGCTGTTTTCCAAAAATATCCAGAATGTGGGGATGCTGAGTTGTTATAAAATCAGCATATTTAATTGCTTTGTGTGAGGTCTTTATTAAGCAATGCTTCTCTGAACATTAGAAGTGTCCAAATGGACCTTTTAGGATTGATGAGCCTCCCTTCAGTAACAATTCCAAACCATGAGAAGTTAATAGCTATTATAATAAAATCAATTATCTGGTTCTCTTTGGTAGCAGATCTTTGACATACCCCTTTTTTCTTGCTTCATATTTGGAGATTTTTTAGAGATACATATTACTTGAGCAGAAATAAATGTTTAATAAATATTATTGCACTTTAAGGTTTTTTTTCTCAAAAATTATTGATCTGTAGTAGAATTCATTACAGCTTAAGGCAATATTTCATGTATCCGCATTTAAATCTCTGGGCCTGTTTAAAATCCATGTGGTCTTACTGGGCTGCATTTATTCTTAATTATATCCATGTTAAATTAGAGCAAGTCTGTTTAAATCAGCTGAGAATAGAATCTGTATTTCTGTCATCTGTATTCAGGAATTTTCCTCATTAAAACTTGTCCTTTTCCTTAATGTCAGAGTTCCTTTCTCCCTTCCTGCCCCCCCGTCCCCTCCACCTTCCCCAATAAGTTTAAGAAATGATTGTTTATCTGTTTCTTGGGATTGTTTATTGGAACTATGTCGAAGTGTCACTTTGCAACTTGGATTACTACTAATCTGTTGACAGTTCTTCTTTTTTTTATTGTTGGATGTAACATTTCTTAATAATTAATAATAATAATAATTATTATTATTCTGATCATCCGCAAAGTTTGATAGACTTCGTCATTTCGTTGCTCTTTTTTTCTAAAATACCCGAAGAAAACCCTCCGTGCTTAGATTGCTATCATGTTAGGAAGGTGACTGGCAAAACTGCCCAGATTTGTCTCTATGATTCCTTAAACTTGCTTTATATATTTTGTTTTCTTTCATCTATGCTTAGATGATAAGCTGTTTGAAACCGGGATGTCGCTGAAGCAAACACTCTGGTCCCTGGCTAGATCAAGCTAAAGTAATAATAACTCCAGCAGAAGCAAGAAGTTGAATAATACAGTATAGATAAAACGCAGTAAAAGCTGCACATTTTTTTCAAAAATAGGTCCTTTTCAAGTGCATTCTTTTGATTTCTCTATTGACAATTGTCGAGGAAAATAACTGATGTCTTTCTTTTCCTAAGCAATTTTCTCATACTGGCTGGTTACCGCTGTGTTTCATGCTGACCATTTATATAATGTATCCTCAAGAACAGTTGCTCACATCACTACATCACTCATAATTGCTTAGCCTTCCATTTAGTTTTAGCAAAGCTTCCAAGAGACTGCAGAGAAGCAATGCCAAGGAATTGCAGAAAAGCCAGGCTGAAACGCATCAGGATCTGATCTGGCTAATCTGAGGAACAAACTGAATGCACAAATAATTTAACAAGGGGTGAAGGATGTGTAGCTCAAGGTGGAATCAGTCCAGTCAGAAATGAAGTCCAGCAGATCCAAACAAAAGATGAAAGGCTAGCTAAAGGCAACAAAACTCAAACGGATGAAGCCAAAACCAATATGCATATCTTCAAATAAGAGATGATGGAGCTACCTCACAAAGCCTGGCAAGAAGGGAACTATGTGATTCTTTTGAAGAAGTGGAAAGTGCCCACAATAAGCAGAGCAGAATGGAAGAGAGTCAGCAGAGGTCCTGTGTTCATAATGGACTACTGTAGCAGGAAGCTGTACTTGAAACTGCATGGGGACTCATCAACAATGGTATTGGGATGAGAAATGTTAATTACAGCTGAACAGCCTCCTGGTTTGGCAGAAATCCCAGGACAAAGCGGTGGCACTTGGGCTGCAGAAGCAATATTTTATACAATCCCTGCTGTTCAAAATGCTATAGTTTCCTCATTTTCATATATTGGTTACAGAGGAACTGAAAATAGATTTCATTTCTTTCAGATCGAATCTTGTGTTTTTATAGTGATTACAGTAGCAGGCTGATGGTCAAAAGTGTGGTTTCTTTTCTTCTCTGGAGCTTAGAAAATTTAGCTGCTGTGTAAACACCAAGCGTAGTACCAAGGTGAAAGTCAATTCAGTGATTATCATACTGGGACCATAGTAGATACAAATGACTTCACTAATTTATTGGAGAAAAATCATTACTGCACAGAATTTGTAAGTAGCCTCTAAAGGCAATTATGCCCTGAGCAAGCAAGTTACACACCAGTAGTCCTGAAACACAGAGCCATGCAGGTGCCTGAAGGAGTACGCTCAGAGTTCCCATGGAGACTTGATGACTTGCCAAGGGGACAGACTGCTATGGTGGTTTCAATGGCAATTGTTTGGCTCCATGACTGTCACATTTTGTGCAGGACACACTGGAACACTTACCGTGTTGAAATTGAACATATTTAGCAAAGTGCCTGTGAAAACATCAGCTGGATGGGAAGTACTTATCTTCTGTGAAGTTCATCAAGATTTCAAAAACTTTCAGGTTCCCCATCAGGATATAGCAAGACTTTGAGAACTGGAGAGACATGTTTTCTAGAACAGTCAAAGTCCTTGGGAACTGCATATTCACAATGGTGACTCTGGTGAATTTAAAACACAGAAGTCTTGCTTGATTACTTGTTTTGTGTCTGTTTGGGTTTTTTTTACTAAATTCAGAGCTGTGCTCCCTCTGTTATCAAGGTGGTATACCCTTCTTCCCTCTCAACCTCTACCTCATTCTCTCAGTATGTCCTGTTTGTAAAGATAAAAAATTCCTTAAAGAGGTTGGTGATGAAATCAAGAACTTGCTGGAATATGTGATATAGAGCTATGCAGTTAATAATTAGTGTTCGCAGGTGGGTCAGGTATAAGTTTCTCTTTCTCCATTCCTTAGAAAGGCTTTGCTTCAGTGTTACTTTAACCTGTCCGCTTTATCATGAAAAACTCATAGTATATAAAATGCTGTCTTCAACTTTCTCCTAAATAATTGTCAAGGAATGCAACACTATTAGAGCTATTCCACTCTATATAGGATAAAATTAAACATTTATTAGAGCAGACAAGAGACTGGTGATCTTAACTGAATGGCTGGGCAATCACCTTGCTGGGGGAGACCAGATTCAGATGGCTTCATAATTTATTACTGTGAGCGTCCCTCAGTATATTGGAACAATATAAATTGAAGAACTGAGGTAACTAAAACTCTAAGAACATAATTTTTATGTTACTAGAGCTCTATGCCAATAGATCTGAGGAGAGACAAATACTTGCAGGATTACAAGAGGACACCTTGGCTGAATGAGGTTGGCCCATAACTTCATCTTTTCCTAAACTTGTACTAGAATAAATGTAGCAGAATAGAAATGTAGCAGAATAGTAAGTAAACAGAGGTTTTAAAAGAAGCAGCTGGAGACAGCAAAAAAAAGGAATGTACATGCAGTTAACCCAAAAGTACTCAGTAGCACCAATACTTGAGTTAGCAATTTATTTGCCCATGCAGTTAACTTAAATTGAATAATGTCATCCGTGTTACATCAGATATGGAAATGAGTGTGATATTTTAACTGTCCACATTGTTTCTGAACTTTGTATTTGGCAGTGTTCTTCATTGATTTTTAGGAAATACTTCTCTACTCTCCAAGTGAAGTTCGATAACTGGTTCCCTTATGTTTCTCTTTCCTGTCCTCCATATTAACTTTTCTATGCCAACAGCCATGATCAGCAAACAATGCAACAGCAAAGGAAAAAAACCTCTCTAAGGCAAATACTGCAGAGGTTTTTTTTGGCCTGTGAAATAGCATTACAGCCAGTTCTCAGATCATTCCCAACTTACCAGCTGGCTGATTGGCACAGAGCAACTGAGATGGGCTCAGCTGCTGCAAAGCTTGCCTGTAAATTTGTTGCTGTATTAGTGGAGTTGTTGGCTAGGGTTTAAACGGCGGAGGACAGTAAGAGGGCAAGAATGAGGTGGAGAACAATGAAAATCAGCCAGGTGGTTGTAATGGTGCTAGCCAGGAATAGCAGTTCATGAGCACTGGTTGATACTAGTTATTATATTGCTGTTGGTCCTATAAAGTACTTTACAGTGGATACCTCTCATTCATGGACCTAGTTTTACAATGTAAGTGCCTAATGTTGCAAAATATGAATTGTCCTTGACAATACGAACCATTAGAGAACCTAAGCTGAAAAGTTTGTCACATTAGGAGCCATGGATGAAAAATTGCTGTGAGGATTTGTGTGTATATAATTTTTGTCCTGTGTAAACTTTATATAGTTTCTATGGTATTTTTCTACTCAAACATTATGGAGTTACAAAAGCCAGCTTATAAAAGCTGAGGAAGTTTTGTATAAATATATGAACTACATTTGAATATTGTGATAAGAGTCACCATGTTGATGCCATTTGCAGCTGGAGCAATTAAGGAGTATTTTTAGAGGGCTTAAGAGGTAGAGTGGTGGAAGATACTGAAACATTTATGGTATCATGGTTATTTGAACATGTTTCATACATTGACCTGACTAAAAAAACTGTCAGTGCCCTTCTGTAGCAAATTAACTGATGCCTGTCAGGATAACCACTGAACATGCTCATCAGGTTAGTTTCCTTCTTGACCCATTCCAGGCCATGGGGAGGGCCCATATAGCCATGGGTTCAAATCTAAATCATCTGATTTCACATTATGCCTAATTTTAGGCGTTAGTCTCAAAGCCATCAAAAGCACCGGTCTCTCTTCATTGTTTCTGTACAGGGCTTGTAGGCATTCACTGAAGGATGTCTTATTCACTAAGTCACTCGAAAGTTGGATGAAAATTAGCTACCAAAGTTAGACGCAGCGCAACCTATCCCATTCCATATCATACTAGATACCACTTCTACTACTGTTACTTTTCCATTTACATAAAAGAACAACAAAGCAGACATTTAGAACATGAAGATTTTATTCTGATTGTTGCCTCAGGTTAAAACATCAAGCAGATTGGAATGACTGCATTTTAAACAAGACTGAAATTATAAAATAAGTGCGATAGAAGTTAGATGAAACTTTGTGGGTGCTGGGACAAGCCTATCATTCACATGAAGTTTAGGACGAGGTGTAGAAGGTTTATTTCCTTTTGTCTGTAACAACAGGATCCCCTGCCAAAAAAACAGACCAAGTGGAAGACTAAAGGGGAAATGGGTATGAGAAATTTACTGGGTATCATTTGATGGTTATGTGTTTCAGGAACATTCAAAAACCTTCAAAAACAGAGAAAAAGAAGCAGCCAAAAGACAAGTACTCAGAATTGTACCTGTAAGATGTGGCACAATTCTATGTAGAATGAAACTTGAAACTTTGGGCAAAGAAATAACCTTTTATTGTTTAACTGTAATTGTGTCTAAGAAAATAGAACTTTGTGTGCATACTTTGTAAATAAACAGGACTGTATCAAAGACATATCTGATTACATCACCACTGAAATATTTTGAAAGACCCATGTACCCTCTAACTGCAAATGTCAAAAGAAGCTAAAATTTCATGATTGTTCCATCCTGCTTGTTAAACAGCTCATTTAAAATAAAACAAACCAAACCACAAAAACATGAAGATACCTTGACAAGGCTTCATGTTTACTTCAGAGCTTGAGTTTAGTTTCTTGGATTGCCTTGTATTCCCAAGGAAATAGCTAGAATTTGTTTCTATCTGACATGCAGTTAAGATTCAGCTGAAAAAATACGTGTGTCTTTAACCTTGACTTTGAACTAATCCACAGTTCTGCTTTAAATCTCTTAGCCTTTATTTTATTTCAGGCACATTGCATAAGAGACCACGCTTTGTGACAAGATGTGCAGAAGCATGGACTGTCTCTGAGATAGATATGATACCTTGGAAACAGGTGAATGGTAATTGAGATGAATGCTACTGAGGCCCTTTTGAAAACTTCATAGCTAAATTCAGAGACAAAAGGACAAATTTTGATATTTGTATTCTAAATTTTGAACAAGGTGATTCTATGAGTGGCTACACAGCTGTCCATATCGAGAAACACAAAGAGTGACTTTTTTTTTAAGCTGTCTCTGGGGATGATCTGGAGCTGTGATAAAACTGTTTTGTATGAGTGACAAACCCACATGTATGATAGACATTTTCTTCTGACACCTCTATCAGCACCAGAGCAGCAACTGTATAAAGAAACAAAGCTGTTGGAGATGGACAGATTGTAGGAGAATGTGGTGTACCAATTGCACCCACCAAACCATATACGCAATGTTTTGAGGAAGAAATTTGAGTCTTCTATATTATACAAAGTGAACTGCTAATCTGGTCAATAAAAATGAGGACTCGTGTCACCCAGCCTAAAAGTCAGTGAAGTCAGAACATTTAGCTTATGAATAGGGTCTTAGTAAAGTTTTGTTTTGCTAGGATAGAAAGTTCAGCTACGATCTTGGCCATCTTCTAAAGATCTCTGTTGCTCCGTGCAATGAAGAAGGAATGTAAAATGATGAGGTTACTAAAATGTTAATCATGTATAGTTAAATTAGCTAATTAAGGCCTGTGTGCCAGCAGAAAGGAGACAGGTGTACCCATCTGAAAACAGAGACAGTCTATCTGTAAGCCTGGGGAAAAAAAAGAGGCTGAGAAGGGGGAATCATAATTACATTAATTTTCTCCCCTTGCAGAATACGAGGCAAAAGGATGCATACTTCCGTAATTCAGTGAGAACTGGTGAAAAAGTCTTCCTGATCCAAAACAGAGGGCAAATGAAATGGATACTCAGCATCGTTCTAGACAATGGAGGGAAAGCGGCAGTGCAGAAGAGAATTTGGGAATGCTGTAAAAAGCCTGCCTTGCAAAGTATAGGAAACCACTCTGGAAGTGTCCAAAGTATCACAAAGCTACATTCTGACTGTTCTTAGGTGAAAATTGCTTTACCAAATTTTCAGCATTAGAATACAAGCAGACGTTGTTGTAATTACACTGTAGCTGTGCTTTTACTATTTTTTTTAAATGGCTTCAACACAAAGCTATATGATTTGAATCAAGTTCTAGGATCCTTTGAGTGGTACTTCAAATCAAGCCATCTTTCTTTCCCAAGATAGAAATATTTTCTTCACAGAGACAAGATAGCACAGGACTTTTACAATTCCCTGGACGCAGGGCTGTAAGAACCATGCACTTCATTGCAGTGTCTGAACAGCACAAGTGGCAGACACTGTCAGCCGTTCACCAAGGGTGCAGAGATGGTTAGCGGGGAAATAACACAACAGGGTATTTTTCAAAACCTATTCTAGTAATGTGTCTCAGATCATTGTAAGGGTTTTCAATTATTAATGACCAGAATGCCTGGAAGAAAGTTCTGTTTATTGCTTTTCTCCCCTGTGCTGTGGTTGCTTTTTCATCGTTCTCAGAAATTGTCAACAGAATCTTTCCACTCCAACCAGCATTATTGACAAAGGGATTTTACTTCAAAACTGCTATACATAAAAGATCTACATTAATTGCATAATTCTATAGTCTGAAACAAAATGTTGTATGCATAAAACTAATGATCAGAGTTATTCTGGAACTTTCCCAGACTAATCTAATTTTAATATTTCTTGGCGATTTTTTTTAAATACATACATTATTAATCTGATAGGCACAGTAGTTCTCTTGCTCTGAAGCAGTATGTATAAAAGAGGACTTCCACAGGGAAAGGTCTGTTTGCAGTTTCGAACCAGGGCAGCACGATCTTTGTGCATAGCATTAGCGCTTAGAAAACTTGTATTGTATTCCCAAGGCTGGTGTCTCATCACTGGTTGATCTTTGAATTCAAATTTTTACAAAGAAAATGATAGTTATTTATCAATATGTATACACTCAGTTTTACCATTAATGTCTATGTTCTGAATCACATTAATGCAAGCTGTATGATTCCAATCAAATACCATAACCCTTCATTATGCAGTTAAGCAACATTTGAGATTAAACTATAGGTTTTTTTACAGTATTTACAACATTTTCTTATTAGGAACTGCAATACTATCGTCTGTTAAATGAGGAAGATGCTGGTACATAAATTTGTGAAGTGCTCTGAGTTCTGTGTAGAGATCACTACCAATGATTACTATGAATCCAGCTCTGTTCAGTCTAGCATTAGGAAAGTATCTTCCTCTATTCACTGTGATTTCACACTATGATAACTATAGATGCATGTACTAAGCATACTAAATACCTAGTTTTTATTTCTTGTCCTCTATATAAATGTAGAAAGCCTTAGAATACTGTGTTATCATTACATCTATTGCAAACTCAATTTAGTATACCACAAGGAATATGGGAGAAATACAGTGACTCACACCGGCTTAAAATTCATCTTTATAATGTACTGTATTAGCACACAAGTTTAAAATATACAGCCTTAATATTTTATGCTGTTAGTGTACAGCATTATTTTCGAGCTACAGACTCTCCCTACTTCTTTAAATAAAACTTAACATGTTATAATTGGTAAGTTTGGAATATTTCCTAAATTAGTTTTAGTTAATTCCTGCATGATGCTTAGACATAAAATGCTATAAAATTATATAATTAATGACTAGGTATTTTATTAACTTGCTTAACAACCGAGCCTTGAATTGAGAAACAGAACTATTAGAAAACTCTTTTCTTTGATTCAGTGCAATGCCAAGTTTCTTCATTTACAGCTTTGTTCGTGTGTCTGAACCTGACCACTGTGTTTCCCTTGTAAGTTAAACGAAACTCTCAGTTTCAGCTGTTCTCTTGAGACCAGAATCCCTTGCCTGGGACATGTGGTGATGAGATGGCTGACAAAAGTACATCTTACCGGGATACTTTTACTTGTACATTGAAACCCCAGTGCTTAGCTGATTCAGAGTCCTATTACTCTCACCACTGTGAGCATTGTGTAACTAGGCACATGGGAGACTCACAGATAATTTGGCTCAACAAATGGAAAAATGGCAGTATTTCAATGGCAAGCTGAAAAATGAGCTGGAAGACCTGACTCTTCTGTAAAATACCACTTTAGAAACGTTGTTTGAAGTGTGATCCAGTTTAATCACTTTATACCACTAACAAGTTATGTAAATCCAACTACTCACTCATAAAAACCGTTTCTCTAAAGAAGTGAATGTCTGTTACGCAAAGAAGAACATAAAAGCTGCGGGTCCTTGTGCAGGGCCAGCACATTCTCAACCACAGGGATTTCGGGCCTGTTTAACTTATGCAGGATCTGTGTTCGTATTGAGTAATAGTTACTGGAGTGAACAAGGTTTGGAGAACATGGTGGGTGGCTGAATTTGATGAATGCTGCTATTTAGGAAATTTTTCCAGACACTGTTAAAAAAGGCAACTATTTCAATCCACCAGGTTGCACGTCTATAAAAGAACACACTACAGATTCACAAAGGCACATAAATCCAAACATACAAAAGCAACTAGTTAGCAGACGTTGAGTCCTAGATGCTTCCCTGTCTGGCCCACAAGCTTCTCATGCCAACAGGCCTGGAAGGCTGAACTCTCTCTTCCATCTAAACTGCAAAGGAACCGGAGGAAGAGATAGTAATGTTTCCAAAGTGACAGGCTCAGATATGAGTTCAAACACTCCTACCTGTCAGAGAGGCTTTGTGTCTTGACATAGTGCAGTTGGAGGGGTTTTTACCTAGTAAAAAGGAATTAGAAGAAGGGCACACAGTCACTTGCATTTTATACAGTATCTTTATGCAGAGCTTTCACCCTGGATATGGGAGAGTCCTCAACTCAAAGGCATCTCTAGAAAGCAACTAAATTACCAGGTTGAAGGGTAATTGTCAGAGAATCACAGAATCATAGAATATCTCAAGTTGGAAGGGATCCATAAGGATCACCAAGCTAGAAGGAAAAAGAGAGGTGCTATAACTTGGTGGTAGGAACTCTCACTGGAGCTGGCTAGGACAAAACACTAAACCAGAGTATGTATTTTATGTTTGTCAAATTTGCTTGAGACTGGATCGTTGGTTCACTGTTAGTGGAGTATGCTGACAAATATAAAGATCATATATCCCCTGTTTCTCTAGAAGCCAAGCTAAACCCACAACTTAAGTTGTACAAATAAACAATTTTGAATATATATTTTTAAGCTGGCCTTGTAGGTTCAATTAGACATTGGCATTTGATGCCATCTGAGAAGCAAGACTGAAAAAAAAAATCTATCCTGCAACGGAGTGCCAAATTTGAGTAGTTTATCATATGTTAATATATTCTGTACTTTGTTTACAGTCCTTGTATCAACATTTTATCTGTTATTAAATTCTTTCCTTAGAAGTTATCTTTTTTATGGTGATTGTTCAATTCTAGTCTTCCTAAATGATGCAAAATTCCTTCTATTGTTGGCACTAATGGATTTTGTTCCTACAGGTGTCAGCTTATTCATTTCTTCAGTTTTGATACTTTATTCCAATAGATATCTTCAATTACTTAAGTTTGTTCCTTGTCATAAAAAGTGGTTTTCCATTCAACACCTAAGGTTTACTTGTATCTCCAACATATGACTAAATAGATACTAATACATTGAAAACTCATGAGAAAAACTACAGACCAACATATTATTTTTATATTTTTTGCCAAACCTGGATTTTAACAGGCATATGTTTCTGTTTACTTTGCAGCTAAGCTGAGAGAAGGGTCAACACATTACACAACGTTGGTGGTAACGGTAGTGTAATGCCCATTATCATCATAAGTCCCAGTGGAAACAAAGTCTCTTGACATAAAATGGACAACAAAAAGGGACTACAGTTATAAAGCCACATGGTAAATAAAGCACATGGAAATCTTGGAAGCATACTTTCAAAGACATTAAGTTTTTTACCAAAAGTTTATAAAATACTGGCTATGAAATAGAAATATCTACAACTGGAGATGTCAATCATCTTGATTTATAGAATAATAATAGAGAAACACTCTCAAAAGAATTATTTATTTTTGTACCAACTGCATTATGAAAATAAGAACTGATTTTTCTAGACTTTATCTGAAAGAAGACTGACCTTCAACAGCAAACATGCTTGATCAACTTCATAATCTTCTGTAATTAAATTCTTGGCTTTGAGATGAGGAAAGAGCAATGTATATTGTCTAACTAGACTTCATTAAGGCTTTTGACACTGTCTCCTATAAGATCCTCATAGAGAAGCTGATAAAGTATTGGCTGGATGAGGTGGACTGAAAACTGGCTGAGCCTCTGGGCCCAGAAGGTGGTGACCAGCAATACAAAATCTATTTGGCAGTGCATCACAAACTAGGGATGTACCCAAGGCATACTACATCCAATCCTGTTCAATATCTTCATTAATTATCTGGATGATGGAGCAGTGTTGCCTCAGCAAGTCTGCTGATGACACCAAACTAGGACGAGTGGCTGATACACCATGGAGTTGTGCTGCCATTCAGAGAGACCTTGACAGGCTAGAGAAGTGGCCTGACAGGAACCTCATGAAGTCAAACAAGGGGAAGTGCAAAGACCTGCACCTAGGCAGAAATAACCCTATACACCAGCACATGCCAGGGGCTGACCACCTGGAAAGCAGCTTTGCAGAAAAGGACTTGGGGGTCCTGGTGAACACCAAGCTGAACATGAGCCAGCACCTGTGCTCTTGCTGCAAAGAAAGCTAATGGTATCCTGCACTGCATTAGGCAAAGTACTGCCAGCAGGTCGCGGGAGGTGACCTGCTGCTCAGCACTGGTAAGGCCACATCTAGAGTACTGTGTCCAGTTCTGCGCTCCTCCGTACAAGAGAAACATGGACATACTAGAAAGACATCAACAAAGGGCCACATGGATGAGTAAGGGAATGGAGCATCTGTCCTACGAGGAAAGGTGGAGAGACTTGGGACTGTTTAGCGTGGAGAAGAGAAGGCTTGGGAGGATCTCATCAATGTATGGAAATACCTGAAGGAAGGGTGCAAAGAGGATGAAGCCAGTCTCTTTTCAGTGGTATCCAGTGACCGGATAAGAGGCACAAACTGAAAAATAAGTGGTTCCATCTGAACATCAGGAAACTCTCTTCTACTGTGAGGGTGACCGAGCACTGACAGATTGCCCAGAGAGGTGTCTAGATATTTTTTGAATGAAAATTGAGTATCAGAAGGATCATTTACTATAGCAAAAAAGGAAAGAGGGCAAATGATAGTTTAAAATTGACTAGTCTAGAAAGGGTTAAATCTCAGCATTCTTCTTTGTAGTCTCATCTATAGGCTGAGTGCTGTAGTATCAGAGGGAATAAAAAGCTTTTTTGGTTTAATTGTATAGATCAATTAATAAAGACTGTTCACAGCCTCCAGCTAGTAAATCAGTGTGTACTTAACTAAAAACCACAATACGATTTTCATGAAAATTGCCTTGAAAAATACAGCAGCCTTTCTGATGATCTCAAGTAATAGCAAAAGCACTCCTCCCACCCAAACCTGTTATAACCAAAGGTGATTGTAAAGATGCCAAATCTCCAGCTCACTGATTGTTGCTTGTTTGTAAGCCTGATTTATTTTGGATGGGTCAGAGCCCTGGCCAACCCTAGGAAAAGACAAAATGGGCGTTTGCACAGAGTGAGTGGAAAGGCAGATATCAAGTGCTCTCCTTCTCTTTCCGTTGCTTTTCTTTCTGCTGCTGCCACATAAAGAGAGGCTGGGTTGTTAGTCCAGTCTAGTGGGAACAGAAAGCCTAGCTCTGCAGGGGACTCTTTTGCCACTCCATCCATTTCCTTACTCAGCCCTGCCTCTAGGCTTAGTATCTGCACCAAACTCTTCTCCTTTCTTTTCTCAGCAGCCTGGTAGGCAAGGAGGTTACACTGGCATGCTAAAGGAGAAGCAAATGCTTATTTAAAGGAAGTGTTTGGAGATAACTGTTCATGGAGAAAGGAAAAGGGTGGGAAGTCCTGCTACCTAGATGAATGTGGGGAGCAGAGGGAATGGCAGGTAATGGGCTACAGGGGAGGAACAAAGTCATGAAAACTTCACTGAGCTTTGCCACTCTTCTCCTGCCCCACTGTTCCCATTGCTGGAACTTTCCCACTACTTTTATTTTGTGAAGTCAGCTCTGGATACCAGCCTACCACCACCACCAAACTACTCTGAAATCCGAAGAAGAATTCTAATGCCTACATTAATTTCTTCCCATTCTCCTAAGAAATCTGAATCTCTCTGTGGTCAGTTCTGACACAGAGAAATTTAATTTGCTAATGATAGCTTTGGCTAGATCTAATCTTACTTTTCCTAAAGGAGTCAAATTGCACTATGGAGAGTAAATGCTGAAAATCCTGCATGTATTATACATACAGCTGATGAGCTTCACAATATCAACGATCTAGAAGGTGTCCAGTTTTCTAGGTTCACTTTATCTACTAGCGAAAGATACATCTGCAGAGTTTGATTCAGCCCATTGGTGTGACAATGAGCAGAAAGATCAGCACGCTGTGCTGCTCATCCTTTCTCTGCAGGCCAAACTTTGCTCATTTGGTCATTGTAGGTTTGCCCTGAGGATAGCAAGGGTCTTCTGGCCTAGTTCCCGGTTGCCTGTTTTCTTGGGTGAATGTCTGTAATCTGATTCAGATTTTTTACTTTGATTGCTGAAGCTATAAGTCATTGCACAAAAGTAAAAAAAAACAGGCAAGGGAATCCTAGGAATGAGTAAAGGGCCAGTTGTTTCTCAGGTAATATTGTGGACAATAACTGGCAAATGTAGTTTGATTTGTTTGCGTTTTGCACCCTTTTGTGCTGAAAGGACCTATTAATATCTTCAGCTTGAAGAGTACAAACAGTATGGTAGGGTATCTCAGACTGTGTTTATTGCTTTCTTAGTGCATTTTGGGGTATTTGGGAGGAAAAAAACAAAACCACCAAACATGGATACAGGTTGATATACTGAATCACAACTCAGGCAGCAATTATTAAGCAATTATTAGAATATATGAAGAGAAAAGCCATTGCACCATAGCTTATTCTGCACCCTCTCCAATTGTTTCAGATGTAAAGCAGAACAAAATTTGACTCAACACTGTTGCAGTAGCATTTTCATCCTTGTTAATGAACTTCCTTATTATTCTTCCAGTAATAGATCAAAATAGCTCATCTCAGCACACTGGGAAAGAACACAGGTTTCAGCTAGTGCATGTTACATGCCTTTTTATCAAAAAGCACAGTAAGGGGATATTCCAGACCTCACAACTGACTGACCTCATTTGCTTTTACTGTCATTTGCAGCATAAGAGGACTGAGCCTGCTGGGACTAATCAAGTTGTGTCAGCGAAAGCCCCCTTAAACCCATGATTCAGAAGAACATGAAACAATACCTTAAGGGGGCTGCATTATCCAGTGTGGTTTGCGTTGTCTGCTTGTCCGTTTTCAACATTCTTCATTGACATAATATTTACTGTATTTGATTGTGAAGGAAAACCAGTAACCTTGTGTTTTTCTTGAGTTTTAAAGTGGAGTCTCATTCTTACCAGCACAGTCAACAGTCACACTGTTGTAACTGCAACCAGACCTTTTTATTACTCCCTGACACTAAACTCATGCCTATCCAGCTTTTTAACTTACTGTGCAGAGATGTAAAATATGTCTCTGCAAGTCAATGGTGGTATCATAAATACTCTATTATGGGATATTAATGAAAGGGACTGCCAAGGTACCCATCATACTAGCATAGTAGAGGGCCCATAAAAAGATGATAAATCAAATAATCTTAACAGCCCATCTACAATAAGCAATGTATAAAAATGTGGTCTTTGTCAGATATATTGCTCTGGGTTCTCCTAGTCCTGGAGTTTGCTGACACCTATAACAAAAATAGCCAGTATAATGACCTTATCAAGTGTTACCAACTTGTGTTTATATACTACAAGACCCTGCATGCACAGTACAAATTGTAGGCATCATAAACGCACATCTGTTAGCTGAGTATCGCCGCCTACCATATGCTGCATGAAAAGGTAGAAAGAGGGAGAAGTTAGCAGTGGGGGTTGCTAAAACAGACAGGAGAGACTGCAAGTCCTTGGAAACCTGAAGAAATATGCTGTGGAAACACCAACCTTCAGCAGCTCAAGGACTGTTTACATGAATTTCCAAGAATTAGCCATGGTTTCTAAACATAGTAGCCACTTTTAATGTCTTTTATAAAAAAAGACTATTTTCTGGGACCATTAGTTATTTTTGTATGTGCAGGTCTAGACAGTGTTTACCACACATGTACTGAGAACAGAGAATCTGTCCCTCATACTGAGAAATTTCATATTCTATGAGAAGCAAGTTTCTCCAGACCACCAAAACTATTTGAGAGTGTGTAACTTCAGATGAGTATGGCTTTTAACATGGCAAAATTGTACAGTGCAGCTGGGACAACTGGGTGAAATGTAGAAGACAATTGCATTGCATAAAACTGAAACTACATTGATAACATGATGTAGTCTTTTAGAGAACAGGAGGGATCTTCTTGACTCTTTTAATTTCAAAATCTAGAACACTTTATTTAAAATAGAAATCCATATCTATCCAATATCTTATGATGTGAGTTTTTCTACTAATTGTATACAGAGCTTCCTTAGCTGTAATATGTTCCTCCTATCTTGGGCTTTGACTGAGATGTTCTGCTATGTAAGAAAAAGACCTCTCCCATTTTTTCTTAATCCTGAGATAAACTCTACATCCTTTACAACAGAAGGGTGTGTTTTGACTTTCATCACAATTGTTCACTGGACTCAGAATGACTGATATATTAAAACATTGCCAGGCTGAACAACGTACAACTTCTAATACATCAAAACGCAGACTAGAATAAGCATCCACACTTAGGAGGTGGGAGTAGACTTCTTCCAGGGAAAAGACAATCTTTGGAAAGCAAGCCTACTACTTTCTAGAAAGAACGTAGGTTAAAATATTGCTTTTGTGTTTCTTCACAGTCAGCAAAAACACAGTTTAAGAAGCATACTGTGTGGCTCAAACTTTGAAGATGGTTCTGTTATCATTAAGAATGACCCAACTTTCCCAAAATAGAAGCCATGCTGATTCTAAAGTTTAAAAAAGATGTTGTGGAACATTTATACTTATTCCAGTTGCTCTGCTTTCAAGATCTCAGCTTTTCAATTTCTGATTTACATTTTTTTATTGAATTTAAAATTTTTCCTAATTTAAAAGAGTGGAGACACCAATAAACTTAGTCCTTTCGTGCTTTATGCTTTTTTTAGTGATAATGAGGAAAAAACACCAATCCTTTTTAGCTATAATGATTCCCCCTATCTATTTTTTTTTGATTAAGACACCACATCTACCATTCAATAAATGAGTAATCTGTGGATATATTCTAACTGAAGTTCACTTTATAGATTGATGATGTCTATATTTTTGTTGGGAAAGAGTGTGCTCACATACACTTGATGTGGCATGGAGCTCCAACTTGTCACAAAGATTGGGGGCTAACATGGCATCATTTCTGAGGGCATAAGAGAATGAAACTTGCCAGATGCTGTTAATCCAAAGCACAGATCGGTTTTCACACAGTATTTATGAAGGGCTCATATCTAATGCCTATATGTCTAAGAAGAAAAGAAAGTACCGAATGAATAATCAGCTTGCCCAACCTCCATAAAAACAAAAACCGCAGACCAAGTTGCAGTCCGGTTTTGAGGATTAAGGATAACTTATTTTTTCTTATATTTACTGTACCTATGTTTACTGTAGACACTAAAATCCTGCTTCTGCTCTCATTCACATGTTGGGCTGACTAAAAAGATGTTCGTATCTGAAGCTAATCAAAACAATATAAGTAATGCCCATTTTATGGTTTCAAGGTCAGTTATGCTCTCATGACCAACTGGTATAAAGTCAAAACCAATTCTTACCAGCTTTAGTGTCTGCATTAATTTCATGTGGACATTTCAAGAGTTCCACAAATAACTAAAAATCATGTGAAGAACTGTCTTGTTTTGTTTGCCCTGAATTTGTTACCTCTTATCTTCAATTAGTACTCCTACAGGGGTAGAAAACAACAGCAATCAATCAAGATTTAGTCACCTTTTCTATGTTACGTATGATAATGAAGACCTATACTATTTCCTTCCTTAGTTATCTTTTTTCTATGATGAAGACTCATAGCTGCATTGACTCTTGTGGCTCTTCCTTTCTTAGTACTTCAAATGTTTTTTGGAAATATCAAGGACTGTTGGAGCTAGAACTAGTGGGTTTTCTGCCTTTTTTACTGCTGCTGAGCACTGAATGGAGGTTTTCATTGAATAGTCTATCATAATCCCATGGTCTCCGTCCTAAAGAGTGTATTACTACATATGGAGAATTCAGATAAGGTGGGTTTTTTTCCTTGTGTAAGTTGTCTTACATTTATCTACATTGATTTTCGTCCTTTTAACATTCATTTGCTGTGTCATGTAATAAGCTTCTGCAGGTTTTCCGTGCAATTGTTCTCTCTTTATTTCTTTAAATAATTTAGCATGGCCAGCAAACTTGTCTCTTTACTATTCACCCTAGCACGACACTTCAACACTTACGAACATCTCGAATGAGATGGTCCCAGCACAGACCTCTGAGAAACTATTCTGTTGATTTTCCTTCACTGTGAAAACTGTTATTTACTCCTGTCTTCTATTTCCTACCCTCCAATAGTTTTGAGGCATGATTTAGCTTCACAAAATCCATGTTAATTCTTCCTCTATCTTTCGTATGTATCCACTACCCTGGCAACACACGGGACCTTTCACACTGAAAAAGCATTTCAGGTTCTGTCTCTGAGGGGGTCTCTGACTTTACAATGTGCAGGCCAAAACAGCAGCAAGTGACTCTCCTTGGTTGCTGTGTTTTATTAGCCAAACCATGTTTTCTCTTTGGCCACCCTTGAGCTGCCTGTGGAAGAACGGCTCTTTCAGGTTCAGTGCTATGAAGGGGGCATGCAAGCCCAGTCAGAAGCCAATGGATACCTTTGTGCTGCCACGGAGAGTCTTTCCTCAGAGGCTGTCATAAATTTTTGCCTTGACAGTGCTTTTAAGGGAAGGAGGAGGTATATGCATAGTATAAAACAAACATGAAGACCCAGAAGTGTGTGACATGAAGTACAGATATTTTATTCTTTTTCAGTTACATTCAACTCTGTTGTAATGTTTATATAGGCCGTACACTAGAATTACCTAGTAATTATTCATGTTTCTGTAAAATTCTATTTAGCATGTTCAACTTAAGGTGATCACTTCTCCTCTTACTTTCATTTCAGACATGGAAATAATGAACAAAATTAGTTGAGACACACCTGAACATCAAGAAAACCCCAAATGTTATTAGTTTGCTCTACAAGCAGAATTTTTCAGTCTCAGAAATATGTCAAGTACAGACTTTTGGTGCACAGGTTGAACATCAATGTGTAAAAGGTCCCCACAGGATGTTAAAAATTATTGTTCTTTGTCAGGTGACTAAATAAATTAACCTTGAACAAGACAGCTAGGTCTTCTCTGCGCATGCCTGGAAAACAAACAGAAATGAATGAGGATAATCTAAGTATGCTCACAGTCCATTTAAGAGTACAGGATTACAACCTTCAGGCTGTATATCTTATCACATTTCTACTATGTGTCTCCATAGCTTATCTACTAATAACAAAAAATAGTAAGTATTGTAACTTTTTTTACTGTGGATATATATTTGCTACTTGGCATTTGGTGTTGTTGGTCTCTTAAATTTTAGAAGTTTGAAAGCAGCATTATTATTTATGAAAGTGCTGGCATTTAGTGGTACTTTGGTTCTTCAAATTCAAGTTCTGGTGGGGGTTTTTTGTGCCCACCTGAAAAAAAACGAAAAAGAACATTACCACCAGGTTTCAACAAATCCAGAAAAGTAGTAATGCAGTTGTTTGAGTTCATGTGCCCCAATCCTTCCACACACGTCTCATTAAGGGAAAAAAATGTCAGTCATTCACTGATTCTTCTTTATTTTACATAGTAAGGGTTTTGGCAAATGAGAGAGCAAAGCACCCTTTTTCTCTCTTCTCTGTTTTTAGAATAGGTTAATAGCTACAAAGAGTTCAATGTTCTCTGCTGGCTGTTCAGCCTTTTTGAGTGACCACACAGGTTGTTTATAACATGTAACATAACTCATAGCTGTTCCTTATATGAAGCTCATAGCATCATGCGCAATCACTATTTGAAGAACCTATGCAGAGGCGTGCAGACAGATGTTATTATTCCGAAAGGGGACATGAATACGTACCTGCTATAGACATGCAGGAAAAATAACTAATGAATCAAGTTTGCCATGGCAGATGCTCACCTGGTTCCACCTTCTGCATTACTAAAATCATACTCAAGAATCATGATGGAATTATGTGAAAGGTAAGCCACAACCAGCCAGACTTTTTAGATTTCAAATAAAGAGGTGTATTAAGGAGGAAAGAACTAGAAATCAAATGAAAATACTCTTTGCTCAGGAGGAAAAGGACTGGAAATAAGAGTAATGGCACAATTTTCTTATAGAATGATGTGAAAAAGAACACTTACATTGCAGCCGTGGGAAGACCAAAGGTGAAACAGCTGAAACCTGAACTCCTGTACACTGAGAGCAAGCTCTTTTTCAAGCAGGGCCTGACAAATCATAAGTAACGAGTGTATTGCCAGTGTGATCTGTACAGAAATCTTGTTTGCTAACAACTGCACTGTTATCACCCGAAACAAAAATTACCCCTGGAGCAAGTGCTTCATGTTACAAGGGAAGCTGCATTTAACAAAGTAAAAATATTCGAAGCTATTCCTTTTGCCCGCTCCTGCCCGGTGAGGTGCAGGCGGGGCAAGCACAGAGCAGGCAGGAGCCACAGCAGTCCCCTTGCTGATGAAGGCTGTCCTAGCACTCATTGCCAGTTTACCCCAGCTGATTTCGTGGCTCATTTCTATGACACTCATGATTTCAGCCTCTAGGCTGTGCCAAGGCCGAGATGCCACGGCCAAAAGCCTGACAGAAGACCTACTAACGAGAGCTTGCAATCTGTTTAAGAGCACCTCTGTTCCGGGCCTGCTCTCCTGTGAGGTCAGGTACGAGTTTCTCACAGCCCCAGAATTGCCCTTTTATGAAGATGGGCTTTATCAGAAGCAGAAATCCCGCTTTTGCTTCTAGTGATGCATTTGTTAGGCTCGAGCACCCGTTCCCTCCTCCTCCTCTTGCAGGCAGGCCACCATGCCAGCTGCCTTCCCTGCAGTTTTCCCCTCCGGTTCTCTCTCTCATAGCAGCTGGCAGGGTGCCATTTGCAGAGCTCATGGTGGGGTGAGAGGCCTGGACGGGGAGCCCTGGGCGCGGGGACAAAGCGCCCTTGTTCGTCCGGCTGGTGGGTTTCTGGGAGCTGCTACTTGCATGCGGATGCAGCCATGAGCCACCCTGATCAGGGAAACACCGCCTGGCTGGGAGCTCCCCTGGGCACGGACATGGCTGCCTGCACAGCTCTGGGCCCAGTTTTCACATTCCTCCAAAAACCCTGAGCAGCAGTTCAAGAGGTGACCGGGCCAGGACCCATCCCCTGTGAGGAACAGCTGTTAGGCCATTACCTTCTTCTGGAGGGAGAGAAAGTTCAGTAATATGGATGTGCACCACTCCATGGCTTCTGGCAGAGACAGGGTGCATTTGTTTTTGTTAGTAAAGAGGCAGCTTTTCTCTTGGTGGGACTCGTGAAGGTGCGGTGCTGCTGTCTGGCCTTTGCTGATGTCTTTGGTAGCTGTCTGAGCGACGACAAAGGGAAATGCTTGTTCCTGTCTGTGGTTACCTCCCTGGGGTTTCTCCCCTCCAGCTACTGCTCCAGGAAGAAGCTGGGATCCTGCAGATGCTGTACTGCATTTTCCAGCTCGGTGTGGATAGCTCAGAAGCTGTGGGGCATCTCAAGGTGTGCTAGACACCTTCGTTTAAGCAGCAGAATCCAACTCTTATGGGCAAGCCTAAGAATTGTTTTAAAACGGTCTGCTTATCTGAACAGGCACATGAAAAATGTTAATATGAGCAGTGTGTGCTCGTTCAGTAACAGCAGCAAAATCTAATTAAGTAGCTCTTTTGTTTTAGTTTGGCTCAACTAAAACAAACAAATAAGCTTTCCATCACACAAACCCAACAGTTTGCTGTCATGCTCATAATCCTTTTGGTTGCAAAGAAACAAAACAAACAGCAGATATCAGAGATTCCTTTTCAGAAAATCAATTTAAATTCTTAAGCATGCCTTTTGTCATCAAGATCTTTCATTTATATCCATATTCATAAACTGTACTCATTAATTATATATGTTACATTATGCTACGTATACTGGGTGCATGGTTCACTTACATCACTCACAGCTGTTTTCTAGTACCACCAGATATGCAGTATTTTCCTACGTTAACTCCACAAATGTGTAATATACAGTTGGACTTATTAACATCTAAAGTTGGTTGGTTTAAACTATCTTTAATTGCTTGGACTGCAAACATTTAACAAGAAAATATAAATTCACTACAAGGCTAATTGCTCTTATTACTCCTTTAATGGAACCATGTAACCTTTTCATATTAATGTAGGCAATTTTATACTTATTTTACTTTTATGTCCAATGCCCAAACACAATTATATCTATTAAAGACACTAATAAACATGTAGTGTTTTTCCAAAGCCTTAATTGATTTTTATTTGTATATACATTGCTGCAAATAAAACAGATAACTTTGTACAGTCAACATTTCTTTTTATTCCAATGGGCTACTGGTACTCCAGTGTATTCTGTGTTACTTTCTGATGGCAATAGTCACAGCTAGCTTGGACACAAGGGTACACAGAGACACCTGGCAAGGGGAGAATGCCTGGAGATGGATATGGACATCCGTATGTCAGAGGATGATCCTCCTCTTCCTCAGCATGCTGTGAAATACTGAGTATGTTTCTCTACAGTAAAGTCACAAAAGATATTCCACAGACAGTGTGAACTCAAACATTCAAGGATGTTTCTAGAATGCAGAAATGTATGGGCAGTGTAATAAAGACTAGTTGTTTCGAAGGGGCCCGAGGGAAGAAAGATTTATAGCCTTACTCTGACAGACTTTGCACTAAGCTGATAACACTACTTCTAGAATAATTTGGCTAGGCCTATGTCTCATCTGATTAATGCTAGTTCAGGTGTTTCTATGATGCACAGTGTTATGCTGTGTAGATGTGCTGCTACCACTTACTGCTTTTCAATGCAAACATGGGAAGTTACATTTACATAACCCCTACATGGTTAGTAGTAGTATCAGCTTTTTTTGGTTAGATGGGGAAACAGAGAGGAAGACTGATTCAAACCACACAGCAAGTGAAAAGTTGCATCTGGCTACAGCTGCACCTCTATACCCTTTAGTTTTCAGTCTCTTGTAATCAGAAAATCTGATAATAATGGTATAATGAAGATAGTCAGATTGAACATAACTGAGCTGAATTTATGCAGACAAGTTCTGTTCGGATTTTAGAAGTCCTCTCCCTTTTGAAATTATACGAAAAGCCCCAACGTGGATAACATTTTCTTTCCCACAAGCATTCTTATCCTGTATATCTTCTGTAATTATTTAATGCCAGGCATTGTGAAGAGGATGAAGAACTAGAATATAACATTCAGTCTACCTCTAATGATTCTGTGTCAGCTAACCTCCAGTTTAAAGTGAATTGCACCTATAATAAAGACCACATTAAAAGAATAACAAGAAGGGCTGTGTGAGAAAGAAAAGTACACTGAGAGTTAAATCACTGAAGTCTGTGGGAGTTTCCCTACTGTCCACTTGCCCACCTTTTTTTGATCCGCAGGCTTGCCTAGCCATTACTTAGGAATTTTCATCTCGGCTCTAACCACAAGTACGTTTCATCTAATGGCTGTCAGTGGTACCAATACTTCAGATAAGAGTGCAAGAAACACATCTGTAGGCACATGTGAGATAATCTGTTTCTGTAATAGTTAGGGAAGGGGCTAGGCTCTCCAGCAATAGATGTAATATCCTTTCCATTATTTTTGTCATCGTTAAACAAGGTTACTCTGGATGTCATTCACAGCAGAGAAACAACAAATCTTTCTTGCATTCTTTTCATTTCAGAAGCGTAGGGTGGCAGCAGTTTCTACATATCAAAGACAAATTTTGTGGAAGAAAAATAATCTAACATCAACTTTGTTTCTCTCCTTCCTAATTTTGTTGAATGGTCTTTGCTCTTGCTTTTTGATAAAGACTGAACATGTTATTTTTTTGTACACTTCTATTTTTCTTCTTACTCGTTTCTTTTCTAACCCACAGGAGGAACTTAACATCTCTATTTTATTGACAAAACAATTTCTATTTTCAGTTACTTGTAAGTAAAAAAAGTATAAAAACTTTTAAATACAGATTTTGATTCTATCGATATCTGTTTTTAGATTTTAGCTGTTCTAGAATACTCCCTTTACCTGAAAAAATTCTTACATTAGTTTCTGATAATATTGGTGTATGTGGGAAGGTGATCCTCACAAAAGATGATTGTGGTGTCAAGGAAGCATACGGTGTGCAATATGTTAGAAGTGTCTTGATGATGGAGGTACACAAATTGTGAAAGATACAAAAAACTCTAAAATAGGCATGTTGTATATTTAGTAAATATTTGGTGCCGTCAAGATTTTGAATCTGTGGTAGCCTTCTGAAAAAGTAATGACATTAATAAGAATGTTTAGACCTGTGGCCACTAGAAACAGTCAGCTCCATGTTTCCTTCTGGGCAGGTCCTTGAGCTGCCAATTACCTAGTGCACTAGAACAGAGAAGACTGTGCTAGATCCATACGAGTCCAAGAGAGACTATTAACGGAGACCCTGTAACACAGGAACACAGTATTTACTGCTTGCAGCACAAAATAAGCTGAAAGCTGTTTAGCTGCTTTGTCTGCGTGTGTGCATAGTGCAGACCAGGCACATGGCCTCTGCTGCACAAGGGCTGTGTCTCTATACAACATCCCCAGAACAGGACTGCTTGACTGCACAGTGCAGAAATGTGAGAACTACTCACAGCCCTTTCAGGCCTAATACACCTCTGCCAGACAAGAGGAGTTTCCACAAGTGAAGAGTCAGGTGTTTCTGTATGTTACATAGGTTCTAGGAGACTTTATGGAATCATGGACACATGAACACTCACAGTAAAATGTTTTCCTTGAAAGTGGTGTGGCAACCGTTCTGACACCCAAATGGCTCTCTATGGATTTAGCTTGATAGAACCTGCAGTAAACTATTGCTAATAAACTTTGCTGAATTGAAGATGATTAAGGATACAGACACTAGAAAGTACAACATTGCCCAATTTGTACCTAATCTGTTTCAGGCATGTTTCTATTAGTCAGTTTGACTCTATTATATTCTTCTACAGTACAAAAGTGACGTGGCTTTCATGACATACCATTGGAGTGTAACCAAAGGACTGCGAAAGAAAGGAGGTCTGGTTATAAAGAAGGAAGAAAAATTCAGATTGCTTTTAGGACTCTAGCTTAAAGATCCTTTTAAAACAGTAAGCAAACAGATTATGATGAATAAAATGGGCTTGAGTTTATAGCCTGTAGCAACATGTATAACAATTTCTAATCCTGTATCTGAAAAAGTGAACCGTAAGATCATAAGCCAAGGTGGAAATCACTTAATGGAGATGCTTAAGATCATGGGTCTGCTTCTGTCACCGACTCTTGTCCTCTAGCTGAACTGGGCACTGGGTTGGAGAATTTGAAGGCTAAACCAGAATTGAAAACCTGGAAGTCCTCACCACCCTTTTTCAGGCAGTTGTCTCTTCTACCAGGTCTTTGCTCAAGCTTGGACTAATCTCAGTGCTTGAGTAGTGGAATCGATCTTGGCTGGGGATTGGGCCCAAGACCAAGTTTAGGACACTTGGCCACAGTCCTCAATATGTTAGTCAAAGGGGAATACACCCTTCCAGTCATGCCCTGGCGATCCTGCACCCTGAAGACGGAATCCAGAAACCACTAGAGATTTTCTCTTTCCAAAATGTGACAGGCCTTGTGTTAGGCTGGGAAGAAACTTTACACCCAGTAAGAAGAAACCACATATCTTATGTGGAGAGTAAGTACCAAAAAGGTGCCTCGTATTGTTGGGTTAACCCCTAAACAGACAGCAGGACAGCTAGGATGTGAATAAAGGAGTAATAGAAAAATTGCCTAGGTCAGAAAATGTGCCAGGAAATGGGCCGGAAAGACCCAGATAAGAACTGAGAAGGCAACCAAGTTGCTCAGAATATACTGGGATAAACCTGCACTTTACCATTTCCTTCCTTCTGGTGCTTTTCCCTCACTCTGTTTGTGACAGAATGACAATGAAGGAACAAGCTCTGTCGGCAGCACTGTATGAAGTTTGGGTTTTGTTCAGCTCAACAATTGCTTCTCAAAAGCAATGGTAGCCTAAGACCATATTCTCAAAGTACAATAGACTTTTAAGAATCAAGAGTATGTGTTTCTGGTTGACATGCCTGACTACTTTGCTAAAATCTGTCAAACTTACTTCTTTTTTTTTAAGAAAAGAAACAGTGTTGCAGCATTAGAACTAAATAGTCAATGTTTTTGAGATTCGGAAAATACTCAATGACATATCTCCCAGAGTCTTCCTAAGAAAAATAATTGAAACTGGCTTGGCTATGTACATTTTAAATTGAAGAAAAGTCTGGGAGATGGTGGACAAAGGATGATTACAAACAGAAATTCATTACATAGAAGGAGTTGTCCAGTGGGATATCTGGGGATTAGTGTTTCATCTGGCCCCTACTAACATCTCCGTTAGTAGTGCAAAACAGAAAATAATGAAGATGTTAATGATGTTTGCATATGGTACTTCATATATAGATCAAGATATTTCAAATATATAGTGAAGTGTAAGATTAATGAAAGATCTAGAGAGGTGATAGGTAAGGCATTAAGGAAGAAATAGTGAAATCCTTTCACACATTGCCTGAGAAATCAGTCAGCATGAGAGAAAATGGAATTCCTTTGTAACCAAAACTCAGCTTTCAGTGAAAGGTTTACTGTCAAAATAAAATAATGTACAAAGAAATTCATCTTTTGCAGGGATTATTAGGTAACAAAGATAAGAAAAAGGGAAATATCACACTAATTTCACATCTGCTCTTAATAACTTTTCTTCAGCTAAAGAAGTGGATTTGTTCAGAGCTTAAGATGTTGATAAACATGGACTACTGGGTATTCAGAAATTCGGCTGGATAGCTGCATGTTTCTATTGAGCAAAATTTCTTTAAAGATTCTATGTAGTAATATTGCTATACTTCCAAAAGGAAAGTGGGAATATTGTTATGACAACATAACTACAAGACAACAAATGTGAGAGTACAAAGTCACTCTGGAACAAGTATGATACAACCCTTGAATATATCGCTGCTGCTGTGGCTTCACTGTATTTTCATATTCACATGTAGTATTCACATATGAAGACCAAGCGCACTAGTGAAGACAGGGGCTTCAGATGATCTATTGGTGTTGGTCCGTGAAACGAGCTCTTTACAATAACATGAGATGCTGCTTTGTTTAAGCTAGTGCTTTCATCATTACTGCCACCAGTAAGTTTGAAATGCTGGGGGGCAACAGCTGGAGCAACAGCAAAATTTCCAAGCACAGAAAAAACCCGTTGCTCATGGTGTTCTTACATAACCTACCTGAACTTTCTGTCATTTAAAGAATAAACCCAGCGGCAGTGCAAGCACAAGAAATGTAGTACAGAAACATAGCATGCATAAATCGGTGCGTATGCTGGTACACAAAACCACAGCAAATAAATTCATTTCTATTTACAGTAGTGTAGTGCATCCCTTGAAATGAACTGTCACAGTCATTCTTGATAAGGATGTCATGCATGAAACACAAATTATAAACTAGTTCCAAACAGCAAAAATGTAAACCCATGCATTGCAACAGAAGGAAATAATATGGATTAAATTGCTCTTATTGAGTTTATTCTAACATTTTCCATCTAATGTTGCATATTAGACAAGCAAGTTAAATTTAATTTAATTTTATGGTTGTTTTCCTTTTGAAATCGGTACTGAGTAAGATAACTCTTGACTAAGTTGCTTATTCATAGATCTGTATTTGAATGCTCCCATTGAGCAAACAACTTACGAGTGTGATGGAAAATATTTGCGTACTCTATGTCAATATTATAGCAGCAGCAGATTTTTTCTTTGGGTGAACAGTACATCAAATACTCTGGAAGTCTGTTCAGTCCAGTAAAGGATTGCAGGGGTTTATGTGTGTTCTTTAATAGTGCTTAAAATGCGTGATTAAAAAACTTTTTGTTAACTTTGCATTGTTATGCCATAATGGAATTATGGTGTAAAATTCTCCACAATAATGCAAGCAGTACCACTTCATCGTTAGTTATGCTAGATCAACAATGCGTGCTGTAAAGAAAAGGAAAACTGAAGGAAATTGTGTAACATTGCAGCAACGACCTGAGAGTCTAGAGAGGTGCAACTGACAGGGTAAAATAAGTAGGTTCAGTATTATCTTATCTTGGTTCAAAATGAGCAGCTTTAATCTGAAATGTTATCATTTCCTCTCTTTGCACAAGCAGTAATTCCCCCACAAAAGCTTAAAACGAAGTGATAGCAAGCTACCAGAAAGAGAGGCTGGAATTCCTGAAGGTGGCTAGCCGTGTGCGCAGGGAAAGGGGCTGGGAATCCCAGGCTGGTGTTTCTCTATGAATCATCCTCTTACAAACTCTCCTTTCTTCACTCCAATATTTGCTGTAAGGTAAGCAGAGAGAGAATACTGTGGAGAAATATTAAATCATTTTGTGTTGAGAGTGGTAATGTGCCACAGGGCTTGTGTGTTTCTACAGCCAGTCTCAGGTTTGCTCTGTGTCCTCATTTTTCACTGTATTTATTGATCTCACGGCTGGACTAAGATGAATCAAGACACTTATACATGCCTATTATGTCAATTCCATGTTGCCAAGACCTCTGCTCCTGATTAATGTAGCAGCATGGGGGCTTCCCTTCCCCATGTTTTCTAAGGAGAGGATGAGACACAGGAATATCCATGCCCATCTATATCAGAAACCCCATTCTGTCTCCCTTTGTTTCTTTTTTTCAGTAGCTCCTTTGTGGATACTATGAAGATGTAGTGAGCCACTTTAAACCCTCTCCCTGCACAGTATGATGAGACAAGTAGTCATGAGTTGGCAATTTAGCCATGCAATGTCTGCCCCAGACATCAGGGCAAAATTACAGCTGAATTTCTTACACCTTTTCCTGGAACCTTTGAGTTTAGAGGAGCTGTAGCAACATACTCTGCAGTCTGTTCACTACCCAGCAGCAGTAAAGCCACTGAACATTGGCAATATAAAGAAACTTCTTATGCAGAAGGCATTGCATCCAGAGGAGTCAGATTTGGTCACCTTCTTGTAGTTCATAATCTCTAAAGCAGGTCAGAAGTAAACTACGCTTTCCTGTTACAGGATGTGCTTAGAAAGCTCTCACTGTTGGTCTCATACACCTATCCAAGGCTCAAGGGAATGCTTAAATCAGCAGGGAGTTCTTGGAGTTCTCTTTGCACTCTTCATTCCAACATATGGTAGACAAAGCAGGGGATGTTATTACTGGGCCACCTCTCCCAGAGAAGGGAAAGACTGGTTCTCTCCCTCCCTCCCACTTTTGCTTGTGGTTGGTAGCCCTCTTTCATGCTCGTCCAGCCTACAGGCTTTAGAGGAGACGTGCCTTGCGCTCACTGGTTCTGAGAGCTCTCCTTGCTGCTGGCTGAAGACGGCATCTGAAGGGATCTAGATGCAAAACAGCAAAGCAAAACCTTGGGGAGGAGGTGCCTGCTCTGTTTTGTTGGGGAATAAAAATTTCCTTTCTTCACAACAGCTCCCTAACAGAGCATTAGGAGCTCAGTGCATTTCAGAGTGTAACAACCACCCATCCCAAGCACTGGCTTGGAGGTGCTGACCATCATGTGCTGGGACATGGGGTTATTCCAAGCAGGGCACGTCAGTGTTAGCATATTGCACTGAGAAGTTCTACACCCCTTTGGTTGGTTTAAACCTGAAGCACAGGAAGACCCCACCTGTTGGTGCCAGAACAGGGCACAGAGTGCTGGCCTCAGGCAGCAGGCATGCTTTGTGATTTTGATTTTTACAGAATCTTAAAAAGGTCCCAAAATCTAAATGAATATTAGACGACCTCCTGAAGCTCTACTTCTATGACAGCATTTTAAACAAAGTTTTATTAAAAAAAAAAAAAAAAGTGCTATGGTGTTGTATAAAAAAGTGGTATTTTACAAAAGCAAAATAAAGTACTGGTATTCAGCCAACTCAGCCAATAATATTATCTTCAGCAAAACACATAGCATCTTCCTTTGGTTTTATGCTTAGTTACTGCTTGAATGAAACTAACTATTTGGCTCTTCTACTTGCCAATGAAAATAATGTATCTTTTGTTGTAAAGGATAGGGGGGAAATAATATTTTCCAAAATTCTGACAAAAAGGTCTTATGTTGGATTTACAAAAATTTCCAGCTGTGAGAGGCTGAGACTATATAGCCCAAAGCCAGTGCCTGTCATTGTATGATATGTGAGCACAACAAAGACTCCAGCTGGCTGCTATCAGGGCTAATAGAGGCATTTTGGCTCATCTACCTGGTAGAGCATTTGTTAGGATGTCACTCGTCTGTCCTTACCTTGAAGCCTGTTTGTTTCTTTTATTTTTCGCTATCTTCATTTTATTCTACTGAATTAGACCGAACGTTGCTCTAAATCGAGTGCCCTAAAATCAAGAGGATGCTTGTTAAGATCTGTGAAGAATTAAGTTGGGGATAGTGGAAGGGGCAGCATTTTTCTCCCTCCTACATGCATTCTGCCAACACCTGGGGGCTGTTAAGATTCAGAAGTACAAGACATTATAAGATTTTTATTAGGTGGTGGCAGTGAAATGGAAACTTGATGTTAGTGGGTGTACAGCACGTCTCTGCTGACTCACTAATGTTCTAAACTATTCTGTCAGCTTTCAGATTTAGTTTGTGAACATTTCTGCTAAGAAGAGCATTCCGTCTTTAAATGCTCTTAAAAATCTATTTTTAATCATATGCATAGCTACAAAAGACATTGTTGTATGGTCTTGTTAGGTAAATAAATACATGCATTTGTTTTCTTGAGACATATTCATAAATGTAATCAGATTTACAGTGATGACACCAACAGAATAACATTAGCTATCAGGATCCTTATAATGTCATGAAGATCATTGAGAAGTAATTATTTCTCTGCTACATGTTTGTGTGTGACTGAGCTGTACCAGTTCAAAACCAATCATAATAGTGTGGTCTGTGCTGAAGACTGAGATGCTCTGTCACCTTTAAACTTCCTTGATTTTGATCAAGAGATGGCCTCACAACTGCTTTAAAGCATGCTGAGGGTTATTTTCATTACAGATGATAAAAGCATTGCATACATGATTTAGTATGTCCTCTTGCCCTACTCTACCTACCTTGCAAATGCAGAAGAGGGTCAATTCATTAAAGAAAAAAACCAAATAATTTCATTAGAGCATTTTTGCTTTTCTTTTTGGCACTACCACAAGTGAGACCCAAGCTAGGAAACAGAATATAGGCTGTCTATATTTGAAGTACAATCAGCTTTAAATTTTGCTGCTAGTAGACCTTGCACTGCAGCTGCTTACCTATGACATAAAACAAACAGACATTTGCAAAGGATATTGGATGATCCCACTCCAGATATGGTGAGGGAAAATAAAAATAAAATACAAAGGGGATCAGATATGAATAGGCAAATGAATGAATGAATGAATGAATGAATGATTAGGAGTCACAGGTAAGAATGTAATAGTATAACACAAGAGCTGTCTTCTTAATGAGAACAACTCCCAGGACAGCCTATTCTCTCAGCTTTCTCAGTTACTTTCAGAATAACTATCTTCTGGTAAATGGATGTTTATAAGGATCAGTATTGCATGTTTATATTCTTCTTTTTTTTTTAAAAGTAACTGCAATTGTTGACGTGATTTTGGCCTGAAGATCTTAGTTTTAAAAAGTCAGCGGTAAGTAAGGAATTACTGAATGAATCAGACTTTTTTTCCTGGGGTAGAAAAGCTGAAATATCCCTCATAGATTGCTAAATGCAAACTAGATAATAGAACTCAGCTAATTATCTATCATTGAGGAAATCCCATGAAGCAAGAAAGTGAGGTCTTGAAGGTACTGAAAGAAAAAGAGGATTGCTATGAAAATTATAATCAAAGAAACCAAGACAGTTCAGTGTGGAAGTCATACCGTTTTAACTATTACCTAATTATATAGTACTCTCAAGAAACCTGCATCTTCAGGGGCAGAAAGGGGTCATATGCTCAGATACCTCAGTGATAATTTTGTGTGGAAACCTTAGACACTGTAACCCCAACACACTTGCCCCACTGTGCTGAGCCTGCACTGACTAGTCACCACAGACCGTGAAGGAAACCAAGAGAACCGCCTCAGATACAGACTCCTAGGTTGCAGTCTTCCAAAGTCAGGTGAGAGGAATCCCACAGTCTGAATTTAGAAAGGGGTAAAGGATGATAAGGGAAAATAGCAATGAGGAAGGTGTTAAAGGATGTATGATTCCCATACGACGTACTTAAGACACCAGCTCATAGATTTTTCGCCTCTCAGTCACAGAACAATCAAAATCCTTGAGCTGGGTAGAAGAGCAGCTTAACAGTTGTTTTGATCAAAAGACAGACTTTAAATGGAAGGAGAGTAAGAAAAGGCAAAGAGGTTGTGTAAATAGGAAGTTATTTGTTTCTTGAATGAACAGATAGTATCACCTATGACAATGCTGTACAACTGCACAGCTGAAATAATCATTAGAGGAATTGTGCTGGAGAACTTTAGTATCACCAGTGTTTATAGACCTCCATTAATAAATTCTGTAAAAAAATTAAATCTCGTGTTTTACATCACATCTGAACAACAAATAAGTGGTTGTTCTCCTGAATCCCTCTGAATTTAATTAAATGTTGATTGTATAAATCTTAACATGCTTTTGCTGGGTAACTTTAAGGGTATGGAACAACTTCATTTAGACATAATGATATAGATAAGATTACTTAAGAGAAATATGGGAAAGCTAAGGATAAGTCACAGTGATGCATGAAAACTGATAGCAGACTAATCACAGCAGGAGAGGATTTTTGTCATGCTTCGCTGCAGGGGTGGATACATTGTGGTTGCCTTTTTCAGACAACAAAAGCAGTGCCTGGAATGACCTTCCTTTTCGGTCAAATAAAAAGACAGCAAAGCACAAGGGTCTGATCTATGGCTTTTGCCTCTAACTACCTTCAGGAGAGCACAAGGAAGCTAGAAAACAATTTTAACGACTGTTCTCCTATTTCAGAAGACATGACATTTAGGGCCCAGCTTTCCGAACTCAAAGTTTGTCCTGCAGGAATGTGAATGCCTTCTTTGGCACATTTGTTGTGGTACCACACGACCTCTTTGTAAACTAAATTCCTGTCCTCTGCTACAGCACTTTGATAGTACAAATTTATAGATAGTAGAATCACAATCCTTGTATTCCTGTTGAAAATCAGAGCTGGGGGATCTACAGAAAAATGAAGTCCAGCATCACACCTGGTTCCCCATACTACTCCTTCAGAGCATGAAGCTTAGTTTTGGATGAATATTCAATTCTAATGGCACCATTCTGTAGAATATTACAACAAAAGCTGTGTGTGAAGAACAGGTGAGATGTGAGGCACTGAATAAAGTAATATTCTGAATTGAGACAACTTAAACTGCAGTCGCTCTGAATATGTATTGTGTGAATTTTCAAGATGATGTGCTTTGTCAGTAAAGTCTTTTCCACAGTCAAAATAGAAAAGCTCTTTTTGACTAAAAATGTTCAGCTAGTTGCACGAGGATTAGTAGAAGCTAATGGAAATTTCACATTGCCATTTGTTTATTTCTTGGCCAATGAAACATAACAATATCTTGTGTTGTTTATTTAAGAAGCGTTTCCTGGCCACAGGATTGTCTGCGATATGAACCAGGGGGCTGCTTTCTTCTCTCCTCTAACCCAGCACCTTCACATGCCTCCTTGGTTTTGTTCTTAAATCCTAAATCTCTTCTTTGATTAGGCTCAGAACCATGACAATTCTGCAGAATACTGCAGGGCTCATGTAAGTTACATGTAACTATTTTTAACAGTGTAGAATTCTGAAATGTTCAACCTGGCAGCTGCTTTGACAGCTTTTTTAGAGTTGGCTCAGGCTTTATACTCCGATGTTACTTTGCACAAGAGTCAGCTAGGATCTGGTTTCTATTGATTTGCTAGGACTCTAAATTAATCCCGCAGGAAAACTTCGATCAAATTAACATCAATGTTTTTTTGAATTGCAGTTCAGTTAACAGTAAAGCAATTTGTAATAAAGAGGGACGAATAGTGTACTCATTTTGGGCTGTTTTTAAAGGACTTATTACAAATCATGTCTAAGGTTGTGTGCAGCCCCTCACCTGGAAAGCAAATAACTGCTTTGTGAAACACTGAGAGAGGTGAAAAGATACATGATTGACTGTTGTGTAGCTTTGGTGACTTCAACAAAAAAGACAGCGTGTACAGACTAAATACAAAAGATAATTGAAGATGCATACGGTTCTAGTATGAAGGCAGACATTTATTTTCATAACCTGCCAGTTCGGCAAGCGCTGAGCCTGGAGGGTATGTTTGGCTGATTCACATTGGCTAGCATTGGCTTTATCTGGTTGGAGGGCAGATTTTTCCAACAGAGAAAACCAAGGTCTGAAATAGTTGTGAGCCTGGCAAACACCATGGAACAAGCAATGCTGCAGCAGAATCTTAAGCTGCTGGTTGCTGGTGGTAGTGTTTCCAATGTATCAGTTACACAGATACATATCTGTGAGGGAGCTCCATCTGTCTCCACTTGCAGATGTTTTGCCCGTATTTGAAATTACTAAAAGAATATTACATCTGGCGTCTCAGGTAGTGCCACCTACAATGAAGATACATTAGCAGACTAAATATCCCTAATGCATGCTGGAATATCCTGTCTCGGTTTTAACAGTTGAAATCCTGTCTTGGCATAGCGACCACATGGAACCACTGCACCTCTTAAATCACCCAAAGACCTCCGAAGCAGAAATAGCTTCAGCGCAAACGTGGGAAGAGATCTGTGCAGCTGTGTGGCTGCACCTGCTTTATGTGATGTGACCTGCAAAGGATACACTGAATTTGCTGGTGATAAGGACTGCTCCTCCAGGTTCCTTCCATGCTGGCATGCATCTGTTCTGTAACCCTTTCCTCTGGCCAGTTCACACCTGGCAGAATAAAACACAGACTCACTAAAATGCGTACAAGCCTGTGTGCTTGGATTATGTTTCCAAATATAAGCTGTGTTATCACTCTTCACAACTTAAAAAGCTCTTTATTAAGAGTAGTATAAGACTGATCAGTAGTATTTACAAATTCTCCCACTGTCAAGCAACATTAATGTCTAAAGACAAAGCATTAGTTTCCCAGCTGTTGTAAATGGGAATAATTTCTCAGTGTTTTAGAAGAGATGTATTGATTTACACTGATTGTGGATCTGGCTCAACATATCTACCTGTTAAAGTGCTAATGATATTTCATGAATAAAAACACTGGCTGGCAGCAGAAGATGAAATCCAGAGGATTTATATTGGACTTTTCTCTTCTGAAATGAATCACAGAAGCTGAACATCTTGTGATTCATATCCTAATCCTCAGAGTTCTCTGTATCACCACAAGGCTCCCAATGCATAAAGTTTTCTGAAGCAAGTGCTTTTCACAGGGAAGAGTCTACCTTTTCTGTATAATTTTCTCTTCAAATACTAAACTCACTTTTCATCTCTGCAGCACAAAGACAAAAAATCAAGGCTGTTAAACAGCCTTTGTTGCACTAGTCTCTGACGTGTCTAATCTCCATCTAAATTTGCCTGGATTTGAAATGTCTGGGAACAAAGACCTTCATGTTGGCTTTGGTAATGCTCTTCTGCAAGCCACTTGTTTTGGACGCATGTCAAAAAGCGAAACCCTATAGCAGCAACTTTAACACTGAATGAGGCTGCTCTTTTAGGAGCTGCTGGGAAAAATTCTGTGCTTCGAGGATTTAATCCTGCAATGTTATGAGTATCTCTCCACGTGGCTGAGTGCCATCGTTTCACATAGCACCCAGTGAGAACAGAGGGTGATGGTACTTCCAAGAGATGTAAATACCTTAGAGGATTGGGCTCTAATCCTTAGTCAAGACAAATCATCGATGGAATTTAATGTGAGTTTGGCCTGACCAAAGCCATGGGGTGGGGTAGGGACGTATTAATCTAGCTGTGATTTAATAAATAGAAGACCTCAAGCCAGATTTTTCTGGTTTATTCTTCTTTGTGCTTCTCAGGCATCACAGATTAGATTTTAAAATCAAGGACCAATTTCCAGCTCTCCTACATTTCCCACTCTATGGTACTGTGCAGAGAGTCATGTCTGGAAAAAAAAACTGTGCTGCTCACTTTTCTGGGAGAACTAGACAGCTAACGCTGGGGTTGTCAGTGAGAATGTTTTGGTGCAGAATGATGTCTGAGTGTCGAGAGTATACCACAATTATTTTGTCAGCATAAAAGAAGGAGATGGGGACATTTGTGAACATTTTGAAGTGTGTAAAATGTTCATCTACCTGACTTGCAGAAAAGACTGAGATGTGGCCAAATCACAAGCAGCATACTCTGGTAGTTACACTGGGTTTCAGGGTTGAAGAGTGGATGACATATGAATTTTATTTACTTTGAAATACATGTAGAATAAAAGATGAGGATGTTATTTTACACTTATTTTCTCTCTGCTTTGTGGGCTGGCACTGCATTGCAGCCTGAAACATCTGGAGTTTGCTTTGTGGAAAGTATGGGAGAAAAAATAAAGCAGAGACAGAGTATTAGTATAATCCAGGTGTGTCATTCAGAGAGTTGGAAGATGTTTCCCAGCTCTTTCTCTCCAATCAATGCAGAAGTATCTGTTATCACCAGACCAGGACAGATCTCAACAGCCATGAGCTGAAGTATCCTGCCTCAAAAGAAGCTCTTGCAGAGGTGGGTAAATCACAGACTGCAATTTCACGTAATCCTCCTTAATTCACATTGAATAGCAGATGCCTCAAAAAACATCAGGAATAAGGTTTTAGCATCTTAGTGGATGCATAAGAATCAGTATACTTCTACGAAGACGATAGGAAATCTATATGCAGTGGATAATGCAGACTTCAGTTCATAATGTGATCCAGAAGCCACAGGCTGGTCTTTTTTCAGGGCGATAAGACACTTTTCAGAAGGCCTGACAGCCGGGGCTGCCAAGCATGCAGGAAGACAGTGCTGGTGCAGGCTGAGGTCACACCAGAGCAGGACAGCCTGATATGATGTGTTTCAGATTGTATGGTCATGGAGTTGACCTATGCCTTCTCTGAGCAACTCTTTGTTCCCTGCACGATATGTGACTGGCCTCACACACCGCACATGCAACATAGGTTTGTTGTGGGCCATTTCTCTGACAGATTTTAAACAAAAATGAAAAAATTGAATGTTTACCCAGAATGTCTTTCATGTTCTTTCAGCCTGGAACAAAATTGTGACTGAATTATAGATCCATGAAAGTACAAATTTACAATGAAAAGATTGGAACTGCTTTGCATACAATGACTATAAAAGACAAGCTTTAGCATAGATGTTGAACAAAGGTCATCAAGGTTAAGATTCAAGCAAAGTAACTTCAGATATGTAAACGTTCACCACCTAGGACTCAATTCAATTGCCCACACGTAGATACCTATTGCCACCTGAGTTGTCCTAGGGCAACCAGACACGTGGATGGGCTGGCAGATATGGCACAGGACCTAAAATAGATCCACATTGTTGTATGTGGCAGCTGGAGAATAGGTGGGGTACTTTGGTTAAGGACATCTTGAATGGCACTAGATGCCCTTGTATGGGCAAGTGAAATGAGCCCTTGCAAAGTTACTCTTTCGTCCCATCTTCTAAAATGTGGACTAAAGAACTGTAATAGGGAAGAGGACCAGAGCAATTCATTTTGTTACTCGCTCTTGTTACTGATTTTCTTGTTGCTGGTTAGCAATGGACTGCAGCTACCCAAGACACACAAACTGTGGACGGGGTTCATCTCCTGAGCTGCCTAAATATAGGTGATGATGCATAAAAGAGATGTCTAAGTCAAGACCTCAGAGCCGATGGAGAATTGTTCAGGCACCTAAGCATAGACATCAGGTTTCATTTTTTATCTTGTTGGGTATCCTGCCTAGCCTGCAGGTGTCCTAGGATTGCCAAGATACCTGCATGAGGCTAGTAGGTTTGATACATTACTGATAACTGACCTGCCGCCTTTCTAAAGTGGCATCTGAAAATTTGGCAAGGTACTCTGAGGTGCTTAAAGTGACTTTTGATGCTCTGTTGAGTCACCTATATCTCAGGTATCAAACCTGGCTTCCATCTGCTCCTTCAGAAAGACAGAAAGTCTTCAGAAAGCCTTCCCTGATATATCTGCCAGCCTTGTATGTCTTGAACACTGATGCTGCACCAGATGGCTGTGTTTGAGCAACTGAAACAAACTACAGATATTTTCTGACTCCAGTGGGAACTAAAACAACTAAATCATGTGTAAACACCTACACCGAGATGCCTAAATGGAGCTGTCTCCAATCTGCAGCTGACTCCCACTCTGTAGATTCAGTGAGTTGCCCACACATGTACGTCTAGACCTGTTTGAGAAGTCTGAAGGTGTCTGAGACTCTACACAGAAATAGTAGGCAGGACACAGGACCCATGGAAGAGCCATCTCCTTCTGTAGAGGCAGCTGGGGACCAGAATGCAACAACTATTGTATTGGTTGAATTCAGCCCCAAATGCACTCTCTATGAGAAAACAACAGATAAGTTACCAGTATAGTGAACAACTTTAGCTGGCATTTTTCTCTGCATAGCTGATCAGCCAACAGCATTGCAACTGTTAACGTGCCTGCATCATTTAAAAAAGCTAAA
Organism: Opisthocomus hoazin; assembly: GCF_030867145.1. Taxonomy (NCBI): domain Eukaryota; kingdom Metazoa; phylum Chordata; class Aves; order Opisthocomiformes; family Opisthocomidae; genus Opisthocomus; species Opisthocomus hoazin. Next base: position 50,037,126 of record NC_134414.1, on the reverse strand, counting down.
GAGACAGAGTAAACAGAAGTCTTGGGCTCCCCCCAAGAAGTCTGCTGGAGTACTAGGAAAGAGAGAGCCCTCAGGCACAGATTTGTTTATGTCTGAAGTGCACCAGATGTTGTGGTTATGTCTTTCTATTATAGCTGTCCATTGTCCCATTTAGCCAAATTAAGACCTTTCTTATATTGGGTGAAAAGTATGTTTGTGAGAAAAGGAGTCAAAACGCTACCATGCAGCTTTTTTTCATTTGTGGAGGATCAGAGTCAATACTAAAGAGCAGGTCACTCAGAATTGCATCAGTAAGTGACTGAAGCCATTTTGTGTTCTGGGAAAAAATAGTGAAAGAAAGTGTCAGAGAATCTCAATATTGCATACAGGAACGTAAGTCTATGTTACCATGCTTTGGTTCATGAGAGAGAGTGGAGTCAAGTCTATACATTTGTAGAAGTGAGAAATATGTGTTTACTTTTTTTCTTTCTGTTCTGAATTTGACATTAATGACAGAAAACATAAAATAGCCAGATTCTGAGCAATCAGCATGTTGACTTGGCAGGAATGTTCATCGTGCAGAAACTGCCTGTCTTAAAGAGGCCATAGGCAGTGTGCTGACTGGGAGGCATGATAGTCCTGGACAGATAAATCTCACATACACGGTTCTTTAAGTGTACAAAAAATGATCTTACATCAATGTATGTTTAGTCTTTCTTTGTATGTGGGGCACCAAATCCGCCTATGTAGGCATGGGGGTCTTGGCATGCCAGGATTAGTGGCCACTGCAGATCAACAGGGTAGCACATGCCCCATAAACATGACACCTGTGACATCTCCTGCCTTGCTCCTGCTGCACATGTGCAATTTAACAGCATGTATTTAGGCACTGTTTTGTTCCCAACAGTCCAGGGATCCTGGGGAAGCAGCTGGCAGCCACAAAATGATGATAAAAGAAGAGCGCCATATTTTTCTTCTCCCTTATTGGGTAGGAATGGTTCACAAATGGGACATGAATGATTCTTGGGGCATGAACTCAACAACCTTACCTATTTATGGCCCAAGTATATCTTATCTGTCTACCTACTACATGCATCTCAAGATATCTGTAGCATATAAAAAAGTGAGTGAAAGCTGGTTATGCTCCCTGTAGTGCATCACGAACTCTTCCTCAAAATTAGGTTTGCTAGATACAGATATTTGCATAGGAAGTCATAGACAGATACAAACACTGTGTTTGAAAAAACACACAGCTTTTTGTATCCAAATAGTAGCGTTATTGAATGTAAGAGTTATATAACGTAGCTCAATATCTAATCTGATATGAATTGGTGGGAACAGAAAGTCTATTTTGATTAACAGTAAAGCCAATTAACAGTAAAGCAGCTCAGCTTCCTTGCAGCAGAATTCACATGAACCCTAGCATAGACAGCTGTAATATTCCTGTCATTTTTTGTTTAACATTGACAAAAATGTTGGTCTTGTATTAATTTGTAATGCACTCTTCCATGTGCATGTAAAACTCTGTATTTTCCCATTCTTTTTAAACCTTACACAATTATATTTGAGTTGTTGAGTTCGCATGTTGGTTGGTTTTGGTATTGTGCTGAAATCTATCCCTCTCAGCAGTGGTTTGTATCTATAGCATTTACACCTGACTGTCTGGAGTGTTCCAGATCCATCAGATTGACAGGAGCCTGAGGCAGAGAAAAAAGGCTCTGGATACATTGACTAGGCAACAGCTGCAAATCCCAGATACGCTGGCTTTCTTTCTCCCCAACTGTTTCTAGTCCTCCTCTGTAATGTAACAGCTGTGTACAGCATGGTAAATTTGAACAGGACATGACATAGATAGGAAAAAACAGTTCTAATAAACGTGCAGAGTTCTTACATCTTGGCATCAAATCCAAGGTTCCAATCTGTGCAACCTACACAATTAACTTGAATTAATACATCAGGCCTCCGGTGAAACAATCCTCCTAAAAGCAGTGTGGTATTCCATCTAAACACTACCTAGCCCACACTAACATCTAGATTCCTTCTACTCTTCAAGCATGAAGGGATGTGGCGAGGAAAGCCAAAGCCCATCTGAGTTGAATCTGCAGAGGGATGTCAAGGGTGGAAAGTCAGATTTCTAGAGGTACATCAGCAGTAAAAGAAAGGCTAGGGAAAATGTGAGAGCGCTGCTGAACAGGGCAGGGAGTCTACTGACATGGAAAAGGCTGAGGCAGCCAATGCTTTCTTTGCCTTGGTCTTTACTGTTAATACTGACCTTCAGAAATGCCAGGCCCCTGAGACCAGAGCTGTAGTCTGGACCAAGGAAGTCTTACCCTCAGTGGAGGAGGGTCAGGTTAGGGAACACTGAAATTAATTAGACATACACAAGTGACTTAATAGGTATCACCCATGAGTGCTAAGGGAGCTAGCTGATGTCATTGCGTTGTCAGTCTCTATTATCTTGGAAAGGTCATGGTGATCAGAAGGGCTTCCTAATCACTGGAAGAAAGCAATTGCTCCTATTCCTTGCCCTAGAAGGGCTAGAAGGAGAATATGGGTAACTACAGGCTGTGCAGTCTCACCTTGATCCCCAGGAAAGTGATGGAGCAGCCAACCCTGGAAACCATTTCCGGGTACATTAAGGACAGGAAGGTGTTTGGGAGTAGTAAGCATAGGTTTATGAAGGTGAAATAACGGTTGATCAACCTGGCTGCCTTCTATGATGAGATAACTGGCTAGATCAATGAGGGGAGAGCAGCGATTATTGTTTATCTTGACTTTAGTAAGGCTTTCAAGGCCATCTCTCATAACATCCTCCTAGATAAACTGATGAAGCACAGGCTAGATAAGTGGACAATCACATTGACCCAAAACTAGCTGCACTGCTGGTTTCGAAGAGTTGTGATCTGTCACACCCCAATAATGACAGTGATTAAATGCCCCACTCCATTAACAAGAGTGACTCAGATTCACTGATCCCCTCAGTTGTATCAAGGTGAAACGACACCAGAGATCCCACATCATTTTACAAGATTTATTCACGATTAGGATAAATCAACTTATTGTGGCATAATTATGACAGGCAAACTACTGAGGCACAATCATGCACAATAATGACAAGCAAACTACTGAGGCATGATTATGATCAGCAAATTACGGTAAGCAAACTTTGGTGGTACAATTACAACAAGGGAACTATGGTAGTAAGATTACAACAAGCAGACTACAGTAGTACGATTATGATAGACAGGCTACTGTGGTACAATTATGGTAAGCCTTGCTTTTGTAGTTTCAAAGGAGAGGGAAAAGAACATAAGGGGGGGCAGAAAAGAAAAGTTAGAGAGGAAAAGAGGAAGCAGAAGAAATAAAAAGATATCACCAGTCCTGGGTCCAGCATTGATCCAGCCAATGGAGGGGGGGTCCAGGTCCTGGGGGATGCTGTCTTTACAATGATTTTCTCAGTTTTTATAGGCAGCTATCCCCCTCCCCTTTTAGCTGAGTTTCTCGCTTCTCATGCTAATTAATTAGTTGGTGATAACCACCTTTTCTGTTGTAGGCTAAGTTAGCCTTGCTTCCCCTGTAAATTACCACGCATGCTCCTTAAAGGTGTGTGGGGGCAAGTCTTTTCGGTCTTGAATTGAGTTGGTGGTCGCGATCTCCCCCTACCACAGTTACTTCTGTTTGAACTCTTCCCAGTGCAGGACTATTGGCTTATTAGCTGTAAAAAGTGAGTTGGGTACGGAGGAAATGAAAAGCGATCTGCTTAGTTTTACCAGGGTAGCATCGGGCTGTGAGGGTCTCTCCCTCTGTCCAGATGTCACTTAGCTGATTTAGTATCAGACTGCCAGGTGCCAGGATGAACAGGCCCTTTGTTTAGGCCCAGTGCTTATCAGCACAAGATCCTTCACATTAGCACCTTAGACGAATGTTGGAGACATTTAACCTGATATTGTCCAGACCCTTACATGATCAACAACACAAATTCCAGCTGGAGGCCAGTCACTAGTGGAATATCCTGGATCAGTACGGCATTAATGACCTGGGTGATAGGACAGACTGGACCCTCAGGAACTGCGCAGATAATACGATACTAGGAAGAATGGCTGATCGACCAGGTGGTTGTGCTGTCATTCAGAGAAGCTTGGACAGGCTGGAGAAATGGGCTGACAGAAATCTCATGCAGTTCAACAAAGGGAAGAGTAAAGTCCTACATCTGGGGATCAGTAACCGCACGGACCAGAACACACTGGGGGTTTTCCAGCTGGGAAGCAGCTTTACAATAAAAGATCTGGGGTCCTGGTGCTCAGCAAGTTGGACACAAGCCAGCAATGTGCCCTTGTGGCAAAGAAGGCCAACGGTATCCTGGGCAACATTAGGAAGAGCATCATCAGCAGTTCAAGGCAGATGATCCTTCCCCTTTTCTCACCACTGGTGAGATTACATCTGGAGTGACGGGTCCAGTTCTGGGCTCCCCAGTACAAGAGTGACATGGAGATACTGAAGCAAGTCCAGCAAAGGGCCGTAAAGATGATTAAGGATTTGGAGCATCTGACATATGAAGAGAGACTGAAAGAGGTGGCATTGTTCAGCCTGGAGTACACAAGCCTCAGGGATATATTTTATCAATGTGTATAAATATGTGAAGGAGGATTGTAAAGAAGATGGAGCCAGACTGTGCTCAGCGGTATCCAGTAATAGGACAGGAGGTAATAGGCACAAATTGAAATACGAGAAATGTTTAAACTTGAGAAAAAACATTTGTACTGTAAGGATGGCCACAGACTGGAACAAATTGCCCAGAGAACTGTGGAGTCTCCATCCTTGGAGATATTCAGAACCTGACTGGACATAGTCCTAAGCAACCTGCTCTAGTTGACCTTGCTTTAAGCTTTGGGGTTGGACCAGGTGATCTCCAGAGGTGCCTTCCAAGCTCAGCTATTCTGTAAATCCATGATTTTATATTAAATGTGAAGAAACATCTCCAAAAAAGTATACACCCCAGTTTACAAGGTAGGATGAACTGCTCTTAGGAGGTGCTCTTCTTTCTCCACAGACTATAGAAGGATTCTGCTCAAACATCTTAAATTAGAGGTGGGATTTATTTCCAGATTCAGACTAAATTCAGACTACTATTTGACTAAACAGAAGCCATTTGGTTCCCTAAGGCATCTCTCCTGATCTACAGTGGCCACTAGAGAAAGGCAAGGGTCTCTTGTAGGCCAGCCCCATGAGGATAACCATGAGGATGTCTTAGGTAACGTGGGGCACCTCAGACAGCAAGAGCTGCTTATCACTAGCTGTCTGAATCAAGCCTTAAATCTCCACCAATTACAATAGAGCTTAGATGTCTACATCACATGAAGGGAGGGATTCAGTTACCTAAGATAACCAACTAGTGCCATTTGAAATACCAGAGGATCTGCCAGTGGCCTGGTCTCTAGCTGCTGTTCCAAAAGGGTGTGGGTTTCTCACAGGTTCTGTGTGTCAACTGCCACGCCCACGTAGTTGTCCTAAGTCATCTCAAATAACAGTAGCTACTGAACTCTGGAGCTGAATCCAACTTTTAAAGTCCTGTAGATACTTACAGTCTTCAGATAGATAAACCTCGGATAGATAAATCCAGATTTAAGTGCATATATTCACTACTTCTTTAATAGAGATAGACAAGTAATCAGAGGCTTCCAAGGACCTGAAATGCTTTCTGCCTAAATGTAGGTTTCTAAGGCACCTGGTTCTCTCCAGTGACTATACTGTGATTGTAGGCATCAGTTTTAGGTAGGGGCTTAATTTAAATTACTTCCTTAAAGTTCGCTGAATGCTTCTCCTAGCTACACACACATAGGCATGTAGGAGCTCTAGGGTATGCCATCTGGCATCCAGGTCCCATTCCAGAATGGCACTCCTGCATTTCTGTATCCAATGTTGTGTCTGCCAGACCCATCTGAACGCCCCAGGTATCCTGGAGCATTTCAAATGGCACTATATGGCATTTAGGCAGCTGAATTGACTCCCAACTGTTCTTTTGGTACTTAATCAGAGAGAGATGAAGAAATTACCAGCTTAATCAGAGGCTCATGAACAAAATAAAAGGCAGTTTAATGCATATAAGTGAATGGAACAAAATATTACCTTGTAGACATACAGCAATTGAAGCCATAAGGTGGTTGCTGGAACTGTATTATGAGATGCTGATGTCCTTTGCTCACTAGATTTTTAGCAAGTACATATGAGAATGCCATAGATGCATACATACCTCTAAGTATACATAATGTTGGCATAAATCCCTGCATTTTTTAATCAATCCAAAAATAACAGTGAAGTCTCATTTCAACATGAAGACTGAGAAAGCAGACAGGCAAATGACTCCCACTGTTGTAATGAGCTATAATCGTGTGCACACTTAAAGAATTTCCCAGTATGGCATACTGAAAATGTTCCTCCAGTGGGTCTATCTCTGAACTGAAATACACTGAGAAATTAAAAACCAAAGGTAAAACTGCTGTCAAAACTGCCTGGCTATTACAAGGATCTCTGAGTATTATAACATTTTATGTAACTTGCTGCAAATGAGGCAGTATCTCAATGTAGCAAAGGCAGAAAGGAAGAAAAGGTGGTAGAAGGGTAAAGTTGTAGCCCTAAATCATAATTTTTGTGCTTTTGTTGGACCTACTAGAGCATTGCTGTTGGGACAGGAGAATAAAGAGTAGTAGGCTAAATTGTTAGATCCCATAAAACAGTGCCATTTTGAAACGAAATTGTATTAACGCTTAGATATTTCAAAATCCACAACTTTTAATAAGGCTATCAATGACTGTTTGTGACCTATAGGTAGTGCCATAGAAAGTGATATTTTCAAAGACAGAGCTGGGAAAAGAAGCAACAGATGTTTGTGGAGGTATCCTGGTAAAGCATTGTAGAGCAGAGTTCCCTTACATGACAATACACATCTCTCTTTAAACAGCCTTCTAATGTCACAAATTTCACAAATTACCCGATAGTTACAGACTTTGCACAAAATGTTAGAATGTTATTTTGATGTAGATGGTTTGGACTGGTTGCAAAGCACCTGAAGTGTAAATAAAACCTAAAAACCAACCAAATGAATGAGCAACTAAATAAACAAACAAACAAAACCCCCAGTTCTGACGTCTCCATCAGGTAGCTGAAAAGAAGTTCTAAATGAACTCATACATACTATTTAATCTGTCTGTTGCATCCCAATGTCCTTTGCTGAGCCTATGTCTCTTAGGACAACATAGCCTGTACGAGGGACTACTGATGTGCAACTGGAATAATCCCATGCAATTCAATATGGAAGAGGCAAAAATGTGTATAACCTTCTGGGAAAGTTCTTCTTTAGTTTCTGAATTAGGGACAAAAGGCCTTTGCAATCCTCAGTGATCAGAAAAGTTCGAAATCTCAATCAATTTCTTTTCTGTTCACTGTCTCTCACTGTGACAACGTTTTTCCTCTCTCTTTGGATGATCTCTGTTTCAGTACTGTAAGTCACAGCAGTTTCCAGCTGCTGGCTCTCGCCCAACTGACTAGCAATCAGGAAACAACCTGTTCACTTTCTTACAGATTTGGGAGATCTCTGAGGAGCGAGACACAGACATTTTTCCTGCTAGTTTGATTAGCCATCTCCAGGGAAGAAAGCCAACCTCATTATCAAAGGTAATTCCAGAAAGAAAACCTACCTCTTTCTAGTGTTTAGTGGGCCCCAGAATCCTTGTGAAACTTCTGCAGGCTAGAAATTACAGTTCCTGGCTCCACTGAACACATCTGAAACAGTTTAATGCATATTTAAGGCAGGATATTTTAGAACTCCCTCCATCAGTTTGAAGAGAAACTGATCCAATTAATTCTCAGCTGTTCTTCTACTAGTGAAAATACAGGGAATAATCTTAGTTCCACTTCATTTATAATTTAGATGATTATTTGACTTTTAAATAAAGCTTTATTTTATTTTTGAAAGGGCTTTATTGTCGAGTTAATTGACACTTTAGAATCTGCTGCAAATCCTGGGGAAAATGCTATAAAATAAATGGTTTATTAAAATTTAAATAAACCCTAGTGCATAGGAAATTCAACTATACCATATAAGTGGGGGGAAAAATTCAGATCTGAGTGGTTTCAGGCATGAAATAGGGATGGAGATATTTAGCCCAGTCACAGGGCGGGCAGGTCTAGAAAAAACGTTTACAGAAATCTAGGAACCTACAGAAATCTGTTGCTGAAATACAGCCATCTCCAGCCATTTAGGCACCTGGAAAGTTTCTAGATTTTATGGCCAGACCTTAGTATCAAAGTTTTCTCTTTACAGGAACATAGACATATTGAGTGTAGACCACAGCTAGGTCAATAGACAGCAAGTGATGGCAAGACTGGATTTTGCCTCTGTTCTGGTTTGAACAGCTCATCACTACCTCTGTCCTCACAGCCCTTGCCTCTTCTTGTTTCTATTGTAGTCATATAACAGTATATAAAGACCTAGGAAAGAGAAAGGGGATATTCCAGTTGAGGAAGGAGCAACAAACTTTGCTGTCTGCATTTTTATCCGGCTTTTCTCTCACTCCAGCCTGGAACAAGATTAGGAATGCATGGACCAGGGAAAGGAGGCAGAAATGGACGTAAGGGAGTCTGTAGCACCTAGGCTGAAGATTTCAAGGAGGTTTCAAGATAGAAGCGGTTTGAGACAGTGGCAGGGAAATGATTCTAGGGAAGGAAAAGAAAGTACACCAGAAGAAAACAAAGAGAAAAGGGTGCTGCTGCAGCAAATGTAAGTCACAAACTATATCCTGAGATGTCTGTGATTTTACCATGAGCCTGATTCCCCACTCAATACCCACTCAAGGCTCTCACAACAACTATTACATACTCATATCATTTCACAAAACGCCGTGCTCCCTATTTTGTTCACACAGCAGGTGAAACACACCAAGATGTTCACACTGATTCTGCTGATCACGCTTACAGTACTGTGATACCTCACACACTCCAGTAAAGGAAGATGCAGACTAGAACAACAACAGTCTCACAGCTGTAAGGCACGTGAATTTCCATGCCCCAGAATTGAGAAGGGCAATTCCTTCCAGGCCAAGGAAGCTCTGTCTCCCCAAGTCTTGTGAGAGTTCTTCAGTAATTCCCAGGGACTCCCTCCCCTTACAAATTTAATCTCAGGTCCTAGCTTATTCTGTTCCAGTATTGAAAAACACCATACCTTCACTTCTTGTCTTTTTTTTTCCCCCCATCTTGGTTATTGAGTTAATTAGTCACCAATATCTGTCCTACATAATTACTAGAAGGGACCTCGTCTGATTCAAAGCTTCACTCCCCTAAGGCACCTCTGCAAAGAAACACATACTCCTGTACACCTTGGACAGCAAAAGGAAGGTTGCTAATGATTGTGTAGTTCTTGTGCATAACTCCTTAAGAACTAACTGGAAACTCAATACAGAGAACACAGCATGTGGGCTTTAGTTCCTCTAGCTTCTCTTCACGGGTGATATTTTCGTTTTAGCTGCCCTTCTTTAAACCTGCCTGTCTTTTCAGTACTGAAATGTAGTGTGAAGTGCAGGTACAAGGGAGTTGTTAGTGCTGATTCAGTGACTGATAGGTCTGAGAAGCAGGAAAGACACAGAGAAAGGTTATGTCCCCATGATTCTTGCTTAGACAATGGTCGGAATTGTCTGTTTTCCTAGATGCTAAGACCTATATTCTGTGTTGCTCTAGATTAAAGCATGGCCCTGCTATCTCATGGAGGAAGCAAAGATTTTTGGCTAAGACACTAGAAAGTAGCTCAGTTGGTGTTTTCTTAAAAAGCTCATGATATACAAATATTAGAATCACGTGGTTCAATGACTCTTGGGTTTTACCACACTGCAATTAATAACTTTCAGTTTACATGTGTTAGCGTGGTCTGAGAATGAAAACATCTGCTATCAGAAATGAAAACTGTTTTGGTTTATTGAGCTGTAGTAACAACCCAGTATAATACAAATATTTCAAGCTCTGAGAGATAACAAAGGCAAGGTGTTGTTACTTTTTGTAATGAATTGCATCATCTTATTTCTGAAAACCTTGACATGAGGGTTATACTCCTTGCCTTCCTCTTTTAAACCACAATAGCCTTCTTCTGACCTGTCTGAAAAGATTTTGCTGTCATGAAGAAATCAAACTGCCTCAATTTTACATACTTCAGCACATGAAGAATAAATTCAGTAGCAACCTAGTTACACAACATTTGAAGAGGTACAGAACTTCTTTTGTGAAGCCTAGAAAAACAAATAATCTTTCTACCTCTAAGCATTCATGACTACATTCAGGATTTTTAAAAGTGCCTAGTAGTTTGGAGAAAGATCAATTGTTAAGTGGCAGATCAAGCACACTTTTAAAAGACTTGAATTTCAACAAAATGTTGAGAAACCATCCTTTTCTAAACAAGTCTTGTGAGGGAATTTGAAGTTAGATGGCCAAGAACAATTTTTTTTGTTTCCATTAGACAGTAGAGGAGATTAATTACACCTTTTCAGAGCAGTAATTTAATCCAGTGATGTTATGATTTGGATGAGACCTATATGTGGCTCACCAAAACCGTGTGGCTACTGAATACAGACTGAAACTCCCACACAATTCATTGGACCAAAACTTATTCTCGTCCACTCCCCAATTTTTCTGAGAAAGAAGGCATATGTAGTATATCACATGCACTCACATAATTGGACATAAAGCCACCTTTTCACAGAATCACAGAATTGTTGAGGTTGGAAGGTCATCTGGTCCAACCTCCCCTGCTCAAGCCAGGGTTTTGCCATGAGGAGTTCACTGCTATTCCTGTTCCATACAAATACTGTGGAGTTCGTGAATTGTAAATCAAAAAGTTACCAGGCAGGCACCGTCAAGCAAATTGTGGATCTGACACTGTGCGGGGTCATTCACCTAGGAAGTTCCTAGGCCATTCACCTAGAAAGTTCCAGTTGAACAAAAGGAAGAACTTCTTTATTTTGAGGGTGATGGACCACTGGAACAGGCTGCCTAGAGGGTTGTGGAATCTCCTTCTCTGGAGATACACAAAACCTGCCTGGACAAGGTCCTGTGCAGCCTGCTCTAGGTGAACCTGCTTTGGCAGCGGGGTTGGACTAGATGATCCCCAGAGGTCCCTTCCAACCCCTACCATTCTGCGATTCTGTGATTTTGTGACCTGTATGTGCACATTTGCTCCAGCCACGCGGCAGACCAGGGAAACATAGCACAGCCTCTGGTACCACTGGGACAAAGTATGGTTGCTACTTTGTTCAGTTGATAAGGGTGTGCACTCGTGTTTAGTCCATTACATTTAAAGGCTGAAGTAAGATTGCAGTGCCTGGTGACTATTTGCTGCTTATATTTAAGACAGCTTTGAGCTGTGTACCAGTGTGAGGAATATGCACTTACAGTTGTCAGAAAAGTTTACAATTCAGGCATCATTTTATCAAAGTAGAAGACATGATTTTCTTGCTTTCCCTTACAATGAGATAAAAGTCCCCCTCCTCTAGCTCATTCTAGCCAAGACTCTGTTCCGCTTACTCCTTGGTCCTTCACATCCATTGCTTGAGAAACCAAGCCACTTTCTCGGCGTCCATGTCTTTAACACATCTGTCTGTCTCACTTCATCTGGCTAAATTCCTTGAGGCACTCTTGTGGTGCTCCACAGAGAGAAGAAATAAGTTTTTATGTTAGACAATACCCCACAAATAAGTGAAACTGGGTGGGGGGGAAAGTAAAAGGAACCCTATAAGACGTGAAATCATTGGAATTTTACTCTTCAAATAAAAGGTCTCTTTTTTGGTGATTTCTTTTACTCTCACAGCAAGCACTAATAATAATGAAAAATTTTGTAACCCTTTGGTGTCTTTAAATCGGATGGTCATTTTCAGAGCTATGGAACTGAGAGAACCATTTTCCTACAACATATGGAATTATTCTCTGCTATGTATTCCCAGGTTTTTTCATTTTTAAGTCATTCAGATAATGACATTTCTGCTATTTCTCCCAAGGAATCTTTCCTGGAGTATTTCAGATCTGCATGTTATTCATGTATCATTTTGCTTTATTTATTTTTCAATATTTCTGTCTGATTGTACCATCTTGAATTATTTATCTGAATTATTTCTTTAGCTTTACTTTTTTTCTTTTGCAACAATAATATACCGGGAGTAAACATGCCAAAAGCCAAACCCACAACTGAGGTGAGACCTCAGCTGTCTGTATAGTTAAAGTACATGCTATTACAACTAGATAATCTCTGCCATGAACAAGCATGACAGGGTTAACAGCGAGCAGCTAGTTCCCCAACTGCAGCTCAGTGACTGACTCATAACATCTGGTATAAAATCTTGTAGACCAGGCAAAGTGGGGTAACTGCCAGAGAAGTTAGGACTTACCTCAAGGGGTCTCTTTAGCTACAGTTTAGTAGAGAAGTGCTTTGGGAATGGTCTGAGAAAAGCCTTAGGTGTGCTGGCTGGGAAAAGGCTGAGGAACATTCAGACTTTTTAAGGCTTCTTTTGTGACTCACTGAAGGATATCTGATGTGGGCAGGAGGCCAGGAAGCTAGGGTCTTTGTAGGCTGAATATCCTTCTTTACTTCTGGAGTAGGCTTGGGGAGATTGATCCATTTGTGTACTGCCTATGTTCTTCTGGGTCTTCCCGTAAAAGAAAATCATGCTTAAAAAGGAAAGCACCAGACAGAAGAAAGATTTTAGGCATCTCTGGCAAATGCATAGGGTACTGGATCACTAATAAGTAGCAAGTGAAGGGTCTATATTCAAGAAAAGTGAAATGATCTGGGCATCTGTGGGATTATGAGTCTAAACTAAATAGGACTGAACAAAGAGACATCTAAGCAAACAGACTAATGCTAAGTATGTGTTCACCAACAGTGGTTTGGCAGCTTGAGATGACTTGGAGAAAGTGAATGCATTTTTACAGACAGAAGAAATGCAGAGTGTCTACGTGACTTCAGCAAAGCAGTTTATCTGAAGACTGATGAAACAACTGAAAGGTGGATAAAGTGTGCTTCAAAAAGAAACTGTGGTAACCTGTAGTGACAGGAAATTTATTAGAGTTCTGTGAGGTTCATCTTATTTACTATGGTCATTTACTGGTCTTGGCACACAAAAGAAGGTGTATGCTGATGTTACAAGGGTAGGACACAACACTAACATGAAAGAGGAGCAGAGTATTGTACAAGAAGAGTTAGAATGGAGTATCAGAAATGGGTTTTTTTCTATATGTTCCAAGTGCAAGGCTAGATCTGGGGGAATTTGCACTGCTGAGGGAATTGGAAGAGAAACTAGTGGGAGCTCATCACCACGAAAATGGGGAAGGGAGAAGGTTGATTGTATAATGTCTGAGTGTTGTCATCGGGTGGCTGAGATACATTTGTGAAAAAGGTATACAATTCTGCTGCTGTATAAAAGACCTTAATTAGACCTCATCTTGAATACTGTCTACAGTTCTGATTGCCCAACTTCAAGAGAAATCACACCACTAAGGGGTTACTAGGATGAGTGTAGAAATGGAAATTGATATTATGGGAGGAGACTAAAAAAATATGTTTAGTCTAGCAAAGCAAGACTGAATTGAGGAGGGATGTGATTGCTCTCTGTAAATACATCAGGGAGGTTAAAGAACTATTTAAGATGAAGTACAGTGTTGCCAGAAGAGCAAACAGATATAGAGTAGTCTTGAATAAATTCAGGTTGGAATTAAATAGGAGTTTAAACCACCAAAGAAAAGAGCCTCTGAAAATAAGTTTCTATAGGAGCGTTGGGAGTTAAATTTAATTGATTTTAAAATGAAGCTAGCTCGTTTCAAGAAGAAATCATACCACATAATGCTTATGATTGCTCAGGACTGTGTTCCCTCGATAACCAAGAAGGTGCCTTGCAGTATCACAAGCTCCCTAAGAATCCCTGATGTTTGTCTGCATTCCCACATTGTGGTTCTGCCATACTAATAATTGGGGTTGGGGACTGGGGGAAGGCAAGAGCGGGGAGCAATACTGATCACCGTAACAGGCTTCTATTATTACCAGCCTCCAAACCTGAGTGTTGATAAGCAGTAGAAGATTATGGTTTTTGGGGGGAATCTTGAAATAATTGGGCTTTGCCAACAAGTGCTAGAGCTCTAATTTTAATGGTTGACATACACACAGCAATGGCATTTCCTGATGGTGATCAGTTATCTTGAATCACGCTCAGTTCAGGCCAAGTCAAAGTAAACACTGACAAAAATAACACAAAACCCTTGTAAAATCTGAACCAAGTGACACATTCACAGAAGTTTCTGTACATCTGCCTTGTCATAGAAATATCAAATACTTGGCTCCAAATTTTTCCTGCTCTCTACAGTGAGAACTATCCAGCTGACACAGCTTTGGACATTCTGGGCTGAAGTTCCAGCTCTCTGTGAAACAGTGTATTCATTTGTGGAACATGAAATTTCTTTTATGCAGCTGACCCATGTTTAGGGCAGGGGTGACGAGTTCAAATGCAAAAATTTTTGTCTCTATTGCACTCTATCTTTTCAGTGACTTTTCTCGGGGACTTCAATCAGGAGAGGGTTTTACTTTCATCTCGCTGAAAATGTCATGCTCATGGTCTGTACCCCTTTGGTTCTGAAAATATCAAATACGTCTTAGAAAAGCTAAGAGCAGTTATCTACCTGCACGGTCAACCCTAACTGCCTGGGAGATTGCTAAGTTAAACATGAATTGTTACAGTATGATATGGTATGATACAATGCTGTTTGCTAGCACAGAAGATTATGTTCATGCTTCGGCCATGTCGTACACAGAACCCTGCTTGTAACATAAACATATTCCTTGCCAGCCAGTCCTTATACAGGCAAGTGAATGAGATTAGCACATGCAGGTCACTGCTGGTTTGGATCAATATGGTCCAGTGCTGACCAACCCCTTTGAGCTAACAGTGGATTTGGGGTGAGCTGACCCCATACCCTGCCTCCGAGAGTTTTCATGACTATCAATTAAAGTGTTATACATACCTTTAATATTTTTTTAAGTTATGAATAGATGTAAAAGATGTATTGGAACATGACAGTCTTGTCATATAGATATGAGTAGATATTAAAGATATGATTTTTAAAAATACATCTTCTCAATAACTGTGAGACTCTACAGACATAGAGCAAACATTTTTGATTTCACTGAAGAGAAGGTAAACCACCTTTGGACTGTGTGGTGATTTAGCCTTACATTTTCTAATTTAAAAAATGTAAGCTAGCTCTATTCAAAACTGTAAAGAACTGTAGCTCTAACAATCATTATAACTGCTACTGCAAATACCAATTTAAGAAAAACAGTATTTTCAGAGTACAGAAAACTAGAAAATTAAGGAGGGAGTTTGATTTGGTTCTGTTTGTAGTGTAACTTATTCTCTGAAGAGTCGTCTGGAGATACATTATGTCATCCAACCATCCGTCTGTCCATCAGCGATTTTCAAACTGCTTCACGCCAGAGAAGCCTGGTTGCTTTTGGGCCTTGTTGTACTTTCAAATTTAACTGTGGCTGTTGATAAATCACCAGAATGGACTGATTTACCATTCTTATAAGCCTTTTGCAATAAGCACAGCTACAGAATTTGTAAATCAAGAGAGCATTTGGCCACCTTCCCCACTGCGGTACACGTGAATTTCTTGTGTGCTACTTCACAAATGTCTGGAATTCATAATATGTGTTATTTCTGACAGAAGTGTGTAATTTATCATAATTCCAATGCTGTTTGCAGCTCTTACCAATGGCCAGGACTGTGTGTATTTCAGTGTAGCTGCAGACAAAGGAGAAAATTGTGCTACAACCACCTGCTCCCACATATTTTGTGGAAAAGAACGGTTCAAACTGCAGTGCAGCACAGCCCTATCCTACCAGTAAATGGTGCTTCTGATGCTGGAAGTAGGGTAGCTGAGGCAGACCCTTTCTGATGGGCTGTCCTCCTGCTCTGATTGTCTCTGGGACTCAGAGCAAGACCTTGTAAAACTACACTATATATATGTTTTGCTGAAATCTTCATCATGGTATATACCAAGTGACATTAAATTACTGGGCAAGCAGTCTCCCTATAGTGTCTGGGGTTAGCGTGATTACTGTATGATTCATATTCACTTTTGCAGTTTGTCGTTCTGGTAAATGACAGACTTATTTTCTTTCTTCGTTATTTCTTGCTCCTCATAACACGCTTCCTTCTGAACTCTTTGGGATCATTAACAATGTAGATTGATGCAGACAGCCTACACTGCAAATGGAAAAGGCTGATTAAGTTATCATACGATGCTTCTGTTAAGCAAGGATTATCCTCTTGAGCTATTCTAGAGCACTTTGTAATAACACAGTTTTAAATAGATATGGACCCAAGTGACAAAATTCAGATGAGGATCCAAAGCTTTTCTTCCTGAAGTTTGTAGCATTCAGATCCAGATTTTCTTCAGGGTCACATTAAGACAACCAAGGACACTCATCACACCAGGATATGAGGGCCTCACTCTGAGTCTTTTTATGCAACTGTGCCCTTGTCCCTGCTTGAAGGAAAGATCCCTTCTCTGATGCTGGGGAGAAAAAGTAGGAGCATGGTGATGGGAGGAAAAAAGACCCCAGGAACAAATACTGAGCCCGCTTCCCAGCAGTGGTGCCCAAAACAATATCCACCATCTAATTTGGAAAGACAAATGTTATTTTTAAACCATATATGAATTTATATTGTTACATATTCTACATGACTTGTTGTGTACTTAGTCTCTTTTATTTGGGACTCTCTTCAGGCTGTTCTCATTCATTAATTCTAACCCTTCCCAGCCTGAACTTCTCAAATTAGTCTCAAAACCTGTAAAGGTACTTAAAAATAACAATGTATTGTTGTAACAAAAATACTTATTTGTATAAGAAAAATGTATGCCTTCCATAATACTGCTGTGGAAGGAACAAATTATAGAGTATTAACAGAATGAAGAGACATGCTAAACAGCATTGTTAATTAGTTTGTTTAGTCATACTTGTGTATCTTTGATAATAGTTAATCACATTACATTACTGTAAAACCGTAGCAGTATTTGTAATGTCATTATAGATTTTTATTTCAGAAGGGAGCTTCAGGTCTTCCAATTGCCTAATGCAAAATAATTTCTAATTAATAATTCCTTTGGAGTAATTATAATTAGCAATATGAATGTGGGGAAACTAACGAATTAGGAAGAAATCTTACATTTTGTGTTCAGATCTGTATGCTAGAATGATTTACACTTTTTCTGCTCACTCTGGTAATGACTATAATTTAATTATGGCAACTTCAAGAAATGCTCCCTTTACACCTCACTGATTCTATTTTTCCTGCAGCTGTCATTGCATTTACTCTTAGAGATTGAGTTTAAAAAATAGCTGCAAGAGGTTGTGAGAGAAAGGGAGTTAGTTGTTTCACCTTCTGCAGTGGAGCCTATACAGAAGAGCTAGCTTCAGTGCACTGGTCTCTGCAAGAGCTGCTCGTAATGAACGTTGCCTCCCCTGCTCCTCTTTGCTCCTGTGTTTTGATGTGATGACCTGTACAGTAATTTGTTCAGTGTGCTGCATTTCCCAAAAAGACCCGAAGGACAGACAGAGGAACTCATCAACCGTTTCGAGGGTCTGATTCTCAGCACTGGGGTACAGAGGACAAGCTCTTTTTCAAAGCCACTATCCTGGGAAACTTTTGCCTCCTTCTGCCATTATTTTCCATGCCCTCAGGTGTGTCTTAAAAATTTCTTCACTGGAATAGAATAATATGACCCTGAAGACTTTGCAGCTTTCTTTTAAGACATGTAAACTTTTACTTTGAATCGTATTATTCAGTCTGGGATATCTGTTTTGAGGAATGAACAGGCACCGCTCAAAACTAGTACTCTCCAGACAGAAAGAGCAAGAATACTCAGGTTGTGAATCCCGGCCAGATCACCTGATCGTGCTTTGTTTCTGCGAAAGGCAGACAGGCTGCTAGCTGCTACCGTGCTGCTTTTGGAGCCAGTGCTTGAAAACCATAAAATGTCACACTACCTCAATGCATGTTCTGCTAAACGCTGAAATTATTTTTTTGCAAACGGTCTCTGATTTTTTAATAATGAGTGTGTATATGTTCTCTTCTATTTTGAAAAGTCTCCGGTTCACTGTGGAGATAGAAAATGCAAGGAAAGTGGATGTTGGCACTATAATACCACCTGTCATCTGGCAGACCAAATACTGAGTGAGATGTAAGGTTAGGATGCCAATTGTGCTGTGCTTGGTCCTAGAGTTAGTATGTAACTGCTGAAAGGCATCTGTCTGTACAGGAATAGTTAATGACATCATCCAGATGACGTGACCCACATTAGGACTACAAAAAGCATCCAAACACATTATGGTCTCTAATGTCAGCCATGAAATACACTACAAAAAGGCTCAGCAAACTAGCAACTCCATCCTTTCAAAGAAAGTGAATTACTCCTGTGTGACAATGACTACTCTCAGTTACCATGTCAGCTGGTCTTAACCGACTTTCATAATCTTAGCCAAGATGCTGTCTGAACAGTGCTCAGCACAGGATGGCAGAAGATGTAGGACAGGGCAAGGGGAAGCCAAAGGAACTTAGTGTGATTGTGTTTGTCATCTTGTTCCTGGGGCTGCAAGCTGAGTTGTCCCCTCAGGCTGCCTCAGAGTTGCTCTGCGTGGCACCTAGATGCCCATGTCTGCAAGGAATCTTTCAGCACACTGCTGCATCACCTTAAAAGGGCCAGACTAGTTGCCAGGATCCCTGAATGTACATTGAATTTGAAGATCACTAGCATATTTGATAGCGTATTTGAGAATGCCTAATGTATTTTTCTTTCTGTCTGCTGAAATATCCTATGTTGGCGTTGATTGACTTAAAAAAAATAGTCTTGTGGTTTGTTTCACAGTTTTTAAAACAGTGTTTCCTTTCAGCATGGCTATTCTCATGTTTAGATGTATTATTTCTGCTGAGAGACCAATTTTGATTAGAGTTGACTTCCTAGCCAAAAGCTCTGAAAAAGCAGTCTGGACTTTCATTGAGGCTGTGATCAGATGTTGTTCTGTCCTACCAGCTACCTTACAGTGTGTCTTTTTGTATTTATCAGAACCTTCTAAAACCCAAAGAACATGATTTTCATCTAGATCTCCTCAGTAAATGCAGAAATAACAGAAGCCTAAAGTGTATTCACTTTGGTCATCCTATTATGTTTCCAAAACAGTATTAGAATAGAAAAAAGTAGTAATATTTAACTGACAGAGTATTACTCATTTGTGTTCTCTCCCCCACACCCTCACCTGTCTACCCTGACTCTGGCACTCGATAGACAATCAAGCCCTTTTTTTAATCCCTGGGGATTCCACATTTCCCCCACTTTTTTAAACCAGAGTACTATTTGCTAAAATCCTGCCAGTGCTGGAGGTTTCTTCTCCAGTCCTTACAGTAGGACTGGTGGACCTTCATCTGGGAGGCAGTACTGGAACTAACTGGAAGGTTCTGGGGAGACAGAAACTGCAGAGTACCCTATTTGGAGGAAGCCATGAGGTGTCCTGAGATGATTACAACCAGGCCCAGCGAGCTGCAACACCAACCGGTATGAGCACGTGATCGTGCCTCAAAGCTGCAGCCAGGCAGAGGAGCCCCTGGTGCTCTGGCTCGCGTATTTAAGGAAGAGTGGCAGCTGCAAAGGGAGGACACATATGAGAAGGTATGTGAAGAAATGTATGTTGGAAACGGAAAGAGAAACCGAAGATATGTGTGGAAGGGGACATGTGATGGCACAACTGGAGATTCATTCCTGGAAGGAGGTGACCAGTCCCAAGGCAGGGGCATCCCTCAGGGTGTGAAGCTGTAGGCCATCTGTGACGCCCCTCAGGGACTGCAGCCCATGGAGGAAGCCCAGAGCAAAGGAAACTGCAGATGGAAACTTGCTCACACAACCCCAACTTCCTGCACCTCCCATCACCTCATCGAAGGAACTGGGAGGGATGAGTGCATTGCATGGCAAAACCAAGGGAAATTCAGGCTCGGAAGTGAGGAGAAGAGGTATTTGACTGAAATTGAGACTGTTCCGCTTGTGACGAGAGCGAGCCTTTTCACCTGTTTTATTGGGAAGGAAAAAATGGTTCATAAGGGTCCTGCAAGAGCAGAAACTGAATTCCATTCTTACTAAGGAATCCCATCAGAGACATGGGCACATCTGTGATACACTTTGGTGATAGTGCTGTGATATGGGCACAGCGTGATACACTTTGGTCAGGGAATCCAGCTCGTGGAAGAGAAGAGGGTCACAAGACACAAAAATCTTGTGGATTTTGGGAAAAGTCTTGTTTCATTAGAAAAATCTTGTGCATTTTTTTTCTGGTCTGTGAAAACCAGGTAAGTTATTTCAATAGAATATTAGATTTTCACAATTTATTAAATTCCAAGAGGGAACTATTCAATCAGTCTTACTTGGAAGTCTCACTCCAGACTATTTAGGTAGAATGTTTATTAGAGACTTTACCCGAAGAAGTTCTACGGGAAACCAGACACTGTCCTCTTAGAAGGAAGGATGTGGTGGTTAGGAAGGAGAATTAAGCAGTCCACGATAGATTCCCTCCCTCCCTTCCAGATGGAAGGATGTATGGTATAGAGGGGTGAGAAAACCACTTT
Source organism: Opisthocomus hoazin (assembly GCF_030867145.1). Lineage (NCBI taxonomy): Eukaryota > Metazoa > Chordata > Aves > Opisthocomiformes > Opisthocomidae > Opisthocomus > Opisthocomus hoazin. Next base: position 50,016,451 of record NC_134414.1, on the reverse strand, counting down.
CATAGATGGGCTCAGTCTGCATTTATACTCAGAGCAAGATGAGAGTTTGGGTAAAAGGCTAAGATATTATTATATCTCAGTACATACAGTGTTTGATACCAGTTTGGACTGAATAAAATAAGTCTTGCACAAGCAAGTGGAATCACTCCAGATGCTGCTCAGTCTTTATACTGTTCTGCATATTTTAGATGAGACACCCTGAAGATAATATTCTGAAGAAAAGGAGGTCAAAAAGAAAAATTAGTGTATCACATATTAGACATGCAAGAACAGTTTCTCACTATAGTGACTTAATTTCTGTTAGTTCTAAAATTCCGAGTTTATAGGCATAGTAGCCACGGAGAATATATTTAATTTCTAGTCTGGATTCTCATGAGGACTTGAAGCAAAACTACCCTTTCAGCAAAGTGTCCAGACCTTAAAAATTACTTGAGATCTAGTAGCATACATTAAGCCACACAGGGGCATCTCCAAGCTGAGTGTTTTCCACTTCAAAATATATCTATATGGGAATTTTTGAAGATGTAGTCATTATCTAAGGGAATGAGTGGGGCAATCTGGTTGTTACATTTCTGAGAACGTGGCTTTTCTGCTGTAACTTTTCCAGCTCTCAAACTCCAAGTGTTTTGGTAGTGATATAATCTGAAAATGAAACAAAATGTCTGAGTAGGCGTTTCTTCAGACTCTTTTGAATATATTATACCTCAGATACATTATAATGCAGTGTACCCTATCCCATAATGTTTCACAGTAATTCAATAACTGCAAAATTATCTTCATGGCTAAAGTACTTAAAGCCCCTCTGATCTCACCTAATGTACATATTTTCAGAACCTAAAAATACTGGCACAAGTGAAGTTTACATTGTAATCTGAGGTAATTTTGTTGAATTCTGGCTGTTATAAATAAATCACTAATTGAAATTGTTTTTTCTTTTCCCAGCTGATTTGGTAATAGATCCAGATATTTTTAGAAGCAAAGAGTATTCAAATATATTTTAGTCTCCTGTTACAAAGCACAAGTACTCCTCACATGATTATGTACCTTCTGCAATGTCAACTTTATTTTCTTGGCAGCTTCAACATATTGCCACGCAATAGAAATTTATAAATAGCTGTTTAAAATCTTTCCCTCTGCCCCAATTTCTTCTCTCTCATTTCTTCTTGTAAAGGCCAGTTTAAACTCAGCTTTCAAGATACCCCTGGGAGCTGATTTGTGCTGACCAGACAGAATTTTAGGCACTTAGATAAGAAATGGAACTATATAAACTCATATAAATAACAATCAAAAAAGTAGCTGGTATCCAGCTCTGTGCTTTCCCAATGTCCTCAAGAGATGACATAAAAATATTAATGAAGTAGAATGCATTTTAAAATGATGCTTAACTAACCAAAGAAGCTTACTGCTGTTGAATATTACTAAAGTAAAAAAACTTTGTACGATTTCTAAACGGCATTGGCTACTTATTTGACTGACCAAGCTACTCAGGTTCATTCTGAAAAGCAAGAAGCGCATGGCTGGTGTGATAGCATGGGGTGGGCACGTCTGGTTACCTCGTTGGCTGGGGTTTTGGAGGTGCCTCTTTTTGCTAACACTGTATGCAGAAGCTAGGACTGAAAATTTTTATATAGCTGAGTAAACAAATAAGACAGTGGAAAACAAAGAACAGTAGCAACAAGAGGTGGAATAGTGAGATCAGCTTCTACTTAACAGAAGGAAAGGTACTCTTTTTATGGGCAATAACGAGCGTATGTTCTGTCTCCACTGTGACGACAGGTTTTAATGGGATTGCAGTTTTTTTGAACAGGCACACTTCACTGGGTGCAGCTGCCCAGGTGCTGGCAGCGGGGGGAAAATATATTTAAGAAAGGGCAAAACTGCTGCATGGCAGTGAGGAGTGAGGGGAAAAAGTGTGAGAAACAGCCTTGGTGCAGACACCAAGGTGAGGGAAGGAGGGGAGGAGGGAGCTCCACGTGCCACGAAGGAGACCATGCTGGAACAGGCATTTCCCGGCAGCCCATGGGCACGGCCATGCCGCAGCAGATCCCCGCACCGCAGCCCATGAAGGACCTCCCACTGGAGCAAGTGGGTATGCCCTGAAGGAACTGCAGCCCGTGGGGAGGACTGGTGCTGAAGCAGGGGTAAGAGTGCAGAGGAAGGAGCAGCCAAGAGGAGCTGTTACGGACTGACCGCAGCGCCCATTCCCCATCCTCCTGCGCTGCTTGGAGCCGGGCGGAGGAGCCAGGGGTGAAGAAGGGAAGCTGGGCCTGGGAAAGCAGGGAGGAAAGGTGTTGTATTAATTTGCCTTTGTTCCTCACTACTCAAGTCTATGTTAATTGGCAATAAATGAAATGAATTTTCCCCGAGTCTAGTCTGTTTTGCCCATGACAGTGATTGGTAAGTGATCTCCCTGTCCTTACCGTGACCCATGAGCTTTCTCGTCCTGTTTTCTCCTCCTGTACTGCTGAGGAGGGGCGTCCCCCTGTCCCCCCATCCCCCTGTCCTGCTACGGATCAGCTGGGCGGGCATCTGGCAGCCAGCCGAGGCTGACCTACTCACGCGTGTATTGAGCTGTTCAGTGGATTGGTCACTGTGGTGGAATTTTAAAAATTTTGCATTTCACAGTCCGGGATTATAAGATGTCAGTATTTGGTTACAATGTTCTACCTGAACTCCTCAAGAAGAAATGCTCAAATTTTTGCTGAGAAGGGATACACAGTAGCTTGGATTGGCTTTCTCACTCTTGTAGAAGCTTATTGTTTGAGAATATCAGGCCACATTCAGGGTTAGTGTAGGGAGACGATGACGCCAACTTGGCTGTTAAAATTTTCTTAAAAGGTATTGGTGTATCTTTAAAATGGTAATAGGTCTGATGATCTAATACAACAGCCTTCGATAAAAGTGCTGGAAGACCGTCTTAGGGAAATAAGAAAAAACTCAGCATTTCCAATATTTTCTGTTCTTCTGTAACGCATATTTCCAGTGAGGTGGTAATACTACTTAATCTAAGTCAATTAGCCAAAAGGTCTTTATTTGATATTTTAAAAATTTATTTCCCATCAGGAATACAATTTGCTTATCCTCATTATTTCTCATCCTGTACATTTGATTTCTATAGAACTTTAATTTTCTATTACCTCAGGCAGTGAGAGGAAGTCTGCATTGGGGGAAAATTGCACAGGAGTAATTTTGCTTTTAGAAAGATATAAAAAATCAAATTTCCACTCAAAAAAGTATAGGTAAAATATGATTTCTGTAGTCACGGTCTTCATGAAAGAAAATTATTGAACTGTTCCTCCAGTCACAGCTTATAAATGGAGCTACAGAGAGGAAGAGAATACAGTGAAGAATATGATGAGATCCCAACATTTAATCCAGTTTGGGGAGTGCGGCCAAAACTCTCATGCATTCGATTTCTGTGGGACTTCTGCTTAAATTAAGAATAATCTTAATTCTTATTTTAACATTTTCTTTAGTCAAGGCCTAAGGAACAGGGCAGAAATAGGAGACGGTGTCAGGGTGAGCTACTGCCTTTCTAGCTTATGTGTTTACCATATGAAGGGTGAATTATCAATCCAAAGGCTAATTGGGAGAGTGAAGGACCAAAATAAGCAAAGAAAGAAGGGCAGAAAAAGCTATAAGAAGAGACCCTTTATAGGAAAGCAAGGTGGATGACGACAAAGACTGATGGTAACCAAGGGAAATGGCTTCTGTTCTGTTGATAGATAATTTTAAATTGTCTCTTCACTTCAGCAGATGTCTTGTATTATTTAGAAATGTCATATATTAATATATTTTCTTAAATAACAAGTGTTTATTAACAATTAACAAACATGAGCCCCGTATTTTTTTTAAATGTCAAAAACTTCTTTAAATAAATACTTTACGTCATGTTTCTTGAAGCTTGCCAAATGGAGATGCTTCGAACAAGAAACAGAAAAAAAGGAGAGTCCTTTAGCCCTGGTATTCACTCTTAACTGCACAAGCTACAAAAAATGTATGGAGAATAGTCCCACTAGGTCTCAGATGTGGCGATACAAGACATGAACCTCCTTGGTAGAAGAAGGAAACAAAACTAGGGTGGGATTCAGCTCACTCTAACTTCTGTGTCTATGTTCGGACTAGGTGTCCACACAGCAATTGTAGTGAGTGGATATCAAGGACCTGATGCAGTAGCCTACCCCAGAGCATCATTTCGGAATGATCTGAGATTCTATAGGTATGTCCTTGGACCTCCAGCCATCCCCTCAGAAGGGCAAAGACTGTCCATAAGTCCTGTATCATATCTGCTAGGCTCTAGGTGTTAGTTTCATCACAGCTTCTTAAATGGTATTGTTGCCTGTGTGTGAGAAATCAAACTAAGACCCTAGTCAGTACAGTCAGTGAAGTCTAAAGGTGTCCTAAAGACATCTACTTTAGGGCAGCATGAATAAATTTTTACACCACTAACTATAATAGGATCTTAGCAATTTTTAATATAAATATCTGCAATACAGCTATCTAAAGTCAGAAAGCTGAATCCCGACCTGGGTGACCCATGTTTGAGTGGGTGGTCTCAGCATCTCTGGCTAGCTCTTGAAGACGAGCTTTTACTGCTCTATCTATTGCCAAGGCTGAGTGGTAGTGTTCGCAGACCAGATCTCCAGCATTCAACTGGCATGTGCAATGTGAAAGAATAGTGCTTTATTTGCAGAGTCTCATGGAGTAGGCTATGGTAGTCCATGCTCAGCTGTGACTGAAGTGCTTTCAGAACATCGAAGGAGAAAATTAAGTTCTTGGAGAGATTATTCTCAAAAACTTGGGAGCTGTCAACTTGTGTCACCAGACTGAAGAAAACCATAATTTTTTAAGCAATCGCTTACACTTCCATGCCAAAGCCACATTTACATCATGCTTCAGATGACCATTTTCTCTTGTGAATCTCGAAATTATGTACACAGGCTTTACTTTCTACTGGTGCAGAATGGTAAGATAGCATCACTGTTCAGGAGGGCTGAAAAAGCTGTTCAGGAGGCCTACGCAGGGCAGGCGAGGTGGAGGAGTTGCACTGTGTGTAAGGGAAAGGTTTGACTTTACAGCCCTTACAGTTAGGGATGATGTGGTGGAGAGCCTGTGGGTGAGGATTAGAGGGATGGAAAATAAAGAAGATGTCTTTGTGGGTGTCTATCATCAATCACCCAGCCAGGATGAGAGCACTGATGAGTTATTCTGTAGGCAATTAGGAGGAATCTCTGGATTGATAGCCTTTGTCCTTACAGGAGATTTCCATTTCCCACATATCAGCTGGGAATACCATACTGTCACTGCTGGGATGATTAAGGCTGGGCAATTCCTGAAGTTTATTGAAGATAATTTCTTTTCATAAGCACTCAGTAAACCAACAAGGAAAGGTGCTCTCCTAGACAGGCTATTTGTGAACAAAGAAGGACTCATGGGAGATGTGATGGTAGGAGGCTGTCTTGGCCATACTAATCACAAAGAGTTTGAGTTTAAAATTTTTGGTGTAATAAAAAAAAAGGTCAACATAATTGCTACCCTGGATAGCAAGACAGAAAACTTTAAGCTACACAGGGAGCTAATTAGCAGTGTCCCCGGGAATCTACTTTTGAGGACTTAAGGGTCCATGAGAGCTGGTTGGTCTTAAAGAACCACTTTCTAAAAGCAAGAGCAAAAGCAGGCAATTCCATTGTGTTGAAAGCCAAACAAGAGGGACAGAACACCAGCTTGGCTGAACAGGAAACTCCTCTTGGAAGTCAGGTGCAAAAAGAAATTTTACGATCTCTAGAAGCAAGGTCAGGTTATGCTGGAAGACTACAAAGCTGTGGTTCACATATATGGGAATAAATCATGAACGGCCAAACCTCAAATAGATTTGAATCTGGCCACTGTTCTGTCAGACAACAAAACAGGCTTTTTGAAGTATGCTAATAGCAAGAGGAGGTCAAAGGAAAGTACGTGACTGACACTTGATGAAGATGGTCACCTGACAAATGGGGATGAAGAAAAGATGGAGGCATTTCATACCTCTATTTTGCCTCAGTCTTCAATATTAGTGATAGACCTTGGGCTGCAAACAGGCTGACGCTTTTCTTTAAATAACAATACATGCCAAGGGACCGATGGAAAGGAAGAACTGAAAATCCAGGTTAAATGGCACGTGGGAGCCCTTGTAAAATGTCAGTGGCAGATGCTAAGATAAACTATATGCGTGCTCCCCTATCTCACTTTTCAGCCATCCAATGCATCCTTCTTCAGACACTCAACTCTGTAAAAAGACATTGTGTGCGGAGGAGGTATTGCAATCCTGGAAACTCTTTCCTAGACCTACTCTTACACAGGGCTTACAGAGAGTACTGCTCACTCTCTCTCACTCTCTATCTGTCTCTCTTCTACCTTCCTTTCTCCCATCCTTCTATCCCTCCCTTCCTTCCCTTCACCAATGCATCACACAACAGCTTGGGCTTCGGTTTTCAGCTTCTCCTGACTTAGCTTTGTACACTCAGAGCCAAAGAGACAACAACACTGGCTCCAGCAGGCAGAAGGACGGCTTTCTTCCCTCTGCCGACCTTCTTCAGCACCCCTGGAAGAGTGGGAAGTGGGCAGGACGTGTCTGCAACCCCCTGGGCTGTGCTGTTCCCCTCTGCTCTGCTTCTTGGATTTTCCCCACTCCTCCTTGAGATGCTGGGCTTCTGCAGACAGCTGCTCACTCAAGATGGCAGCTGTGCAGCTGCTGTTTCTCTTGCAGCAAGCAAAACCAAACTCCTCTGCAGTTATCCAGGAGTGCCAACACCAGCTTCTACCTGGACACTATGTGAAGAAGGAGAACAAAGTTGGTTGGTGTAAAAGAGATGGACTAAAGGAAACTTGGTTCTCTGGAGTCTGTCTCCAGAGTGCATCCTCTTTCTCCCTGGGCTGTAACAAGAGCTAGCCTTTCCACTTGGACCACTGCTTTGGCTGGAGGAAACATGCCTTGCTCACCCTCACGGCACTGGCACGGGGACACCTGCAGAGAGAGGGTGGGACCCACTGCCGATGGCACTGGCACCGGCACGAAGGATCGCGGGCACATCCACACATACTCGTGACCTTTTGGTCAGCTTGGCAAAGCTGCTGGAAAGCAGCGTGGCAGAAAAGGCCCTGGAGTGCTGGTGGACACCAAGTTGACCAGGAGCCAGCAAGGTGCCCTCGCCCAAGGGCGGCGGCGAGTGGTGGCCCGGGCTGCAGCGGGCAAAGCCTTGCCAGCAGCTGGAGGGAGGTGACCCAGCCCCACAGACACACGGGCATACTGGGGAGAGCCCCCCGCGCCCCTCCCGCACCCCTCTGCCCCCCATTCTGCGACCGTTGGGCTCAGAATTCCGTGCTGCGTTGACCCGGCGCTGGCCCGGCAACGGCCCCAGAGCCCGCAGGGACGACCCCGAGCCCGGGCAGCAGCGCCCGCCCGTCCCGGCACCGCCCGAGCCGCGGCTGCGCCAGCGCGCACGGGTGACCCAGGGCCGTGCCACCAGCGGGAGGGACCTCCTCCTCTTCAGCGACGCCCTGGTCGTCGCCCGGACCGAGTGAGACCCGCAGACCCCCGCTGCTCGGCTCCGCTCCCCCGGGGCGGGGGCAGCCGAGGAGCAGCCCCGGGCCCCCGGCACCCGGCTGCTGGCGGCGCCCGCGGCCGTGCCCGGGGCGGGCGGGCGCTGCAGGGGAGCCCCCGGGCTCGGCCGCCTCCCGCTCCCTCCCCGCCGCTCCTCTCCGCAGACGGGGCCGCACCCCGCGCCCGCAGCTCTGCCGGGCCCTGGCCCGGCTGCAGGTGCTGAGCAGCGGGAGGGGGGCGGCCGGCGATGCCGCCGAGGAGGAGGAGGAGGAGGAGGAGGCGGAGGAGGAGGAGGAGGAGGAGGAGGAGGAGGAGGAAGGGCAGCCCGCCCGCTCCCTGCTCCTCGCCTTGGCCCCGCGGCTCCTGCCTCCTCCCCTCCCGGTGAGTCTCGGGGACGGGTCCCGGGCCGGGGCCGGGCAGCGCCTCTGTCCCGCCCCGCGGGACTCCGTCCCGCCCCGCCTCGGTGCCCGTCCCCGCGGGGCAGGGCTGTGCCGGGGCCGCCTCTGCCCGCACGCCGGGGAGCGGCGGGCGCTCAGCCCGTTTCTCCTCTCTCCCCGCAGCTCCCGGGCGCTGAAGGAGCTCTGGCTCGGCGCGCTCCTCGGGTGAGCCCTGCCCGCCCGTGCAGCCCGGGGGGGCCGCGCTCGCAGCCCGGGGGGAGGCTCCGGCCGCGGCCCTGCCGTGCCCGAACACCGCTCCCGAGCCGGGCAGAGGGGCCCCGCGCCCGCGGGCGGCTCTCGGGCGGGCACGGCCGGGCCGGCGGCGCGGGGAGGAGGCGGCCCGGGTCTCACGCGGCTCCTCCTCTGCCCCTGCCCCACGCACGGGTCGCCAGGAGGAGCGCAGGGAGCCCGCGTCACCCGGCTGCCCTCCGGCCAGCTGCTGCCGAAGGAGCTCGGTGGCGGCGATGCTGTGAGCGTCCCCCCCGCCTCCCCTCTGCCCCCGGGCGCTGCTCCCGCCCGGCATCGGCCGCATCGCTGCTCACCTTCTGCTCTCCTCCCGCTCTCCTCCCCTGCCCGGGCGACGGCCCCGCACGCCAGCAGCCTGCAGAGCGCGGTCACGGCCCGGGCACAGGTGAGGGCCGCTCGCGGGGCAGTCTCGGCCGTCCCCACCTCTCGCCCGTGGCCCGGGGCCGATGCAGCTCTTGGGGGCCCCTTCTGCTGCGGGGCTGCTGGCTGAGCGCAGCGTGTTCCTCGCAGGCTGGTGCAGAGCAGCGGCCACCTCCCGTCCCCTCTGGCAGCGACGGCGGACGCGGCCACGCGGCTGCTGAGTCTGGAGAAGCCGGGGACAGGACGGCCCCGCTCCCCTGCGCTGGCAGCCGGGCACTGGGGCTGCGCTGGGGCTGCTGCTGCCCTTCCCGCAGGGCACGGCCATCCCCGTGGCTCTGCGGCAGGAGAGAGCTGAGCCCCTGTCCCCTCGCCCCCAAACCATCGCTCTCCCGTGCGCTCGGCAGTGGGGGGACAGCGCTGAGAGGGTCCGCGAGCGCTCGCCTGGCGCTTCTCCTCCACGGCTCCTTGCTCTCTTTCCCCCGGCAGCAGGCGGGACCCGCAGGAGGAGGAGGGGGCTGCCCTGGCCATTTGCCCGGCGAGGGACCTGGGCTGCTGCAGAGGTGCCCGGGCCATCGGGCTCTGCTGCCAGGGGGGCTCTCTTTGGCCGGCCCCTGGCAGCCCTCTGCAGCCAGGACGGAACGCTGCCCCAGCCCGTCCAGGTAAGCAAGCCTGGCCAGGGGGTCCCCATCCCTATGGCTCCTCCAGGGAGTTGGTGTCCCCAGCAGAGGAACCCTGGGTGGGGCTCAGGGACAAAGCCCTCTCCTCCCAAAGTCACCCACCTCCAGCCACATCTCCATCTCACCCCAGTGAAAGCGGAGCTGGTCACACTTGCTGCTGCCTCTGAGGAAGGGTCACCTGTCCCTGGTCCTGTCTTCAGCCCAGCAACTCTCCTCCTCTGTCCCTGCAGGACCTGCTGGCTCTCCTGCATAAGCATGGGCCATCCACGGAGGGGATCTTCTGGCTGGCGGACGGCGAGCGAGCCTCCCGGGAGCTCAGGGAGGCCCTCGACAGCGGAGCACAGGTCCACCTCAAGAGGCAGCCCGTGCACCTGCTGGCCATCATCTTCAAGGTGAGCCCTGCTGACCTGGAGCCCCGCAGCTCCCGGCTCTGTCGGGGCTGATGGGCACCTGCCAGAGCAGGAGCACAAACCCAGCCGCCTGCTCACGAGCCAGAGTGCCGGCCACGCTGCCTGTGCTCCCGGACACAGCACCCAGAGCCTCACCCGGAGCCCTTGGCTTTGCAGGACTTCCTCCGCAAGATCCCCTCCAAGCTCCTCGATGCAGAGCTCTGCGAGGAGTGGTGAGCGCCCTGCAGAAGACCAGCAGGCAGGAGAGGCTGGCAGCACTGAAGGAGTAAGCGTGGCGAGCAGCCTGCCTGCTGCGCGGGGACTGGCAGAGGCCGGGGACTTGCCTGCAAAGCGACGGCCTGCCTGAGCAAGCCGTGGTTTCTGTCAGCCACCTCTTGCTGCTGTGGGGTTGGGTTTTAGGGGAAAGTGGCACAGAGAAGCATTTCTGTCCTTGGAGCAATTCCTGCAGGCATTGGGGGTTGCTTCACAAAGGGACTCTTGCCTGTTCCGTCAGGGTGGCCAGCAAGTTGCCCAAGCCCAACCTCCTCCTGCTTCAGGACTTGCTCCTCCTGCTGCAGAACATCAGCAGCAACGCGGGCACCAGCAGGATGACTGCCCCAAACCTGGCCATCTGCCTGGGGCCGAACCTGCTCATCCCACCCGAGGAGCACACGCTGCCCCTGGATGTCCTCCTGCAGGTGACGGGGAAGGTACGCGCTATTTACCAGCCGGCCAGAGCCTTCCGGGCCCAGCCCAGCTTTGCTGCTCAGAGGCACCCGGCTGCCTCCTCTCCTCAGCAAACGCTCGTGGATGGGAAGAGCTGCTGGGAAGAGCAGCCCCACAGCTGCAGCTTTCTGCGCAGCAGCGAGGGTCAGGAGTGGGAAAGGCTGTCTGAGCCGTTTTCAGCCAGCGGGCTGGAAACCAATGGTTTGCTGTGTGCAGGTGGCACAGCTGGTGGAGTTCCTCATCGAAAACCACAGGGAACTCTTTGAGGAGGAGGTGGCTGGGCTATCCGAGGCTTCACCAACACCAGGAGCAGAAGGAGAAATATCAGAGGTATGTCAGGGCCACAAACAGCGTGACAATAAAATCTTCCCCCTCAGAAGGTGGGACTGCTGCCACAGGGACATCCACCAGCCTGCAGCTCTGCAAAGATGCAGAGTAAGGATGGTGCAGGGTGGCCGTCACACTTTGTGTGGTTATCCAGCCAGAACTGGGTCATCTGGACTCAGCAAACCCATCCAAGGGATCTGCCTTTGGGAGCTAAGGCAGCAATGGGGCAGGGAGGTCCTTTCCACCTCTGAATTTCCACATTTCCATTGCAGGTGCCTCCAGTCCCTCCAGAAAGCCAACACCTGAGGAGCTCCTCTGGGGAGATAAGGTAAAATGAGCTAGCTTTGATTCAGAGGACAACTGATCCATGTTTGTCATGGCTTCACCTGTCTAACAATACTATTGAATGGATAAGGTTGCCAGGTTCTTCGAAGGAAAACCAAGCCAACAGAAAGAGAAAACCAAGCTGCGAAGAGGAGAGTGAGGGCCAACCAAGCAAAAAAAGGCAAAAGTTGGACACTCTCTGGACTGGCAACTGAGAAAACCCAGGCAGGGCAACAAGAACAAGAGGCCCAGGTGTGTAACAGACCCTGCTGTCCGTCTTTCCAAATCTAACACTGCTCTAAGGATAGGAAATATTCCCGTGGTGCACAGAGATGGCCCCAGAGAGGCAGCACGCTCCTGCCCGTGGCAGACCGTGTAGGTCAGGAGAAAAATAGCACTCCAGCTTTGGCAAATCAAACACAGTAGAACCCGCTGGTCGAAAGAGTTGATCATCCCGCTGTATCCAGCGTTGGCGCGGCTTCCCCTTGGGTACTGTGTGCAGTTCTGGGCCCCACAGAAGTGTGAAGGCACTTGAGTGGGTCCTGAGGAAGGCAACAAAGAGGGTGAAGGGGCTGGAAGGCATGTCCTGTGAGGGGCAGCTAAGGATTTTGGGCTGGTCTAGTTTGGAGAAAAGGAGGCTGACAGGTGACCTCATTGCTCTCCATGGCTTCCTGAGGAGAGGAAATGTAGAGGGAGGTGCTGACCTCTTCTCCCTGGTAACCTGTGACAGGGCAAAGCGGACCGGTTCAAAGCTGTGTCAGGGGACACTCAGACTATATATTGCAAACCACTTCTTTAATGAGAAGGTGGTCAAACACTGGAACAGGCTTCCTCTCTAGGAATGGTCGATGTCCCATGCCTGTCAGCGTTTAAGAGACACTTGGACAATGCCCTTACTAATAGGCTTTAACTGTGGGTCAGCCCTGAAACTGACCCACGGTGGCTCTCGATGCAGGTTGTAGGCCACTTCCAAATGAAATAGCCTCTCCTCCCCTCTCCTCTCCGCTTCCTTCTCACTGGATTCGCCAACAGAGGCTATCACTGCCACACTAGAACACAGTGAGGCAGTACCTCCAACAATACATAGGTATTCGTATTCTCATCCATGCTGGAGAAAGCAATGATCAAAGCAATTACAGGAGGTGGGAGTTTCTTGTGAAGGCAGTACAGCTGTGCTCAGGGGAGGCTAGAAATAGCTCAACTAGCATCAACCCAACAGGATCCTTCCTGAGATGAGCACCCCTAACAATCTGGACACGTTGCCTGAGCAGTCCACTGTGGTGACTACACTGGAGAAGAACTCAAGAGAGTTCTTGAACCTTCTCAAAGGGAAACAACAAACTGTCCAGATTCGTTAATATGGTTTCTTTAACTGAAAGAAATAAGGAAGTATGATACCAGTTGCCACAAGATGTCACAAAAATACCAATTCTTTCTCTCCTGTAGACCTCTTCAGTGCCACTGATTCCCAATATCAGCTGAGCAACGTGTCAGTCCTTTTCTGGGAAGGAAGCAAAGCAACATTTCTGACTTGTTTTTCTCACTTTTAGTGCCACCACAAATGAATTACATGGCTTCTCCATATTTTTCATTTCATATCATTCCAAAGACAGCACTTCAGTATGAATGTTCCCCAGTGAAGGATGCTCTTGTGGTCTCTTTGCAGCTGCCACTGAAGTACAAACAAGTTTTCTGAATGTAGAAAGAATAGTGTGGTTAGTTTTTGGTTTTGGAATTTCTCTTGACATTAAGGAAGTCTTTGGCATATTGTTAAAGATTCACCATTTTCTGTAAGAAATTTTTTCTGTGATTTGTACACACTTGTTGATTTCTGTTGCAATTCTTTCCTCTCCTTTACTCATCTTCAGATTTATGTGCCATTCTTAATGCAGGTGTACCCAGGCCTGGTCATTTAAGTACAGATTTAGACAGTTGCTGAGCTAAAAGCCCTTGTGTTTGTTCACCGAAACCTCCCCGAACTTCGACAAGCACAATGATTAGTATCACAATACCAGTCCCTAATACCCAGACCTCAGGAATCCTGCAGAGGAGTGCTACCAGTGGCCAGTGGATTTCACACCAAAGCACAAGATGCTTGCTCTCCTCTCACCCTTGTCCCTAATTCCTGTTTTCTCACTCTCCCCCCCCGCCCTTTCTCAAGGCAAGTTGAGGAGGTTACTTAGGAAATATCCCATATGCAGTTTACATAAACATGACAGTCACACAGAAAATCCATGTACTACACTGGCAGTTTGGGTGTATAAATATGTATGGAATATAGAGATACATGCTTTATTATCGAATGAAAAAATGTCATAGAAAAGTTGTTATGTGTAAGTTAATTTTATGTGAAAAAGTGACATTCTTCTTATTAAACTTTGTTGGTTTGTACATTCAAGGTGTCCGAGTCACTGTTTCTCCTTCTCCTATCTCACAGCACAGCCATTCAGGCTTCTATGGGGAAAGCTGCGGAAGTTACAGGCAGGCCTTCTGCTATAAAAGCAGGCAGAAGAGCATTACAGAGCACTGGTTTGCTGTCGGGGTGCCTTCAGGAGTTTGCTACAGAGAGCATGAAAGTTCTGAATGGAGACTCGGATATCAGGGACACTCCCTTGCTGCATGAGTTCACTCATTCAAGGGAAAATAAGCCTTCCTTGCTGGCTATCTGTCTGACTCTCTTCCCTTCTCTCTCTCTCTTCCTCTCTCTTTTAACATAATTATCTGTATACCAGACGAGATAACACTCTCCTTCATCAAGGCTGAGATGACAGCTGTTCAGTAATGCAACCCATTGTCCACACAGTTCCCCACACGAGACATAATCCAGTGCTGTGTACTCCTGCATCACAGGACGGGGTTCCTTTCACCTGGCTTTCACTACCAAAACCCCAGTTGTTCACATTTAAGCCAGTCCTCCAGACTCTCTTTACCATCAATGGTGAAAGACAGTCTGGTTGAGGGCAATGTGGCTTTCCTATCCTGCTCTTCCAGGATCACCTGAAACATCCTTTGAAGGTACCACTCGCTCTTCGGTGTAAACTCTCCTGTACATGTCCTCTTGTGGTACAAGGAACATGCTTATCCAGAGGAAGCTGTGGGTAGAATCTCCTTCTGACTAAGTGCAGAGGTGGGCCACAAGAAGAAGCAAATGGAAACAATGAAGGTTTAAAACCACCATCTTATGGTCACTGCTGTGAAGGCATTCCATTTCTGGCAGAGTCCAGTGCTTTAATCCGTGTTCGTGTTGGTCTTCAGAGTCATGCAGACAAAATGGGTTAGGCAGCATCAATGCCAAAAATATCATGGGTGTGATACAGGCCAGTTTGAAGTGAATAAGCATCAATTCTGATATTGGAGTATCAATGCAGGAGCAATCAGAGGGAAACCCAAAGGGATGCAGGGCCAAGATGAGCATTTTTCCCTCACTCAGACTGGGAATGTATTTACTAATGGATGTCATAAGTCTTTCTATTCTAAACATCTCGTTGTACTGGTCCATGATTCAACCTTCTCAGAGGTAAGCAATGAAAAGTAGAAGCCTGTAAAGAGTGGAATGGCATTTCCATAATTCATCCCAAGATAGCTGCACATCTGCAGAGTAACGGAAAGGAGGGAGTACACCAAGACTGTGTCCTTGTGCCCTTTGGAACCCAGAGGCCGTTACCTCACAGGAGTCCTTCACTGCATGCCATAAAACTAGAGGGCCACAGAAAGGACCAGAGGAAGGCCTCACTGCGGTCCTACTGCAGACCAGGATCACTGAATCACAGAATCACAGAATGGTAGGGGTTGGAAGAGACCTCTGTGGGTCATCTAGTCCAACCCTCCTGCTGAAGCAGGGTCACCTACAGTAGGTTGTAGAAGACCTTCTCGAGGTGGGTCTTGAATATCTCCAGAGTAGGAGACTCCACAACCTCCCTGGGCAGCCTGTTCCAGTGCTCCATCATCCTCAGAAGGAAGAATTTCTTCCTCATGTTCACACGGAACTTCCTGTGCCTCAGTTTGTGCCCATTGCCCCTTGTCCTGTCACTGGACACCACTGAAAAGAGCTTGGCCCCATCCTCCTGACACCCACCCTTCAGATATTTGTAAGCATTTATAAGGTCCCCTCTCAGCCTTCTCTTCTTCAGGCTGAACAAGCCCAGCTCCCTCAGCCTCTCCTCGTAGGGCAGATGTTCCAGTCCCCTCACCATCCTTGTAGCCCTCCGCTGGACTCTCTCCAGTAGCTCTTCATTTTTCTTGAACTGGGGAGCGATCAATAAATCTTGCTTACAAACCTCCAGAACCTTGTGGGAACTTCAAAGCCCAAAGGACCGTTGCTTTATTTTATGTTCACGCACAGCCTTTGGCTAGTAGGATTCAGTCCATATGCCAGTTATGAACATAAACTTGGGTGGCCTTCACATACCACTAGCTGTTGTCGTTTCATGATTGTTCCACCATGTTTGTGTTGCATCGGTACCTCATGTCTTTTTCATATAGCCAACCTTCCTCCACTCTCTGGCACATATGCCATTGATCTGTTCCTAGGGGCTGCCCATATGCTTCTGATATCATAAAAGACTGTGAAATGAGGCAGCAGAAACACAAGATGCATAGCGTTACAGATTGAAGCTGGTCCTTCACTGGCATACTTAGGCACTGTTTCACCAAAAGCAGCTGGTTGTCATTAGTTCTGCTCCCTACCTAGTGCTGTGCCACAACGGGAAGCGTATTTCCTTGATTTTTGAGTATTTCACTATATTCCTACAGTGGAGGGCTTAGATTTCCTTGTAAAGGTATATCTCTTCTAATCAATATCTTGCAACTGATTACACTTCAAGATTCCTGTTTCCCTTTGATTTCTGTTTTTTTTTTTTTGTTTGTCTGAAAACCAGCAAAGTCATAACCAAGTCCATAAATCATACAGAGCTGAAACTGTTGTTCTCCTGCAATCTGAGCTAGGTATAGAGTAAAATCAAGCTACCTGGGGCAGTCTGTCCTTCCATTTCTTGACTCAAATATAATTTCTAAAAGAGAAATAAAACTACTGGCTTTTGCTTGACATTTCCAGCATTCAAATTCTGCTTGTCTTTAAAAACCTGTGCAGTGGAAGCTCATGTTGGCATGGGTATTCTCAGCGGCTGCCATCCATTACCATAACCTTCTGACAGTAGACACAGGATGCTTGTGGTATTCAGACTCTGAGTTTCTTAACAAGCCAGCAACTTCAAGGAGAACTAGGATATGAAAGCACCAGTAAGTACTGCAGAGCAATGGAGATGTTGTGGACAACAGAATGACGAGTATAAAAGAGTGCAGGGGGAGGATGCAGGGCATAGATTCTGCCTTCCCCAGTTTGACTGGGACTTGGGCTAAAGTCCCAGCTCCAGGATGCACAAGAGTACATCCGGATCTCACTCTGGTTCTTCAAAAAAGATCCCCTTTTGTTCCTTGTGACCAGTGGGGAATGGGACTCAGCTTTGACCAGTGTCAACCATAGTCCACAAAAATCATAGTTCTGGGACCTGAAATTATCTCTTCATTTTAACGCTGCTTAATGTTCATGTAAAGAAACTCTGAATTGCCACCTCAGACTGCAGTCTAGTCTTTTACTCCCACATCATTAAAGCTTCACTAAAGTTGTAGTGTTTAACAGATGCTGCTCTCTTAATTTCTGGCCAGGTTTCTGAAGAGAGTTTCCTTTACTTGGAAACTCCCACACAGAGTCAAGGAAGCATACTGAGAGGGAGAAACATATCTTCTTCCAAAAGAAAAAGAAAGATCCTCCAGCCAGCATAGCAGAAAGCTGTTACATATAATGCATGCTCACTTCCCTGTCACTTCAAGGATGGAAAGTGCCATGGTTTGCTTAGTGCTCCAGTAATAGTAATCTAAATATGGCTTTTTTCATGCCATGTGTTCAGACTTTTTGCCGTGGTAAGGTTTGTGAAGTTTTGAATTGTACCCTTGTTTTGGTTTAGCCTGGATAAATGCCAGGTGCCCACCAAAACCGCTCTATCACTCCCCCTCCTCAGCTGGAAATATGATGAAAGGCTCGAGGGTCGAGACAAGGACAGGGAGAGATCACTCACCAGTTACTGTCACGGACAAAACAGACTGAACCTGGGGAGAAAAGGGAATTTAATTTATCACCAATCAAATCAGAGTAGGACAGTGAGAAAATAAATCCAGATCTTAAAACACCTTCCCTCCACCCCTCCCTTCTTCCCAGTCTCACCTTCACTCCCATGAGGGACGGGGAATGGGGGTTAGGGTCAGTTCATCACACGTTGTCTCTGCCGCTCCTTCCTCCTCAGCAGGAAGACTCCTCACACTCTGCCCCAGCTCCAGCGTGAAGGTTCCTCTCACAGGAGACAGTTCTCCACAAACTTCTCCAACATGAGTCCTTCCCACAGGCTGCAGCTCTTCTTGAATGGCCCCAGCGTGGGTCCCTTCCACAGGTGCAGTCCTTCAGGAACAGGCTGCTCCAACTTGGTTCCCCACGGGGTCACAAGCCCTGCCAGCAAACTGGCTCCAGCATGGCCTCCTCTCTCCACGGCTCCACAGGTCCTGGCAGAAGCCTGCTCGAGTGTGGGCTCCCCATGGGGTGACAGCTTCCTTCAGGCATCCACCTGCTCTGGTGTGGGGTCCCTTCCACAGACTACAGGTGGATATCTGCTCCAGAATGGACCTCCATGGACTGCCGGGGAACAACCTGCCTCACCATGGTCTTCATCACGAGTTGCAAGGGAAGGCTCTCTGCTCTGACATTTTGGGCACCTCCCCCCCTCCTGCTTCTTCACTGACCTTGGTGTCTGCAGAGTTGTTTCTCTCACATCGTCTCACTCCTCTCTTCTCACTGCCATCTCACCCAGAGTTTTTTTCTTCTCCTTTCTTAAATATGTTATCACAGAGGTGCTACCACCATCGCTGACTGGCTTTGCCTTCGCCAGCAGCAGGCCCGTCTTAGAGCCAGCTAGCACTGGCTTTATCAGACATGGGGGAAGCTTCTCGCAGCTTCTCACGGAAGCCACCCCTATAGCCCCCCTGCTACCAAAACCTCGCCACACAAACCCACAACAACCCTGAACCATTCAATGATGACTGAAAGGCTCACTTGTTGTTAGCAGCACATTATGAGTAGCACATTGACCTCAGCCTTTCTTGGTGGACCATTCCATTTAACAGAACTTCTCAAACTGACCTGCTTAGAAGAGCATCCCCTTTGGATGGGACCCACCGGACTTCATTTTAGAAGTCTAGTAGTTCAGTGTCAAAGTCTGAACCAGTCACTCCAAACTTCCTAGCAGAGAAATAGGTACCTCCACAGGATGATTCATCCAGCCTATTTTAGTATTAAATGAATCACTACCTAGAGGTACCTGGTTTTCTGCTTTTTATTATAAAGAGAGGCTGCAATGACAAGCTTCTGGACTTCTGAATGCCGAAAATAGGAATTTAAACCCTGTCTTGGATACCATCATGATCAGCGAATTATAGAAGCTTAGAGAGAACGAAAGTAATAAAGTAGAAGTAAATGGACAAACTCTTTTTTTATTTAAAAAAATGGAAACAGTTTATGTGACACTTTTTTATTACAAAATAATGCAAACACTGTATGTGTAAGAACCCTTTAAGGTATACCTGATTCCTTTTTTAAAAAGGTTGATTTTCAGTGGCTTTGCCTCGATAATGAGTTACCAGACTCTGCTTCACCAGGGCCATTAACAAGTCACTTTTTTACCAATTATTTTTTGCACAAAGGTGATTAAGTTTCTTAAAATTTTGAAGAGTTTCTGGTGCTTACCTAAACATATCCAGTCACAAATCTCTGCTCAGGGAACTAAAGTACTGATTTGACATTCTGCAGAACTGAGGTGGCAGAAACTTCCAGATCCAAGTAATCAAAACATTTCTGCAGAGCTGATGTTAGAGGGAATAGATCAGTCACAGACACATGATAAAGTTTTACTAATCAAAGGTGGTTTTAGCTACTTTTCTCTCTGCTGGATGTTTCCATCCCCTTACCTCCTCTAAATGCTAACAAACTGGTCACGTCATCGAGTTTCACAGGGTAAAATTTTCATGTGTGTAGAAGGAGAGAGAGGGATGGTCAGTTCCTTCCAGCTTTCTTTTTCAGACTGATTTTTTGGCTGTACTAAACTGGCTAAACCAACAACATGAGGCTTTGAATGTCCAGCTCCATCCTATAAAGGTTATAATGTCTCCTTACTTCCCAGGTTTATCCAACAGCTCTCAGAGATTAGATAAAAAAAAGAAAGATGGTGTATTGGTTCAACTTTCAGCAAAATTTGGGTTCTAAGTTAAAATTCACTGAAACCAGCAGAAGAAAATCCAGAAACAACACTGGGCTATCTATTACAGCATTTAACTCATGTTCTGTATCTCCGTTTTATAAAGCCAGTTTTATAAACACTACCAGGATTTGCTTTTATTTATTTTGATCATTTGGTACCTTGCTTCCAAAGGTGTTATACACAAAAAAAATTAGCTGAGCATCTGTTAAGACCCCCATTTCTCCAATTCAAAGATTTTGAGGCATCTCATTTGTTTTCCACACTTTTAATACCCTGTTGTTGACTGATGAGAAAGAGGTAAAGCTAGCGGTTAACAGCCTGCTGCCCATTGATGATCAGCTAATGATTCACACATGGTGTTTTAAGAAATTTTCTTTCATTCAAATGTAGTTTCTGAAGTTTATGTTCAGATAGTTAGGTTTTACGCTTTTGCTGAAGGATGCCAGCTTTTTTGTGCTATTTCCTCTTACCCCATGACTCCATTCAGCGAGGATCATTAAAAAGGATAGCAGAGCACCAGTAAGAACTTTGTTACAGTATTTTTGTGTGCACTCTTATCCTTATTACAGTGCCTTATAATACATTATCAAACAACGTTTCAGTGCCTTACAGTACAATAATAAAGAAGGAATAAAGGAGTAAATTATTTTTAATGCTTTTCTCCATATGCGTGGTTATTTTCTAGCCAGTTAGGGCAGAACTAAATTACCAAAAAAGAGAATTACTTAATGTTTGTGCAGCTTTTCGAAGAGTCAAAACAGCCTCTCAACATATAGGTATTGTTAATGAAAGATGTGAATATTTGCAATATTATGGTGATCCTCTGAGTTAAATGCAATGCAGAAAATGACATGACCCCATAGACAAAAATCTAGACTTCAATATGAAAACATGGAAAGGTCCTCAGGTAGGGCAGGTATTCTGCTATTCACAGTGTTGCAGGCTGAACATACTTGCTTCTTTATTTTTTCACAAGAGTTCAACTAAAGTAAGTAGTTGACTCCAGTTATAACCAGTTAAGCTTTTCCTCTAGTCCCAGAGTGATATCTGATTTTCTATGATGGACAAACACAAATAATTTTTTTTCCCTTTATTCCCTGAAGAAATATTTGCCACTGGGCTGGTTATTTAGCTTTTATGTTTTTTTGCACTTACATGGCTCTGTATCTTGGTAACAGTGCCTCACACCTGCGCTGTTGAACCTCAGCTTTTAGGGACTTATAAACACATCAGCTTGACACAGTCATTATGTAACCATGCACTTTCAGCCTCTCAGAAAAGCAGATATATAGCTTAGTCATAGAATAAAACTGTGCCAGGGATCACATTTCTACAGGACACGCAAGCCTGAAGCATGGTCTTGTTACACTTCTTCTGTGCCTCATCCCTGCACTGCGGGCATCTGTTTATGAATCTTCAGAATTCATCCTGGCCATCATGAAATAATTGATTATCTTTGTACAAAGATGGTAAGAATTCCTTTTTTTTTTTTTTAAACAAGCCCAATATTATTTTAACAAAACCTCTTCAATTTACTTGTGCATGGAAGGAATTTGTAAAATTTTTTTTCTAGATTCTTGCAGTGGGAATCCAGAGACATCTGTATTCCTAGAAGGGTCATTTATTGTGTGACACAATCTGGGAAAAATAATTCAGTGGAAATTAAAGTATTAAGTATTTATCCACTACTGCCTTCCTTGAGCAGATTCCCACAGAGCTTAATAGACAGTACCTTCCTAATGATCATATTCTGCTTAATAATTTTTATAATCAAATTTTAATAATATTTCAAGAGAAAAAAAGTGAAAAACCACAACTCTCCATTGCATTTATAGGAAGTGAATGGTCATTCCTACATATCTTTACTGCGCGTTTTCTGGTAGCCCACTAGTTTCAGCTGTCTAATGTACAGCTGGTTGAACTGTTCCATAAGGGCTGCCTGATCAGTCCCAATGATGACACAAAAAAGACGTCTTCTAGGAGAAGCCACTGGGATGACAAGCTCGATGCAGTGGGTTCCGATGGGACATAGCCATTCTCCATCACATCCTATGGCTTTTCTAAGCACTTTCCTAGCTCATTGATACCTTGACCGTATCTGAAATGTACTTGCACCTCTCTCCCACACAAAGCACCATCAGTGCCTACCAACAGTCAGGTGGCTACCAACATATATTGCTTTGTGCTAGGTACAGTGTAAATGAATCCTTAAAAAGGCTTCCTGCAGCAGCCGTGCTTCCCTTTGTCTAGGTCTGGCTTCCCATACAGAGTCTGCTGCCTCATCCCTCCTTGCAGAGCAACAATGGTGGTAGGGGGGTGACTGCAGGGGCGCGGAAGAGGATGGCGGTTTTCGCGAGCAGCCTTTTAGCTCTGATTACTGTGCGGAAGCAAAGGCCCAGTTGCATCATCTAACTGCTGGAGACTTTTATGCGATAGCTGTGGTGGTAGAGGATATAAGTAGCTATTTTTGTCTTAGAACTGGTCCAGCTGCAGTAGCTGTGCTGTGACACACCAACTGCGAACCCAGCCTCTCCACCCCTCTGCTCCTCTTTTAGGCACTGAAGGGCTGTCAGCTATATCTTCCGCTTTTCCCTTTTCCCCTGCCACCTCCCTTTAACTCCGTATGCAGCTCAGCTGAGCTTCATCCTCCATAGTGTCACCTGCTGCGCGCCGATAGTGACAGGAGCAGATACCACTGCAGGCAGTGACATCCCTCTGTGTCAGGCAGAATCTCCTAATCAGTGCACACAGCCCTGTGCAGTGCAGCCATCTAATTGTTTACCTTCCAACTCGTCCCGCCTTAGGGACACAGTGCTCCGAAGAACAGCCCATCAATTGAAGCAAGACCTGGAGATTCGCCATATGGATCCGACCTGACTGCTGGGCCAGGGGCTGAGGCACAGTTGCGGAGAGCAGCAGGTTCGACATGTCTGAGCTCTTAGTCTCTCTTCTCTTTGTTCACTCGTTTGCAGTTATTCTTTGACATTGCCCTCCTAAGAGTAGTAACAACAATACTTAGCAACAATCCTTTGCATTTCTGGAGTGTTTTCCACTTACGGAGTTCAAACGCCTTCAGAAAAAATGGTATTGTCAGTGTCCTCATCCTGCAGGTCCAATAGCTGCCAAACAGACTAGATAATAGCTTCTCATCTCCCTTCTGTTCATTTAAGCTATATTAAAAGCAAGAAAGCAAGGAAGAGAGAGTGTGTGTGAAATAGGGAGAGAAAGGAAGGAAGGGAGGGAGGGAGAGGAATGGGAAGAGAGAAAACAAGGAAGGAGGGAAAGAAGGAAAGATGGATAAAGCTCAGTCTTGTCATTATGGCTCTAGTCCCAGGCGAAAGAAATGGAATGATGGATTTACCCCAGTAAATCAAGTTTTAAATGAAAGTAATGCAATTAATGTTGATCCACATAAACTGATGGTAAGGAATTGTTGTCAAACTAGCCTGATACACACTGTTTTTATGAAGATAGAACTTTGGCTGATAAAGGTAATTATTTTTGCATTGATTTCTGTGAGGCATTTGATCTGATGGTGTACAAGCTTATAACTAAATATGAAAACAACAGAAAATCTGCACAATGCACATTAAACAGAGCAAATGCTAGGTAATTGATCATTCCGAATCAGTGAGTGAGAAGTCATCATGAAGCAGAAGTCATACACAAGGTTCTGAGTGGCTCTGTTTTCAGGCTTTACAGGGCTTTTTTATCAGCACAGCAATTTTATCAGAGTTCTCAAATGAACATTACCCCCTGCTGATTACACCTGTAGCTGATCTGAAGATTAGTGGAGCAGCTAATAATGAAAGAGATGGATAGGCGAGATTGGGCTGTCTTAACTTACTGGCAAATTAGGTCTGAGTAAAAACATTTGATTTTTAATAGATGTGATCATGATAACATACATGTAGGAGACGGAAGGTAGACCACAATTATCAGATTGTACAGGGCAGTAGGTAGCTGCCATGCGGGGAGATGGAGGTGAGGATTAACTGGAATATTAGGGGATGGACTGCCCAGTGGCCTGAAGGGATAAACATGGGGAAAGGGACTCAAGCATACAGTCAAAGACTCAGTGGTGGTTCATAGAAAATCCAAACATGATCTGAAGTTATTTCACAAGCATATTCAAACACTCATACACACACATTCAGAAATACAGATGGAAGTGAGAAAATCAAAAAAATGAGGAAATGAGGAAAAAGCCAGTAGAAAACACACATTCAAAGCTTAGTTTAAACTCTAGTTTTTGCAAATAAGAGCTGATAACGGTCCTGAAGGTTTTATTTTCCCCAGAAATCTTTAGCAATCACTCGGTTGAAAAGGGTTGAAACGCTCTAGTTAACATCTCTTTGGTTCTTTTGTCACTGTTGTTGGAATACTGAGGCCAATTCATTTACAAACTTGTCAGAAAGACTGCTGAGAAATCATAAAAGACCCGGGAGAATAAGTTAAGGATTGAAAAATGCGCCTTATAATGAAAGACTCAGGGGCCTTAGTCAATTTAACTTACTGACAGGCACTGAGTCTTGATTTGACCCGTCTATAAGTTACCAACTGAAATTTTGATCAACCAGGGCTGTCAATATAGCTGTCTAAAATCCAATAATGGGACATTTAGCTCATATAAATTCACACTAGACAAGAGATAAAATTAGTTAATGGTGCAGGGCAAATGACACCTGGAACTTATTACCAAGGGTTATGGTTAAATTTCCCAGCTATGAAGATTTTTCAATCAGTATATGATGGTTTTCTAAAACACACACTGTCTAGTTCATTTTTGACTGCTAGATCTGAAATGGGAGTTAGCTTGATGGAAATCCTACGAGTTGAATATTAATTGAATACCCTGTGTGATGACATTTAGAAACTAGGAAAGCTGACCAGGCCTCTGTTGAACAAATGACTTCTCAACCCAAGACAACATAAGCGAAGGTGGGTGGCTCCAAGAGACATATCCAAGCCCACAGTGGGAAAGGCAGAGCTGGAACCTCGGTATCCAGAACTGCAGTGTCTTATCCTAGGTCCACTATATGTCAGCTGTATTGTTATTGTCAGTGTTTCCTTACCTAAGGACCTAAAGCAGCTCCTTTTCAAATATCATTGCCAATTACTGAACTGGGAACTGAACTGGGTATTGAAGCAACAAAAGGCAACTCCCATTTATGCCTCATTTCTTCTTTTCTAATAAATGTTGTGTCTCTTTATTACACCTAGAATTCCAAACACCTGTCTCTCTGAGCCATCTCAAGACTCTCCCAAACTATGTATAAAAATAATAACCTCATAAAGCAAACACAAGATGAAGAAGTAGTAAAGCACTACAAAAATGAATGTTATAAAAAGTTAAACTAATCCCCTGAGCAAGAGAGGACTTCATTTTTCAAAAGTATGTCTGACTGCACTAAAGAATTTGCAGTTTTAAATCCCTTCATGGCAGTCACTTTGCCAACAGACAATAAAGCTGCAGTTTAAAACTGCATTCATCTTCTGCAAAAGGCAGCAGAGAGCTTTCAGTGTCTTTTTAACACCATCCTTTTTCTTGTAGTACCAACTACTCTGGGGGGTTAGGGTGGGAGGGTGGGGGGGCGGGAGGAAGTGCCATTAAAACTTTCATTTATCAAGATGTGGCCAATAAACCTTTTTTCTCCTTCCTACCCCTCACATCTTGTCTTTTCCCCTGGTTTCTGAGGGCATACATGAATATTCATTCAGCCTTCTCTTGTTGTTAGCTATAGTAATGCACCTAGATGTCTTCCAGACCCAACATGGCTCTCCCCAGCTATGTCCCAACCTGAGCAGAGGGATCCCTGTCTGTCCATGTAGCAGATGTTCTCAATCCAGCATGCTTATGCCTTACATTTTAAGTGCCAAAGTCTCTGAAGAAAGGGCTTATCTTGCTTTTGTGCATACGCAAAAGGCTCCTTGTATCTCATATCATATGTCCTATCACAAACTTGTAAATGTCCTGCAACCACCTGAAAATTACAGTAAGGAGGTGTTTAAAAAAGAGGGGGAAAAAAGGAGGAAAGTAGTAGACCAGAGAAGTATTGCAGGGAAAATATTCAAGATAGGAAAAAAGATCTCTGACCAGGTGCCATTAAGGTTAAGGAGCCTACAGGTTCCTCCCAGTGGTGTCCTACATGTGATTGAGGTGTAGGACTGTCACACTTGGAGGAAATGAGTCATTTAAGGATTAAGAAGCCTATCTATCTGTATTCTATGGTTGTCGTTATCGCTGCTGCTGAGTGCCTTACAGGCTGTAATGTATTTATCCTCAGAATAGCTGTGTGAGTTAGGTAGGTCTCCTGCCTCTTTGTGTTTTTTTCCACGGCCAAATTCAATCTCTCATAGAGGTAAAAAACCAGTTTGAAGATAAAGAGAAGCTCATTTGACCTTTCAGTAATTAAGTTTTTGGTACTTTCTTCCTGTTACTCACTCTACTCTCCATCATTTTCAACAGCCCCTTTATGTGAAGCACAAGGAAGAGGCCGTCTTGCCTGGGGCAGGAAAAATCCTGCTTCACTGAGCTGAGTATTAGGATCACATGAAAAAATACAACCAAGGTGATTTATCACAGCTCAAGATGTCTGATTCTCTTAAGCCTCCTGGAGGTGGTGTACAGGCAAGGCAGCATTACTAGATCCTTAATAACAAGCCTCTCTAAGGTGTGATTTTTAATTTTGCTGGAAAAGAAGCAAGAGCAACAAAACCAGTGTTTTCCTAATGTAATTATTATCTGATGATACTCAAGCCTGTTTTCCTCCATGCATCACTGTTTTCCCCTTGTGTTCACACTGAGGACATGTAAAGTAACAGTCGGTTGGAAAACTACAGGAAAAAAAAAAAGAGTACTTAAAGTTGCTGCCTTATGTTAGAAGACTGTTGCATAGTGATGCATCTTAGTAAGAGTGAGCAAAAGGCATGAACACCTGTTAAATATTCATTATCATGATTAAGTTCTTGGAAACCAAACTACCCAAATTCCTAAGTGTCCTGGTTCTTCAGAGTACGAGTGTCCAGTGATTTCTGCGTAGCACTGTCTTTGGAGAGGTCTCACTCAGTAGCCACTAAGGCATGTTAAGTCATCAGTTCACTGTGAAAATGCAGGCAGTGATGGTGGCTGTGTTTCCTTTGGGTGTTTATAGTAAATTAGACAAGTAATGGCAACATGTGGAGTCTTATAGATGGCAAAAAAGATAAAAAGACAATTTGTGTTATTTTTGCTATGCAGCCATGAAGGGGATACGCCTGTGCCTGTTGCTTGGCAGGAAGGAAGACATGCTGGTTCTTTCGTTAAAAGATACTTCTAAACTTTTGTACGTTAGTGCATTTGCTCCTGTAAGGGTAATTCAGTAAAGCAATTTTGATCCTTTTTCCATGCATAAGGAAAATAATCCTGAAGATTTACAGGTTTTCTTCTTTAGCATGTTCTTTTACTGATGCATTCTTACTGTTAAAATTTATTAGTAGATTGAAGACTCAGGGGGCTGATGTATACAGCTTACACAGACAGATCTGAAATTCCATTTGTGCTAAATGCAAAAGCAGGAATGGGGGGACAGTTATGGCAGACACTGTCTACTGTGCTTTGTTATGAATTCCCATCACCATATCCATAGATCAACAAGCCCCATCGAGACACAGAGCTAAGCAACTGGGATGATATGGACCAGGCTATCAGACTAAATTTCATCCAGACGTGAGCTTAAATGTGGTGTGACATTATGTGGATGTGACCTGGGTGAGCATCTTCACAATGTACATTATTTGCCATTATAAACATCTATGTCCAGTGCAGTCCCCAAATCCTAGAATCTGAAATGTGGAAAAGGACACAGTGGGATGGCACGGCCTGTTTTCAGTCAGATTGTTTAAACCCCTTCTATGTATATTCAATTTACTAACAATTTCATTGACATATACAACAGGCATTCAGAAGGAAACACATGATTCACACATTGCCATTCTGTCTTTTTTTGTTGTTGTTTCCGAAGAGAAGATAACACATTGGTATCTCAATAGCTGTCTAAAGTCAAAAGAGGCCTGAAAATCCTTACTAGGAAAGAAAAGAAGGCAAAAATATAACTTCTTTTTTTCACCTCTAATAAATTACTTCTGTGCTACATGTACTTGTTAGACATAGACAAAGCACACATCCTGGCATAGGATATGATAGGAACTCTGCAAACAGCTACACTAAACTTCTGGGAGCCAGTAGATTACAGCTAAAATTATACCAAGGTGGGATGGATTTGCTTTTCAGATCACAGAGGTTCTGTTCTTTGTTACCTTTCATCTCCAAAAAAATTTGGAAAATCAAAATAAAGCTGCAAATTTCTGCCTGGTTTCCAATCAAACCAGCAAATCCCTGTATTTTGCTTGAAATTTTAGTTTAGATTGGCTTATGAACAAGGGCTGTATCTCAAGTTTGCAAACTAGCCACAGAGGAAAAACAAATGGTATCTGATAAGGATTTTCATTAAAACGGTTTAACATACTTCCGGTTACATCACATTCTAGAAAACTGGTGAGAAAGGCTGAATACGCAGCAATAGTGGACAACTACCCAAATTTCTGTACATGCAGTACATGCCAAGAAAACCGAAAGTCTCCTAAATAAAGTATATGTGCATGTTTTACTGCAATCTTATAAAGCTGTCCTATGTTGTTCTTCATAGGCAGAAATATTCTGGACAATAAGTAATATCCTTGGTTGAGTGTTATTAATTTAATATCAGAAGACTATGGTTGTGATTTCTGAGGCTGAAAAGCTTTTTCTTTATTTTCACATACAAGTTGGCCACTGCAGGGAAATACTGCTTTTTTTCCCCAGAACACCTCTGGGCAAAGCCCTAAATGACTCAATAACATGTTTTGTCTTTGCTTTATTCTTTCTATAGCTTCGCCATACTCTTATCTGAATAGATGATAAATCTTTGCAACTCTGAGCTGGGAAAATAGTGTTTGATCAGATATACACATGGAGATGAGACACGGATGTACTGGAGATCCAAAAAAGAACTTCACTGTCACAGTCCCATGTACTACGCTGTCTGTAATTTTGGTACCTGGGAATGCTGAATGCCTGGCTTTACATGGGGGGCCTGGTGAGAGCTACAGACATCAGGTGGGATAACCAAAACACTCATCCCACAGCCACCAGATGTGAGGACATACAGACACTAAAGCTGGCCCAGAGGAAAATTCTGAGAAGTGTAGTATAAACCCCATAACTACCCAGGATTTTAAAATTATACTTACACCTGTGGGGATATCACTTCTGTTTTTTTTTTAAATTTGTGTAGTCCTCCTCTAAATCAAAATATCCAGATGCTGGAATCTGAGTTTGGTTCATCTCCCTGTGTGAATGTCCCACTCACCAGGCTTCAGACCATGCAGAGAACTTAAGATACAATAGGGTAGTGGCAGTAAAGATTAGAGAGTAGTATGTAACTAAGAGTTTGTAGAGATCAACTTGCCATGGTGAAGTTCCAAGCCTTCTTCAAAGAGTACTTATTTTGTCCAAAGATTACTTTATTAGAGAGGGAGCAAAATCCAATTCTGCGCATACTCATCTGAAAACTTAGGCATTTCTGCAGGTAGGGTGAAAGAGAAATACAAGCACCAGTCTCACAGAAGTTTGCAGAACTGCAGGGCTGAATAAAAACATGGAAAAATTCATCCTAATGATGCTTTTAAGGTCATGGAAATCCAGATCAAAATAGGAGTTTAAGCCTTACCTTCAAAAATTGGGGCTAGTACCTTAATGATGACCATACATTACAGATTTTCAGTTTGATCCTGCACGTGCCTGTGCATGTGTTTGGCCCGACACATCATCTTAGTTACATGTTATTTTTACTTACACATCATCCCAGTTCTGTTGAGTTGACGATTCTGGAATGCATTTAGGAACAAGGCTATTAATATGTGTAAGTATTACCAGGATTGCGCTGAGAACTGTCCAAGTAAAAGCCCAACTAATATTCTAAACTGGACAGATGGGTATGATACGCATTTGGCAGGCCTTCACATTTCCCCCTCAAACAGGTCACAAATGCTTACAAAACAGGGTTTTACTGCAGTATTCACTTATATCATTTATTTTTCCTGTGCTCAGAGTTTATAACTCCTGTCGTTATTTTCTTCCCTCTATTTATCCCCAATCTGTTTATGTATGTACACATATTCCTTTACATAAATAAATATAAATGTTCTCTCCCAAATACTTATGTTTTCCTGTGAACAGTTTATGCTTTTTTTCTTGCACCAAACTATTTAGACAAAAATTAGGAAAATATTAAATTTTAGCTGATCTGATTGCATTCTATCATGCAGATTGCATTCTGTCATATTACACTATTTTGAATATTGTGACCAAAGAATCATGACAGCAGGTAAAGTCAGAACATGTAATATTTACTACATAATTACATTATCAATCTGGGAAGGAAAATAAACAAAGGCGATAAAATCAGGTAAGAGACAGATTTGTTCTTGTTCCAATTTTTTTTTTATTTCATGTAGAGGAAGATCATGGCATGGGCCCATTTCTTGATTATCACTATCAGGTCCTGATTATGGATCTAGGGTGATCCCACATAACTCAGGGGACCCTCTCTGCTACTTCACACTATACCAGTGTGAGAACTGGTCCAGTAGTGAAGCTTTGTGCTGATGCAAGTTTAGGAATTATTTGGATCTCATCTTCTCTCCTCCAACTCACCTGAATAAATCCTACAGAATTTGCAGGAAATTATCCCAATTTTGTTGAACCATCTAGCTGTAAGTCATTATTCTTTCTGCAGACAACTCTGCTGGTTTTCTACAGGAAATAACAGTTTCATCATTCTGACTTTGGTGGTAGTCTTCTACGAACAACTCTAGATATCAGCCACAATTTTGTTGCAGGTGACCAGCAGTAGCAGAACAACCCAAGACCTTGAAGGAAATATTTTAAAAATATGTTTTACCAGAGTAGGTTTGAGTATAGAACTGTGAGCCAGGTATCTTTATTGCTACCCTCAGTCTCAACTACAGTCAATAAAAGGCCTCCCATTAATCTCTCTGGGAAATGGACCAGGCCCTACATGCCTTCCTGTGCTCTTAGAAAAGCTGGTTTTTGCACAGTGACTCCTGCCTTTAAGATGAGATGGAACAGAGGAAAGGGATGTCAAGGAATTTTCCCCCATTTTGGAATTTGCAGTAAGCCAAGCCCCTGCAAGTTCTTCTTCAATGCAAGCCCTTTTCTGCAGACCTAATGTATTGATGAAAACATGCATGCAAGCAACCATACTTCATGCCATTAGTATTGAAAGTTAGCTTTTAAAAAATTACCTGGAAAAGTTCTTAACATCCACCTCTGGTTCTGCATTAAAGTTAAAATAATGAGACTCACCCATGGCAGCAGCTGTATTTTTCAACATCGTTGTTTCCAAAAAAAAGACCCGTGCCACATCTGTTCCATAATTTAAGGCACCAGATGGCTTAGTTTCTTGCCTCTGTTCTGGCTTGACCAATCTGATAACTTTCTATGATGCCATGACTGGCTGGGTGGATGAGGGGAAAGCAGTGGATGTTGTCTACCTGGACTTCAGCAAGACTTTTGACACTGTCTCCCATAACATCCTCCTAGGGAAGCCCAGGAAGTGTGGGCTGGATGAGTGGTCAGTGAGGTGGATTGAGAACTGGCTGAATGGCAGAGCTCAGAGGGTTGTCATCGGCGGTGCTGAGTCTAGTTGGAGGCTAGTAACTAGTGGTGTCCCTCAGGGGTCAGTACTTGGCCCAGTCTTGTTCAGCTTCTTCATCAATGGCCTGGATGAAGAGTTGGAATGTACCCTCAGCAAGTTTGCTGATGACACAAAACTGGGAGGAGTGGTAGACACACCGGAAGGCTGTGCTGCCATTCAGCAAGACCTGGACAGGCTGGAAAGTTTGGCAGAGAGGAACCTGATGAGGTTCAACAAGGGCAAATGCAGGGTCTTACACCTGGGAAGGAACAACCCCATGCACCAGTACAGGCTCGGGGCGGACCTGCTGGAGAGCAGCTCTGTGGAGAGGGACCTGGGTGTCCTGGTGGACGACAGGTTGACCATGAGCCAGCAGTGTGCGCTGGCTGTCAAGAAGGCCAATGGGATCCTGGGGTGCATTAAGAAGAGTGTGGTCAGCAGGTTGAGGGAGGTTCTCCTCCCTCTCTACTCTGCCCTAGTGAGGCCCCATCGGGAGTACTCTGTCCAGTTCTGGGCTCCCCAGTTCAAGAAGGATGAGGAGCTACTGGAGAGAGTCCAGCAGAGGGCTACAAGGATGGTGAGGGGACTGGAGCATCTCTCCTACGAGGAAAGGCTGAGGGAGCTGGGCTTGTTCAGCCTGAAGAAGGCTGCGAGGGGACCTAATAAATGCTTATAAATATCTGAAGGGTGGGTGTCAGGAGGATAGGGCCAGACTCTTTTCAGTGGTCCCCAGTTACAGGACAAGGGACAACAAGCACAAACTGAAGCATAGGAAGTTCCGTCTGACCATGAGGAAGAACTTCTTCCCTCTGAGGGTGATGGAGCGCTGGAACAGGCTGCCCAGGGAGGCTGTGGATTCTCCTTCTCTAGAGATATTCAAGACCCGCCTCGACAAGGTCCTGTGCAGCCTGCTGTAGGTGACCCTGCTTCAGCAGGAGGGTTGGACTAGATGACCCACAGAGGTCATTTACAACCCCTACCATTCTGTGGTTCTTGGGAATTCTGTGATTCTGTGAAAGACATATCTGTACATTCAAAATACCTTTGCATACTCAAAATGATCCATTTTCTCCAATACATGAGAATTCATTTAAATTGCTGCAGAAATCTACTTCTGTTTGTCCATGTAGCAGAATACCACCTCTGTAAAAGATGCCAAGGAAAGTTTTGGTTGCTCCAAGCGGCTGTTTAATAGACCAATAAATTAACTTTCCTTGCAGCTTGCATCAAACTGGGGACTACTAGTAGGTTTTCTCTAAAGAATTCAGTAGACGTAGTACAGTGGAAGATAAATAGCACAGAAAATAGCAGTAACAGCATAAGTGGAACAAGGTAACTCAGAAAACTCTCTGAGTGTAAACATGTGCTGGCGACCCCATTTCCTTTGTATTAGTGACCCCAGACAAACAACAGGATGGTGAGGGAAAACTTGCATTGCCATATTCTACCTCTTCTGAGGAGAAACAGGATCAGTTTTCTGGATTGTCTTTATTACATAGCAAAACCAGAACAATAGATGAAGTACTAACCCTGCAATACTGCTATGTGAATGACAATTTTTCAATTTCCTGGCAGTTCTGAATTTGTTTTAGGTTGACATATAAAGTAATCTGTCACACAGCATATTCAGCTAGCTAGAAAAACAAGAGAAAAAACAATTCCAGCACTGAATGATGCATTTCTTCAAAACAGTTGGCATTTCTTTGCATAGCTTAAATGAATTTTAAAATGAAATTTGAATTTTTAAAAAAAGTTTATTTTGGAAAATTTTAAAGCAGAATATTTTGGGGTTTTTCAGACCTTTTAAGATTTTGAAACAATTGGTTTATACCAGGTTTGTCCACCAAAGTGTAGAAAATATAATGAAACTTTACTGGAAAAAAAAAATTATCATATCATCTGCGGGGTCATCAAGCTGTTTTAGATGGAGGACCATATCTTCATCAGAACTGATCACATAAGCGTCCCCCTCAAAACAGCTGTGATTGCATGGTTTGCAGCGTATCCAGCGTCCTTTTAAAAATCCAAGTTGTACAGCATCCCTGTAGTAGCTACAAGCACTGCTAACATCAGAGTAGACTGGGTCCCCAGTGCAGGCTGCCTTTGTACATCTTGGACCTTCTTATCTGTCTGCATAAATGAATGGAACTAAGAAGGAATCAGCATTGAGTCATATTTTAGTCAAAGAACCACCGAGAGTGGGATATATCTCACCTGATCTTACAAGTGTAAAAAATAGGAACCTAATTCAAAGCTAGTCTCCATAGGCTTCTTTTATAATTAATAGAAAGACATAGGTACCTTCACAGAAGGATTCATTTCAGATGAATTGTCCCGATGCCTACATTAGGACAAGATGAATAGCCCTCTGAAGGTTCCTATCTTTTTCCATTGATTTAAAAGTGACCCTAGTGTGAGTTAGATGCCTGAGGTAAGTGAGATTAATCCTACCTTGAACCTAAAGGGACAATATGGTTTGGTTTCTATAAATGTACATAGACTTCAACAAGACTAAGGAAATTACCATTACAGATCAATAATTTCCTATACTACCTATTTTCTGAAAAACACATCTTTAAACATTTGCTTAAGATATTTGTTAGTAGCTATTATATATGAGTAAAGAAGACAATAGGACCTTCCTCTTTCCCACTCTGTCCTCGATAGGATGCCTTTGAGTATCTGCATTTACATTTTGCTTGACTGACTGAGCCAATTACTAGTATGCAGAAAAGCAGTGCTGAACTTCAAGGTGGGTAGGATCATCCAAAAAGAATGTCCCTAACTTCAGTAAAAGGAAAAATGATTACTTTATTAATACACTTCCATAGTCAGACTAGAATGCCAGGGTGAACAGATGAATGCCACTTTTGTAAGGCTGTGCGTGCATCCTGACCTGGGAGGTGTCTAACAATGGGTGCAATCGTCTTTTCCATGATGGCATATCATTAGTTTTCTCTTTATTTGTCACACCAGTCACTTGACAAAGATTTATTTGATGTCTAACACTACCAGCCAAGCTCTGGAAGTACCTGTGAATTAGAAAGAATTGTACCTTTCCAGGGACAAGGACTGCTGGATCTCTATGCTAAGGTCTAATTACACATAGATTTACTGTGTACTGCTACTTCTAAGAGATGGTGAAGTAGCTAAATGTGCATTTCTGAGTGGGAATGGCAAACAAAGAATGAATCCCTGAGCTGTCTTTTTTCAGAGACAGCGGGAGAGAGGAAACAATGTATATGTACCGCCAGAAAACCTAAAATAAATGCAAACTTATAATTATACTGTACACAGATTGACTTTTTTTTATAGCCACAATGTTTGTACTAGCAAAATTTAAATGCAGTGGTGTTGATGCAGTCAAACACTTCCTCATTGTTCCAGCCTCTCCCAGCAACTGGGGTCAGCAGTAAGGACACAGAGCACATGAAGTATGGCTGGCCACAGCAAGACCCAGATGCTAAGCTAGGGATGGTATCTATTCAGCAGCTGCATCTGGCTCGTTGGCAGGCTCTACGGGCTGATCTGCTGGCAGGCCTGGATTTGCCTCTGGGTCTGTCATCTGTCATGTTGTTATGCTGTTGATGGGCTGTCTCTGCTGCCTTGCCCTCCCAGGCTGCGTTTGCCTTTCAGCCGCTGCTGTTGCTGAGGATTATGCTGCTCTTCCAATGTTTAAGGACAAGGGGACGGCAGTACATGGCTAAGACAGACGTGTAGTTCAGAGTGCAAGATCAGGACAGCATTCTCGGTGTCAGAAATATGCTCAGCACATGCTCGTTAATGCATGTTTTAAAAAACAGCCCTGCAGATTCAGAATTCACTTGCAGTCCATTTGTTATGCATTGCTGCTAGTTAGTAATTCAGGGCTCCGATGACTCATGTACCTTTTTTTTAATTATGACACTTTCATTTCAGCATACACCTGATGATGACATATACAATTGTTGATTAGCAAAGCAGAAGCCTTAATGAGCATGGGATAGCTTAGTGAGCTGGCTGTAAAATAAATACGAAAGGTACCACAGACTTCTCCATTCTTTGCTGCATGGCACATAATAACTTGAAGAAAACAGTTAAAATAAAATATTAACAGGCTAGTAGAACTGGGAAAACAGCTCACTGCTAGCGTGCCCAGTAGTGAGAGAAAATTACAGGTTTCATTGTGTATGCTGCACCATCTGCCTACACAGAGAGCCTAAGCCGTAGGCTCTCCCGAGGGAAATAGCTGTGGATAAGTTATTCAATTAGAACAGCATTATTGGCCAGCTACCTTGGAGAATTGGGTTGATGATGTTGTGATTATCCTGCTCTACATTCCTTCATGTCCCAGACAGGCTGCATTGCTTTGCAACTTCCTTAAGTGTTCACTCAACTGTACAGTAGGTGAGCAATTGAAACAGCAAATATCAGGGATGCCTGAAAGAAAATCAATTTTGAATGAACTTTCTCCGCTTAGCCACAGCCTACATATTCTGAGTCATATTGTATTTTTGTGGACTTCTGTGTAGTAAGCGACAGAACCGGCAGTGCGAGGAAAGAGAATTTCATTGTGTGCATTTAACCTGTGGCTGGGCACGAGGATTCGTCTGGTAGGTTACAAAACGGCACAATGCTCCTTCAAATGTGACGCTCTTACTAGTGACACAGAAGCTTTCAAGGATTACAGCAAGACATGTTTTGAGAAACTGCTTTGGCTCTTTGTTGCCAAAAATGTTTCTTCTCTTCTTTGAAACACTTTTTTTTGCAAAACAGAACAAATCAGGGTCTGATCCCAATCTTGCAAACCCATTTTTTGCTGACCGCCTGCTGAAGTTAATGACATCTAAGAAGCACCATCGTATTCTCAAAATAGAACTCAGTCTCACTATGCTACTGACACAAGAACACAGAGACCTGCTTTTCTTTTTTTTAATAAGCAATGCTGCACCTTAGAATTTAATTTTAAAAAAATAAAATTCTAAATCCCCATCCTTTTTCATCACCTAGTCTTGTTTTAGTTGTCCCTGATCTATTTTGCTTTTATCAACAATGAGATTTTAAGACAGCAGAGACTTGTTCGATCATTTATTTTGATGTCTTTTCTCATACAGGCTGTAGAATTTTTAATATTATTAAATGAACTGGTCCCCCTTTTAAATAAGCAGTGAAGGTTTATGGTTTTCCCATCAACACTCAAAAAAAGGATTTTTTAAATTGTTTCCACACTCAAAATTGTAGTCACATTTCCTTCCTAGTATGTCATGTACCGATCTAGCCTGGAAAATCTAACAGAGAATATTTCAAGGGGACTTCTTGGGAGAGGCACATTTTTAAACTGTGCTTTAATCAGAGCTGAGCTCTCCTGGAAAGGTGACTTATGCCTGCTCTGAGTTCACATCACTATCAGTAATCTTTTCCTCCTTCTTCAAAGCTGGATGTCTCATTTAACAAAGATGTACGTCACCCACAAGGTCCACAGGAGGGACGCATTTGAGGGGTGACAAATGAGGTCATTGGCTTTGCAGCTGAAGAGCCCTCAGATGTGTTCAGAAAGATCCAGTCTCTGAAAACAGCAGAGGTGCCACATGACTGATAACACCAGGTTGGTTCGTTTCCTTACCAGTTATTTTTCATTGTATGTTATGGGTGCAGGTGGGCAGCAGGGAGACAGCCTGCCTGTTTACTTTGTT
Organism: Opisthocomus hoazin; assembly: GCF_030867145.1. Lineage (NCBI taxonomy): Eukaryota > Metazoa > Chordata > Aves > Opisthocomiformes > Opisthocomidae > Opisthocomus > Opisthocomus hoazin. The sequence continues at coordinate 49,979,676 of NC_134414.1, read as the reverse complement.
CTTGGTGCAGTGCCTTGCTCAGGGAGAGCGGAAACATTGTCAGCTGTCCCAAACACCCAGAGCAAGGCAGGCCACGATGGAAGGAGAAGGAGGACTCTGAACTGTGGGAGCTCTGGGGCTTAGGGAAAATATGGGTCATGACAGAGACTTCATGTGTAAAGTGCCTTGAAGGCACAGGAAAAAAAACAACATCTAGGAAAGAAGTAATACTATTTATAATGTCTGTTTGCATCAACTGTTTTCAACTGTTTTGAAACCTCTTCTGCAAATTCTCTTCATGCTGCATCTGACATGTCTTTTCTCCCAGATCCCATCCTCCCTTTTGTCTGAACAGCTGATACCTCCAGAGGGCATCTGCTGACCAGAGTGACTTGCATCACTACGTCTTTAGACGGTGGGGCAGTGGCTTTACACTTTATGATTGCAGGGCACCAACACATAAGGCATGAATATTGATGAAGTGCTACTGCACCATGTGTGTTCATGCTGCTAATGATAAATATGATAATAATGGGAGTCCCTACACCCAGCAAGAAAATCCAGTTCCCCCTCACTGAGTGCCTCTGGAAAGGACAGAATTCATCTGTCAGCTCCTTGTAGGGCCATAAAATATATTGACTTTTTAGCTTCTTCCACTTCATGAAACCACGTTTTTTGCATTCAGACTATGACATGGAGATGAATATGGGACTCCTGGGACATGCAAACCACTGACTGAAGGGAGTGCCATTTTCCTTTTATACTACCAGTGGAGAAAATAGTGCCAGCTGAACCCATCTGCTCACCTACTGATGAATGTGAGGCTACTAGCTGGGTCTTCATTCAGAGCTTTCATGTCCATTTTATTTTGGTATTGCTACTTGGCACTGTAAATTGAAATTATGGGATATCAGTAACAGTATTGTTGTATTACATAGCCTAGTTGTGAGACTGTGTTTTAATCTTTATAGCAGCAAAATTTGGTATCAATTTTGAGAGTCTTTTTTTGGAAGTAAGGTTCAAAAAAATGTGTATTTTCTTGGAAATTTTTTATCAGGAAGGTACATTTCCTCCTTATTCTTGTGCCACATTGTTGATGCCAAACAGAACAAGAATTATACCTGTTGCATAAGTTGAGCGAAACGCTGGCTGAGTGTTGGGAATTTTGCCTTGCGATTTTGCAATGAGAGTCTTGTCCCTGAGCTCAGCAAAGCTGTGCTTTGTCCATAGCGTCTTCATTCCTGGTGAGACTTATTCTCTTTCTCCTGTTCCTTAAATATGCACTTACAATTCAATAATCTAATTAAATGACATTTTAAAAATATTTACTGAAATAAATAAAGGGTAATACTGCGTAAATAGATAAAGCTACTATGCTTTTAAATAATACCAATGAGAGAACCAGGTACTGTGCCTTTATATCTAGATCAGCAAGAAGCTCAGCAATGAGACAGTAAGAAGTGAAACAGTTAAGGCACTGACATTCAACTTGGCTTTGCACACACCCCAGGAAGCCCACAATTAAACACACTTCATAAGCCATCAGCTTTTACTTGTGGTTCATTATTAGTGCTGCTGCAGGTATACGTGTTGTATTTTAAAAAGAGAGATTGTGTTGCTCTACTTTTTTAAACTTTGTTCTTTTTTGTAGAAGAGACAAAACTGCGGTCCTGCTTCTACACCATGGTCTGCTGCACAGTTTCCAAAACCACAAGAGCAGCCCACTCTCTGTTTAGGCAGAGCACAGGTGAGCTTCCCTTAAGATGTGATTCACTGCCTGAGCGTGGAAACATGGAAGTGCAGCCCCGGTTCTGGCCAGAGGCTGTGGCTGGAGCACTAGGTGCTCTGCACACCATCCCTGTTTGCTTAGCATGATATTACGTCATTTGAACACAGCTGGACCTTCCTGGAGAAGCTATCCACAGCTGGTTCCTGGTGTTTCTGTAGGCTGCCTGTGGAACCCATGGGATGCGTGGACATGCAAGCACCCTGCTCTGCCTGCTCTGTCACTTGTTCTGGAGGCCACCCTGTCCTGCCAGCCATAGGGATGCTATCCAGTCACAAGCAGTCAGCCACCAAAGTGACACAAAACACAACCTGACCTGAAGAGCTGGAGCTTGCATCTTTAAAGCCAATGGAAATTTTTCAGTTGACCTGAGTGGGGACAGGATCAAATCTTCTGGTAGTGCAACTGGACTCTGCTAATGTGCAGCAGTGGCTGGGATGAGCCTGTGATGCCTCCTGTGGATGGTGTCCAAGAAGGCTGAGACCTTCCTTGGCTCAGAAATAAGAAAGGCAAGTTGGGTCACCAAGACACCTCCTTGAAAGCTGTGGGTTTTTAAATTCAATTTGCTCAATATTTCTTTAAGTTTCAAGTACTGAATGTGAGAATTGATTATTTTTATGGTCTAAAGAAGAGCTTAGAAACTCAGCAAGAAATCATGACAAGGGTACAAAAAATAAATGAATCTTGAACTACAAATCTTGGGTGCAGTGAAGTAAAGAGGGAAAAATACTTAGTTACAGAGATGTCTAATTGTTCCTTTTTGCTCTGGCTTCCCTCATCCAGGCATGGTGGACCCTTTGCACTCAGCACTGCTGAGGTCACACTTCAAATACCATGTTCAGTTTTGGGCCAATCACTACAAGAAAAACATTGAGTTGCTGGACCATGTCCAGAGAAGGGCAATGAGGCTGGTGAAGGGTCTAGAGAACAAATCTTATGAGGAGCAGCTGAAGCAACTGGGGTTGTCCAGTCTAGAGAAAAGGAAGTGCAGGGGAGACCTTTTCATTTTCTACCAGCACCTGAAGGGATGTTGTAGCAAAGCGAGTGTCAGTATTTTCTCCCAGGTAACAAGCAATAGGATGAGAGGAAATGGCCTCAAGTTGCATCAGGGGAGGTTTAGATTGGATATTAGGAAAACATTTTTCACTGAAAGGATTGTCAAGCATTGCAACTGGCTACCCAGGGAAGTGGTTGAGTCACCATCGCTGGAGGTATTTATAGGATGCATAGATGTAGCACTCAGCGACACGGTTTAGTGGTGGACTTGGCAGTGTAGGGTTTACACTTAGACTCCATGATCTTCAAGGTCTCTTCCGACCTAAATGATTCCATGATTCTACGAAAAACTCTGAACTTCTCCATTAGCCTGGCAACACAGAGTTCCTGAAGAGACCCGACTCCAGGAGAAATTACAGAAAAAATACTTGTTCTACTAGCCAGCCTGTGATGCAGTGACAAACAGCTGGTTGTACTGCTGGCAAAATTGTCCAGGGCAGAGTCAAGCAAATCAAGTTGATCTACTTGCATGGTCTTGATCTTGTCAGTGCTAGAGTGAGCTGTGTCAAAATCTGAGGCAAGCTGCCTGCACCTGATAAATACGTAGGGCTGGAAAGTCCTGAATGAACCTGTGGCTGAGCCCCTCTTCACAAGCAACACCCGTTATAAATGAGGGTGCAGGTACGTAAGGCTCAAGTTGACACTTCTTGCGCTCCTACATTTGTTCAAACTGACAAGAAGGATTACCAAGCTCCTGAAGCTTAATTTATTTGTTGTTATTTGAACACATATGCCAATTTCTGGGACCACATTCTTTGCTATGCTCATTCCCAGAGTAGGATATTTCTTTTTTTAAATTCCAAACTAAACTTGAGACATTTTGGGGTGTTTTTGTAGATTCGCATCCTGAAGGATTGCTTTGCACCAGAGGTTCAGATTAAAAAAGCCTGTATCAGCTAATCTAAAAGGCGCACTGTTTAACAAAGGACATTTATTACTTCTTACACTGCAACCACTTACCAATGTAACAGTCAAAAAGACCTCTCCAAAGTTACTGAAACAATCCTTTACAGACTATGGGAGGAAGCTGGATGTCCCTACTGGACAATATCTTTGACAGTCTGTCTTCTAGGATCTGTATTTATTATTCTAACAGGAGTAGGCAAAGGGCTGTGCAGTGCAAAGCAAATGGTACCTCTTCAAAGTATCTCTTCTTACTTAATTGTTTTATAACCCTATTTTAGAACCTTCTTTTCATCTAAGTGTTGTGCTTGGAGAGATTCCAGGGCTGCCTAATGTTAGTAGAGAACAAGGAGATTTTTTTGTACACATCTGCCTTCGAGAATTTTACAATAATGGATATTTGTGTTGTTTCATTTTTGTACATGCTTTCCCCCCAGGGAGAGTTCTGTATCTGGAAGCACATGTTAATTTAACCCTTGAGTAGAGCTGCAGCAAAAATGTTTTGCCCCTGTGGGAAGCTGGTAGTGATGATGAAGAAACAAGCTGTCAAATATTGAGAGTATACTGTTGTTTCTGTCTTCTACTTATTTATATTGTAAGCATCGGTATACATACATATTTACAGGCAGGAGCAGGTCTTAACATACAAGTAAAAAAAACCCTTGCTATTGTGTGAGCGAAATAAGCTGGATTTTGGAGAGACTGGTGTCAACATTGCCACAGAAATGTGAATTCATCTTGTCACAGATGTCAGAAGTGTTCAGTTTTTTAAAGATTCTCCATTTTTAAAGAGACTCTAAGACTGTTACAAAAGAAAGAAAAAAAGAGAATGTCAGAAGACTGGTGAGAAAATAAGTTGTTTTTTCCAGGAAAAGTACTGAAGAGGTTAGTTTAAAGGGAGAAAAAAGAAAAAAAAATCAAAACACATAACAATTTTGATGCAGGATTACTCTGTGTGGGAGAAAATGGCTAAAATCTGGCTCATGAAAAAACTATTATTTCAACAATTCCTATTAGCTAAATGTCTTCCTATTAGTTGTTAAGAACACAGATAATTGTGCCAGAAATGGGAATCTACATTTAAAGAATAAGCCCTTGATCTTTAAGTGTTAGTAAGATGGATAGGGAGAGAGAACTAATGGCAGACACTCTTTTCATGATTATTTTCGCTGCAACATTTTGCTGATTTAGAAAGCAATAAGAAGGAAGGCTTCTAACAGCCTTGGGCCCAATTCATAGGTCTTGCTGATGTCCAGCTGACTCCACAGAAGCCAAGAACTGCCCCAGGTGGTGCTTCACCAGGATTAAGGACAGGTTAATCATAGAATGAATCACAGAATCATAGAATGCTTTGGGTTGGAAGGGACATTTAGAGGTCATCAAGTTCAACCCCCCTGGACTGAGCAGGGACATCTTCAACCAAGTTGCTCAGAGCCCCATCCAACATGACCCTGAATGTTTCCAGGGATGGGGCCTCCACTCCCTCTCTGGGCAGTCTATGCCAGTGTTTCACCACCCTCACAGTAAAAAAAGTTCTCCCTTATACCTAGTCTAAATCTACTCTCCCTTAGTTTAAAGCCATTGCTCCTCATCCTATCGCAACAAACCCTGCTGAAAATGTTTTCCCCATCTTTCCTATAGGCCCCCTTCAGGTACTGGAAGGCTGCTATAAGGTCTCCCGCAGCCTTCTCTTCTCCAGGCTGAACAACCGTGACTCTCTCAGCCTTTTATCATAGGAGAGGTGCTCCAGCACTCATCTTTGTGGCTCTCCTCCGGACCCGCTCAAACAGGTCCATGTCTATCTTGTGCTGGGGGCTCCAGATCTGGATGCAGGACTCCAGGTGGCGTCTCACCAGAGCAGAGTAGATGGGCAGCATCCCCTCCCTCAACCTGCTGGCCACACTTCTCTTGATGCAGCCCAGGATACAATTCGCCTTCCAGGCTTCGAGCACACACTGGTGGCTCATGTCAAGCTTTTCATCCAGCAGTACCCCCAAGTCCTTCTCGGCAGGGCTGCTCTTGATCCATTCATCCGCTAGCCTATATTGATAGCGGAGGTTGCCCCGACCACAATGCAGGACCTTGCACTTGGCCTTGTTGAAGCTCATGAGATTTACACAGGCCTACTTCTCAAGCTTGTCCAGGTCCCTCTGGATGGCATCCAATCCTGCTGGTGTGCCAACCACACCACTCAGCTTGGTGTCATCTGCAAACTTGCTGAGGGTGCACTGTCTATGTCGTTGATGAAAATGTTAAACAACACTGGTCCCAGTACGGACCCCTGACGGACACCACTTGTCACCAGCATCCATTTGGACATTCAGCCACTGACCTCTGGCTGTGACCTTCCAACCAATTCCTTATCCACCAAACAGTCCACCCATCAAATCCCTATCTCTCCAATTTAGAGAGAAGGATGTTGTGAGGTACTGTGCCGAAGGTTTTACAGAAGTCTAGATAGATCATATCCACAGTTCTTCCCTTGTCCGCTGATCTAGTCACGCCATCATAGAAAGCCACTATGGTTGGTCAGGCAGGACTTGCCCTTGGTGAAGCCATGCTGGCTGTCTGAAATCACCTCCCTATCCTCCATGTGCCTCATCTGTTCCATGATCTTCCCAGGCACAGAGGTGAGGCTGACAGGTCAGTAGTTCCCAGAGTCCTCCTTTCCACCCTTTTAAAAAATGGGCACAACATTTCCCTTCTTCCAGTAACCCCAAACTTCACCTGACTGCCATGACCTTTCAAATATCACGGAGAGTGGCTTGGCATTGACATCAGCCAGTTCACTCAGGACTCTGGGATGCATCTCGTCAAGTCCCATAGACTTATGTATGCTCAGGTTCTTCATGTAGTCCCGAATCTTGTCTTTTGTTACAGTGCGAAGGGCTTTACCCCTCTGGACCCCATCTTGCAGTCCATCAACTGGGGAGGGGTGAGGAGAGAGGTTGCCAGTGAAGACTAAGGCAAAAAAGTTGTTGAGTACCTCATCCATGGGCCCCGATGGAATGAACCCACGAGTGCTGAGAGAGCTGGCGGATGTCATTGCTGAGCCACTCTCCATCATCTTTGAGAGGTCCTGGAGGACAGGAGAGGTGCTGGAGGACTGGAGAAAGGCCAGTGTCACTCCAATCTTCAAAAAGGGCAAGAAGGAGGACCCAGGGAACTACAGGCCGGTCAGCCTCACCTCCATCCCGGGAAAGATGATGGAGCAGCTTATCCTGGAGGCCATCATCAAGCAAGTGGAAGAAAAGAAGGTTATCACGAATAGCCAGCATGAATTCACCAAGGGGAAATCATGCTTGACCAATCTAATAGCTTTCTACAATGACGTGACTGGCTGGGTAGATGAAGGGAGAGATGTGGAGGTTGTCTACCTTGACTTCAGCAAGGCTTTCGACACAGTCTCCCATGATATCCTCCTAGGGAAGCTGAGGAAGTGTGGGCTGGATGAGCAGTCAGTGAAGTGGATTGAGAACTGGCTGAATGGCAGAACTCAGAGTGTTGTCATCAGCGGTGCTGAGTCGAGTTGGAGGCTGGTGACAAGTGGTGTCCCTCAGGGGTCAGTACTGGGCCCAGTCTTGTTTAACTTCTTCATCAACGACCTGGATGAAGATTTAGAATGTACCCTCAGCAAGTTTGCTGATGACAGCAAACTGGGAGGAGTGGTAGACACACCGGAAGGCTGTGCTGCCATTCAGCATGACCTGGATAGGCTGGAAAATTGGGCAGAGAGGAACCTGATGAGGTTCAACAAAGGCAAATGCAGGGTCTTGCACATGGGGAGGAACAACCCCATACACCAGTACAGGCTTGGGACGGACCTGCTGGAGAGCAGCTCTGCAGAGAGGGACCTGGGTGTCCTGGTGGACGACAGGTTAACCATGAGCCAGCAGTGTGCGCTGGCTGCCAAGAAGGCCAATGGGATCCTGGGGTGCATTAAGAAGAGTGTGGCCAGCAGGACGAGGGAGGTTCTCCTTCCCCTCTACACTGCCCTAGTGAGGCCTCATCTGGAGTACTGTGTCCAGTTCTGGGCTCCCCAGTTCAAGAAAGATGAAGAGCTACTGGAGAGAGTCCAGCGGAGGGCTGCAAGGATGGTGAGGGGACTGGAGCATCTGCCCTACGAGGAAAGGCTGAGGGAGCTGGGCTTGTTCAGCCTGAAGAAGAGAAGGCTGCGAGGGGACCTAATAAATGCTTATAAATATCTGAAGGGTGGGTGTCAGGAGGATGGGGCCAGACTCTTTTCAGTGGTGCCCAGCGACAGGACAAGGGGCAACGGGCACAAACTGAGGCACAGGAAGTTCCGTGTGAACATGAGGAAGAACTTCTTCACCCTGAGGATGACGGAGCACTGGAACAGGCTGCCCAGGGAGGTGGTGGAGTCTCCTTCTCTGGAGATATTGAAGACCCGCCTGGACAAGGTCCTGTGCAGCCTGCTGTAGGTGACCCTGCTTCGGCAGGAGGGTTGGACTGGATGACCCACAGAGGTCCCTTCCAACCCCTACCATTCTGTGATTCTGTGATTCAGCCTTCTGCTCACCTGTTGATACAAGATATTGCCATTCTCTCTCATCAGGGGGGTACGCTTTCTGTAACATTTCTTTTCTGGCTGACATATCTGTAGAAGCCCTTTTTGTTATTCCTTGCATCCCTTGCCAAGTTCAGCCCCAGATGCACCTTGGCCCTCCTGACCTCATCCCTACACAACCGTACAATCCCTGTACTCTTCCCAAGATACCAGTCCCTGCTTCCACTGCCTGTGCAGTCCCTTCTTGCCCTTAGTTTGACTCAGCCATGTCAGTCTCTTCCATTCCTTGCCTGACTTCTTACACCTGTGGATTGAGAGCTCCCGCGCTCTATGGAAAGTGTCCTTAATGATCTGCCAGCTCTATTATGCCCCCCTGTCCCTGAGGATCGTTTCCCAGGGGGTCCGATTGACTAATTCCTTGAAGAGCTGGAAGTTGGCTTTCCTGAAATTTAGGGTCCTGACCATACTCCTCTCCTTTCCTGTATCCCTCAGGAGTGTGAACCCCACAAGACCATGATCACTGCAGCCCAGGCTGCCTCCAATCTTGATGTCACCAATGAGCTCACTTGCACTGGTGAGTATCAGGTCCAGTATTGCATCCCCTTGGGTAGGGGTGTCAATCACCTGGTTTGAAAAGTTATCCTCAATGCATTCTAGGAATCTCCTGGATTGCCTACAACTCGCTGTGCTACTCTTCTAGGAGATGTCAGGGTGGTTGAAGTCCCCCAGAGGGATGACAGACTGTGAGCGTGAAGCCTCCTGGAGCTGGAGGAAGAAGGCTTCATCAGTAGGTTCCCCTTGATGAGGTGGCCTGTAGTAGACACCCATGACCAGGTTCCCTTTGTTGCCTCTGATTCTTACCCATGGGCTTTCAACCTGCTTGTGGCTATTCTTCAGGGACAGCTCTTCACAATGTAATGATTTCTTGATGTAGCAGGCAATGCATCCACCCCTCTTTACCTGCCTGTCCCTTCTGAACAGCCTGTAGCCATTGATAGCCGGACTCCAGTCATGGGATTTGTCCCAACAAGTTTCAGTAAGGGCAATCAGGTCATAGCTTTCTAGCAGCACGGTAGTTTCCAGCTCTTCTTGTTTGTTTCCCATGCTGCATACATTCATGTAGAGGCACTTCATCTGGGCTGTTTGCCATGTCATCTTCATAGAGGAACACCCCTTGTTTCCCTTGGGGTGTTTCAAAGAATCTTCCTGGTTGGCTCCTACTGCCTCAGGGTCTCCCAGCTCATCTCTGCAAGACTTTGACTGTGCTGCAGTATCCCCAGCATGCCTCTGGGCAACTGGCCGAGGGCCCTTACTAGCACCCCGTCCCTCCAGTCATTGTGTATCACCCCATAGTTTGTCACCAGCAAGCCTGGTATGTTCCCCCTCCCCCTTCACATCTAGTTTCAAGCCCTGCCAATGAGCCCCGCAAGCTCCTGAGAGATGCCTGTTCTTGAACAAGATATTGAAAGAAAGACTGTTTAGAGTCCTGTAACATTCCTGTAACTCAGGCATCATTTGTGGCATTGAAGACCACGTCACTTGTACTGTAGAGCTGGATAGATAGTGGTGGGGAAGTCATTAAAATGCATCCAGTTACCAGCTGGAAAGGAGAATGTACACAGTAGATGTATTTTCATTTGAAAGCCTGGGTTCACTCAGACTTTTTTTTAAAAAAATCGCCCTACTCAGTCTACCATATTCTTTACAGTCAGAAAGCGAGAATTTGAAGATGCAGCAAACCCAGCGTGTTCAATGTCCAACTTTGCGCTGGCTTCTACCTCAGAGAGACATGACCCAAGTGGGTGTGCTGTGCAACAACACCATTCAATCAAAACGTTGGCAATGTGGTAAGTGCAACCAGATCTGGCATGCACAACTATCTTAAAACCTCAAGAGAGTTTCTCCAGAAGCAATCCGCACACAGCAGGAAGTTGTTTCTTTGGACATGTTTCCAAGCCCATTTCAGCTAAAACTTCATTCCAAAACCATTCTCTCTCCCTTTCTTAACATGCTCATGTTACCAGTACTTAGATGTCTCTACATCCTTGCTATCTTCTCTCTGTGCAAAGCTTTTCTACTAAAGGGTTCACACTCCCAAGCAGCTCTCCGTGTTCCTTTCTTAGGTGATGACATGTGCCAGTGTTCTGAGAATCACCTACTCCTTAGGCTTCCTGTGTCTCTTCCAGAGCGCAACTTTGAATACTCAGAAAATAACGTTTCTAGAGGGTTACCAAAATCAACCAACACCAGATCTGAGTTTCGAGCTTTTTCTTAACAACGATTCTATGAGCTACCAATGTAAACAAAGTGTTTTGCAAAGAAAATGAGATATTTAGAGCAGAAAGCAGGACTGTATCTGTATATAATAAAAACATTTCACACCTGGGCAGAAAGAGTGAATGACGGTGAATGAACTGCAGTTGTTTTTCACACCATAGGTCATTTGTTCTGCTTGTAAATTAGTTATTGGCTGCATCTGACAAATGAGACTGTTCCCATTCTAAGTCACCTCAGAAGTTTATTTTTGCTGTTAGTGTCAGTAATGCCATTACACTATACAATACAATATAATGTTTATTCTTGCTGCTAGTGTCAGTAATTTAGTGTCAGTATGAAGATACAGCATATCTATCCTAAATGTTGAAGTAATATTTTCTTTTAGTATGCCAAGACAAACAAGTAAAAGAGAGTGACACTCAGCATCTGGATCTAGGTGTGTAGCAGTGATGAGAAATATGTTTTCATTTCCACACTAGTCAATTCATCTAAGCTAACTTAGAAGGAGATTATAGGACTTGTAATTGCTAGGATCATATTTTCTTAATCAGTTCTGCAGCTTTCTGTCAGACAAGCTTTGCATATTTCTTCATAAAATCTGCTGTAGTATTTTTTGTGGTGGTCTCTTAGAATAAAAACTGCAAGGGGGATTAGGGAGCAGGAAAATATATATGATTATCAGTTGTTAAAGCTGGCAAGGAAAAGTCAAGTTTGCACTTAGCTTGTGGGTTTATTGTTTGAGAGCAAAAGCCCACCTACAGAGGACAATCTGTGATTAATTACACATTAATAAAACACTTTCTAGAATATTTAGAAGTTATTTTCATGCTATTTGAAACAACATCTGTGCCTCAGTTTTAGTACCTACACACTCACCTTAATGCCTAAAGCAGAACTGGTCAAATCATCTTCCAAAGGACAGAACTGGAAGGCTAGATTCACTAACGTCGATGGGAAAAGTCCCACCGACTTTAATAGGACCAGCACGTCATCTCTATGGAGTGGCTCACCAGTCTTGGCCTTGGCCAATTTCTGGTCCTTTCCAACCAAAGGTGTGCTCCCCCTGTTATACGTAGGGCTTCTGCACGTGACTAAGAGCCACATGTACACTCAGTGAGAGATATAAAATTAAACTGATTTCGGGAAATTGGTTCAAATGATGCCTACACATTTGAGACCTCTAAGGTCAAGACCAGCAAGTGCGTAGGCTAAGGTCCAAATTCGCAATGAAACACACATACACACAGACCACAGTATTCATAAATTTAGAGTCTTATATTGGACAGAAAATAAAATACAATGTGTACAAGCACACATATTTTCTTCTAAAGTTCCTTAAAAATAGTTGCTGGTAAAGCAAGATTTCTACTAAAATAAAGAATTGTATCTATAGCCAGTCTTCCATTCGTCTTGATTCCATCAAATAGAGGCTATATCCTCAGGAATTCCTCTGACAAAGGTGTCTACCAGAATCTGGAAGATGATCCAATTACAGTTTAAAGGAACTCACAGTAAAGAAGACTGACTGAAGATAGAAGTCTCTGAGAGTGTTAGGGAGGTGGGGGGGCAGTACTTTCTTATATGAGTAAAATGAGGACAATTATACCTGTCCTTAAGTTTTGTGGTAAGTGGAGTCAAGGTCCCTGGTGTTAGGTTTGGACTACTTTCTTTATTTATTCTTCTACTTCTCGCTCTCTCTCTTCCTATGTGCAGACCCCATATTTATATGAAAAAAATCTTCATGTTAGATTTACACTGTTAACAAAAAGGGGCTCTTAACTTAAAAGGTCTGTTTGAGGCAGTACCAGCAGACAATGAAAGATTGCTTTCAGAGGAGTGGTAGATGGCTTGTTCTTCTGGGAAGGTAAGGAAGATTACAGGGAGCCTTTACCTTGGAAATCATCCCACACCCCCACTCAGAGCAAGATCATCATGAGCTAACAGCTCTTCCCAGCTCTCTCCATGTACTGGGAGTTGTCAGAATAACCCAGGGACTGTATCATCATTCTGTGACCATGCCTGGAAGGAGAATTTTGTGATGATGCATTCCTATCCCATGCCTATCACAGGTGTTGGGTTCCTTGAGCTATCACAGGTGCATCCAATTGATGAGGAAGCATTTGAGGTCAACTGACTGCGGATCGATCAAGCCTGTGCACCCTTATTTATTGCTAACAGGGCCTGCCCACCTTCCTGTAGGCATGGCTAGGCAAAGCTTAACTCTTACAGCTTTGGATCCTCAGAGCTTCTGCTTTAGCCAGCATGGCTGTGAGTCCGTGGGTTGCCTGGGCACAAGCTGGGAGCTCTGCATTACAACTCTCACAGAGTAAGAACTTTTGGTCTGAGCAGCTGACCAAAATTGGAGGTCTTGTAACTTTTTTCCATAAAAAGAAAGAGATTGATCACAGAGTTAAGATTTCCTTGATGAAACTATAAATCTATAAAGGACATACAGTCTTGTTTCCTTGACTACAATAGAAACCAAACAAGAAATTATTTCTTCACTCCCAATTCCAAACCTATTTCAGCCAAACACACTACTGAAAACAATTTTTTCTTGCTTTTCTCTCTGCATTTTCTCTGTCAAGCTACCATTGTATCTGATGATTTCATTGTGCTTTCTTAGGGCGTTTCTATAGCATTTCCAGTGCAAAGCTCTTCTATCAATGCCTTTCACACTCCTGAGGAATTTTAGTGTTGTATGTACCAGTGTTGGCAGCAGAAGACCCAGTTGTTTATGATGCATGGGTCCATAAGGAATTTCATGCAACTAGCCTGAAAGAATGATGACAGTTATATGCTCCTGTTTTAATAAGACTTAATCCATCCTGTACCAGCATGTTTACATAAGGCTAATGGTTTGCATACGCTTATTGTGGCAGGTGTCTCACCAATGGGGAAAGAACCAATAGAGCAGAAGTCTGGTTATACTTCTGTTTCCTCTCCTCCCTCTCTCCTTTTTTTTTATAAAAATAATAATAATGGCATTTAAAACAACAAAGAAGCAGCACAGGCCTTAGCCAGTTCTTCTGTCCCATACCACGCTGTTTTAAAGAATTTAATCCAGGACCATCCTATGATCCTGTTTTCCATGCAGAGAGAACTATCACTGCTATAAACGGTGGGACTGATTAACTTTGCTATCCAGCAGTAATGCACATTGAAAATGGGAACTATTAACAGATGGTTTCTTAACATTTATTAACATTAACATTCTTACAAGATGAATATCTTACATGTGCCCACAACCTGTAACAATACTCTGTCACCCACTGTGCCCATCATGGCATTGTGCATTTCCACTGCTCTACTTCAGTACACCTACTAGCCTGGCCAAAATTTCAGCTTGGTTTTCTTTCTTGCCACACAGCTGGCAAAGCAAACAGCTTCACTGGTAAAGGTGGCTGGTATAGAACTGCGGTACTTACTATTGGACACAGTTTTAAAAATTGCTGCACCACCATGGGGAAGTTCCTCACCTTGATGATTTTGTGCATCTGTGCTGGCATGACCATAACTTTTGGCCCTCATCATTCAAAGCAGAAACATCCTTCTAACAGAGTTTAAGACAATATTAAAATAAACTTGCTTGAGACTGTTCCAGCGAATGGTTAATAACAAGCTTTGAAGTTTCTGTTCTTCAAGGCAAATGAAGGAAGGGTATTGCACACTTAGTTATATGTTTCAGTCAGACAAGGAGCATGGCAAATAAAACAGAAATAAATTGATTTACAGAGAGGAAGAAAGCTCTGGAACCAGTAGGGCTCAAAACCTTCTTTATAGACTAGACATTATCATTTCACTGAGAAGCACTCTGAAAACAGGAATACAAGATTTCTGAAAGATCTGATACTCCTTTTGATGCGGATAAAGGTAGATGCTTTGTGGGCTGCAGCTGAAAACATCACAACTTGCTTTGAAGGAAAATATTCTCCTGCTTCACCATAGCTAGGTTTCTTGACTCCGTTTCAAAGCAATCATAGAGCTGGGCCTACTTCAATGTGACAATATGAAAATAAAAAGTCAGTACTAGAATATTCCTATACTTGAGAACATACTGGGTTTTCAGCTTAGATCATTATACAGCAGCAAGAAATGGTGGCAGGCCTGTCCAACTGCCTCATTCCACAAAATTATGACTCAGTAAGATTTCCATTTTCTCCAGAGATTTCATTGTCATAATGTAGCCAGAATATGTCACAGAGCCTTACTTACTAAATATCATCAAGCTCTGCTCTGAGGATCCCGTTACTCTAATTGAAAACTGCAAAAGCTGTGTTCTCATCTTGATTACACCGGTACAGGTCCACAGACATTTCATGGATCATCCTGAGGATCAGATTCTCTAGGCATTTTGTCAACAGGGCAACAACACTGGTTGTACTTACCCGTTTTTTTTTTTTTTAACTATTGGTGCAACTGCAACTACTGCAATTGCACTGGTAGAAAAGAGTTGTGTATAGTGCAATAGCCACTTAGAATGAGAAGCTTAAAAAGTGAAGAAGTCTTTGGACTTGAATCAGCTTGCGTCCTAGTAACAGTTATTGACTTTGACTCCTTTTCTGAAACACTGCATAAATTCAGGAAATCATTTTCTTTGTTTTAATTTGTCTTCTATTCTTCAATTAAGAGGTGTTAATCTTGCTATTGAGAGTCATGATTACTGCATCTACACATTCTATCTCAGCAGGAATCCAAACAGACAGAAATATCCCAGTATTAGGAAAATACACATCTGGAAACTTACATTGACTCTCTTACACTACTACTGTTCCTTAGAGAGGGTGGAAAAAACACAGAATCTTCTTTTCTCATAAACCTGTAGACAGGCAAGAACTGAAGGATTCCCTAAAACCAGATGCTGTTTTAGTTCCACTGGTGGCAATCTGACACATTAAAAAAGGCTAGTGGGATAAAACAGCAAGTTCTTCGTATTGAAGTTACATTAGTGCAGGTGTCATCTCATAGTCAGAGATCCCTACAGTGTCCAACATATAGGGGCTCCCAGGATAATGAATGAAAACTAAGTATTCCCATGATCTTACTATGAACAAGGGATACCTGCAATGTAGATACCGACATCAGAACTCCCGTTACAAACGCCGTGAAGAAGAGGTACTTCGGGGCACACTTCATCTCACTCTGAAACTGAAGTGAAACAGATGAAATTAACTGACTTTTATAAGTGCTTATTTATTTCCATTGAAGTGGGTTACTAGGATAACGAGCTTAGATGTAGGCACTCAGAATTAGAGGAGAGGTTTCCCATCCCTAGGACTGAGTCTTTGACATCCCTAATGTCCATCCAATGGGACAGAAAAGAAGTAATGAGACTTAAGTTACAGTAAGGTAGATTTAGATGAGACATTGTAATACATGCCAGTAGGCATTTCAATAATTTGTTTGGAGAGGACATGGAACTTCCAGCAGTGGAAGATTTTAAGAACATACTACTGATCCTGTCTTGGGGCAATAAAATTTCTCTCAGGGTCTCTCAAGGTCCTTTCCAGCCTTCTTGGTGATTATAACTAGTGTAAAACAACAAGGTTCAAGGCAGCTTTGTGTAGATTGCTACCTATTGGTATGTGACATGGAAACCTTGGTTATATGCGTACTGCCACACTATGGTTCCCCTATTATGGTCCACATGCTCCGTTGCTCAATGAACCTCAGCACTAGATTCCTTTGCAGTCTCCAGAATACTGTTTCTTAACTGACTTTCATTTTCGTAATGGCACTCTGCCTTGTATTTAATATCAATTGTAAGTGCTTCGGCAGCTTTATGCTCCGTGCTTTTCTATAATCTCTCACAAGCCTGAAAAACCCCAGAGAAAATGTGTTCAAATGCATGTAAGATGTGTTCTTCTTTTCCCAAAGTTTATTCTTCATGTTTATGCAAGTTTTACTAAATGTGCAAAGTAGTTTACAATGCAACACATATGTTTAAACTGGTAAATAAATAACTATTCGGGAAGGGAGAGTGGGGTGGGGGAAGTGAATTCTTTTCCACTGAAAAACATGACAAGGAAAATGTGTACCTGTTGGTGAGGTACAGAAACAGCCTTTAGAATTACAAATGCTTCATCTCCTCACTGATATCTGCCCTTTTTCTATTTTTTCCAAGTCCTTGTCAGAGGATCAGGGAAGCCAGAGAAGCCCCTTGCTGAGCTCACGCAGCTATTAGATGTTGGAAGTGCTGACCAAATAACTCTCAGGTGAATAGCTATGGTTGGGGAAATTGTGATTATTGTTCTGAGGACTTGCCATCGGGAAGCTAACCACGGACTCTTAATGTGTACCAGATGGGACCATAGCTCTGACTTTTTGCAGAGAAGTACTTCGAAGCACTCTGAGAATAAGTATGTTAGCCTGCAGATTAGTGCTAATATGAATTTTATGCGAATTAAAACTATTTATCACTTCCAGGGAGAACACAAATGGAAATGCAATGAGTTTTGAGAACCATGCCCAACAGTTTTTTAAAATGTTCCATAAAATGTGAATTTAACCTTGTGAGTTTTTCTTCTTTAATATATTGCTTATGTAAAGACCCTGAATTGTGGTTCAGGCACTGAGTGGAGGGAGGAGGGATTCATTTCAGCTGCCGTTACATTCTGTCTACAACCCAGATGCTCACTTTCAATCATCTCATCTCACTCTACAGTGAATGGAGAGAAGCAGGCACTTATACAAATCATAATGATTCATTTGATGCTTCTCTGAAGTACTCTGAGGTGAATTGGTGTCTACATACATGTGCCTATTTCTCTCCATTGTCCATGAGAAGAGCCCAGACAGCCAGGCAGATGTACATGTCCAAATCTGGAGAAAAGCCTCACCCCATAGTCCTCTCTTTGCTGTTGCAGGTGGAGCTGAAAGACTGAATTTAGCTACGAGTGGCTCCTTCGACTTCTCTGCTGAGCATGTTGACTGGTTTTACGATAGTGGTGGTCAGCAAATAGGCTCTAGAAATAGTATGAAAGGTATGAATTCTGTCAGGTCAGGGCGCTACCAACAAGCAGTAATCGTTTCTGACCAAAAGTTACAGAGGTAGGCAACAAACCAACACAGCACTTACGCACTGCTTAACTTTAAACATGCAATTAGCAGTACTGACAAGTTAAGCACTTGCTTAAGTGCTCTGCTGGATCTAAGCCCTCTTTTTTAACCAACATTCACCTTCCTCTTGCCAATAGAGGTCCGATGGGAATGACTTTATCAGTTGGGATGTTCTAGAACGGAAAAGCATGTCTGCTGTTACTGAAACAAAGCTACCTTTTGGATTTTAACAAGAAACCTTATTTTTAAAATAATAGGAGAAAAAAAAGATCAAGAAAAATTTTCAATTTCAGCTCTGTTCTGTAAAGCCATGAGTCAATATTTTTATTAAGACAAGCCGTGTCTCTTTTGTTCCAACCCCCCCGTTAGCTTGTAAAATCTAAAGTAGTTTTACAAGGAAATTCTACAATTCTACTTGGCATGCAGAATGCTAGAGAAAAGTGCTAAACTGGCAACAAAGGCAATTATTTGTACTTGTCAACTTTACTGATTGAATAATAGAATTTAGAGTAAGAAGTCATAAAAATTGTTCTGATAAAGAAATTGCCTGACAAAACAGTATCGCTTAAAAGAAAACTGACTTCTGATAGATACAAGCCACCCAAAACTTTACATATATAATTTTTCTTGATATGACCAAGTCATATTAAAATACCCTCTTTATTTCATTACCTCAAAATGTTGCAAAATGGTTCAGAGGACACTTAATCTTTCTCAAAGTAATTGGGAAGAAGCAGGGACTATTTGTTTTCTCTGTTCCCTACTGCCCCCAAACGCCATTTAAATGTCAACTTGCATACATAATCAAATAATCATTAATTTTCTTTTAAATAAAAGTTATTCACTTTAATACATTGTCACTGAATGAGGCATTATCTTCACATTCAAAATGAGGTAGCTGTCAGAATCTACTGTTAAATAAACTGCAGTTTTAATAAATACATTTAGAAGTTGTTAATTATTAATCACATTTTGAAATCTGCTACTTGGGTTTTTTAGGTACCTCTGTTTTTTGGGAAACTACTTCTTGGACCCTACGAAGTATTATAGCATCCATTCGTTTAAGAGGCATTTGGGTGCCCAGACCCAACACCTACTCTGACTGTGGGGTGTGTATTCAAAGGAAGAGCCTTTAAAGTATCCTGGAAGTAAGACTTTAGGTCTGCTAAGAGAAGGCCTTAAAAGTTAAAGATTTTCCCACAGCATTGACACAACAAAAATACTTATTCCCTACAAAACATTGGATTTTGGAACAGGGTGGAATGGGAATAATTTGAGTACCTAAAGCATTTTGCAGATACTTTGCGAAAAAAATACAGTACATTCATTAATATTTGAACATACTATATTTTTGCCAAAAGTTATATTCATTATGACTTGAAACTTCTGAATTATTATTTCAGCTTTTTGCTGATGACACTTTGGAAAAAAAGCTATTAATTATCTGATGTTGAAGGAAAAAAGTTACCATCTACTACTTCAAATGGTGTGGTTTGTCTGGTGAAATTTATTCTCCGTATTTTCAAGGCACTTCAGTAAATCAGTGCTGTGTAAATTAGCATCACACATCTGCCTCAGAGTGACCTTCCATTTGTTTATGACTGAAATCTTTCTATCCGTTTTCCTGACTTAGCTAGGTTTCCTTATATTTAAAGAAATACTGTTCTTGGGCCCCTCTTGGAACTTGACTGAACATTGACTTCTAGTTTAGAGACTTATTAATCAAACTTCAGAAATTCCACTGCCAGAGTTATTATTCCTACTGTTAAAAGTAACTATAGGTATATCCATATATGCTAGGAAGAACAAGCAGAATAAAGTACTGTTGATAATTTCTGTCATGTAATTTTCCTTAATCTGAGATATTATTGTCCTTCAGCTCTCTATCTTGTCCCCTGTCTGATGGAAAAGAGACTTTTCTCACTTCATACGAGACCTAGCAAAGATGATGGGCCTTATACACTCTTAGCTTTCACCTCTGCAAAGATTATCTAAGTTTCAATTCCATAGCTCTGTACCAAGATCTCAGGAGAGGGACCTGACTGCTTAGGATCCCCATGGTGCCTGAATGATGGGAGCATACTGTATCCCTGAAAAACTCTATGAAGAACAGCCAAGACAATTATCAGTTCCATGTGTTTATCCCATTACAATGTTTGTAGCTGTCTCACTAGCTGTAGTGTTGCAGAATCTGCTGACAGGAGATCAAATTAGGGCGCTACAGATTACAAGGGATACTTATTATAACACCCCTTACTGTTCAATTTTTTATTATTAATAGAATCAGGAATGAGCTATACAGCCCATTGTTGATGCCAGTGGGTGCTGCTGGCCTTGGGCAGGTGTGGCAGCCTCCTGGTGTCCTGAGTTCATCAGTTCTTGTGGATTCAACAGGACCATCAGTCTCTGGAGCTTCAGGTTTTGGGAGACTTTCACATTTGACCTCTCAGCACATGTTCAACAAGCTCAGCATGACCTGGCAGTGTGCACTCACAGCCCAGAAAGCCAACCATATCCTGGGTTGCATCAAGAGAAGCGTGGCCAGCAGGTTGAGGGAGGTGATTCTGCCACTCTGCTCTGCTCTGGTGAGACCCCACCTGCATCCAGCTCTGGAGTCCTCAGCACAGAAAAGACACGGACCTGCTGGAGTGGGTCCAGAGGAGGGCCATAAAGATGACCAGAGGGCTGGAGCACCTCTCCTATGAGGACAGGCTGAGAGAGTCAGGATTGTTCAGCCTGGAGAATAGAAGGCTGCAGGGAAAGGGAGACCTTATTGCAGCCTTCCAGTAGCTGAAGGGGGCCTACAAGAAAGCTGGAAAGGGATTTTTACAAGGGTATGGAGTGATAGGACAAGGGGTAATGGCTTTAAACTGAAAGATCATAGGTTTAGATTAGATATAAGAACGAAATTCTTCACTATGAGGATGGTGAGGCACTGGAACAGGTTGCCCAGAGAAGCTGTGGCTGCCCCCTCCCTGGAAGTGTTCAAGGCCAGGTTGGATGGGGCTTTGAGCAACCTGGTCTAGTGGAAGGTGTCCCTGCCTGTGGCACGGGGGGTTGGCAGGGGGTGGACCCTAGATGGTCTCTAGGGTCCCTTCTAACCCAAACCATTCTGTGATTCTATGGGTTTTTTCCACACTTCAGCCTACTGATTTCTGGGAACTCTTTCTCCATCAACACCAGCAGTTACCTATACAGCCCATTCACATAAACTCACACTAAAGGGGCTTTTACCTATTGCTCACCTGGTAAGTGAAGTGAGTTGAATCTTACAGTATAAGAAATGAGAAATTAATAAGAAATGTGTGGGGTTTTTTCCTGTTTGCTTTAAGATTACAAAAAATCTCATTGCAAAATTTTTCTGTCTTTGTCATGTGGCCTATAGTGTTTGCTATGCCCATTTCTCCTGTTAAATATATACTTAAAATCTTTTTACTGTTTGTGGTTTGATTCTGCAAAGCTTACTTGCAGATGTCATAGGGGATACTTGCCTGTATGATAACTTTGTCTGAGCAGAATTTATAGGATTGGGCACCATGTTTTGAAATGCACACTATGAAATATATGGATACATAAAATAGGCACATTAATATACGATTACATTGCAATTGTACAGCCTGAACACCATGTTAATATAGGTTTCTTACATTTAGTCTGCAATATGTTTGAGAAAACATGGCACATAATCCTCTTCAAATGGTTTTAGAAATGAAAAGGTGTCCTCTACGAGCCTCTGCCACTGGAGAAGGGAATGTTTTCTCATTTCTCTGGATGCTGGAACCCCCTGATGAGCAGATTTGCATAACAATTAACCTCTAAAAATAATTTATAACCTCCCAGATGAGAAATCAGCTTCAGGGTGGTTAAAAGGGTGGACATTCTTTATTATTGTGATTGTTTGTATAAAGGAGGCATCCAAGCAGCATAGGCAGTCCCCCAGAATGGACGTAATATTTCCTATACACTCTGGAGAGTGCAAGGTGGTCTTTTGCTTCCATTTTCCCTGCAGATGCATTACTACCTCTGAAAAAGAAAAAAAAATAGAAA
Source organism: Opisthocomus hoazin (assembly GCF_030867145.1). Lineage (NCBI taxonomy): Eukaryota > Metazoa > Chordata > Aves > Opisthocomiformes > Opisthocomidae > Opisthocomus > Opisthocomus hoazin. The sequence continues at coordinate 49,958,041 of NC_134414.1, read as the reverse complement.
AAAAAGAAACAGAAAGAAGCTTCCTTTATTAGCAGAAACCCTTATCTAGCCTAATAAAGTGTTTAAAAGAGTAAACACTCTGTTGCTTTTGTGCTCACACAAAAGTGCAAGAATCCCCTCATTGCTTACAGCCCTTCTGCTGTGTTGATGGAGGAGATGTTCACTTTTCGCTTACTCTCTCCCTGGCTCTGGGGCATGGACAAAGGAAAAGGCAAGTGCAGGGAGAAGCTATGAATAGAATTTGTAATTTAGGTGTACTTGTGGTGTCAGACAACCAGGGCTTGTCCTAGGATAACACACTGCACCTGAGGTTAAAAACCTGTGTCCCACAGAAGGAAACTAGTTTATTCAGTGAATTTTGTTCTGTCTTGTACTCTACTGTAGGGCTTTCCCTCCCACCTTTCCCTGTGTTACTCATAAGGCAAGATCCAATGTACAACAAAGCCACTTGCCTTTCAGCCTTATTGGAGTATATGCTCACTTATTTGTTGTAACAGATAGTGATACAGTTTGTGCTGCTTTGCAAAGCATGCCCCGAGCACCACACACACTAATGAAACTATTCTATACAAAGATACTCCCACTGCTGTTTCCCTCTGGTGTGACCATCTATCTCCACTATCCATCTTGGCATGAGAAGACATAGCTCTGTCTTCAGTAACTTGATGCCTGTCTCCTGTCAAATTCCCAGAGAATACTCCAAGCAGAAACAGCAACGGAACTTCTTCTGAGGTACAAATGCATGTGACAGACCAAGACAAGTTGGCTTTATTTTCTGCTTTCTGAACATTGCAAATTTTTGGTGTTGGTGGTACACAGTTTAAGTGATAATAGTAAATATTAATAATAAAAACATTGGTAAGTCAGTAGCCCATTATTTTCAGCCTTAATATTAGGAAATACTGGAAATCTCACAAGAAAGCCTGCCATGAGATTTCATTCTCTGGTTCTGCAATCTCAAGTGGTTCAGATAAACTTTGACCAATCAGCCAACATGTGGCTTACTTAGCTGGGTTAAATCATTGATGATGTTGAAGTTTATCCATGGAGCAGGATGTGAGTAACGGGAAAGGGTTCATCTAGCATTCTGACTGCTCAGCCAGTCTGCATGCTGGTCTCAGGAAAGGACTTACTGGAGTCTCCCAGTGCTTACTGTTTCTGAGAAGTGTTTTGAAATATTTTGAGAACATTTTCAGTTTGATATTTATGCCCTTACCCAGTTGTGCTAGTTTTTATATATCGTGTATATTGTGTATGCATATTATGTATACATAACTACACATAAATAGGGCCTTCTTTTTTGAAACGTGGCCATTTTTAGTGCCAGTTAATGTCTTTCGTGGTAGCTCAAAACATAGATTCATATAGCAAGGTGTGGATTGGAAGGGACATCTAAAGATCATCTAGTCCAACCCCCCTGTCATGGGCAGGGACACTTTCCACTAGATCACGTTGCTCAAAGCCCCATCCAACATGGCCTTGAACACTTCTAGGGAGAGGCATCCACAGCTTCTCTGGGCAGCCTGTTTCAGTGTCTCACCACCCTTATCATAAAAAAAACTTCTTTATGTCCAGTCCAAATCTACCTTTTTTCAGTTTAAAATTGTTGCCTGTCTTATTGTCCCTACAGGCTTTGGTAAAATGTCTCTCTCGATCTTTCTTACAAGTCCCTTTTACATATTGAAAGGTCGTAATAAGGTGTCCTTGGGGCCTCCTCTTCTTCAGGCTGAACAACCCCAGTTCTCGGGGGCTGTTCACTGGATTTCAACACCTGAAATCCAGTGCCACAGTCTATAAAGGTATCTTTACTACTCTTCTTATTGGTGAGATAGTTAACAAAATCAGAAAGCTTTTTAGCTAGAGAAAATGATCTCTGAGTCAAATGAAACCCAAAACAGTTATTTATGACATCTTTGTCTTGGTCTTTTAATAGAGGTATGTTCACCATCTCACCATTTCAATTGCTGGAGAACAAGAAAACACACAGCTATTTTCCAGCTCATGTTTCATTTTTATCTTGTGAGTCTATTAGGTAAATTAGCTTAAGTCGTATTCTATTTAGGTGAATAACATCACAGTTCCAAGACTGCTCCTTCCTGTAACGGGACAAGAAAAACCCTGTCCATTACATTCTAATCCACCACTCTATTTCCTACTGATTTGACTGCTTTCTTGAAATTCTTACTGATCTTACTTTTATTTTGCGTGAGGAGGAAATAAATCCCTGCCTGTTTTTTTTCACTGTTTCAAACAGCAATGTAATTCTGTCATCTGCATTGTTACAAAGCTTTATCACCGAAACACAGTGCACTAACCCAAGGCCTGTATCAGGACACCTTTCTTCCACTGAGCAGACTGAAAGCAATCTTTTTTGGCCACCGGTTCCATCTTTGCCTTCTCATTACCTACTTAAAATGAAGGAAAGAAAGTTCATCAGTTTTCCTGTTTGGGAGAAATTTGTGTGGCAACAGACTGGAGGAAGGCTGTCTATTTCTCCTCCATGGCAGGACCACACAGGGAAAGTAAATCACTGCAGAATCACATGGATGGATTTTGTATCTCCCTCTGATTACACACACTGGGTGGTACTGAGTTTCAGAGGTAGCTCCCCCAAATCCTATGCCAGAGTAATCTAATTGCTCAGGTTTTATGAGGGAGGTAGAAGCTGTTATTTTCAGTGAATATATGGAAATATATATGATCTTGAAGCATTTTGAAATATCCTTAGAGACACTGACAAATAGTTTCCCATCTCTGAAATAACTGTCTATATGGAAGTCTGAGAACAAGACAGTGGAAAGTCAGGCCTCTTCCTAACCATATAGCTAGACCTGCTACCAAATGACCTCCTACCTAGCAGTTGTAAGTGTAAACCTCCCATTGCGAGTCACAGAATCTAGTACTGTCTTTGAATTTTCCAGAGTTCATAAGTGTTCAGATGTAGAACTTGTCTTTGGATTGAGTCATTTTTGTCAGAAGTGCCATTTTGGCTTACGCTGTTTTAAACTTGGAAAAGCCAGAGAAAAATGTATACTTAATATTAACTGGTATCAGACAGTTACTTCTGTTTTCCTATTAGGCATTTATTATGCTGACCTGTATCTCAGTGACTCAATCTTTTTCGCTACTGGTTGAGTCCTGATTGATACTGGCTGTGAAGTCTTGTTTCCACTGCAGTGATCTGAAGTTGTGCCATTGCTTGTTGCCAAGGTATTATCCATTGAGTGTCAGGGGAAGGATGTTGTTGTTCTTATTTATCTTTACAGCGACCCAATTGAATATCTGATTTGATCAGAGTTCCTCAGCACTAGTGTACCAGTCAGAGTATTAGACTTCTGATTTTCTTCTGCAAAACAGGAAATACTATTTCTAATTGCACACATAAGTTTTTCAATTTGAGAAGTTGAAAATTTTATTGAAATCAGTGAACTGAAATTTTAAATGGATAATAATACAGTTAAGATGAAGGGCAGTCTGACTGGGAGACCAAAACAGGACATTCCGTTGTCCATCCCTTCCTTTTCAGGTTCCAAACACGTTCTTAGTTCTGTAGATAACTGAAGACAATGAAAATATAATTAAATCTCATACTTCCAGGCTTAACCATTTGTCAGTAGAGATCAAAAAGGGTCTCATACCATGATCATTGCATGATTGGGGGGGGTGGGTTAGGTCTCTTCTCTGTAACACTGGGGCTTGGACCTGGATGAAGGTGAGAATATTGGGTCAGAGCTCTGTTAAAATACCCTTAGGCACGGCCAGTGTCTTACTCTATGTGGCCTAAGACCCATTATTCATTCTGGGTTAGGAAGGGATCTTGTACCAGCTTGGGACTTTGATGGTGTCTGTAGTCTCGACATGGTTAACCATAAGGTTTATCCAGGTATGATTTAGCTCCCCAGTTCTTTGCATTTCAAAGACTTAGGATGCAAGTAGTGACCTGGTCTCTATACATGGTACATAGCTGAAGTTCCTCGGAAGAATGAAGTATGACCTAAAACTTCAGTGGGTTTGTTTCATGAAATATGGGTGAGCCTTGATACAGTTCAGTATGAAAGAGATCATCCCAATCAATCTAGTGATCTCCATTAACCTTCCTAAGACATGTGTGAGACAAGCATTCACACTTCCATTCCTTTCGCTAACTTTTCTGAAGCAACTACTACTGTATTGTAAAAACATAACCTCTGCCCCACAATCTGAAAGTCTGTTTAAAACATGAAACTGTGTTTCATTTTGTAGGGGTTGAATAATGCCAGGTATAATTTGAAAGATTCATAACTTCAGGTTGATCACAAAAAGGCAGTCTCCAGCCCTTTTTCTCCTAATGTGCCTAATTAATTTAAAAGATGAATTCCTTCCTTTACACAGCCTCAGTTACTTAAGAAAATTGTTGCCTCTGCTAACCTGCATTCCATTTATTCTCCCCTCTTCCCACTTCCCCAATGCCCATTAGGTTTTGCTGGACTCTCAGTGCAAGAAAAGAAGGAGAGAAAAACGATTAATTAAAAGAAAGAAAGATAATGAAAATCAATTCAAGGCTGGTAATCCATTAACACCTCTCCTATCTCGATACCTATTAAAATCTAGTTTAGGATGTCAGTACTATAATTTTTAATCACAGCATACTTGGGTTGCAGATGACTTCAAATTTGGCATGCAGACTGCTGCTTTGCTTAATCCGGGAAGAAGTGTGGAATACATAAAAAGAAACAAGTGGAGGACAAACTGGAGAGTTTTCTTGTGGGAAGGAAGCACTTCTTCAGAAAATGTCTTATAAAACGTAACAAAAAAATGAGTGAGTTGTGCCATCCTGATGGCTTTTTAGCCTTGAAAAATTGACTGCTGGATACATATGGCCAACTACTTAACCATCAGACCATCCTGGCCATAGGATTAGACTTGTCTACCAGAGCAAATAATATGAGAAAAGAGCGACCAGGAAGTTTTGTTTATATTCTTACCAGCTGGAATACAAGTTTAGATTCTCAGGAACCATGATTGTAGCATCTCTTTTACCAGCAAGAGCAACCACCTAGTGCAGAACAACTGTGAGCTCAATTGTTTGTCCTATAAACAGGGTAACAGTGCTCTACCTTGTGACACAGTAAAACACAGACCTGATCTGAATTTGAGCTCTAATTTTTAGGTCAGCAGAGGCTGTGAGCAGTGCAGACAAGATTCATACCTCCCTGTATACTATGTGCCACTGTAATAGCCCTGTCAAAGGAAACAGCAATTCTAAGGCAGCTATACGGTATTGCATTAAACACGCAGAGGCTAAGAAAGTGTTACAATAAAGTTTGCATCTTGGTTTCTGTTGCTATGCTGACTGTGATTGTTAACTGCTATCTGAAATTGATTTCAAAAAGGACATTTCTATGTTTCTTCACTAGTGTTGATAGAGAGGTTTCAGGTCAGCCACCCTGGAAGTGAAACCATAAACTTTGCTCAAGCTCTTGAAATTAAATATTTAACTTAGCTAATAAACAACTGCAGTGAGAGTCTTTACACCGATCTTCATTTTGAGCATATCCGGAAGGAAGAACAACGACACACACTTGAAGAAATGTAACTCAGGAGATTTGAAATCATGTACATTAAGTGCTGATGATCTCGTTTGGATCACTGGGCAGCTCTTACGCTAGCTGGATATCATCAGCTCAGGGCCTCGTGAAGTGTTGGCAGACTGTCACTAACACCAGACTCCAAAGCCTGAGCACTCTGCGGGAAACCCTCCACAGGCAGAGGTGGCTGGAAGGGCATTTTGGGGACCATGAAGTGGCCCCCCTGTATGAGCGCAACTTTCTCTGCAGCGGGAAGGGTGAGGATGCTTGGGTGAGAGCAGACACCCGAGCATGAGGCAGCCTTGTCACCGCAGTCCCTGCTCAGGGGTCTTTGCCGCAGCCGCTGAATCCGCAGCCGGAGAAAGCAGGGTGCTGCCATCTTCGCCTTGCTATGAGATGGGTGCCAGGGCTGACATTCTGCTAGCATACCCAGAAACACAGTGCATGGCTTTCCAGCTGTACTCCTCTGAGATCATCGTCGGACCTCCTCCGGCCTCCCACAGAGCTGGATGTGTGCAGCTGCACTAGAAATCCTTTGACAGCTGCTAGGGAGAGCCAGTGTCCTCCCCTCCGTCCTTTCCCAGAGCCCTCAGATAAACAGCTAGGTCTGGCCCTGGGTAGCACTGGTTGTCTCGTCTGCTGGATTGAACCGGAGAGTAGGAATTGAGAATTTGGGTAAACTGTGAGCTTGTAAGTAGCAATACCTCCCTTCTCCATCACACGCTTCCATGGCGATTTCAAAGGTAAGCATGTGTAATACCGGCTCACGCAGCCATGCTGTTATCATACACAGCTGAAGTACTGAGCCAAAGGAAAAATTACATGCTGTTACTCAGTCTTTATAGGAAGATTTGGACGTGTAAAGCATCTAGGCAGCAGCTGCTGGGATGGAGTTGGGAAAATGTGCCCTAGCTTGAATTTGGATCCTTGGCTTAATAATCTGCAGCTATGCAGTAGACCTGCCAGCCTCCTCTTTTCACAAAAAATAGTCCAACTATCTACCCAAATATCCCATCATTTACTGATATTTAGTAGAAGGGATCAGCTACCTGCTAGTGAAAAGAAGAAATCCCAATTTTTCAGTAATTTTTGCAGGGGACTTCAAATCTTTGAGAGGTTTCCAGGGCTTTACTCTTCATACCGTTTCACATAGGGAGGAGCAAGAGCAAGTTAATTCATCTGAGCTCAGCCAGTCAGATATTGAAAAGAAAGTTAGCGAGCACCTGGCTGCAGCTGGACTGGAGTTTTCTGAAGACAAAACTCAGCCAATCCTATTTGGAATCAGATGCTGCTCCAGCAAAAGCTATCCTGCCAGTGCTGCTGGCATGAAGTGAACAGTGCTGTGTTTAATGTCAGGGATACCTTAAAGAATGTCACACATTTTACTGCTGAAAACATTGCATTTTTGGAAGTCCCATAACAACCTAAAGATTAAGGAGAATGCTTTACATTTCACAAAGCTCGGCTCTGTTGGAACATCTAGACTGCTAAGTGGGATTTGTCTTACTAACCTCCATTTTATGTGGGAGCGTATACAAACGATGGTGTGTGTTTTACCTGATGCAGAGGTATTTGATGTATTGTTCCACAGAATGGTATGGAAATGAAATTCCTTTAGCATAAAAGGTTCTTAGTATTCAGGGTTTTCCTGTTCCTCTACTGCTTGAAGATAAAAAGCTACCAGCTGATAAAGATGAAGCTGGATATTCATGAGAGTGCAGAAGAAATTTTTTGGCCACCTCGCTTATCTCACAGATCATGTTTCCCGCTATTGGTGAAGTAAGGCAACTCTGGCTGCCTTAGGTCCTAAAGTTGTTGCAGTTATCTTACTGTAAAGGCAGGATAAGGTCTCAAACGGCTAAGGAGCCCATCTGCATGAAAATGGACAGTCTGCACTAAATTCTTATCAGTCAAAAAAAATCTCTGACTGCAAAATCAGTAAGTCCATTTACACTACGAATAATATTGATCTCTTACGGCCTAATGAGTAGCCAGCCCTGCCTCATCGTGGGAAAACTAACACAGTTTTATTTCAGGTGCCAGTTCCTACTGTGACCACAATAAAATCAGATTTTAAGTACGACAGCTTCAGCAGCAATGGCAATCCATACTGACTAAGGGAAAGACCCAAGTCTGAACTACTAGTACGATGGCAAGAAGCTTTCACAAATTTGGGCTCACAGATAGAAGAAGAAGAAAAGCAGCCCTGAAGAGAGTACAAGGGGAATTTAAGCTGACATTAACCAATTTTCTTTTGGAACATGCATTTAGAAAATATTTTCTTTAATGTTTCTTTGATTGGTTATACCATAACAAATTCAAAGTTCTGATACAACAGTTTAATCCTAAATTGTTGCAGCAGCCCTGTACCAAAGGTGTAAGCTTAAAACAGTGACCTAGCAGTAGCTGGATGCTCTATGTGCCATTTAATTGCGGGAAGCATCCTCATTTTTCAGCCTCTTTTGGAAGACTTCGACCTCTCTGTTTCCTGCCTGTATTATACTGTCTTCCAGAGCACAGTTTAAAATTTAATGCATTAATAAATGCCATCAATAAAAATATCTTGAAAATTCACATTAGGTGCCATGAATAATTATAAAATCAATCATTGAAATTATCTTCCCTAAAATTATACATTTTTCCTTTTCATTGCATCATTAATTTGAGGCCTAATCCTGTATACTTTGGCCTTCCAACACTCCCGCTGATGTCAAGCAGAGCCTCATTAAATTCAGATGTTCTGCCCTGCTGGTTCGAATTCCAGCTTCAGAGCCTAATTTTTCAGTTGCTCAGACTTCCTCTCTGTTTCTTAAGAAATAGTTTACCTCATCTAACACGAGGAAAAAAAATCTTGCAGACTTTTTATCTGCAGAAAACTCAATGGTCTCAGCTAGAGTTGCTGACTCTGGAAAACGTCTCTTCATGCACAGCTCTGGGTCCACAGCAAGCAGATTTGTCTTTTTTCACCAGTATTGCCTACTGCTATTAGTAAAGGTTCACAGTGAAATGATGGCCTTCTTTGCAGAAGCAAATCCTTTGAAAAAGCTGAATACGTTTCAGACCCTTCCTCACTACGTGGTTGCAGACACACGAGTCTTTGTTCAGAATCTTCGCATTCAGTGAGGATCAACACAGCGTCGCATGGAAATTTTTGAATTCCCAATAACCTCCTCATTTAAAATGACTAGCTTTCAGCCTTTTCCTCAGGGAGGAGGGAGATGACTACATGAAGAAACCCTTTTATTTCATGCAGCGCACTTTTTCCCTCCCTGACAGAATGGAGAGTTGGTACCAGCCCAGGTTTCTCCTGGCAGTTTCAGTAAATAGACCTATGGGCCCCACTAGATTTGAGGATCTTCTGTGGTTCCTGCTCACTAATTAACTATATTCCTGGCCCCTAAGTTGCTCTCTGTGTAGCATCAAACCATCCACTGCTTTAAAGCTGAAAGAAGAGGTACAGGAAAGTCAAACAAGGGCATGCCACTAAAGTTCATTATTTAGGTAGACAGTTGTTTTATGTATTTTTGTCAACAAGAACTTCCTAAGAATTCTTCTTAATTATTGTACAGGTGGATCAGTGGGCTCTAATCCTCCACCACAATTTAGTTCTTGCGCTGCTCTCACCCACTCTGAAGCACTATTAGCAGTGTTGCCCTTCCTTACAAATTACTCGTGTAATGTTTTGTTCACCACTCCGCAGGGAAATACCAGCAGCTTTTTGGACTCGCTTTATATTCCAGATAACTTCATCTGCCTCGAGAGCCGCACTGAAGTCTTCACACATGAGCATCCACACCAAAAAACGAGAAGAATCTCTTCAAGAAATACAGAAAAAAAGCATGCAACTCCCTGCACTTTATACTGAATACCTGTGTGACTGTATGTGACATTTGCACTAACATAGAAATCCTCCTTCCTATTGATAAAAATTATTCTGGGCAACATGGTGAATTCAAATCTAAGACTGTAAAAAGAATAACTGTGTTGCTTTTTGTACAGAAAGAACCCAACAAAAAATCCGTTCTTCATTTGCTTATGGGTGGGACTCATAAATAATATGAGTTTAGTCATTGATTTAAGAGAGAAGTATTTCTCCCTATTAATATAAAAACGTCATTTTCCAGGTTTTGATATATGATGGTTGGTATATTGCAGCAAGAAAGATTGAGGCCATATTTCTTTAGTGGTCTTCTAGCTGTGATTTCAAGGACTGAACTGAGTTTGAATCCCCTTTTCTTACACATATGCTAGCTTTTTTGATTTCTCAGCGTGGTTCTGCACCTGTACGTCTCAAGAATGAGACTGTTTGTAATAAAATTCCTATCTTCCAGAATGCAAGAAATATGCATATTTTTTATTATGTTGATCTCATCATAAAAAAATAGTTTATAGTCACCCTTGTTCTGTGTTACAGGAGTATTAATTCTTCAATACTGAGGCTGACTTTACCAGCATACTATGCCTCAATAAGTTTTTTGCTCTTGTTTGCTCAGCCTGACTTGTAGTTGGCCAGATTCACTGCTTTTACCTGCCCTTCCATCTGTCTGGACATTTATAAATGTTAATCACGACAGTCCTGTGCTCTGTATCCTCCGTGACTCAGTGGAGAAAGGCACCTGGCGGAGCTGTCAAACTGCCACACTCACACATATATTCTAAGAAAAATTACACCATAAAGTACACTGCCATTTTTTTAATCCTTCTAGGACACCACACAGGTAGTCAGACATCTTCACGACTGTGGCTAATGTAAGATCCTTTATGGATATACTCCCTATTTTAGTTATCTTCTCTGATGTTCTTCAGCTGTTTGTCTTGTAATTATAATAAAACGAACATCAGTATGTTTTCCTTCTTTATTTCTATTTAGCAATAACTGGATTAATTTTACTAAATAGTTCTCTGGATGCCTTAAAAAGATACTCTGCGTAGACCAATGGCCCCCTCCCCCCATACATACAATCAATACAATATAGAGTCCAGAAGTTATGTTTTACACTTGATCTTTTTACAGCTGAAGCAGGTTTTCTCCTACATTCAGAGGATAAAAAACCTCCATAGTAACTTATAATTTTTTAAAAAATAGTAATTTAAAATCATTCTGCACTGAAGATAATCTTTTTTTCCAGTGTTTCCTATCCGTATTATTATCTGCATTCTCCCGCTAATGCTCAATCATAAAAGCATAAGTTTCAAAGATGCACCAGGCAATCTCCCTGGTAGAAATTCCTCTGTCAAGATGTCAGGCTGATGTTTTTATTGCTACTACTAAATTCCCTCAATTTCGAGGCCAACTCACGAGACCAATAAAACCCTAAATTGTTGTATGGCAGAATTTCACAGAATCACAGAATCACAGAATCATAGAATGGTAGGGGTTGGAAAGGACCTCTGTGGGTCATCTAGTCCAACCCTCCTGCTGAAGCAGGGTCACCTACAGCAGGCTGCACAGGACCTTGTCCAGGCGGGTCTTCAATATCTCCAGAGAAGGAGACTCCACAACCTCCCTGGGCAGCCTGTTCCAGTGCTCCGTCACCCTCAGAGGGAAGAACTTCTCCCTCATGTTCAGACGGAACTTCCTATGCTTCAGTTTGTGCCCATTGCCCCTTGTCCTGTCGCTGGGTACTACTGAAAAGAGCTTGGCCCCATCCTCCTGACACCCACACTTCAGATATTTGTAAGTGTATATTAGGTCCCCTCTCAGCCTTCTCTTCTTCAGGCTGAACAAGCCCAGCTCCCTCAGCCTCTCCTCGTAGGGGAGATGCTCCAGTCCCCTCATCATCCTTGTAGCCCTCCGCTGGACTCTCTCCAGTAGCTCTTCATCTTTCTGGAACTGGGGAGCCCAGAACTGGACAGAGTACTCCAGATGGGGCCTCACTAGGGCAGTGTAGAGGGGAAGGAGAACCTCCCTCGACCTGCTTGCCACACTCTTCTTGATGCACCCCAGGATCCCATTGGCCTTCTTGGCAGCCAGCGCACACTGCTGGCTCATGGTTAACCTGTCGTCCACCAGGACACCCAGGTCCCTCTCCACAGAGCTGCTCTCCAGCAGGTCCACCCCAAGCCTGTATTGATGCATGGGATTGTTCCTCCCCAGGTGCAATACCCTTCATTTGCCTTTGTTGAACCTCATCAGGTTCCTCTCTGCCCAACTTTCCAGCCTATCCAGGTCACGCTGAATGGCAGCACAGCCTTCCGGTGTGTCTACCACACTTCCCAGTTTTGTGTCATCAGCAAACTTGCTGAGGGTACATTCTAACTCTTCATCCAGCTCGTTGATGAAGAAGTTAAACAAGGCTGGGCCCAGTACTGACCCCTGAGGGACACCACTAGTTACCAGCCTCCAACTAGACTCAGAGCCACTGATGACAACCCTCTGAGTTCTGCCATTCAGCCAGTTCTCAATCCACTTCACTGACTGCTCATCCAGCCCACACTTCCTCAGCTTCCCTAGGAGGATATTATGGGAGGCCATGTCGAAAGCCTTGCTGAAGTCTAGGTAGACAACATCCAGGGCTCTCCCCTCATCTACCCAGCCAGTCATGTCATCGTAGAAAGCTATCAGATTGGTCAAGCATTATTTCCCCTTGGTGAATCCATGCTGACTACTCCTGATAACCTTCTTTTCCTCCACTTGCTTGATGATGACCTCCAGGACAAGCTGCTCCATCACCTTTCTCAGGATGGAGGTGAGGCTGACTGGCCTGTAGTTCCCTGGGTCCTCCTTCTTGCCCTTTTTGAAGATTGGAGTGACATTTGCCTTTCTCCAGTCCTCGGGCACTTCTCCTGTCCTCCAGGACCTCTCAAAGATGATGGAGAGTGGCTCTAAAATGACATCCGCTTTTCTGTATATTCTGTAGCATTTCCTTGCTATAGAATATTTCTGTTCCTCTCCATCTTGCAAATAACAAAAATTAGAGTTTCATCTTGATTCCTTGTGCCTAATGTTTTCTATAGACTAATAATTGTCATCTTCACATTTTGGCCCATTTCTCACTCATGGAATAGGCCAGGAAATGAAGAATATTATGCAAGGCTTGTGATTCCTGGCCTTCTCTGTTGGCAGCGCTTTCTTGTCAGTTGTCATTTGTGTCAGAGTCTGGCCCCATAGTATTTTCCCAGTGGGGGACAGGCTGGTACCAGCTGGAAGGACTCCTGGTTGTAGGTCTGGGAAACGTCAGATCCAGGTTGCCTTTGAAGCCCAGAAGACATCAGTTCTCTGAAGCCAGTTGAGAATAAGGTTACTTCTTCACCGGTCTAAAGGTGCATATTGACAAAAAGGTAATGAATGTACAACAGCTGTCTTACTGCAAAATCCCAGGGGAAGCAGAAGCTTCTAGTTTCCATTACAACCTAACGAGCTACAGGACGGCTCATAGCATTGACCTCATCTAGATCTGTCACATGAAATGTTTCTGGACCTTGTCTCTGCTAGTGTTTTGCATGATGGTAACCAGATTGGTAGCTGTTGCATTAAAAACCTCTGGAAGTAGCAAAAACACTCTAGAAATCTGTCAGAAGATACTCTCTGTTCCTGCAAAAGCCAGGTTTCTGCAGAACGTTGTACCACTGCATGTAGCTGCATTTGTTTTATAACACGTTCACAGTCTTTACTTCTTGTAGTAAGACTGTTCTCTCCTCCCCGTGGACTTCAGTCAGGTATCCATACAACTGACATCCATAACGTCAGTCTTTATCCTATAACTGTGATCTGTGTAACATCTACTTCCCCTGCTCTGCAGGGACTTTTCCGGGGGGGGGGGGGGACAACACACACGAAATAGCTTGGTAGGGAAATTATACTCATATTTAACTCATGGAAAGATACCTTCATGTATCATGCTTCCAAACTTCATGAAAACAGAGGAAAGAGCAACCTAAGAAACTAGCTGTTCCAGTAGAACTGTTTCTCTTCATCTTCTGCTTTTGTTGTGGATACCCCTTTTCTGTATCTGCGTAGATAAGTATGTGCATCCATATACATACAAATACGTGACAACCTGATATTTTAGACTAATTTTGAGGAGACCAGGACATGTTTCTAAAGGAGACTCCACAACTGCTCTGCTCAGTAGGCTGAAACATTTTCCTTCTTTCAGTTTGCTATAATGAGCATGCTTGGAATTCACTGCTGCCTGCTCTTGAAGGTATTTCTATTGTGTAGAGACACCTTTAGTTCAAAAGTTATTCAGGGATAGTTCTTGAACCTCAGATTCACATGAGACAAGCTCTTAGCAGATTCTCTTCCCGTGTAATTCAGAACATTCATAGAGCATGGCAGATACGATACCCAGCTATGCACTTCTGCATTTTCAAGAGGATCCTTAACCCTATGGAAAATCACATTGGCTACTTCACCAATTTTTTTCTGACATTCCTTGAGGACTGTTTTTCCAAAACAAAGAAAGAAAAAAATTAGTAAACAATAAGCTCTCCCTGTGTTACGACCCACCACACCCAGCTCTTCTTTTTGCAAAACAAGAATTTGAAGACACTGTTCTGTTCTTTGTCAACATGAAACAAACCCACCAAAGAAATATTTTAAGGCACCTCAGCTAATTTCATTAGCAAACTCCAAATTCTGAACATATTTTTACCAAGCTTTCCTCCTGAGATGACAGCCTGAACTCATTTTCTCTCCCTGCTTCCCTCGACTCCCCGTGTTACCTCCCCTGGAGAGACTGAATGCTGCTGATTGTGCAAATTCAAGCCCGTCAGCACTTGTCATCTCTCATGGAATTTACCCTTTGACACTCAGCTTCCACTTCCCACTTGGAGGCAGAAGTTTTATCTTTGCAAAGCACAGAAGTTGTTTCCTTGGAAAAAGCAAGAAACATGTTCTCCTGCGGGGAAAAAAGACTCACTTCACCATGGAGACCTTAGGCAGAAAATCCTTACATTATATTTAATTCATGTATTTTTTTGTTGGGGAATATTTTTTGTTTTTTAAAAATTTTCTGGTAAACTGAATGGCCAAAATCAGTATTTCATCCAGTTTTCCTTGCCCCAGAATCTAAACTTTCAAGCCTTAAATAGTGACTTTGCCTTTTAACCCCAAATTACAGCCAGTCACCTTTACAAAGAATTATTTTTTGTTTAGTATGTATTTAGACAATATTATCTCACAATAATAGCCTCTCTCCTGCCTTTAATAACAGCCAGTCCTGTACATATACACTTTAAAAAATGTACTAAGAGAAAAAAATACAAAGTAGCAAGGACTTTTCATTCTTGTTTTATCAGACATTATGAACTCTCAGGTAGGAGCAGGTCCGTCCTCATTTACACCTGTTAAGCCTCATTGAAATCAGTAGGGTTGAGCTAATACAGCTAATTACAGAGTTTGGCTCATAACCTGTCTCCTGTCAACTCACACCACTATCTCCTGCAGGTGGAACAAGATGAGACCTGCTGTCTGCAGTGCTCCATTTATGGGAATAGTAGGATACCCATTACTTCTCTGCAGAGCACAGTGTCAGCTGCTTTTGTTAAGCAACATGTATCTCAAGATGCCAATAATAGCAGAAATCTTCTTCCTCCTTGTAGATGCGATTGTTTAGTGATATTGTCTACTAACGGATTTGGGTAAATGAATTCTGGACCTCTTTGCGATTTTTATTTTACTCAGCAAACAGCAGGATACAATTATACTGTAAATCTGTGTTAACAGTTTAGCTCTGTTGCACTTCGTTTTCTGTATTGGAAGAAATCATTTTGTCTCCTAATTTATAGTTTTTTCACAGGTCTTATTGTTTGTTTGGTTAATGCTCCAAGGGTATATTTGGGTCACACTGCTAATTTATCCATGAACATGTGACAGGACTTCTTTTAGTGTGCAGAGCCAGGCACTTCCTGAATTGTCACACAATTCGGATAAAAATTTGTTTCAGCTCCTGATACAAAAAGCCAATTATCCCCTCCACGTCAGGACAAAAATGCTAAACTCTCAGCATGTCTCTTTCTTGTCGCTACGTTGGGGAGCAGAAATACGAAGTCAAAAGCAGACAGGTAACGTGAGATAGTTTGTTCTTCTGATGCCAGTCTGGGTAAAGGATGCCAGCACTAGGTTCATGTTGCGTCACTGGAGTCTTAAAACCTTAACTGCCACTGAATCCAGAGGCTAGCGGCGAGGTTCAAAGTAGGCCCAGCTTTGTGTTGCCTTTATCTTCGATATCCTTCGTATATTAGTGTTACTAAGGATTGCTTAGCACATTGAATTCAGTGAGGTATACCAGATGCTTAGACCTTTGTAGACAGATTTTCTAACAAAATAAGGCTTATGCATTCCATACAGATACCTTCTGTCTTCCTGATTCTTGAACCTGTGAGATGCCTCTGTGTGTGGTGGTTATGGTAAGCTGAGCAGAGGAGAGAGAGCCATTTTGTTCTCTGGTTGCTGCATGATCTCAGTCCTCACTCCCTCAGCCTCAGTTGGGTCTTGTGCACGCTGGGGAAGGCACCTGTGAGGCACAAAGCCACGGCAAACCAGACCTCGTTAGTTCTGCTGTCACTAAACTGCGTGTGATTTTGTGCATACCCAACGGACTGGATAAACAAACCTTTCCAGAGTTTAGAATCATAGAATCATTCAGGTTGGAAATGACCCTTAAGATCCTCGAGTCCAATCATCAGCCTAACACTGCCAAGTGTTAAACCATGTCCTTAAGCACCACATCCACGTGTCTTTTAAATACCTTCAGGAAGGGTGATTCCACCACTTCCCGGGGCAGCTGTTCCAATGCTTGACAACCCTTTCAGTGAAAAAAGTTTTCCTAACATCCATTTTAAACATCCCCTGACACAACTTGAGGCCATTACCTCTCATCCTGTTGCTTGTTACTTAGGAGAAGAGACTGATATCCACCTCATAACAACCTCCTTTCTTGTAGTTGTAGAGAGTGATAAGGTATCCCCTGAGCTTCCTTTTCTCCACACTGAAAAACACCAGTTCCCTCAACCACTCCTCACAAGACTTGTTCTCTAGGCCCCTCACCAGCCTCGTTGCCCTTTTCTGGAAACGCTCCAGCAACTCAAAATCTTTCTTGTAGTGAGGGGCCCAAAACTGAACACAGCACTCGAGGTGCAGCCTCACCAATGCTGAGTAAGGGGCACGATCACCTCCCTGCTCCTGCTGGCCACACTATTCCTGATAGAAGCCAGGATGCCGTTGGCCTTCTTGTCCACCTGGGCACACTGCTGGCTCATGTTGAGCCGGCTGTCGACCAACACCCCAAGGTCCTTTTCCACCAGGCAGCTTTCCAGCCACTCCTCCCCAAGCCTGTAGCGTTGCATGGGGTTGTTGTGACCCAAGTGCAGCACCCGGCACTTGGCCTTGTTGAATCTCATGAAGTTTGCCTCGGCCTGTCAATCCAGTCTGTCCAGATCCCTCTGCAGAGCCTTCCTACCCTCAAGACAATTGACACTCCCACCCAACTTGTTGTCATCTGCAAACTCACTGAGCGTGCACTTGATCCCCTCATCCAGACCATTGATAAAGATGTTAAACAAGACCGGACCCAAAACTGAGCCCTGGGGGACACCACTTGTGACTGGCCACCAGCTGGATTTAACTCCATTCAACACAGCTCTTCGGTTTGGTCATCCACCATTTTTTTTACCCAGCAAAGATTACATCCATTAAAGCCATGAGCAGTCAGTTTCTCCAGGAGAATGCTGTGTTTATGTATCCCTTCAGTCTTTTCCACATTATCTGTGGTTGTCTGGCACAATTATGCAGTAGAATTCAGCAGAGGCAAGCCACAGGGGTCTCATGTTCTCCTCTAGGTGTTTTTTCCCAATTTTTTTTTCCAGAGTTTAATTCAGTCATGCCGATTATCCAAACTGCCTTGCAGTTTTTCCTGGAAGATCACTACCGTAATTGCCATGCTGTGCACAACTTTGTGATCACTGTGTTCTTGAGCACAATTTGAAAGACAGATTACAGAGAGACTAAACATTTTTTATACTTACAACTCAAAGTGGCACTAATAAATAACCATAAAATAGTAATCTAGCATCTGTAATTTTTCATGGCAGATCCTTATGAAATCATTATGTAATTAATTTCTTTATCAGTCATGTGAAAGGCCATAGGGAAACTGGATGATGAAATATAAGATCAGCTAAGATTGTAACCAACCAAATCTTTTAGAGATACATGCATAAACTTTTTTGCTCCTCTAGTTTTCATCTTGTTCTGCCACTATAGATAAGTTCTCCAAATATGAAAATAGGTCCAAAAATCATGATGTTGAAATTCAAGCACTGCAGAAGGTCTGTGGCAGAGTACATTAGCAAGCAGGAAGACATATAATGAAGAATTTCTCATTTTAAAACTACTAATATTCATTAAGAACTATACTTCACTTGCTGTGTTGCTATCTATCTTGCACAAAACTTCACAATAGTACTATCAGGTGTCAAAATCAGGATTTACTGAACTTAATTTTTTAACATATGAATCCCAGCTACCCAGCCAAAGCACACAGTCCAGGTTTTACCCTATAGTAAACAGAAAAAGTAGGTAAATTAAAGGATGAACATCATACCCTGAAGAGAACTGTGGTGCCATCTCTCTCTTCCCCACTAACTTGTTGAAGGATCATGGGCATTTGCATTACAGCACCCAGAACTCATACACCAGTGGGCATAGTAACTTGGTATAAAGGAGATAGGACACACAGTGGTATGCTGGATTTTCTTAAATATACGTTTTAAATATAGCTAGCTAGATACTTATCAAATATCTTAAGTCTGGCCCAGGTATTACCTGGATCAGTTTTTCTCATTTTTTTGGTCTCCCTAAAATTAGAAGCACCATCAGTCTTAAAACAGAATTGTTTTGGTACATTCTCTGTAGAACATACACTTTCATTTAGAGGTATAAATTTAACTGGGGAAGAATATACAAGGCAATAAAATATTGTGCGTGATTAAAAGCTCATGCCATCTTTTAATAACATATTCTTCTCTTTTTTTTTTGCCTTACACAGCATTGAAATTTCTGCAGTTTCCAGTAGAATTACTCTGATAGAAATCATTTGAAAAAATATTTTGCTTCTTAATCTGACCTTGAACTATCTAGATAGATGAAGAAAAATAAGCCTCGCTATGGAGAGGCTTGGACTTAACTTGACGCTTGCTTTGAAGTAAGCAGAATATTAAGGCAAAAGACATCTGGACACAGAGACCACTTCCATTGGCAAGAGCACAGTCCTCACGCTTCTCCATAGGATGAGCCCATGCTGTAATAGCAATGCTTCTTTATGGACTACTGACTTTATGTAGTGGTGCAGGCAACTTCCCCCACTCATTTGCAATTGTGTAATAACACAATGCCATATGCAATGCCAGCAATAGACAAGTAACTTTCTGTTTCTGGCAATAGACAAGTGACTTTCTGTAGATTTGGCTTTAGTGTAATCTAGCAAGAGGGAGAGTCTCTTCAACCCAATCCTCTGCAGGCAGACAGAAAGTGCTGCATGATCAGTTAAAGGATCATAAATCAGTTTGGAAACCTTGAGAGCTGGACCAACAGGGATTGCTCATCTTCTGTTTCTGCCATATCTAAGCACTGATTTGTAACAGACTAACAAAAGGTATTTTTATGGCCATTTATGGCCATTTGCCATTATGTTAACTCATGAAACTTACTGAAATCAAATAAGGGCAGAACAGGGCCTTCAGATATATCCTGGCTTGAAATCTGTGTCAGCTGGAAATTACATCTTCACCATTCCTTTGAGGATCCAGAGGTCCTTGCCATTCTCAGATTTAGGAATTACCCTGCCAGCATCCCAAATACTTTAGCTGGCTCTTCCTTGTCTTTTCCCAGATGTTACAGCCGTCATTGCCATTTGTGTCACTCTTCCCTCAGCATTCCACTAGCCTGTTCCTATGTCAGTGGTAATATTTCTCCATTATTCATATAACATTGAGGTTAGAATTTTCTCATTTTTCTCCTTCACTCTTTTGTAATATGCAGTTCACCTTCTAGTGCCACCTTTGCTTATACCTTGCTATTGATACATGACCTAGCTGGCTATAAGAGTCATTTTTCTGCTGATACTTTAATTCAAATCTACCCATGGGTGGTGCGTAATTTTAATTGCTACCAGCAGGAAGCTGGGCATATTCCGACCCAGACACCTCTGTCAAGAAATGAGTGGTCATTTGTGACATACTGGAACATAAAAGTAGCCAAGGGCATTATCTGACTTGAACTGAGCTGATGGATTTTTACAGTGTTATGTCTGGAGTCCGACAATCTACATTTAGAAAAATACTTGGAATATTATGGGTGAGAAATAAAAAGACAAGGAAAGTCATTACATAGAATAAAATGTACCACATGACCTCCAAATCTCAGGTGCAAAGGGGACAGAAAACCTACATTGTGCCCATGCTTTAGAGATGTATGGTATTTTTAACCCGGAGTAACACTTTTCTTGCAATTACATGTTACTGCGTAAACATTTGTAGGCTTGTAATAAGTGTCTTTGGCTGTTCAGTTCATCGTCTTTCACAATCATCACACTTAGCTTTCTTAAAATCTCTGTTTCCAACATAAATGACCATGTTCTATCAGTCTTTTGGAGTACTATAATCAATGGACCATTCAAATTTAGAGGCTAATTAGGATGAATAAAGATTATGGAATCTAGCCATAACTAAGTCTTTATACACATTTCTCATCGGTGTGTACACGCAAGTTAATAATAGTAAGTGCTTTTACTTGTAACAAATTCTTCACTGAATCTCAGGAGTCTAAAAGTGGGGGGGAAACTCTTCGATGGAGGATCTGGCAATTTGCCTAAGGTCAGGCATCAAAGTGTTGTCAAAGGAAGGATATTAGACAAGCCTCATGGTTTGACATGGTTTGACATATGAGCAAGTAAAAATCCCACGTGCAGTAAGCTTCTTTGAAATACTTGCTGTAAAATAGACACACTGCCATGTTACTGTTGTTGCAGGGAAGTGTTAAAGAAAGACAAGGAGACCTACAGGAGACCTATCTCAGATGATAGATCAATGTGCTGTGAATAGGCTTATCATCTTACAGGTGCAGCATATGCAGAAATAAGCATCAGGCTAAGCCTTGAGGTGTTATGAAAAAGTCAGTCTGGCATGTGTAAACTACATATATGAACCCAGGATAGCTCTATACGCTTGCTGGTAAATTAATGTCACAACAATCCCTGATGTAGTGCTACTACTTTAGTAAAACCATATAACCGCATTAATACAGTGCTGCATCCAAGTAAATTAGGTCTGCTTCTCATTAGGACTTTTTAGCTTGGGTTCACCTCTAGCCTGAACAAGTGCTACATGGGCCCCAGTATTACGTATTTGCCACTTCCACATTTCCCTGGCAAAAGCACAGTTTTTCCTCGGCCATCAAGACAGGCTTAGCAGCTGAGTTTTGTCAATACATCGCACAAGCCAGCTATCCTGCCTCTGAAGCATCCTGCTTGAATATATGGGTGTTATTATATCCTGAACCTGGCTCCCCTGACAATTTTGGATGCTGACAGTTTCATAAAATCTTCCCTCCAACCAGTGGTAGTGTAAAACAGTAATAAAACCAAATCCAAACCCTGATTGTATTGCAGCCTAGAGTAATATTGCAGCAAGACCATATTTTCTACACTTAATAAAAACATCCTTTCAATAGAGTTTTGTACATCTTAAATGGATAACTTCCAGAAGTATACAGTGTGGTATGTGTCAAAATTATCACTGGATAATATTTCTTCATGTCAGAATGTCAAGAACATCAATGCGGAGAAATCTTTAGAGCCAAGTGGGGCACTGTTTGCTCAGCTACGAACTCATTTTCATCTCTCATAAGCACTCAATGCAAAATATTCTATTGACATATAAAAGTTTATATGGGTTGCCACAGGAAAATAAGGGTAGGAAGCTAGAGTGTTTATCAGAGATAGGTAGGACAAGCTCAAGATACTCTCTGCCAGTAGCTGACAAGGCAAAAGACTGTAGGTCAGCACTAATAGTATGTGATTTAGCTCTAAGAAGCCGCTTGTCATATGGCTGCGGTCTGAACATTGTCTCTTAACCGTTCATTTGTCGCAGCCAGTCCACTTTAGCCATGGTGATTTGAGCATACGCTCATGCATCAGGTCTGTTAGCTGAACTACTGACAAAACCTCTAACCTCTAACCAGTAAATCATCCAGTTAGCTGAAACAGAATCAGGTTGCTGTTAACAGGGTTTCATTTTCCATTTTGTTATTTACTAGTACAGCTGGAGGGGATTTTTCATGCCGTTAAGTTGCAATCTTTGCTAAAGTTAGCCGAGTTGTTCTGGCACAGAAGACTGTTGCCATTGCTTGCCCTGCTAGACCCTTACATGGACATACAACCCTCTCCCTGTTAGCTGACCTAATATAACAATGCTGTATCTGGTCCCCCAGGGAACTGTATGTCAGCAGCTATTCCCACACACTCATACTGTGAACTCCCAAATACAAATGAGGAGGTTTTTTATGCCGCCTGCTCAATTACTAATTTCTTTTTTGTTCTCAGCATGTCCCATCATTCATGAAGTAGGCATGTATTTGTAGAAAATTTCTAAAAAGATATGAATGGATTACATAATTTTTTCTTCCTGGTATCTTTCCAGTGCTCTGCTGGTTTTAATCAAAATGGGTGGAACACATACTGCCCGAGCTTGCACTGCACTAAATCACTTTAATAAACTCACTACAGAATTCAGTCAAATGTTGCGAAACTTGGTACTGACAATCTGTCAACACTCTAAGGCATTTTGCTCAACAAGATGTGTTGCTAAGTACTCTGCCCATTCAGTTTCATTTCTGAATTCCTGAAGAAAAAAAAAATCCCCTGGTTGTTCTCCTGAGAATCCTTACATATGTGAGTCTAACTAAAAGAATTGTAGCATTATCAAGTGTGTGTTGTCCATGTTTTCTAAAGGATCAGTACAGGCACAAATGCTTTCTGCTCATTTACAGTACCACTTTTTTCTTAGAACAAAAGTCTACCAGTCAGCCAAGAACGGAGAAGTTAACTTCTGAAATAAATAAAAATGTATTAAATGGGAAAGGTATTTTAGGGAAGGGCAGCTCTTCCGCTCAAGCGCTAAATATAAACCCTTGTTGTCAGCTAAAAGGTTCTTGACTGAATCTGTGTGGATGCAATAGGACGTATTAGTGTGAACGCACCCACAGTGACTGTGCTGAGTTCCCTCTGTCACGCTGGCATCATCTTTGCATTCGTTTTCAATGCCGGTTTATTCTAACAAATTCATTGCCATCCATATTCTTAAAACAAAGGCAAAGTTTTTTTGCCTGAGTGCTCACTGCAAGATTAGCATCCCCTTTTGTTTTAAGTACAGCTCGATAAACTGGGAAGAGAACTGCTGGGATCTGGATGTGACCCTCGGGGAGCAATGATTATACAGTGGTAGTTTCTCATCTTGCAGTACGCAATTCATCAGCACAACTCCAATCATGTCTGCTGAGCTGCACGCAGAAACTGTATACGATCATTTGAGTAAGAAATAATCTGAGTAATTACAATCTTTCTACAAATATTAGCGGATCAGAAAAAGATGTCAAATTCACCAGATAAATTGCAAGGTGTGAAATATTCAATCATCAGCTTAATATATATACGCCATATATAAACTATTGCTGTCATTCAAGCTGCAAGGGGATCCAGGCACAGAGGCAGACTCCCACAGCAGTGAATGGGACTATACAAGAGGATATAACTTGTAGGATAAGATATTTTTGTCTGATATTTTCTAGCATCCTCAATATCAGCATTGTGACTAGCAAGATATTAGAAGAATAAATTACTTAAAGAAAACTTTGTTCTAAATTATCCTAGCAGTCTGTTCACATGCCTGCTCTTTCAGAAGTCTACTGAAATGGATATTACTGTTCATTCCAAATCAGGAATATTCACTTCCTCATGACCTCCTCTAAGAACAATAGTCTGCCCTGCAAACTACTTCAAATATTTTTTCCCTAAGCGGCTACTGAGTGCAAACACCCCAGAACCTGGTGTTTCTTGTTGATGTAGACTTGCACAGTTCAGCAACTCTTCTAAATTATAGGATCTAATTATGCTCATTAAAACTACTTGAGGACCTAATAAAGGGGCACTGACTAGACCTGCATGGTTATATCTGTTGTTGCAAAAGACCAGGGTCCACTTTATATCCATTCACATCTCACAGCCCCATTTATGGAAAATTACCTGTCTATATAAGAGATATACACCTGAAGGAGGCCACTGGCCTGACTAGTGAAAAGGCTGTGGAAAATGCAGTGTTTGCAGAAAACAAAACAAGGTCCATTTATTTCTCTTTCAGAGTCAGTGGGAGTCTTGAATTTAAAATCTCCAGCAGTGTGGAAAATGTGACTTGCATAGAGACTGTTGCCATATGGTTACTTCTACAGTGACCTGCTGTTGCAGTACGCTGTGGCTACCCTCTCAGCCGTGCAGCTAAACATCTTTCCCTTGGATGTAAGGGCAAGGGCTGAGGCCACCCTACTCATCATGTTCACACGTGGCTGCAGCACGCAGCTGGTACTGCTCAGACCATGGTTGTATCTTCAACATTCATTTTCACTTTAACACCCACCAGCTTGTCTGTGGGCCTTTCTCTTTAGGGTTTCCCCCCTGCCAGGTCCCCATAGTTTCTGCCCCCGTGGCAGCAGTGGCAGGATAGATGCCATCCTCTAGCCCACGGTGTGGTACTACTGGCTGCCCTCCCCCAGCTCAACCCTTCTTCTTGTGACTGACCCCCAAGCTGCAGGATGCTCAAGAGGTCATGGTCTTCCTCAGACAACCCCCTAGCTGGCATCAGCAGTCCCCTCTAACAGCTCTGGAGCACAAAACTCGCAGATTCTCCTTTCAATGATCCCTAGATGTTAAAGGAATTAGCCAGGATACCATGCTTGGGTATTCAGACCCTCCTGAGACAATTTTTTCAGTGGCACACAAGAGTGAAAGCAAATGCACAGAATTCTTGGAAGTTTAGCTGGATTTTGCTGCTTCCGAAACTCATGAGGACAATACATGCCCCTGTCCACAATTTCCTGGAGGCCTTCCGCCCATCTCATCGGAGTGCTCTTTTGGGTCTCCAGCTCCCAGGGTCTTTCTCCTGAGGCTCAGGGCTTCTCTGAAAAATTGTAAAACTACTTAGCTCAGCTATTTGGTCTAATTTACTCCACCCTAAATGTAAATTCATGCTTCAAATTTCCTTGTGAAAGCACACCCACCTCATTCTTTCTCCACCTCAGAGCTGATTCTATGTCTTTCCAGGTTTATACTTCACCTAACTCACATATGGCTTCATTTTGCTGTGTCTGGGAATCTGCCACTCCCAAGCCACCACACCCTGCCAAAAGGCTTTTGAAGAAAACTTTTTGTAGGCTTCAGTTTGCCTGATGTGTTTTTGTACAGTCATTAAGATTTTACAATTAATTTTTAACCCAAAATTTGTCAAAGGATGGTGAATTTTTATCCATAAAGAAAGTCTTTCTTTTTTTTTTTTTTTTGGCATTTATAAGTAATATCAGCCAAACCCCTAGATTAGATACACACAGATTTGCCAAATCATCACACAGGCACTACTGTGGGAATCATGACAGGCACCTGTCATGCCTGGTTCTTAAGAACCAGATTCTAATTTTTTTGTGGTATTAAGACGATCTACGAAAGCTCAGAGCAAGGAAAGAGCCCTCCTTAATTTTGATGGGGTATGTGAGGCATTTGGCTACAAACTACCCACCACTTTCCTAAGCAAGCTTAAAAGATAGCTTAAGCAATGAATCAATGTTTTGGGTGCTCACATAATTTTCTGCCTCATTATCAGTGTCTGTTCTCTGCTAAAGACAACACTGTTCAGAGGTTTTCACTTATGTGTAACGAATTATATTATATTAAACAAAATGTTGATATATGCAATGACAAAGACTTCAAAAAATAATCACAGGAGAGCTATTCATTTAAGTTAAATGTGCTCATGTTTTGGGTTTGTTTTCCAACAGTATATATAGCATGGCTCAGATACAACACCCTGAGCTCCATTTTGGATCGGCCTTTCAGGCTTTGTTAGACATAAAGGGAACTAATTACAGTAGAGGACATTTCAGAGACTAGAAAAAGGATCAATACATGTGTTCCCCTAAGAGTGTTCAGCCATTAAAGCAAAGCAGGAATTTCCCAAGACCTAATAAACGCTTTCTGTTTTTACCCAAGAATTCTTCTAATTTTCCTGTGTTTCCTCCCTTCTCGCTAGCACAAAGCTTTTTCATCATTGTGTTCGGAACTCTTAATACTAAAGGTGCATTTTGGCTTCCCTTTTGTTATAGTCAAGATATTGCTTCTATGTCTGTCAGACCTAGGCTTTTTCCAGACAGTCTTTCTTTTTAGTGGTCTGAAGTCCAAACACAATTTATTAATCATAGTAAGAAGCACAGACCCCTCTGTAGCTAAAACTACTTTTAAGTCCAAATGCCTAAATGCAGAGCTTGACTCCTGAGTAGCCTCACTGTTTCTAGCAAAGGTTACCAAGTAACTTCTCCAAATAAATTTGGAGTTCATTGTGGCTTTCTGTGCTTTGGAAATATGCAGACCCCAGGTAAAGAGCAAGTTTCAAAGTCACCAATTCTAGAGCAACAATTCTTTAACAGATTTCCTTGGTTTTATATATGTAAAAAAGCCACGTCCAAGTCAGGGAATCAAACATAACCATGGTTCCTCCCCAACTTTTTGGATGCTTAATTTGGATGTATCTATCACTGTATACATTCCAAATAAAACCCCCTAAAACGTTTAATTCAAATCCAGACATTTCTGTTGTGGCTGCCAGCCCATTTGTGCTAACACTAGATTTAGCCATGATTAGACACTGATTTACGTATTCCAGTGCCTTCTTTTTACAATAGCATCATGAACCAAGTGACTTGGGAGGAGTTTTCAGAGGGGAAATTGCATTGGGAATATCAGTTATTACTGCAAATGTAATGAGCAAGTCTAGCAAGAATGCACTCTCTCAGCTCTGAGGTTACAACAGGCTCATTAAAAGTAAAAAAAAATAACTTAGCATTTAATGACGTTTTGAAACTGTTCCATTTAATCTTTAGTAGAAACATGGTCATGGAAATAGTAATGTATTTCTGTCAATCAGTCTACTAATCACACTGCCTGCATACTGCTGTTTCCCTAGTTCGAGTAGGAAGCATTTTACAATATTTCTCTGTTTCTGAAAAGTTGCATTCACGAAAAATTTATGTCTCCATCATTCTGAATAGCTGGCACACTCATTCTTCCACTTTTTGGTTTATCCCAGTGATGTTATTTATTCTATCAAATTAAAGGACGATTAAGTCAATGCATTTTGAAAGAAATTCTCCCCTTTGTGTACTATCATTTTATTTCTACATAGCCCCGTAGAGACCTAGTGGCATAGTAGTTAAACCAACTTGCTTCATATCCAGAAAGTATAAGTTTGAGGTTTGGGCTGAATACTGATGGTTGCTTGCCATCAACCCAGATGAAGAGAGGTTATCTGGGTATTTGGACTGGAAAGCTACAGGCGACCAAACATAGTGCCATCCGCACCATTTAGTGGTGTCTAAGATGAGCTGGACTTTTGGTGTTGAAAAGGCCTCATTAAATCAATGAAGGTCATGTGAAGAAGGCTGCATCTGTTGGGCTTGCTCCATCAAAGGTGCTGTATCAGCCCTGGGGTCCTGCCAGCCATTACAGGAAGCTTCTCCCTCTGGACCAGGAATCTGCATTTCTGTGGAGACTAGGACCTGAGGCCAGCAATTATGGTCCCAAGGGTAAAGATCCAGCTGAGATGGACATGTGCCTGCAGACGTAGTCTCAGAGCACCAGAAAATGAGAGAAGATGTTGAGAAAGAAAACAGCTTTAAAACCCCCAGCATGTCACTGTAAAAAACAACAACAGAACAGAGACCAGCCATGGGTCCACACGGTACTTCAGGTGAGGTTTCCATTTCTCAGCTAACCTACATCTTTACCCACAGCTGAAGAAGTAGAAGTGACAAAGGGCAATCAAGATGGGATTCAGTTGCAGACATGGAGACCTGAATAGGAATCTAAAACTTGCATGTCTCCATGTTATCCTAGTATCTAAGCTCTTCTTATAACCAATGGAGACCTGGTCAAGAAGGCCAGCTAAGATCCGTTCAGCTGACCAGAAATAAAGTATCTGCTGCAGCATGCACTGAATAGCTCTCTGTAGTCCAGTGGCTGTGCTGACTGGATCTTCACTGCCTATAACACGGTTGGACCCCAGCCCACAGTTGGGTCCCTGAGTCTGGAACTGACACACGTAAGGCTCAGACCAACAGAAGCAACTTAGAAAATCTTGACCAAAGCAGAGTCAGTATGCTTGAGGAGAGTAAAACATTTGTTCATGTAGACATGCGCATGCTATGGGAAAAGATACCGCTTTCAAGAAAAACTCCAAAGATTGGGACCATTACTTCAGAGGGAAGACAAACAGTCAAGAAACCTTAGAGAAGGTGACACTTGTAGGTGACACAGAGACTACACTGAGGGATTCAGCAGAGCAGAATACAATACTCCCACACGACTACAAAAGGATTAAGGGAATGCCAATAAAATCAAAAGATAGCAACACTTGGTCGACATACTCTAAGCTAAATATTGTTCTCCCAGCTGTGAGGAGCCAATTAGCACAAGATGTATTTGTATCCAAAGCACAGAGTATGCTCTTACGGATAATTAAAACATGCTGAGCTCTAAGTTCAAAATTTTAGGTATGATATCAGTCCCTCACACGACGAGGTACATGCAGATAATGAAGTGGCAAGAGAAAGCAATTTAGTCTCTGGACAGATAGTTAAATAGCCGCTTGTTGGCTGTTTGAAAATGCGCTTGTAAAATCCAGTACTGGTCAGTGGAGAGGGCACCCTGAGCTTGCAGGGTTACTGGAGGATCTGGCACATCAGTTTGTACAGCCCTCTGCCCCACAAGGACATAGCAACTGCTGGAGCAGCTGCACTGCACCCAGGGGCTTGGGCGGCCTCCACCATCTAAAAACGGCTGAAAATGTGAGCAAGAGCTAAATTCAAAGTGTAGGGAATTAGGTCCACTTAATCCACTTGTTTTATAGGCCATAATGAATCATTTAAAACATGAAAGAAATTTTTGGAATGAACATAATTGCCAACATATCCCTACATGACATGTGAACAACAAGTTGTTAATCCTAAGATCCTATTCAAAAGTGAAGCCCTAGTGCACTTGTTCAATTAAAAAAGAAATGTTGCAGTACCATTGGCAAATCCTTGCTTCATTCTTTTCATGAAATTTTATCTAGTGGTTTAAATGTTCTTGCCCTACATTTTATCCAGGGTAGCCAATAAAGTATATTCTGCCTATGGAGCAACATCTTCCCACAATATGGTGCCAGCAGCAAATTATTAATGAATGATGTGACTCCTCATGCTTACATCAACAGCTGTAAGCATTTAACATTGTCCACTGTTCTAGTGAATCATTTCAATGGACCCATTTGTCATCTACAGTATACTGGCATAGTCTCACAAAAAATCATGATGCAAGTGTATAAGGAGATGTGAATAAAGCAATTTTGTATGCAGAAATAGGGAAACGCACTGCATATTGCCAAAATATATATGCCCAGCAAAACATAAGCAGTATCAAACATGCAGAGAAACATGAAGTCGTTTAATTTGTCAACTGTTGAGGCTTTAATAACAAACAGCATATTTTTTTCATAATTCCAGTTATATTGTGACTCTTTGGAACTCCAGACAGCTGTAATTTCCTTTTGTCTATCAGCCAAAAAGACTTTTACCTCAGTTTGGTATTTGCAAGGAGTAAAAGAAAGCATGACTCAGATAATTGTATTTGAAGCTGCTGGGTAAGGCTATTTTCACTCCCTAGAGGTAATGTTTTTTATGCCAAGCCCGAAGTTTTGAACTACAAAATAAAAAGTGTGCTAAATACTGATTTTATTAGCCCTTTATGTATTTCACTTTGAAATAATGGGAGGAAAGATCATAATACTTTTATATGTGTAATAAATCAGTTCTAGAAAGGGAGATGCAATGCAATGCTATTATTTAATATTAGTAGTTCTCTTGGCCTTCTTGGAACTTGTCTCTATGGGAATAGTTTGTGTTGCTGCCATCCTACATACTGTCAGATTGCAAGAGTTCATATCATCCCCATCAACATAGTTTTAGAAAAGTCAGCAGACTGCCAAGGCAGAGCCAAGTAACTGAGAGTCTCTTTCGGTGATCTTTAGATTAGAAACATATTCCCATCTTATGATAAATGTTGTATATTCCATGAACAGCCTATTCACCTGCACACCCCAATAGCAGCAGCACAAAGAAGGGCAAACACAAAAGAAGGTGAGAGCTCCCTAAACCTTTATTAAACCCGAAAGATTTTGCCCCGGCATCTAAAGATGAACAACGCTCCTGATCAGTTCTAACTTAACTAAGCTAGTTTGTCCATGTGTATTTATGTATTGAACACTAGGAAGAGCCCTTACTGTTCACAGAGTTACTACAGAAAAATGTTGGCTGCCAAGGGAAGTAGTTGCAGCAACAAGCATCAGAGCCTGGAACTTATGAGCATGTAGGGACTCTTACAACACCTGGTATATCTCCTGAAAGGGAAGGGCTGAACCAGATGGATGGCTCTCACCATCCAAAAATCCCATGCTCCACACCTCCCAGCCAGCATGGCATCTTTCGTAAACAATTCTCCTTCCTCCTCACTTCCATACGCTCTTTAAAAGTCTCACCAACAGGGCTAAGTACCCCAACGAAGCAAAACATCTACAAACTGTATCCATTCAATGTGTCTTTACAGTGAGGAAAATTAAGTTCTTCAGCTGGAGATGGTTATGCAGAAAAAATAATCTCTGCAATAGGTGAGTTTATACCCGTTTGTTTCTCCACATGCATGCATCCATGGACAGCCAAACACAATTTATTTCTACAAAAGGTCGATTCTAACCCTTCCGTTGACTGTATTTGTATTAACTATACAAATGCTAATGTGGTTCTTGCAAAGCACTCATCACTGCATTTTTTGGGGGTAGTTTACGTGGCAGGGTGGCTCCAAAATGAAATTCTAGCAGTGTTGTTACTACTCAGCCACCTATAACCTTTGCAGGTGTAGAGGCACTGTGGCTCCTTTGGCCCACCTCAAGCAGCCTTTTTGCTCTTATTTATTAAGGAGTGGTACATCTCATTTCTAAAGGTCTGCTTAGCTTTTGCCTTCCCTGCAAGTTGGCTTGAGTTATCTATGTGCAGGTTAACTCCTCGCATCAAATCAGCCAAGTTGTAAAACACCACTTGAAGAACGCAGAACAACACGGTGCTGCTGGAACCTGACTGCCTGCCTGCATAACTCCACCTTGAACTCACAGCCCCCAGCCAGCCAGCCAAGTTCAGACCGGACTGCGAACAAGATATGAGGGAGGAGAGTGGGGAAGATGGGGGATGTGGGAAATGTAAGAATCGTGCAAGGATGACCACTGCTAGGACATGGTGGTATTTAGTATTTGACCAAACAAGCAACAAGCTTTAAGAATACGTGTAATTAAATGTGTTTTTTCCCCACAGTTGAAATAAGAGTTTTTAAGGGAATGCAGGCATAGAATGGAATGGTTATATTCTTTCGCACACCTCTAACCTTCCTAGTCCTTGGATGCCCCCTCAGAGGAACAGGAGATTTTTTTGTATTCTGCCTCTGACTCCGTGTCCCAGACCTGAAAAATTTTAGCCCATTTTTCCTCTTACCATTAGCTTTTTTTGTGCTTTAAAAGTAGTTGATAGGGAATTTGCTATGAACTCTTGTGCTAAAACTGCTGCAGTAATAATATTAATAAAATGTAAGACAGCCAAATAATGCATCGGAGACTCATGAAGCTTTCCTTTAAAAATATTGGAATACAATATGTGGAAAGTATTATACGTCATACTGATTTTTCATAGAAAAGCTTATTGAATCAATCCCCTACTCATAAATAAGATGGGATAAAAGAGCTGGAACTGCTCCTATAAAGTCCAGATCTTTTTCTTGAGTAGATAATTGGTGCTGCTTCCTATAGTGCATCTGTTGGGTAGATTCAATTGTAGCTGTCAAAAAATGCACCCAAGAAGACCATGTAGGAGCCATTCCTTTGTGATGGTCTGGTTATGTCTATCCTTGGGCATGCTCCACGGTTCCCAAGAGTGCTTCAGCCTCCCAGATTGATCTAGAGGTTGCATCTCCAGAGAAGTTTAATATATCATGTACTTTCATGGTGACACCAGATAGTTGAAGACACAGAGAAGTTGACACAGAGAAGAGGATGCCACAGAGAGGAACAAGACTTCTAATCACATTCCACAGCTTAGAGACTGGGACAGAAGGAGCTTAACTAGCTGTGTAAGTAAACTGAATAAATGCACAATGATTTTAACATTTATTTTCACTTGTTACTCAGTATAATGCTAATTCTAGGCAACAATTTGTTTTAAAAAGGTTATATGAAGTTGTATTTACTACTGGTTACAGCTGTAGAAGAACCCACCTGGACACACTTCACAATTATAATGTCTGCATGGTGGATTGGAAGCCCATAGCCCAGGCTAGAGTAGAAAAATCTGCTATTTTACCCCACCGGATTAAAGACTTTTGCCATATGATATCCTAGAAAAAAATAAAGAAAGAATAAAAAAGTCTGACTAATCATGCAGCAGTGACAACGGTTTTAGGAGAATCTTCTCAGCAGTAGAAACAACTTTTAAAGACCTCTGAATCAAGTCACCAACCTGATTCTAAGGGAACACTCCAAGCTGACGTATCCTTCCATAAGGAAAGAAAAGGGACAGATGCAAAGGTGGATAAAGGAGTTAAAGCTAAATTATATTTTTCCTTAGTTCCGGTGGGATTGAGATTCTGTCTTGTAATTCACTGGCTGTTAGGACTCACCATCCCATAATTCACAGCTTTATTTTATAATTTTTTCATGCAGATGTCCAATGAAGCATATGGCATGTTTCAATCAGTTACAATCATTCCCACTTTTGGGGAGATGCCATGAATTCATCTGAAACACTGAAATCTTTGAACTTTCCATGAGTTTCAGGCTCCTAGTTAACTAATCCTTGAAGCTCATATTTGATATTTGCTTGTTCTCATAAGCTCACAAAGTCTGTATTGCAGAAAGCACTTCTGGGAAAGCATGTGACAATACCTACAGTAAGGAGGGAAAAAAAATCCAGAGTAGTAGAACTAAAATCTTTCAGTGCTTAGAAATCTTTGTGTAGAAAAGCTTCAACAGGGTCTGGTACCAGCACGTCTTTTAATATTTGTCAGGGAAACTATCTCTGACGGTGCTGAGAGCAGGTAAACAGTCAATAAAGGGTTTTAATGTTTAACCACTGGTAGCAACTGCTAGGAAAATGTGAAAGATTTCTGCAGTGTAAAAAAGTGCTGTTTATACACTAAACATGTTAATCACTGCAGGTACAAAAGAGATTGCTTTATCCGTGAAAACTTGCTCCATGCTCAGTAGTTAGGCTGCTACACTGCTTTTGCAGAGGAGTACTGCCCACCACGCTCCATCCACTCCTCTTTTCTCCCCCCTTGCATTCCACCCGCGTTACAGGTGGCCCAGAGATCAATGCAGATACGCCTTCAGTTTGCAAAGGTGTTTTACCAACACACAGTTGAAGGAACGACTGGCAAAGCTGTCAATAACAGTACCTTGCGAAAGAGAATATTTCGTGCAATCGGAAGAACTCACAGCTCCTTAGATGTGTTTGCTCAATTACTTTTGACTTCTTTAATTTGATTTCCTAAACTAGTTTTACTAGTAACTATTGCACTATGATAGTATGAAAGATGATCTGCCAGTAGAGTCACAATTTAAGAGGCTAAATTGAAAGGTGTTCTTATTTTAGCATTTTACATTCTTTGGCCTCTGTTTTTGTTCATGTCTATTGGGAAGTATCAAAGTAGTCACTCCATAAGTTCCTCTTCCAGAAATGCTCTAAAAATTTAAACTGATAACTAGAGACCAGCTAGAGCTATCAGGCAGCTAACACCGTGACAGTGAAATTGTTCTGGTAACTAGTGCAAACAAACCAGACAGGAGAACTTCTTGTGCCACCCCAGCCTGGCCTGGCTGACCAAAGCTCTAAAGATCTGGATCTTCAAATTGCTTGAAAGCATAGTGTGGTACCCTCCTTTTGGAACCCCAATACCTTACTGCATGTTATAGAGGATCCGATGTCACCTGTAGACTTCCATCTTCCCGCATGTTGTGGTGCCAGATCTACACATTCCCACAGAACTCAGATAGCTCTGTTACCTGCTGGGTAGAGCTGAAGATGTACTGGGAGGCAGAGCTCATACTGAAGTGTCCCAAGACTTTGGTGTATAGATATGCTCCATCCAAGAGGAGGAATGCTTTGATGTTATGTCCTTAAGTGCTCATGGACTTGTCAGCTTTAAGCCACGCTCCACTAACATGCAAATACAAGCCTTTTATTCTTTTCATTCAAAATAGCACAGTTATAAATGTCTATAAAGCATGCGGGTGAATAAATGAAAGAAATACTATGCCTTACCTACTCACGCTAAGGTGATTTCTTAAAAAGTCTCAGTTGCTCTTCCTTCTTAAGCTGACATGCTCTCTTTCTTCAGAAATGCTAAGAGTCTGGATTTTAAGCTTTGCCCATCCTTTTTGTCTTTTGTTGAGTGAAGCAGCCTGTTGCTGCTAGGAAACAGCGCTCCCAAAAAAAAGCACTCTCAGATAGTTTCGGATCTTAGATGACCCCTCTCTCCTGATTCTCCGTAGATGGACTACATACCATAGCCCATATGCCAATGTCCTCTTGAAGTCTTCTGGAAGCAGGTTTAATCTTTTCTCTGGAAACTTATTTCCTCCTGAATTGGCCACTCTCTCAATTCAGATAAAGGTTGTTTCCCATCTTTATGCACAAAAATGTCTCTTTGTTAGATAAAAAAGGCATCTCCTGCATTTGATTACTTAGTGAACTACTCTTTCTACATGAAAGAGAACTCTTCACCCTCCCCCCCTTCTTGCATTTATTTGGCACATTTCAGTGAGGAATCTGCCTTTCACTGTACCCACAATCTATATCAATCTGTGCATTTAAAACATACATAAACAAACTTGCAAAGTAGGAGCACAGCAATTTGGGGTGAAAAGGATCTCCGGAGGTCTGGTCCAATACTGCCTTCAGTGCTCTTTCAGGTCAGCCATAGATAATTGTGCTCTGCACACTGAGGGCTCTTGACTTTTATCAGACTTTTATCAGACAACTTTAAGTAAATAACTAAACAACAATTTGAGCAAAACTGACCCACAGCCCTTTCCACTTAGGCCTACCATGGTTTGAAGTATTGGACTCAATTTCACAAGCAGTGAAACGGTTATTGCTCAGCAGCAGCAGATCAGGCATGAGATGTCTGAAGGACAATTTCTTTTGTTTATACCTGGAAAGATTCAATTCATCTGAAGGGTATTAGCAGATTACTTCGTATTCCTGGGTTCGATATGAGTCACAGGAAGACTTTAGGTATATCGCAACTTTTAGCCATGGAATTTAAAGTGATTGGTTTCATTACAGTTCTTTCTCAGACTGTGTTTGCATCTCCCTTGGAGGCTGCAAAGTATTAGAAAAAGCAATGTACATCAAACCCAGTTCATTTTTTTCTAAGGTCTGGGTGGACACGGAGAAGCTGCTGTAACTGCTGGATGTATCGGGACAGCTGCTGACTGCCTGCAGTTGCTGGTTGATACTACCTTCACAGCAGGAACAAATATTCGCACCTCCAGCAAGACCTTGGTCTCCATCCCCAGCTGAGCTTTTGCAGTCTCCAAGGATTGCACAGATGAGTTAGGATAAAGACGCCTTCAAAAGAGGTCAGGGAATAAGTCCAGAGCCTTATAAAACACTAGGAGGACAAAATTATTTCTGAATTTAGCCTAGAATTTTATTTACATTTCCATTGTCTTTTTGAAATAAACCCTCTTTATTAGAAGGGCAAGTGACAAAAAATTTACCATGTTCCAAATCTCAAAGCTCCTACCTTAATTAATGGCTTCTGGTAGGGCAACCATTGGCATATGATGGGTAAGATAAGCTTTTGGAGTGCATGTTCAATGCAACAATAACTTAATATGCTCTGTAACAAATTATTTATATATGGGTGATGGAAATGGTGTTCTTTGGTATCTCATCACTAACATACCTCTTAAACTACATAGATATTTTATATTTACTGTGAATAAACTTATAAACTCATGGCAAATGAAAGTAAAGTCTATGTATTACTGCAATTTATTCATTAGTCTTCTTTGCATTTCATACCCAGAGATGGTAGATACTTTACACAGTAAGACAAATGCCTGTCAGATGACTTTAGCATCTAAATAAGCAGCAAACAGAGAGAAAGGCAGTAATATTATATTCCTGGTTTCTACTTCATACTATACATACTAGGTTTGTATATTTTATTGCAAACCTAAAGCACAATAGGTTGGTACATGACACCAGGGTGCTAAAATGAAAATACAGCTTAATTATAGATAAGGTATCAAACAATTTGTTAAGGTGGAGTAGCACAGGCTGACACAGCAGCCACAGTAGCTCTGCAGTAGTGTTATACTGTCAACAACGGCTAATAATTTATTCCAGCATCTCTGTTTTTCCATGTGTTTCTGAAGGTTTTCCCATCAGTCTCTTTGTAACTCCTATCATGTTACTATCATATATTGCCTACAGCTAAACACGTGGGATCTTCAGAAAATATCTCTTGCAGTCCCTCACGAAAATTTAAATCCAGGTAACCCTTTTCTCACATAGTAATTCAAAGTCTTTTTAAACAAATGTTTTAAAGTATGATACAATGTATAAAAAGGAGGTTAGGGCTTAGTTGTAAAATGTTGGGTTTGCTTTTGCTTTAACTGCTGTTTTCTTCCTGCAGTGAGGCTACAACGATAGAGGCACCATCTCCAAAATGTTGGTATGCATGTAGGGAGTGGCTGGGGTCAGTACTGCCAGCGGACAAAGAAGTCACAGAAACCTGCTCCCTGTGCTCTGTCTTATTTTGTTCCTTGTAGCACCATAATGAATTTCACCTCACTTGCTTTTTAAGGAGACAGATGTTCGGCTACGAAACTTGCCTACGTAGATCCAGCAGTTACAGGTACATAGCAGAATTGCACTTTTAAACCTTAAACCTGATAAATGTATGCACTTTATAAAGAGCTGTTGGGCTGGAAAATGAGTCAGTCCTTAGTTAAATTATCTGGGGAGGGAGGGGGAATGACTTTTTCTCTGCTTCAAGTTAATGCTGGAAGAATCCATTTCCTTTGAGAAGAGTGGCAACCAAACTTTTTCTGCATAGGAGAGATTACTGAAGTGAATATTCAGCACTTAATGCAGAAATATTTCCAGTCCTTTAAGTGCTATGTTAAAAGGTCCATAGAAAAACTTCCTGAGGAATTCTAGTGAGAGTTCAAGAATTCACTTCCACAACAATTATTCTAAAAAGTTGTAGAGTGTAAAATGTGATTTTCTTTCTGTGGGAAGAAAATTCAGTGATATAAAATACCTTACAGAGTATGCACTAATACAATCTTACAAAATGTTATACAAAAAATGCAGCAAAATTATAATTTCCCCTTGTATCTTACAGGCCTTCTGTTTCCAGAACAGCTATATTTCATAATGTTAGCTTCAAACACCGTGGAAAGCCTGTAGCATGGAAAAGTGATTTGCTTAGGCTGAAGGAATGAAAACATTTCCAGATCAGTTGGTAGCATCTGCCACTAATCGAGAATTAGGGAGCTAATTTCCTCAAGGACAGATTACTTCCTAATTGTCCATTTTACAGGTTCTTCTTTATGGTTGGCATTTATGCTGTGGTAGTTCCTACAGATCAAACTCGTACTGCATGCTGAGCAGACACACAAGAAACAACTAGTGGCAAAAATAACAAATAATCAAAATAATAGGGTACTGGATGACAAGGAAAATAGTTCAGATCTATGGTATAATTTCCATCACAATTATTTTTGCTGTAAAGTATGAATGGAGCCAGCTAAATGACTGTTGGTAAACACTGGCATTCTCTATAGCTTTTCATTAACTGCTGTACTAGAGCCTCAGTCACATGAGTTTTTAAGAGCTTCCAGCTTCTCTCAGCGCATCAAATAATGCATGAATTATTTTGGAATAAAATATCAGTTTCTGTCTTTTTAAGTCAAAATTTCCAAGAAAGAGGGGAAATACCCACTCACCATCAGATGAATAATATTTCGTGCTTAAACCTCATATCAGAATTTTTTATCTCCTACTACACCTTCTTTACAAAAATCTAACAATCAGAGGGAAAATTTTGAGTCACTCTATGAAAATAAATGCTTCTTTTCCTTCCCTGTTATTTCTGATCCAGGAGCAAATCACGGAACAAACATAATAAACTAGGTCAGCTAATTACATAATTACATGAATAACTATAAAAAGTAACAAACAAGAGGCATAAGGGTGAAGTGTTAGGTACGTACTGGTACATTAAGCCGTAAAAGGTATTTTCCACTACGCCAGCCAGCAATACTGCAAATGCCTCTTCACACAGACCATATCAAACTGAAGCTAATACATAAAATGAGAGATGAACAGAAGAATTTCTCCATAGAGCCTACAACTGGGGAGAGTAAGAACTAGAAATACAAAGTTAAACCCTAAAATGTGTTGAGAGTGTGTTAAGAATGGCCAGTCTCGGTAAAAAGGAACGATCAAACAAGACAGTGTGCTGCTTATCTTTCTGCAGAGGGGTATTTAAGAACAAACACTGCGAAACAAGAGAACAGTTCATTGTTGCTGCCGCTAAATTTCCTGGGTAATTTTTACTTTGCTGCATGAAACATCGCTGTAGCTCTGGGCTTTTTCTTTGCAGTGGCTGTGCTATTTTGAATGCCTGATCTTGTTCTTTTTCTTGGGCCCTTCTCCTTTGCTTGCAGGAGTTTTATTATAAAGGGAGATGCACAGGGAAGATTCAAAGAGGGTAATACTGACATGCCCAGAAAGAATGGTGAGTACATGCCACAGAAACATCATTTTCTCAGCGGATCATGCATCCTATCCTTGCTCATTTACGATGATGTGCTATGACGCTCAGTGTGCTAGGATGACTTGCAATGGCTTTGTCACTTCTACACAGCTCTGTGTGAGTATTCAGGTTTCCATTTTGCATCTTTGTTAAATCTAACTTTAAGACTGTGTTTTATTTTGCCTCTATTAAGAAAAAGCCTTCAGTGTGTGTTAGCACTGCACTGAATCCAGACTTTGGTACATGTCTAAAAGTGCTTTTTTTCCCTTTTCTGAAATAGGATTGCCTCAGACTTCCTGCAAATGGCACAGGTTCTCATTTCAGTTACCTCAAGGCATAGCAAAACATGTTGTTCCATGTTTTATTTCACACATCATACTAACTTTAAATAATCTCTAGTATACTTTCATCCAGAGTCTGCCAAGCTTCTCACCAGGGTGCAGAAAGGAGAACAAGAAAACTTCTTTCACATCCTTCAGTGTCTTTCTGTAGACAAGGGAATGCAGGATCTGATACTGTCTCCCATCTGTGCTTCTGTCAATATTTTAGTAAATGTCACAGTGAAAGTATTTTATAACTGTTCTGGGAATAATAATGCTGTTTACTCCTGGGCACTGAGCATGGCATAAAAGTAGTAATTTAAGACTTTTGGTCTAACACACTGTATTGACCAAGATGAGTTCAAAATGCTGGGGCATGGTACTCACTTTCTGTTGAGCTCTTAATAAAAATACTCCTTTGACTAGCCTGTTTCTTCAGGTTTTACCACCAGGGATTGAGCCCTGTTTCTAGTTCTTCCTTCCCACTGAGTTTGGTGTTATCCACCAAATCAGAAGTGTCCCTGCCAAAATTTCTTTGTGTCTCTTCCAACTCCAACGTTTTCTTTCTGATCCTCTCCTTCATGAGTTCCACACAGTTTTTCAGTCTTCAGAAATGATGGGCCATGGGTGTGACTTGAAGCTTTAGCTGAGCTGGAAAGGGTGATCAACAGATCTGTTCACTTTCTACTCCCATGTATTCTGACAGTTCTGTATATGTTTTGTTTGGGTTTTCTTTTTTCTTTCTGGTCTTCTGACTGAATTGCTCATAATATAGTATTCAGAGATCTTCATGGTGCACGTTAGGTCCTTTTCACAAGCTCCTGCACAGCTGACCTGATCACTCATTCTTCGTTATCTCTGTCCTCTGCTTTTCCGTTTTTGTTTTGTTTTGTTTTGCTTTTAAAAGAGGCATTAACTCCTTCTGAGAATTTGCTTTCTGATATCAAGTTTTCATTGTCCAAGCTCAGCTGTCAGGCTGGCATGTAAAAGCTTTCCATTAGTTCTTTTCTTCCTTTCTTTAGATCACTTAATTTCAATTATGTAATTCTCCCTAACTGCATATAGGTGTAATACATTAGAATATTGCTGTAGAATCTGACTTTTCATTCATTCTATTTTGCTTTCTTCTTACAGTCAGGACACTGAAAATTCTTTTAATGTGCTTATTCTGTATGCAAAACTGCATGTGGTGAACAAATTGCAGTCATTGTATCACAAGTTTCAGGAAGGACTATGCAAAATCGCTTTTTTCCCCTGATATCTGAAAGGATTTGATTTCCACTCCGAATATTTAACCTTCCTAAGCCATGTCTGCATGTTTTACATAATGATTATAATTCTGTAATGTTATTTTTGTGTAGACATTATACACACCACATGTTCTAATAAAAAACACTGTCTGTAGCTGAATATCTGCACCACTTCATTTTTCTGCTTTTGTAGGAACAGTGCTTGTACTGTTTTACTACATTTTTTGTGTGTATTATGGTTTAATGTCTTTGACATGAAACATGTATTGCTGTTATTTTCCACTAGAAGCTTTTCATCCCCCATCTTTTTTTCCACTGGCTATTGCTTCAATCCTATTATCCCTTATTCTTTAGGTTTAAATACAGGCAAGGAAAATATGAATTCAGTAAGCTGAAACTAGAAGAGTGTAGACTATTCTTTTTCTGGGGCAAATGCTTTTCCCCATACCTGTCACAAGCCTGGGACTAAAAAACAGGCATCTACAAAAGCTCTGTTGCCAGCTGAGAACCTTCCTTCTTGTGAGAGTGGAAACATCCTTTTGATGACTCAGGACAACCCAGTGAGGTGTTGTGCCCTCCCTGACCAAGAGGGCTGGCCCAGGAAAAGGGAGGGATCTCCCTGTCAATAGGCAATGCCTCTCCCACTGCTGATCTCACACCATCTCCCTCCCCATAGCAGCCTTCTTCTGCCGTAGTTGTGTCTGGGTGCTGATGGCACATTCAGGCTCCACATATTGTCAGTAGGTGAACACTGCCAGATGAGCAGGCAGTGGGACCAGTTTCTAGCCCTTATGAG
Source organism: Opisthocomus hoazin (assembly GCF_030867145.1). Taxonomy (NCBI): domain Eukaryota; kingdom Metazoa; phylum Chordata; class Aves; order Opisthocomiformes; family Opisthocomidae; genus Opisthocomus; species Opisthocomus hoazin. Next base: position 49,916,938 of record NC_134414.1, on the reverse strand, counting down.
GAGTGGCACAACCAGCCCTCTCCACAACACCCAGTGCAGCAGGTTTGTCTTGGGGTGAGCTGGTCTGCAGCATCACCCGGGAGCGGGCTCGCCGTGAGGATCAGGGTTCGGTGCTTGAGCTCCCCCTCTTCTGTACAGCAGTGCAAATACTTCCACCCGAAATGGAGGCAAAATGGGGACTGTGTTATACACTCTGGAGCTGGAGAAGCTGGGAAGTATCATCTCCTTTACCTCATATGTAAGGTCAATGTTGTAATGGTATTTGTCCAACTCATCAGAAGATGACAGGGAGACAGCAGGGATAAATCTTATTTTTCAGTGAAAATATTTGAGGGTCAACGTTTTCAGCACATCCCAGAAATGTACAGATTTTACCCAGAACATTTCATGATTTGATGAAAACATAACATTTATTGGCAACAGCTCTGATTGATATGAAATTTAATTGTCCAAATTTTTACTGAGACTTTACTGATTTTTTTTCAGACAGCATTTGTTTTTAGATCTACAACTGTATTCAAGGTGAGTTAAGAATTCTGAAGAAAATACTGTGTGAGTTGCTTTTTTTAAAAAATATTACTTGGTTTACCTAAAAAAAGCTAACGTCTTTACAAAATAATTCTCTATGACTTCATGCTATTTAAACATTTGAATTTAAATTTGGGAGCTTACTGCAGTTCAGTTGCTCAGCCCTTGGCAGGTCAGTGCAGAAAAAGCTCTGCTTCATGCATCTTAACTTCTTACTCATTTAGAGGTGAAAAAAGACTGGCTGCTCTCAGTCTAGCATCTGTGACACCAGGTAAAAAGAGTCTGGGGCTGGGAATTGAAACTCTTTGCATGAGTAAAAATAGCCTAAAGACAAAGTGTGTCCGTTTTATAACAGGAAGGGTGTTGTACCCCAAACAGTTTCACAGTATTTTTTTAGAAAACAAATACTGGTTTGGAGAAGACATAAATTAGCTAACTGTCATTTTCCAGAATAGGTAGATTAACAGGCTGCAGCTCCTATAGAAAAGTCAGCAGAAGCGTACCTGCTTCACAGGCCCAAACTCTTACATCAATTATTTCAAGCTAAAATTTTAGCTGATGCTACCTTACGGTTCATTTTTAATGTAACATAAGATGAATTTTTCAGGAAACAAATAATGTTGGAGGAGAGAAGGGAGAAAGGAAAGTGCCTTTGCTGTCACAAATCCCTTTGGACATCAGCAAGCAAAGGTGAGGACAGGAAAAAGACAGGAGCGTTGATCACACAAGTCTTCGGCTGTACGGCTGAAGAACAAACCAGAGACTCTGATGGGCACTAGAAACCAGCTAAGGAAGCTGCACCATCAACTCCTATGTGTTTCTAGATCTTTGTGGTACTGCCCTACCATACATTTGCTGAAGGATACTCAACTCCAAAATATCTTGCATAATCATATAATCATATAATTCTATATTGTCCTCTATTCCCGTGAAGCTTAGAACTGCCAACCTGTTGTTTGTGCAAATTATTTCTGAAATCCAGAATCACACAGTGAGACTTAGAAAAAAACCCTGTTACTTACAACAACTGAATACAAACCATCTCTTTGGCCCACAGTTCAGAAAATGAGTGTATCCTGTGTACACCCAGGACTCACCAGAAGAGCAATGTCCACCTTCGGAACTACAGAAACAAATGGCAACTTAACAACGCAGTTGCTCCTTTTTAATCAGAAAATATTTGGTTGGAGGTTATTTTCTTGGATTTGGGTTTTTTGTGTTGTTTTGGTCTGGGTGGTTTTTTTTTGCTTTAGGCCTTCTTTGTTTAACTGTTGCAAATCATACTGCATGATGAGAAGCTCAACATGAGCCGGCAGCGAGCGCTTGCAGCCCAGAAGGGCTGCATCAAGAGAAGCGTGGCCAGCAGGTCAAGGGAGGTGATTCTTCCCCTTTACTCCACTCTTGTGAGACCCCACCTGGAGTCCTGCATCCAGCTCTGGAGCTGCCAAAATGAGAAGGACATGGATGTGTTGCAGCAGGTCCAGAGGAGGGCCATAAAGATGATCAGAGGGCTGGAGCACCTCTCCTTTGAGGAAAGGCTGAGGGAGTTGGGGCTGTTCAGCCTGGAGAAGAGAAGGCTCCGGGGTGACCTTATAGCAGCTTTCCAGTACCTGGAGGGGGCCTACAGGAAGGATGGAGAGGGACTTTTCACAAGGGTAGTGATAGGACAAGAGGGAATAGCTGTAAACTAAAAGAGGGCAGATTTAGATTAGATATTAGGAAGAAAGTCTTCACCATTAGGGTGGTGAAACACTGACACAGTTTGCCCAGAGAAGCTGTGGATGCCCCCTCCCTGGCAGTGTTCAAGGCCAGGTTGGATGGAGCTCTGAGCAACCTGGTCTAGTGGAAGATGTCCCTGCTCATGGCAGGGCGGTTGGAACCAGATGAGCTTTAAGGTCCCTTCCAACCCAAACCATTCTATGATTCTATGACTCTATGATTCTCTTTTACTTTAAGCCTCATTTCACATCTTTATCTATAAGGTCAAACAGAGTAAGTTTAATAAGTACAGTAGTGGTTTGCCCTGTGGATATGCAGTACACGCACTTGTGTTCTTGCTTCCACCCCTCAGCTTGCTTTCCAAATGGCACCCAAGAGATTAATATCCATTTGAGTTAACGCTAAAGTTAAAACTCCTGTTCTGGCTGCTGTACAATAGAGCCACGTGTGATACCATGGAAGCTGATAGTCCAAGCATTAAAGCTTTTTATTAGCTTTCACACATGGATTGTTTGCTATATGGAGTTCTTAAAAGATTGTTTTTATTTTCTTACCCAATTTTGATAAAATAGCATAAAATATTTCACAGTTTAGAACAAATCAGCAAATGGCTTTTAGTGGTTATATTCTGTATAGTAATTACATGCAAAGTACAGTACACTTGAAACCTAAACAATTTCATGATAAATAAAAAAATGCTAAAGTTAAGATGAGAAAAAAATCCTTTCTTTTTTCACAGTAAATATTACATGATTATATACTACTGTGCTGATTATCTATCTGGTACTCCATGCATGTGCTTTGCGGGACTCTGGGTAACGGGTTAAACTCCTGTGGGGGCACTATCTCTACTTAATGTCACGCAGAAGATGATAGGACAAGAAGAGGAAAAGATGTAGTGATGTTAAGCTATCTCATCCCTTTATGATCCTGGGTTAGCTATGGAACCAAACATATTTTCGCAACCCTTGGCTGAAGCCTCCATTGCTGGGGGATTTGTGGGAAGCCTTAAGGCTACAGAGAATTTCACCAGTGGCATATGCTACACCTCCAGTCTCATGTAGCCTTCAAATGCCCACTTCTACGTCCAATCAACACAGTTATGTTTTATTAAAAAAAAAATAAATACAATAAATACATTGGGTGGTTATAAATCCGCAATGCTTATTACCCTACTTCCAGAACAGAAATAGGAACAATCTGAAAATAAAAAAAAAAGGCAAATTTTTTTCTGAAACCGTGTACGAAATATGATTGAAAAGGGATCCAAATTTTAATAAAACACAGAGAAATTTGAGGTTGGATCAGGTCCTCCAACGCCACAAATGGAAGATTTTCCCTTGGGTGGAGGAGGTACCTAGAGACACTGACTCCTCTAAGTAGGCCAGGAGAAAGAACAGGCATACGAAGCTGAGCTTAGTTTAGGGAGAGAGAAAGGAGTGCTGAAGGGAAATGTAGGCTGAAGTAGAGAAGTAGAAAGAGAAAACTGATTTCCAGAGACTTGGCACTAAACATAAAAGATTTTTTGCATACATATATTTAACTGCTAGACATATGTATCCTAAAAAAGCAACTATGCAAGGTATCTTAGAGGAGTCTTTGCACATATCCATACTAAAAGCATAGCATAGATGGGAAAGACTTTTATGCACTTTGAGGGGAGGGGATTGGTTCTGTCTGCAACATTCTGTAGTGATCATTAGTGGGCTAAACGGTTGCTTCCCCAGCTGTCCTCGCTTCCCATTAAACTTATGCTAATACTGCTTTATATGCATTAGAAACTCTGGTGGAAGTTGGCTAGTAAAGCCAGTTCATGGGCTAGCATTGTACAGTGGGCCAGGTATTAGCCTATGGCAAGAAAAGTACTTCTTCATTTCCCTTTCTTAGGGCCAAAGAATCTCCCTGTGCCCACCCTGTGTGCTTTGGGGTAGGGTTAAGACAGTTTTCAAAGAAACATTTTTTCACCTTTAGGTGCTGATTCATGGAAACCTCTATGTTCACATTAAAGAACTGCTTTCAAGAAATTTCCCACTTCATAAAAATGTTGGAAAAAAGATCAGAATTCTCAAACCGGTATGTGTTAACAACAGCAAAACAAAAAAGTTCTTTTCAATTCAAGCCAAATTATTGCGTTTAAGTGTAAATTAATATAGAAGAACAAACATATTGAAGCCCAGACTGGAAAAAAAAAGTCAAATTATTAAACCAAAATTTTTCAGGTGACTAGATTTTTATTTGAAATTTTAAATTTTCATTACTTTAATTTTCACTCCACTTCAAAACTGGATCTGCTTTCCTATCTAGTGGAAGAAAAAAAAAATCTTGTTTCTTCTCTAGCTATATTATCCAAATCACCTTCTTAATGGCTCTTTGTGATTAAGTATTGCAAAAACAAATTTTTTTCTGCCAATGCTTCTTTCTTCGAAGTAGCTTTTGGTTTTGACATGCAGTATAAACTCTATCTCTATCAGGTCATGGAATATTCTAGCTTTTACACAAAAGCACACACTGTATGTCCTTGCTCTTACTAAAAAAGATTCATTGTACTTTGTAAGTGAACATTATAATCACTGAAGACAATACGACTCAACAACCCACAACTTATTAGTTATATTTAACTTTACAAACTGTATACAGGCCATGCTGCACACGACATTTGCCTGGTAACATTCAAATGAAAACCTCCACCTTTTCCTCCTACACGAGTATTAAATTGTGCAGTGGAGCCATGACTCCAATTATTGTAAGAGAAAACCAAGGCATTCACCTCTCAAAGAAGATTAATTTGTTAATAACTTTTATTGTTCTACTTATACTTCATTTTTATGTCATTTTTCAGTACAGCCAGATATGTGGATCAAAAGGTTTACAGCTCCCTGCTTTGCTTAATGCCCTGCAACAAATGCTTGCCCTTGTCAGTTTACTGCACATAGTAGAATTCTTCTCTTTTGTTAAAATAATTAAGAAAAAAAAAAAGAATGGCCCCAACTGAACATGCTAACATGCCTCCTACTGAGTTTATCTTCAAGTAGCTTGGATAATTACTTTCATTCAAGTTCTTCGAGTATTTTAGAATTTGAAATAGGTGCCTACCGATAGGTCTTGAACCTCCAAGATGCACCAGGTGAGAGTAAAGAGTGCTTAGCACCTTGCTGAATAAGGCTGCACTAATGAATTATTCAGACTACTCATTTCCACTCAGCCATGTATTCTTGATATTACTATTACTGTTACGTATTTATTATTACATTATCAGTTCTTAAGAGGAGAACAGAATGGGCTTTATTTCTGGGCATGAGTGTGCTTCTAATCACACAGCTACCTGAAGCAGCCAATGATTTCTCTATATAGATTCCCCCACTTCTTCTTTTGAGGTTGGGAGTTTTGGTTTTGTTTTCCCTCCTTGATAAGTTATCACTGCTTTACAGACAGTGTACGAGGCAGTCTGTGACATTTAATTGACAAGAGATGTGAAGAAAGTGGTGCTGTACACCACACCAATGTGTAGTAGAAATCTCACCTTCATCATCTAATGTTAAAACTTTCTGAGGACAGAGTAAATGAAAGTAGATGTCTGGATTGCACTAATTTACTATTAGCAGCACTTTGATTATTTTCATTTCAGTAGTTACAGGAGGTCCCCTCACTGAAAGCTCAGTGATACTAGCTGCTCTAAAACCTTAGAGCGAGGGACTGAACAGTTCTAAATACACTATAATCTCCAAAGATAAGACAAACGAATGTGGTTTTAGCCTGTACAGATTGGTGATTTGGGCATCCTGTTGAGAAATCCCATTATCTGCACTGGTACTCTCCATGCAATTATTTCTCTCCTCCAGAAAACCATCTCGATGGCTAAATATTACACTAGACTTACAGATAATGCACCACCTACATCTCTTTTTTGTGGACCATTCCATAAGTAACTTACCAAAGTCAGAGAAGACTCTGTAAAAAAGCCAAGATTTAACCACAGCCTCCGAAACACCAGTTCACTGTCCTACCAAATAAAAGCTTCCATGTCTACAAGAAAAATAGCTAATACATTAGGTTTTAACTCTACCGTATGTTTATTCAAACTGCAGAGATAGCTGTGCCATGTGATATAAATCTGAAGTGTAGGCACAAAGAGCATTAAAAATATCTTGTCAAATTTTTCTGTACAGAATTTGCCATGGTCTCATGAAAGGCTGACCTGAGAGTAGCTACAAGTAAGTGTGTAATTAACGAGGAAAAACATGTGTACCTGTACTTCAAGTGAACCAATTGTAAGCACACCATACATGAAGTAACAATGACTGAATCTTCCTTTTCACACTTTAACTAAAGAGGTCTCTGTGTTACAAACACACTCTAGTTTGGTACTTTCGCAGCACAAATCTGTTTCTGAAGGTGAGAATAACACAGTATGGTCCAAAAGTATTTCATTTTCACTGACATAACAATATCTCTTTCCTTCATGGGATAAGAAGTTGAGTAGAAATGTAAGGTGAAAGGTGGATCCACAGGGTACAGTTTTTCTGTAACTTGTTCACAGAAAAAGTGAAGAGTCGCTGCAGACAGACAAGCAGAAAACCACCACAGGGCAGCAGTGCTTAAACTCAAGACATCAAATTCTTGGTCTGAGCTTCCTTAGCACTAATAGTACGAGTGATAACATGAACAGAAGATGCAATTCTGAAAACTAAAAATTGTTTTCCTTTTGTTGCTCATCAAAAGAAGTTTCCTTAAGCAGCCTTTTTAATGGAGGTAGATGTATTGGGTTTGGGTGGCAAAGTTTTGGTAGTGGGGGGGCCACAGGGGTAACTTCTGTGAGAAGCTGCTGGAAGCTCCCCTATGTCCAATGGAGTCAAAGCCACCCAGCTCCAAGACAGACCCAGCACTGGCCAAGGTCCAGCCCATCAGCAACGGTGGTAGCGCCTCTGTGATGATGTGTTTATGAAGATGGGAAGGGGGTGTAAATTGCAGCAGGAAAGAGGAGTGAGAATATGTGAGAGAAACAGCTCTGTAGACACCAAGGTCAGTGAAGAAGGAGGGGGAGGAGGTGTTCCAGGTACCTGAGCAAAGATTCCCCTGCAGCCTGTGGAGAAGACCATGGTGAGGCAGGTTGTCCACCTGTAGCCCATGGAGGTCCACGGTGGAGCAGATCTCCACCTGCAGCGCACAGAGGACCCCACAACGGAGCAGGTGGGTGCCTGAAGGAGGTTGTGACCCCATGGGGAGTTCGTGCAGCAGCAGGCTCCTGGCAGGACCTGTGGACCCATGGAGAAAGAGGATCCCACCCCAGAGCAGGCTTGCTGGCAGGACTTGTGATCCCATGGTGGACCCACACTGGAGTAGTCTGTTCCTGAAAGGCTGCAGCCTGTGGAAGGGACCCACAGTGGAGCAGTTTGTGAAGACCTGCAGCCCGTGGGAAGGACTCACATTGGAGCAGTTTGTGGAGGACTGTCTCGCATGGGAGGGACCCCACATTGGAGCATGGGAAGTGAGTGAGGAGTCCTCCTCCTGTGGAGGAAAAAGCAGCAGAGACAACGTGTGATGAACTGACCACAACTCCCATTCCCTGTCCCCCTGCACTGCTCGGGATGAGGAGGTAGAGAATTCAGGAGTAAAGTTGAGCCCAGGAGGAAGGGAGGGGTGGCGGGAAGATGCTATAAAATTTGATTTTATTTCTCATTACCCTACTTTGATTTTGATTTGCAATAAATTAAATTTCAGTCTGAAGAAGAGAAGGCTGAGAGGGGACATCATAATTGCTTACAAATATCTCAAGAGTGGGTGTCAAGAGGATGGGGCCAGAGTCTCTTCAGTGGTGCCCAGTGACAGGACAAGGGGCATTGGGCACAAACTGAGGCACAGGAAGTTCCGTCTGAACATGAGGAAGAACTTCTTCCCTCTGAGGGTGACGGAGCACTGGAACAGGTTGCCCAGGGAGGTTGTGGAGTCTCCTTCTCTGGAGATATTCAAGACCCACCTGGACAAGGTCCTCTGCAGCCTGCTGTAGGTGACCCTGCTTCAGCAGAGGGGTTGGACTATATGACCCACAGAGGTCCCTTCCATTCCCCAAACATTCTGTGATTCTGTGATTCTGTAAATTAATTTTCCCTGAGTCAAGTCTGTTTTGCCCATGATGGTAACTGCTGAGTGATCTCTCCCTGTCCTTATGTTGACCCACAGCCTTTTGTTATATTTTCTCTCCTCTGTGCAGTTGAAGGGGAGTGATAGAGCAGCTTTGATGGGCACCTGGCATCCAGCCAGGGTCAACCCACAACAGTAGAGTATGTGCCTAGTTCAAAAGACTCCTCCACACACTCTGGATGAAAACCTGCTAAGAGTTTTCAGTTCACCTTCCTGCACATGTCATTCCCAAGAAAGGGACACCTTGAATTCCCTGTACATATGAGATAACTCAGAATGAGATTAATGGCATGTAACAGTGGATATCTACAACATAGAAATCTGGATATGAACTAGTTATTTTAGGATCCTGTACAGTCAACAGAGAAATAAACACTACAGCATGATTCCTCTAATAAAAATGTCTAGTTTAGGATGAAATAAATAGCATGCCCTAAAGGGCTTTTATCTCTTCAACGACTCTATGGGTGGTCACCAATGACAAACTCAGATGCAGACATCTACTTCTGCGCAATTGAATTCCACCCCTGCATAGATTCAAGGAGAAAATCTAACCTTAGTCTATCCAGTTAAAAATTAAAATGTGCTCCTGCAGTAATGGAAAGTATTATTAATAGATGAAACAATTATCAGAATCTTCCTTTATCTCCTTAGTTAGTTGCGAGGTTGCCTAACCTACAAGCTACATCAGAGCTGGCATTTTCTGAAAAGCTCTTGAGAAACAAGTTTCTCATCCTGTTACTGAAAACAGCAACTCCACAATCTGGAGCTGAGATTCTGAGTAATTTTTCCCTTTCTAGTTAAACTGCACACCCCCCCCTCACAGATTAAGAATGTCTCTCCTGTTAATCATTCAAAATGCTCGGCCTCTCTCCCAGATTTACTCACCATCTACAAAATGTGTCTAGCAATATTCACCCTAGTCTTACTGTGAATATTAAGAAAATCTTCATAAGTAGACATGTAGATTTTTAGCATATTTACATTCTCAAAAAAAGTGCTTGAATATATGTGAATGAAAGAGTCAGAGAGGAGGTTCAGTGGATCCAGTGGTAAGAGCCATCATTTATTAGATTCTTTCAGAGACAGGATTTCATACTCCAGAGTAGGCTGCCTTTAAGGCATAGACATCTTATTTTGAATCTATCTAACTAAATGAATCTTTCCATTTTCCTTCACATAAAACCATTATCAATTTTCTTTCTTAATCTCTAATATGTCATATTTCTTCTACTTTCATGTCATACCAACCAAACACTCTGCCTTCAATCTCTCTTCCCTTTGCTGCCAGCCCTTCCAGCTGGAATTCCTTGCTGCATGTTCACTATTCTATTGACCCCTTCTGCAAAGGTCAAAATCATGGTCTGACTTCACAAAGTCAACAGAGATTAGTATAAAAAACCCAGATACCTTTCACAGTCAGCTGCTTTCCACATCACTATACATTTTTATTTCTTTAAAAAACATCTCTAGCATGTCTCGGTGCCTCTCTAGAGGAGTACTGTAAGAGTCTACAGCATGCAACCCACCTTCTCCCAGACTGATACGGGGCAGCGTGTTCCCCATCACTCATTAGCCTCCTCTGCTCAGTGCTCTAACTTTGCTTGTGAAACGAGCTACCACGCGCCCTGCTGCACGCCAGAGAAAGCAGGACACCGTGCCTGGCCCCTCACTACAAGGACATTGAGGTGCTGGAACATGTCCAGAGAAGGACAACAAGGCTGCTGAAGGGCCTGGAGAACAAGTCTTACAAGCAGCAGCTGAGGGAGCTGGGGCTGTTTAGTCTGGAGAAGAAGAGGCTGAGGGGGGACCTTCTTGCTCTCTACAGCTACCTGAAAGGAGGCTGTAGTGAGGCAGGTGTTGGTCTCTTCTCCCAGGTAACTAGTGATAGGACAAGAGGCAATGGCCTCAAGTTGCATCAGGGGAGGTTTAGATTAGATATTAGGAAAAATTTCTTCACAGAAAGAGTGGTCAGGCATTGGAATAGGCTGCCCAGGAAGGTGGTTGAGTCACTATCCCTGGAGAGGTTCAAAAAAGGTGTAGATGTGGCACTTCAGGATATGGTTTAGCAGGCATGGTGGTGTTGGGCGGATGGTTGTAGTTGATGATCTTAGAGGTCTTTTCCAACCTATGATTCTATGATTCTATGATTCTATGATTCTTGTTCCTTACAGCTCTTGGACAACACTGCTTTGAACCAGGACCTGCAGGCAGATCAGGACGAGCAGTTGTGCATTTCCTCACTAGATGCTATTTGCTGCAATCATTAACATTATGCCTAAAAATTTAGGCTCTGCACCAGACACCAAAGAAAGATTTATCCAGATCATACAGAGGTAATTAGCATCTTTCATTATTACTGTATTTCTGTCCTGAGACGCCCTCTGATCTCCAAAAACATGTCACAGTCAAGGTTCAAAGGTAAAGGGATCAGCAAAAACAGTTCAGATGCAAGATATTTCCCAGTTCCGCCTTGGAGCTTCAATCCATGCAGATTCTGTGCTGTTTACTGAAAGTTGGAAGTCAGCATAAATTGTGCAGCCTTTCAGATAGCTGGCTATGATGAGCTGCCTCTATTAATTCTTCATTCATTTTGCCATATGTACAATTTTTTGCTAATTCAACCTTCTCGTATTTACAGTAGTGAAATTAAGCCTGTTCAAAAATCTTACAGCAACATGACATAAAATCTTTAACAAATTCTTCTCTTTCAGGGGTGTCTGAGAACTCTTGGAGCATTAGTGGATCCAGTTTCCCACATTGCATGATAATTACAGAGACCAAAGATACTTCGATTAAATCAATATAAGGCTGTCACCGTTTTTGTAAAAAGAAATTTCCCACCTTCTATATGCCATCTTGACATCAGCTACTGTGTTAACAACTAACATCAACATGACTTTGCTCATGACAAAAATGTGGCAGACAGAGAATTTGCTTAGCACAGGGAAACATGAGTGAGCTGTCTCTATTTTCAGGGACAGCTATTTGATTCATCCAAGGACAGGCCACACAAACTACCCAGCGTTTCCAAAATATCGCGTGCAGATATCCATGTAGATTTAATCAAAGCTTGATACTCAGTGTCAAGGTAGTGGAGAGTGAGCAATTCAATAAGACTTGTGGAATAGTCCTACAATTTTACATATTAATCTAAATCAAGGAAAAAAATTCTAAGAGATACTTTTTCTGGAGAAAGAGTAATTTTAATGGCAGCAAAAAATTCATCACTCCTAAATCTATTCTAGCTACCAGAATAACAGGATCTTAGAAATAGCTAAATATTGTAATTATTATTATTATTAATAATAATATTAATAATAATAATAAATGAACAACAAACCAAAGCAAAACTCAACCAATATAAAACATATATAGAAGATATTATGAAACTGCTTTATGAAAAGATATGGCCACCACTTGGTGAATGATGTGCAAAATATTCATGTAAGGCTCCTCAAAATGCATAGTTTTGAGATGATTACTGCTACACACAGCTTTAATTGAACTATTTTATGAACTTTCTCTTCTACAATGCCTCTTACAAGCAGCATATAAGCAACAGATAGGTCTCCTGCATCATCACTTGCTTTGCAATTACACACATACATAGTAAATATACAAAGCTATACTGCTTTTCCTGCCTTGTCACAATAACATCTTTTTGTCTTTTTATGGATCTGCTGTTGCTGCATTTATTGTAACATTAGATTTGTTGAAGGTCATTATATTTAAAATAATAGCACTTCTCAGTTTATTCACTTAAATCCTCCTTAAGCACAGAAATGAATGAGAGACATCTGGTTCCAACCAAGACAGGAAACGTCTTTGCTGACATGGAATCACATTTATTTCAAGGAAGTCTAACGGTGATCCTGGGAGCTACAGATGACTATATTTAATACTGTATCACAGAAACCGGTAAAAAGTTACAATAAAAAACAGAATAGTAGGAAAACAGATAAATATGGCATATTGGGGAATAATTCTCTTGACTGTTTTCTTTCCCCATACATCTCTGGCTGTACAGTGGCCTAAGTAGATGGTCAACAAACTGTTCCAACAGCAGCAGATCTTGCAAAGCCTGGTTTCCAACAGATTTGTGTCCTGTGTCTCCATATTCTCCTCTACCCATTTCCCTATCTCCTTCCTCACACTCCATATCCTAGCTGCTATCTGAGGCACAAACTGCCAGAGCCCCGCAGCTGAAGCCGCAGGGTACGTCCCTGCTGACCGGCCACTCGGCAGGTGAAACAGAGCAGGTCCCTGCTGAGCTTGGGCTGAAAGCACCCTCCTGGGGCTGTCCTTCAGCAGCCTTTCTGAACAGCATCAGGTGGCCCTGCCACTAGAAGACACAGGACCACCTTCCTTGCTACTGCCCTCTTGAATGAATTGTCAATTACAGCACAAAACCCCACTACTTCAGGAAAGTAGGCTGTGAATTATATATACTTGCATGTATATGTATATGCATGCAAACACGAAGAGACATATATTTGTATGTCTATTCATACGTTTAATGACAGGCTGTGGCTAAAGGGTGGTGTGCTTCATGGCACACCACATTCTCGTGGTGCCTGCCCTGTCCTAAGTAGGAGCTTGGCTGGAGCTCCCTCCTGGGAACCCACGTCTAACTGGGTCACATCTGGGAGAAGGGGCGCAGGATCAGGGCACACACTGGGTGCAGTGACTGACTGGGAACCTTCTGATTCCTTGGCATAGACATAACCTGAAAATTTTTTTCATACTTGATAAAGAGATTTTTGGAACAGCTCACTAAAAATATCAGCACAGTACCGAATAACGCTGGGCAACTATTAGGGACATATACATTCCAAGTACAGCTGTCCCTTGAACAGTACATGAAACTCTAAATACTTTCCTCAGTAAGGACACAGCAGAATGTGAGAAGTATAGATAAAGCTAACAAGAATGATTGGGGCAGAAGAAAGCTTACATATGGAGTAGGACTGATAAAGACTAGGACTCTTCAGCTTCAAAAAGAGCCATCTGAAGATGATGCACAGTAAAGGACATTATTTACAGCACCGGAAGAGGTTTTGCTGGCTGTGGTGTGTGTGGACACATCAGACTCAATTTCCAGGTTCCTTGGTATGCTGAAACACTCTTGAGGTCATCTCGAATAGCAGGATGCTCAATGCAAATACCAGCTAGCTGGTTTCTTCCATCCTTATGTTCTACATAATGAGGCAGAAAGCTCAAACCAAATAAAAGGGTGCACTTTCTCATACAATACACAGTTACATTGTGGAATTTGCTCCCTCAGGAAAGCTGGGTGCTAAAGCTATATCAGACTGCAAAGAGTATCAGATGTATTCATGCTTCCACCAGTGACAATTAGATGCAATGGGCTTGACACACAGCTTGCAGAATATCCCTAGAACACTGGTGAGACAGCACACTCAAGACGATTCACTGTCATGTATTTTTAAAAATTATTTCCCTAACCCTCTGTAAGAAGCAGTACACTGGGTGACATTTACCTAAGGTCTGACTTTGGTATGACCACTGTTATTTTCCTACAGACCTGTTGAGTAGCGGGAAACAGAGAGATTTGTCTCTGTTGCACACTGTTGGATGGTGTGTCATGAAGGAGACAGATATAAATGGTCTACTTTATCACTCTCCAGTGCTGGCTACGTAAGACAAATGCCTGGCCACTTTGCCCCCAGGAAAGAGTAAGAACCTCTCTGTGGTTTTCAGGATTATTCAACAGATTTGAGGCTCCAGTTCCTTTATCTTTCTGCTTCCATAACGAATAACACACACAAAGGGCTTTAACGGCCTATGCTAGACATCCTTTCTGCTGTCTCAGATAGGATCACCCTTTTCAGAGAGTCTAGACAAGACATAAGCCTTCCCGTTTTTCCCTGTAGCCCTTGTAGCACTGGGAGCCAGCTGCACTGAAGAAGGCAGCAGAGAGAGGAGGCTTCCCTTTTATGTACATGGCAGGGTAGGCAGATGATTCAAAATTTAATCATATATAAAAATATGCACATACTTATGTATAAATAAAAATATAGAGAGAGACTGTATGTTGAAGATCTATACTAAAATAATGTTAAGGTTATGAAGAAAAGCTCCTAAAAGTTAGAAAATTCCACAAAATCATATCATAGAATGGTTTGGGTTGGAAGTGACCTTATAGATCATCCAGTTCCAACTGCCCTGCCATGGGCAGGGACACCTTCCACTACACCAGGTTGCTCAAAGCCCCATCCAACCTGGCCTCATTAACTCTGCACAATGTTTACACTGTTCAGTCCTTCACAGGAATTAAAGATAGGTTCATGGCTTTTTTTCCACTGGACCTTGCCCCCTTCAATGCACCAGATGGTTGTTTTAAAATTAATAAGCAGTTGTTTGTTCAATGCTTAGAGTTCAGCCTCTTGCCCTGAGCTTTATTTATGGCACACTACACAAGCTCTGCCCTGAAAATTTATTAACTTGCTTCTGGATAGAAGCAGTTGAAAATCTTCCAATAAAAAAATACCCTTTTGTCAAAACAAAACCTTTCTATGGCAGATTTTCAGCATAAAGAAATCCCACTCTGGAAAAAAATAGAAAGAAAGACTGAAAGAGAGAAGGACAGAAGAGAAGAACATAAAAGGAAGAATGGAGAAGGAAGGAAGGAAGGAAGGAAGGAAGGAAGGAAGGAAGGAAGGAAGGAAGGAAGGAAGGAAGGAAGGAAGGAAGGAAGGAAGGAAGGAAGGAAGGAAGGAAGGAAGGAAGGAAGGAAGGAAGGAAGGAAGGAAGGAAGGAAGGAAGGAAGGAAGGAAGGAGGGAAGGAAGGAGGGAAGGAAGGAGGGAAGGAAGGAAGCCCTGTTTTAGAAGCATTTTGACTATGTTGTGACTTTTTTGTATTTTCAAAATTGAACATATTGTCTTTTGTCATTAAAGACAAAATGTACTCATGTATCTATATACTTACAAATCAAATCTAGTTCCAAAGATTTGACTTTCATGACAGAAAGAACACTTCAAGATTAAAATTTTTTTCCAAATATTTCTTTCACCAAAAGATTAATATTATTTTAATTTTTTTCTAAATTGCAGTGGGGTGAAGATAACTTCCAACTTTTTTTTTTTCCATGAACCAGTAATTACCATGGAACTTTTTTTCTTTATTTTATGATGGTCATTGCTGTAGATCCTGAGTATTTCACACAATGAGTTTCCACAGTGCTTCTACAGGAGACAGGGAATTTTCGAAGCCTGTTTTATAAAGGGTCAAGTAAACAAAGGTGAGAAGGGATTAAGATGTAACCCCAGTGTGTAGGACGAAGGAGAAACTTGTCAATGTGAAGACTATTTTAAAATACCTCATAATAACCAACATGAACATTTTCCTAACTGTAACCACTTTTCACATACTAGCTTCAATGGAAGC
The DNA here is from genome assembly GCF_030867145.1 of Opisthocomus hoazin. NCBI lineage: Eukaryota > Metazoa > Chordata > Aves > Opisthocomiformes > Opisthocomidae > Opisthocomus > Opisthocomus hoazin. The sequence goes on along the minus strand of NC_134414.1, from coordinate 49,901,142 downwards.
CAATGAAGCCAGCACCAGCTGGAAAGAGAACTCGTTATTCCCCCCATTCCCTCCATGGACTACGCCATCATTAAGAGAAGAAATAGGGCAGAGAAATGTGAAGCAGTATTTCTGCATTAGGTCACAGCGGAACAGTGATGGTCCTCTTGCAAAATCAAAATGATAACATTTTGGTATTTGTATTCAGTAAATCCAGTTTGAAGAACAAATGGGAATATAAACTGGAACAAGCTCAGTGACTGGCCTCATTTTGCTGTGAAATAAACTCTTCACTTGTCATGCAGTTTTCTGCAACGTTTGACAGTGGATTGTGAACTGCATTTGAAGAGAAATGACATTACTGTTACATCTGGTGAAAAGCTTCATCAAACCTAGAGCTGTCCCCTTCTATACTCTGTCTGCAGGGCTACATGCCTTTTAGCTGCACAGCTAGTTTGTTTAAGCAGCTTATCAACTCCACTTTTGCAACACAAATACATAAATGTTCACATAACACTGAGTTTCATTTGAATGCTGAAGCTAAAGAGAGATGCAAAAATGGGCATTCGGTCCCATCGATTTGACACAAACAATGACAATACCACAAGGACAAACACGTTAACGTGTAAGCTGTGGCACTAGTGAACCAGGAGCAAACTGCTTGCAAATGGATTTATCAAGAAACAGTATCACCGATTGCTTCATAGATTACCCTGTGTAGCTGTGTTTTACTTCGGATAAGCGCTGCTGTCAGGAAAAGCGATTAGGGATTGCTGGATTTTAAACTGTTAATCTATCAACAGGAGACACACCCACTCATAGTGCCATGCATTCAAAATATCTACTGAAGTCTACGGGATCAGGCACCGAAGCTGAGGGCAAAATACTGACCTATTCACAACCGGTGGAGCAAGAGAAGCCTTGTTAGATGTCGTAGCAGAGGTTAGAAAACAGCTTCCCTGCCTGGGAAACATGCTTTGCAGTGGTGACCTGTTACAGCGAACACCGCAGTGAATGAAGCAAATAACACTGCAGACGTATTAAAATGTCTTTTCCAGCTACAAAAGAAAGTTTCACAGCAAATCTGGCAAAAGTTTTCGCAGGACGGTGGTGGACGTTTCATCGCTGAGAGACGCAAAGGCGCTGGGAAGTCCTCTTGTCACTATGATTAGTCACTCCGAACCAGTTATGACTGACAGGCACAAGAAGGATGGAAACCAATGAAGCAAGAAGTTTACTTGGTTTGCTGAAGAAGTCAGGGGGAAAAAAAAGATTGTTTCTTGTCATTTCACACAGATTACCTTTCATCCACTGGGAGATCATCCAGATCTTTCCAGTCAAACAGTCTTTATGTAACCTGGATCCTCACCAAACCAAAAGCAGAAAGCAATTATAGAGTGAGAGATGTGAAGGCCAAATCAAAGGAAATGTAACATACAATGCTCGGACTATATGGTGTCGCTGCTTCCTTGCTCTTGCTGAAGTTGTCGATATAAAACATTCCCTCTGCGGCATCTGTGGCCAAAGACAAATTTTACCAGATGATGTTGTCTGACTAGAGGCCTGTTATCAAGTTGTGTACAATTCCTGGTATAGCACAGATGACTTGTTTTGGTACACTGCTATCACAGAGCAAAACAGAAGATATGCCAGGAACAATTTCCAGCTGATTCCTCACGTGTCCACTGCCTTGATGTTTTTCATGGGTCCCTGAAGTGTTAGAAATGCCAACCTCCCTCCTCCCACCAGGAATAAAATCAGGAGCATATGAGTGTGGGTTTCTCAAGGCCAGTTTATTTACCTAAAGGACACAAAACACCCTGTTTCTGTGGTGACTGTAATCCTTCGGAGTGTTGTTCTCTCCCTGATTCTTGGAATTTGCTTTCTCAAAACAGGAGAATAGCGTAATGGCAAAAAGGTGAGCATCATACAATATCTATATGGTAATAATAAGGTGATATAAGGAAGCAGATGGTCATTCAAGCACATTAGAAAGATTTCTACGCAACACCACAAAAAAACACAAATAGCAGGAGTAATAAAAATAATAGTTGTTTATCATTATGGAATAATGCCATTACTAGCCCAAAGCTAGTCTACATTTTTCATTAAGTTGTTTAAGGCATTAAAAAAAATCCAAGATTTTCAGGCAGATACAGGTGTAATTTCAGTATGACTGAAACTACTGATTCCATTGGTTTTCCCATTCTTCATGAGGGCTCTTGCTTTACAACTTCCTAAAACTCAATGAACTTTGTAAGAGCCTGAAAGACTTCTACTAATATCCAGATATCTTCAGGTACACGGTTATGATATTCATATCTGCACGCAAAGCATGTGGGGAAAATTCACCCCCGGGTATGTGCTTGGGTATACATAAATTGTGAGCACACAGTTTGATCAACCAAGTGAGTCGTGAGATACAGCAGAACTCAATTACAACCAATTGATTCCCATCCCCACGATTACCCTGGCCTCCTGGACACACCCTGCAACCTAGTATGAAAAAAGCCTGGAATTCAGCAGGGCCTGGGAGCAGTGCCAGACACCACGGGATGCCCACCCGTACGGAAATGTGCAGCCACCAGTGCAGCACAGAGCGGTGTAGATGCCTGGCATTAATCATAGGTAACATCTAACAGAGCAGGCACAACAGCGGGAGCCCGCAAAGCAGAGATACTTCGGTGCGGATACACTGATGTAATTATTATTCCAGAGGGGATTCTGAATGTAAGCAAGCCATTAGATGTGATGACAGCTTCTTTGTTTTTTCTTACAGAATTTCACCATAATACACAGGCTAAATTTGATTGGAAATGGCAGGATATTTTTTCTGACTATCCCAGGCATTAAATCATCGTCCTCTGCATGTGTGTCTATGTGGTTTCTTCAACAACATTTTTGTCGGTACTAAAGAAAGATATGGATAAAATCTGAGTTTAAATGTAGGAATAAATTTATTTTTTCTTCCTCCTCAGATTTTTTTTTTTTTACAGCAGAACAAACTGTAAGCTACGTTTCATTTTTGTGGAAATTTCTATGCAGGTTTATCATAGTATGATTTAGTAAAGGTCTTGTCTTTCTTGTTTAAAATACTAACTTTCAGTTTTGTATTAAAGTTCTAGGGACTTATCAACAATTTTCTACAGCTTCCATGAGTATGTGTTCCAAGATTATTATCTAAGGGGATTCTCAGATATTAAACAACTACTCTGAAAGCAAGATAGACAACTATGTATACTTATACTTCCAGCTAACAAATCAACTCTTCATCAAAATTTTCCTAATTGTTTTCACTTACTGTCTAATGTGCTAACATAGTATCAACATTTAATAAGTGAAGCAAGTACCTTTTAACAATGTTTCTGAATTTCAGCAATGGAAAACTGTAGTAAGAAGAAAATGGGAAAAAACTGCACTATGTGAATTATTATGAAACTACAGTGATTCACCTGTCCATTGCCCAAATCCTCCCTAAAATCCTTCTTTAAATATTAAAGGCTCTGGTGTTTAATTTACCCATAAAGTATTGGGGGGAAGGGGAGTTTTCACTCAGAAATTTGAGAAGTTATTCAAATGGGTTCATCCTGCCTGTGGCATGGAAGCCTTTCTCTTCTGTATTCAGACCAATCTTTCTTCTTCTGTTGCTTCTTCCCCACTCTTCATTCTTCATGACAACTTGGTAAACATCAGCACTGAACTTACTCTTCCAAGTCTGCCTATGTAGATAAATCATAACATGGGATATCTGTTTCCTTATGAACCTTTTCCAACTTCATAGCATTCTCCCTCTCTTCTTCTTTGTAACACTAATTTTCCTGTATGAATTCCTCCACATTTTACATTTTAATATCTGTATTCCCTCCTGTAATGAGTTACCTTCTGATCTTTAAACTTGGTTGCAACTTGAATTCCTCCACATTTTACATTTTAATATCTGTATTCCCTCCTGTAATGAGTTACCTTCTGATCTTTAAACTTGGTTGCAACTGTATTTGATTGATCTTTATTTTCAACTTCTTATAGACAGCTTAGTCTCTCCTTGCCTCTTTCTATTTTCAAAATAGAAGTGCAACTTTATTATGTTTATCATTTATGCTGCAGTCCCAGTAAAAATGCAACCTTGCATTATATAAATATGGAATACAGAACAGTATCTCCTTACCTCAATATCCTCCACTGAGTATATCCAAGACTTATCCAAGACCACTTAAATTTGCACATTCTTCTCTTCGTGGGAAAAATCCTCCATTCAATGTTTAATTTCTTGAAACAGCCCTCATTTTTAAACCATCAACCCCTTCTGCAACATTAGCTTTGTTTCTCTCACTTAAAAGTCTGTTCTGTTCCCCATGTGGACATTTAGCATCACTTGAGTGCTTATCTAGCTTCCAGCTGCTCCAGGGGTCTCCTCTAGGTCCTATCTATCCCATATATACCACTCCCATATGGATGGGTCAGATGTAACCTAAAAAATCTCAATTAGCTCTAGTCACCTATGTTTACACAGCTGGGCATAAGCCTATACAGTCAACAAAACTCAGGAAGCAGTTCAGATGCCATGGTACTGGAGGCTCAGTTCAGTCTCCTGGCCTGGTGTCTAACGTAATTTGAAATGCCTTGTTATTCTGCCTGGCCTCCAGCTACCATTCAATGGAGTGGCCATCTCTAGTAGCTCCCGTGTGACACCTGCTGGCTCGATGAGAATGTCTCAGACACCCTAGTTGCACTTCAACACTCACCAGAGTTTGGGCCAGCCAAACCAAGATCTACACATCACCTTTAGGCTTCACTCACTGCACTGAATAGACTTCACCTTCCTCAGTTAGAGCTTAGATACCCTGGGATCAACTCAGTTTCTTAAAAAATAGCAACTAATGCCTTTTAAGATGTCCTTGAGTATCACTTGAGGCATTCTCACAAGGCTGGCAAGTATGGCACGAGACCTACAGGAGAAGACCCACATGCTTCTGGAAAAGCTACTGGAGGCCTGACAGGTCATCTCGAATGGCTGTCAATGCCTATGTTTAGGTGACTGAACCAAAGAATAGTTCGCATGAAGACATACCATTCTAGGATTTATGATTCGAATCTTTTGTCTAGAATGGGATTCATTCATTTCTTAACTTCACACAGAGCATCATGTCTGAGCTAATAACCTCCATTTCTTTCTGCTAAAAAGAAGCTTTTTGGACAGCTATTTTCTCATCCTTAGGTGAGAAAATAAATTAGGTGAATCATGTCATAGAATTCTTTTCATCTTGCCATTGGCTCTGATGAGAGCACAGATGACAGGGTCAGAAGTTAAGCTAAAAAGTAGTTCATGGAACAAAAATCCATCAAGGCCCATTAAGTATTAAGACATGACTTCTGGTTCAGGAATTCTCTGCTCTGAAATCTGCTGGACATTAACAAAGTATTATTTAAAGATTTCTACCATGCGATTGCTATCTCTTTTACATTCCCTGAGACATATGGTACTGACCACTGCTGGAGACAAGATATGGGACAATTCAGGTTTCTGGTCTAACCCAGCACAACATTTCTGTGTTCTGACATTAATTCGTATCTCTGTAAATCTGCTTGTTTCCACCCCTGAAACACTATCATCTCTAATCCTTCTGGAAGCCTGCTCTAGTTCCTATGACTTCTGCCACGAGTATTGCATCCCTCTCCTGTTGCAAGCAATAGCTTTCTACTGCACAAGAAAAGAAACAGTCCTTTCCTCAAAGAGGAAACATATACAGGTTATAAAAAGTAAGAATATTTGGCAGTGTTGTAGTTTAACCTGGCAGCTGGCAACTAAGCACAAGACAGCCACCCGCTCACCCCTCCACTCCCCCCCCAGCAAGGTGGGGAGGAGCAATGGACAAAGGGGAAAATCAGGGGTTGAGATAAAGACAGTTTAATAAGGCAACACAGGAAATACCAATACTACTACTAATAATAATAATAGTAATGATAATAACTATGATAACAATGAACAAATTATATACAGTAGAAATTTTCTCACCACTCAAAGACCGATTCACAGCCTGAAAAAAAAGTTCAAACTCCCAGCCAAGAGAGTATTCAAACTCCCGGAAACTGAGAAGAGCCGACAGCATTTTCCCCCCAGCCAACCCCCATTCCTAAACTGAGCATGATGTCTATGGTACACAATATCTCCATTGGCCAGCTTGGGCTAGCTGCCTGGCTCTGCTCCATCCCAGCTCCTGCACACCTGCTCATTAGCTGAACATGAGAAACCGGGAAAAAGTCCTTGATTTCATAGCAACAGCTGAAAACATCAGTGTTATCAACATTCTTCTCCTACTAAATCCAAAACACAGCAGCTACTGGGAGGAAAATTAACTCTATCCCAGCTGAAACCAAGACAGGTAGGCGTAGTCCTTGAGAATACTTTCTTCTATAAGACAAACACACACTTTCATGGTTTGTTTTACAATACTGCAAAAAGTGGTTATGAATTGGAAAAGGCTAGCAACATCAACTCCAGAAATACTTCTATACATTTTTTTTCTTGCTTACGGAGATGGTTTTATGAAAATGACACACAGCACACAATGCAAGAAGCATCTGCACTTGGATTAAGAACTTCAGCAACCTGATCTCTGCACTGATGGAACCAGCTAATTTCAGCAAACCGCTAAAGTAATCCAAGGTATCTTAGTAACCGTGTAATTACTTAACCACTTAAAATACCACAATGATGTGTGCTGTGGTGTGTTAAATGGTTGAGGTGACCTTTGTTGAGGACCCTTCGCACACTGACATCTAGAAAAATATTGCCCTAATTTTCAGGCATGCTGAGGTACCATACTATGAAGTGAAAACCATGAGAACTGCCAATTCTCATCAGCTCTGAAAAACATCCACAGGTGAGACAACTTGGGAATCTCTCTATATATGGCATTAAGAATGCTATGTCAGAGTACAAATTATTTGAATGTGGATTGTGTTCTGAATCCCTGCTATCTTTTGCCCTACTACTGATTTAAAACCCAGAGAGCTGGACAAGAGACATTCTAGCACAAGGCTAACAATCAACAGCTGCTAAACTGTAATTATCCTATCAGCACAGAAGTAGTTCGCTGTCATTCAGGCAAACACCAATTTTTCCAATCTGAGCTCAAAGAGGCTGGTAGTTTAAAAACAGGTGATCAATCACCTGTAAAGAAAGTGTTGGAAAATGTCTGGTCATTTGACAAAGATAATTTGTGCCTATAAGAAAAAGGATAACTGGCAATTTTAACGAGTGAATGAATGAACATACTGCATGAACTGTAAAGGACCCAAATTACCAGCGGATGTATGTAGTTACCCCACGATGTAGGAAGGCAGGCATCTCACGGGTGGGAATTTAGCATACAAAGGAGGATGTTGATCAAATTCTCCAAAGAATGCCCAGGAGTGGTTACAAAATTAAGTCAAAATGGCATACATGAATCTTCTTGTTTTTTCTGAGTCCTTATCACAGAATCACAGAATCACAGAATAGTAGGGGTTGGAAGGGACCTCTGTGGGTCATCCAGTCCAACCCCCCCGCCGAAGCAGGGTCACCTACAGTAGGCTGCACAGGATCTTGTCCAGGCGGGTCTTGAATATCTCCAGAGAAGGAGACTCCACTACCTCGCTGGGCAGCCTGTTCCAGTGCTCCGTCACCCTCAGAGGGAAGAAGTTCTTCCTCATGTTCAGACGGAACTTCCTGTGCCTCAGTTTGTGCCCATTGCCCCTTGTCCTGTCACTGGGCACCACTGAAAAGAGCTTGGCCCCATCCTCCTGACACCCACCCTTCAGATATTTGTAGGCATTTATAAGGTCCCCTCTCAGCCTTCTCTTCTTCAGGCTGAACAAGCCCAGTTCCCTCAACCTCTCCTCATAGTGGAGATGCTCCAGTCCCCTCATATCTTATATCTCTTGTGTCCTTATATCTCTTGTGCTTTCTAATTAAGGGCAAATAGTCTCTCAATATTTTTAAAAATTGTTTTATGTATTAAACTTGTCCCTGGAGAGGTAAATTATGCCCACCAGATTAAAGTTCAGAGAAAGGATGTGATTAAATGCTTCAGGCACTATAAAGTGTCAGTACTGGTGCTAATGCCAAGGAAAGATAGATCATAAGTATCCACTTTAATGAAGGAATAACACACAGTTTGAATCCAGCAAATGCGCCAGAACGGACAAATGAAAAGTCAGTGCTGGAGTCTATTCAGACTCAGGAATTTGAAAAGCACACGCAAGTTGAGATTAAAGTAATCCTTTTTAAAAGTCCACAATAATTGCGTAATTAAAACATAAACACTTTGGGGTCACGTTAAACTTTTCGATTGTCCTTCAGTTGTCACTCTAATTACAGGCATTTCTAACAAAAGGAAGCGCAATATCCTCAAGAGCTTGCACTCATAAGACACAGCTTTAGGTATCTGGCCTCATATGTTAGAAACCTATTTCAGCTGCTCTTCCTCTATAGCTGGTGGAGAAGCTCAGCAAGAATCTGGCCAACCAAGAAAAGCCAAGTAGAATGATCCTGACTGAGACTGCACACATCATTTACAAAATTCATAAAGGCAATGACACCCTCATACTGCATACCCTGTCTGAGAGCTATAGAGATATGGACGTTAACACCTTTCACGCCTGAATCAGAGCAGCAATCTGAACCTCCTGGGAAATATCCTGACAGGCCTACTTGATGGCACTCTGGCTTAGACTTTGCTAGTTCTCTCTGTTGAACTTTTCACTTTGCATAAATTCAGCATTTATGGGCATATCATCACTCAAAAGGGCCATGAGTGTCCTCAAATCAAGGAGACCTTCAGTTTGTTTTACAAACCTCACAGCACATTTTAGTTCCATGGTTATAAAAAAAAAAAAGGATTCATTTTTTCATTATCTAAGTGATGAGGTGCAACTCTTTCTTTATTTTGTGAATGGTAGGTATTTAATTTTTTTGATCTGGCTTGAAAAGACAACATACATAGAAAATGCACTCTTTTCATATGTTTGCCATTTTTAACATGAAAATATTTGAGCACATCCCATTGTTGTCTTTCCTTTGAAGGACAAACAAGCAAGCCTTCAGCAGGGCTATTTTACAAGAGTTGTAACGGCCTTTGGTTTAAAAAGAAGCCCTTCACACTAAAGCGTTATGGTGTGAGGGGCGTATAGGCTGTATACACAAACCTACAATAGGGACTCACAGAAACTTTCAGTGTTATTCAGTCCAGCTACTCTGAAACAAATACTGAGATCGTGAAACTGGGGATTCGAGAAAACAGTGAATGAGCCCACTGTGCTATTTGCTGCATCAGGTTTGAAAGCTGCTCCCCCTCTAGATCTCTAAGCTCTGTATTTATTGTGTCAGACGGGAATACAATAGATTATGCAGTACAGGGAGTGGTCATACAGACATAGTATGTGCTTCACACTTAGTAGGCCTGTTCACTACACTCTTGCCATCTGAACAAAATAATATAGACAATATTTATGGGGCAGTAAGTAATTTTTGTGGATTTTTACCATTCCACATAGCCCAGAATACTCTGAACCAGCTCCAGGAAAACAGGAGCTTGCCAAAACACTAGTTCAAGCAGGTGGTTCCAATCCATAGGATCTTTACCTTCTCTATGTTTCAGAGGTTCTTGGAACAACAAAAAACCTCACATGCCTATGTTGGCAAGCAGAAGATTTGAAAGACAGATGTTATTTTCAGATCCACCCACTGGAATCCTTCTGACAGATTAGCTAGTATCAGAACTATTACTTAACTTTTGAACTGGCCATATGGGAGGGTTGCTATAATAGGGCAGCTACAAGCCATGTGCTGCCACTTACCTTTTGCCTCTTACTGGGAAAGAAAGAAAAAAAAAAGGAAAAAAAAAAAGGAGTCTGAAGAACAGTAATTTCTTACCTGCTAATTTGTTTCTCCACATGCCCTACTATGCAAATGCAAACACTAGCTAAAACTCCTCCTGTCAGCAGATGGACACAAGCAAAACATAAAGCCCCTGGGGTGTCGGATGTGAAATGCAGAGGGATGATCTGTCTAGCTAAGTTCAGCTAATTTCCAGAACAATAGATGGGAAAATGTCACTTCAGAATGTGCAGTAGAAAATTTTCAGAAAGATAAATTCTTCAGAGAGAGGAAACAACAGTTAACCATTTGAAAAGATAATACAATTTCACAGGTAAGCACTAATCCCAAAAGCAGTATCGGCTAAAGTGATTACTTAGGTAAACAGTGGACAACTGATAAATATTTTTCTTCTGTTTCCCGTTTCTCTGCAAACATTTTGATTACAAGGTTGGTCTATGCCCCTCACAATGTTTTACCTCCAGCTTGGACTGATACAGGGCTAACAGTGGAGGATTGTTATCCCCTGATAGTTTCTTATTCAGATGGATGCAGATGACACGGCTAGCCCACCCAAGTAGGACTAGTAACCAAAAAGCTAACCACCTTGTCATACAATAAAAGCTTATCACAAAGTCACATGGCAATGAAAGATGACTGGACATCTATGAAAGGATCAAGCCTGGCCAAAGTAATATCTCCTCTCACTGACTGGAAGAAGTATGTGCTGGAAGAGGAAAAACTAGGGCAATGTTTCTAACAAAAACAATTTAAGCAGAAGTAGATACAATGTGGTTTGGCCACTTCATACTCACATGCAGCATGTCCGTGCTTTTGCCCTCAAAACCTATGTTAGGCAGCTACTCCCCAGGCAGGAATCCTTAGGAACCTCTCAACAACGATCTCAAACAGCCAGCACGCTGGGCGAGGAGCTACTGAAAGCCAAAGAGTAAGAAATATTGACAACATCAGCCTACCTTACAGCCATCCCTACGTAGAACCTAAATTAGTCAGGACTATAGAAAAGTTCCTCTCTCTTTTGAAGACAGGGTATCCTGATTCTTTCTTGAAGAAACATAACAGACCTCATGGATTTTTTGTTGTTATTGTTAGATCGCAACCAAAACCGGTGCCAACACCCACTTTTAACATCAGGTGTGGTGTCCGCACCTCAAGTGGAAGGTTCAGGTTCCATGTCCTCCCAGGAAATGGTTCAGCTTACATCTCCCAGCTGACAAATATGGGTCCTAATTATCAGCCACATAACTAACTGGAATGGGTGGACTTTCTGTCCCACTGTACAGCAAAGGGGGGGAGAACATTGATAGATCATGCCATTGTAATCCAGGGACTACAGTGATCAGCAGGGCAGTGGCATTTGCAGGCTTTGGTCCTTGCTTCTAGCAGAACTCTGATATTAAATGAGCGAAAGGTAGTCAGTGATGTCTCCTGAATGTTTCAGGGTGAGAAAAGTGTTACATTTCCCATTTCTGGAGGTGAGAGTGCCCTGAACATTTGGTGCTGTATCTGGCATGCATGCGCGCGTGTATGCGTATTTGGCATGGAAGTACTACTGCCTCCTCTTCAGCTGTGTTTCAGGGGAAAGCACCTATCGCATTTTTGTGAGGCCAAATCCATTAGGCATGCTCCGAAAATATCTAGCAGATTGGGTCCCTCAAGCATTTGCAGATGGAGCATAGCCTGCTTTCCCAGCCTTCCCCTTACTTTAGACAAAAGAAAGGTACTGAGCTCTTTAACTTGGCTGTAAGAGTCTCAAGAGCTTCACAGTCCTACAGGAAGGCATCTAATCAAGCTAGGCAGCAGACGAACACATGGCTTTTGGATAACCAGTCTGGGCTCAGGCAGTGCAATTCCACTTAAGTCCTGCTGTAGATGCTTTGACTTTTTTACTGGTTTCAGCCTCATGATGCTATCTATGGCAGCTGTGACTTCAAGCCAATATTGATGTGAAAATGTGAATAGGTTGGAGGATGTTCAAGTGGCTGGCTTAAACATTTCACCAGGAAAAGTGCATTCTCTCTTTGTACAAGAGCATAAGGTTGAGTTGCTTCTTTCTCACTCCTAAAACTTAAAGAATCTCGAAAGCCTGCCAAGCTTCTCATAAAATATTGAAAAGAATAAAAAGCTGACCTGACTTTCTGTCACATAAAAAAGTCCTCTGAAGGCAGAGGAAGTTTTTTCATTTTCAGAGGGAAAGAAGATGGAAGAATAAGAGAAATTCTGGAGCTAACTGTGAGAGTGGTTCTCTGAGGGAACAGAAATAACGAAACGACATAAAGAAAAGAAGTGGTAGGGGATCTCTGCAGCTAGGGATGAGTCTTCTCCTACCCTTATATTCAAAGGAATGTTGATCTCAGTAGTGAATAATCTCTGAGAGATGTGTCCAAGGTGCATCAGATTCTCTTTCCCCGTGTTGCCTTCTTAGAAAAGCGTGTTTGCTTGTTATTTTTCTCGGGCTTTTTCCCAATGTTTGTACACTTGCTTGGTTTTGCTGTTACTGTCCATTGCTTGGTTTTGCTGTTACTGTCCAATGCCTCACTACAAGAAGGACATTAATTTGCTGGACTGTGTCCAGAGATGAGCAACGAGGCTGGTGAAGGGTACAGAGAACAACTCCTTTGAGGAGCGGCTGAGGGAACAGGGGTTGTTCAGTCTGGAGAAGAGGAGGATGAGGGGGGACCTTACTGCTCTCTACAACTACCTGAAAGGAGGTTGTAGTGAGGTGGGTGTTGATCTCTTGCCTCAAGTAACTAGTGATAGGACAAAAGGAAATGGCCTCAAGTTGGATCAGGGGAGGTTTAGATCACCTCTAGGTGACCCTGCTTCAGCAGGGGGGTTGGACCAGATGATCCACAGAGGTCCCTTCCAACCCCTATGATTCTGTGATTTAGATTGGATATTAGGAAAAATGTCTTTACTGAAAGAGTGGTCAGGCATTGGAACGGGTTTCCCAGGCAAGTGGTGGAGTCATCATCCCTGGAGAGGTTCAAAAAATGTGTAGATGTGGCACTTCGGGACATGGTTTAGCAGGCATGGTGGTGCTGGATTGACGGTTGGCCTTGATGATCTTAGAGGTCTTTTCCAACCTTAATACTGGTTCTATGATTCTGTACACTAGTTTTCCTTTACCCTTCTTCACTTCCAGCCCTTTCGTGAATGAAACCACTCAAGCTGAATGCTTTCAGCCCTCTGTCTTGTAAAGGTTTTGATCAACCTTTAACTTCACAGAACAGCAAGTTTTCAGCCACTCACGCTTTTCAGTTTCTTAAATGACACCCAGGTTCCTCTGCCCACCCTTTTTTCCCATTTAACAAGGGTCTGCTTTCTGCAGCAATACAGATTCTGGAAAAGAAAGGTCTTGTTTTATTTCATTCATACTTTGGCTTAGACAGCTCTGAATTTCTAGAAAAGATTGAGGCTGTATATAAAACTTCTTTGTGGGCGGAAAAAAAAAGGAAAAAAAGAGAGGTATTTTCTCAGAAAATGTTTGAAGAATTGAGTTTTCAGATGTGAGTTTTTGCAGAAAAAGAGCTTCAGACAAGCTGAAAGCATGGATTGGCTGCCACTCCGAATGATGTAGGTCTTCCTTAGGTCCCGTGTGGTGACTGACAGTGCTGTACAGCTGTCTAAAACAATGCTGGTCACAAGTGTTTAGTCGAGTAAATCAAGGCTGCAGGGATAGGATTCAACACCTGAATTTAAGATCCTGAGTACAGGCACCTGGGTGTGCGCTAGGCGTCTGAGTCACTATTGCGGTCGTTACAGGTCTTGCCAACGCAGCCAGCGGAGTATGCAGACTGGTCCAGCTGACCAAATAGAAGTATCTGTTTTAGGGTGCAAACTCCTTTGAGTGCATTGGGTTAACTTCAGCTGCCTAAATAGACATCTTGTGCCATTTGGGTTGTCCTGGCCAATCCTGTTGCCCGTCCAGAAGTCACGTTGTGCTGTATCCGAAGGCATCATTGCAATGTATGAAAAGCACACGGTTCAAATGGCTCCTGTGGAGGAACCTGAATCCCACCTCCACTGTCTGCAATGGAAAGTTAAGATACCTCACTCACATTCTTGTAGCTAAATTTCTGTGCTTGAAGCCAAAGCTGAACTTCACTCTAGGGGACTGCCTTTGAAATGCAGTGTACAGAGGAAAGAACTAACCCCCTTTCAGAATGGAAACATTAAAGACGCTCTCAAATACCTTGGGAACCACAGACTATAGATAATTCATTTTTGCACTTGTTTCTCAGACTTAAAACCTCATTTTGAAATACTGGGGATAAGCAGCAGGTCTCTGGTAGGGCTCCTAGATTCTTTCTCACTTCTTTCTCTTACAACCCCACCAGCATCCTGGCTAGACCTTCTTTGAGTTTCTCTGAAACTTCTCCAGACCGTGCTCCCCTCTCCCCACCACACCCACACATATGCCCATTAGTCCCTGCAGTAATATCCCCTTTCTACAAGGTGTCACAGAAGAAAATCACAGGCATGGCACGTCATGATTTGCTTGACAAAAAGAGGTGCTTCTAACAAGTACCTGCTCTCACAAAGTAAGACTACCCCGGCTGACTGAAACACTTGCTCAGTGTTTTTTTCCAATGTGCTTAGCTTCTAGGTGGATACTCCAAGCTACACTTCAGGTAATGTTGTTGACCAAGAAAGTACTAAGAACAATTGCATTTATTCAAACATCAAAGATCATCTTGTTTTATGGATGACTTACTAGAGCAGTGTGCCTTACTAAACGCCGGCTCCACCCGCACAAGCGGGTTTACCTACAGCAGTTGTTTAAGCTGTTGGAGAGAACACAGTGAAAGAGAGAAATGGCAGTGCAGAGCTTAAAGTCTTTTAAAATTCCCAGTGCTCTTCTTCAATCTTTGCCTTCTGTCATCTCTCATTCATTTCGTACGATAGCAACCTTGCTAAATACAATAGGGGTACACTGCTAAATATCACCACAAAGCCAGCTGAGAACAGGGGTTTTTTAATACAAATGATCGCTCAAATAATTTCCTTAGGAAATCAGACAGTGGGGATTAGTTGGTATCACCCTCCGTAAATGCCTAGGATCATGTATTTAAATAAACAGCAATCTCTTAAGAGAATTAGTGTTTTGGGGTCCTTTACATATTACGTAATGTAAATTACATGATACACTAAGTCATAGGATACAATAAAAGCACACAGGAAAGCACCACCACTCTTACGACTGCCAGGACTCCACTTTAATTCAATACATAACACGATTCTTTCAAAGGGTTTGTAGCCCACTCTTCTACTAAACTGCTTATTGCTTTTATGGTAGCACAATTCCTAAAGAAATTTATTTTTGCTAGATTTAGCTTGTCTTCTTTTTGCTGACTTGTAGCTTTTAAAGAACAGTACTGTTTAATCTCCTGTCATGTTTTTCTCTCCAGCTTTGTGTTAAATAGCTTACCAAATCAAAACCTATCCCACAAATTCCACCTGAACATGAGAAAGAACTTCTTCACCCTGAGGGTGACGGAGCCCTGGAACAGGCTGCCCGGGGAGGTTGTGGAGTCTCCTTCTCTGGAGATATTCAAGGCCCGCCTGGACAAGGTCCTGTGCAGCCTGCTGTAGGTGACCCTGCTTCGGCGGGGGGGTTGGACTAGATGACCCACAGAGGTCCCTTCCAACCCCGAACATTCTGTGATTCTGTGAAATGATCTCACGGGAGCAGAGAATCCAGTTCATTGGTGCAGTTCAGCCCAGATACTTTTCTGCTCACTCCTGCTTTATTTTTGGTCTGCCATGACAAATCTTAAAGGAAAAGAAAGAAAAACCACAAACAAACAGCAACACACAAAAGCCAGCAAATATTATATAACTGTATAAAGCTGGCAATTTAACTCTTCCCAGCAGAAAACCGTTTGTAAATACACCGTGTCCGGAGCTGGAACCCTCAGTATGGAAACCCAGCCCCGGGACCTCTCAGCAGAAAGCGCGGCAGCTCCCGGAGCAGATGTCCACACATGCAGAGGCTTGTTGGCAAGGACTCAACCTTGGGGTCACCAACACCTGAGCACAGCCGCCCATGGTCTGCAGCCTTGGCATGCCCAGGCGAGCAGGGCAAGAGCATCAAAATGGGGTTAAAAACCTCCGGAGAGGAGTTTTTTCTGCCAGCCCTCTGGCTGCGTTATTGACGGGGCGTTTGGCAGCAGTCAGCTGGGGAGAGGGGCAGCGGCCTTTCCATCGCTTTAACCAGAAGGGGCTACAGAAGCGGAGGACGGCCTGCTGCCTGGGCCCCGCCGCCAGGCCCCCAGCCTCGGGGCTGGGAGGGGGGGACACACACACATACACGGGAGCCTTCCCCGGTTTCAGGGAGCTCAGCGAACGCCGCGCAAATGCTTCGGGGCAACCCGGGGAACGGCACCGAGCGTGTTTAGCTCCAGCGGGGCTTCCCCTCCCCGCGGGGCCGAGGCGGGCAGGGCAGGGGCAGGGCAGGGCAGGGCGGCAGCCGCCCCGCAGGCCCCGCCGTTGCCATGGCAACCCGCGGGCGGGCCGGCCGAGGCCCAACGGCTGCGCGGGGTCGGCGGGCGGGCCGGAGGCAGGGAGGGAGGAGGCGGGGAGGGATCGTTGATATGCGGGGCGCCTCGCCGCCGCGTCGGGGGTGCGAGGGCGGACAAAGGCGGGCTTGATACGGCGGCGGGGCCGCGCACACAGCCGCTCTTGTGCCCAGGGCGCAGATGTTCGGAGGGGCCGGGAGGGGAGGGCGGGGAGCGGCCGCCCTCCCGTCTGCCGGGAGAGGAGGGCGGGAAACGGCAGCGCGCCGCGGTGAAGCCCGTCCCCGGGTCTGAGGGGAGGGCGGCCATGTCAACCCCGTCGTCCCTCCCGCCGGGAGGCGGCGGGTCGGCGGCCCCGAGCCCGCTGCGGTTCCCCGGCGCGGGGAAGGCCGCTTTGCCCCGGGAGAAGCGAGCTCCCGCGGGGCGGCCCTGGGCTGGGCGCTGCGGAGGGGCCCGGCCTGGCACGAAGGGCGGTGGCGGCGGCATGGCTGCCCCCGAGCCCGCCGGTGGCAGCGGGGGGAGCGCCCGCCGCCTGGCGCTGAGGGGATGAGCAGGGAAAAAAAAATAGCTAAACAGTCGTAGCTATACTTCATTTCGAAGCAAGGTTGAGGCGGTTTGGTGATTTTTTTTTTTTTTCCTTCCCTCAGTGGCCAGAAGCCAAAACGCTGCTAGTGAACGCCTCTCTCTGAATGGGAGAAGCTGCCTTGTGTAATTAATGTTAGTCCTTTTTCCCAAGAAGAAAAGGAAAAATATTCCCATTATTTTAGCTCTGGGCTTCAGATCTCTAAAGTGTCATGAAAGACGTATTGAGCCCAACCCTATTTTCTCCCCCTCCCCTTCATTGCCACCACACAGTGAGGCCCCCAGGTACACTCAAAAGGAAAAGGGAGAGCAGAGAAGCGTCTCCGAGCAATCACCTGAGAAGCTGGACCCGGTGCTGTGGGGCACTGCGGGTACCCCTGCGCTCCGAGGGATTCGAATCGCGGCAGTAACCCCTGCAGCCCCGAAACACCCCTCGTTTGGGACGCTAATCTGCATGACCCTCAATTAACGTTTGTCCAGAGCATGCACAGAGCCGTTTTGGTGGCGTCGGTAACACAGTGGAATCCGCTGTTTGTAAAATCACATGATTGTGCATAAAGGCATTAACATCTCTCTCTAATGTATTAAATATATCGTTTTCTCTAAAATCAACAAAAACAGCGATAGCTATAAACCAGTTAGTAAGTCAGCCCCTTTGTCAGATATCTGCTTTCCCGTTTCCTGTTCCTGCGCTGTTTCAAAAATAATAGTTTGCTGTAAGGAAAACACACAAATCTCTGTTACATTGATGTAAACGTATCAATATTCCCACCCATGTTTGGAAGCACAGCAAATCTGTTTGTACTAGTTGTCATCATGAAAGCATTCTGAACAATACTATATAGTCATTTAGATGTTTTAGGGTGTTACTTTCATCCAGGTGCTAAGGTGCGAGTTCTGTCTTTTCTACAAAAATACTCAGTTTTGCTGGTAGCCTTGCTTTGTTGCAGATTTGTTGTATGACTGAGAGCCTGTTTTTGAAAGGATTGTTGTCCATGTTAAGGAAAAAGTCTGCAAGTTTGAAAAAGACTCTACAATTCTTTTGACCTTTGTTTCACTTACACCTTTTCTTTCTATGCACAGAACCTCTGATTGTAATCTATTATTCTGATCAAGTTTGTCTTGGTTTTTACAGTAAAGCTAGACGTGCATTTAGAAAATGTCCTAGCAAACTGTTAACAGGGAGATGTGGTTCCAAGTAGTGGGAACACTGTGATCACAAGCAATACTTGAGAGAAATCACGGTGTTTAGCAGTGTTGAGACTTGGACCATGTCTTAATTTCACAGTCCCTGCTTAAGTGCTAGGAATTTTCAGACTGAATTACTTAATAGACTACCAGGTCTGAAGATGAAGGCAGAATTTGGAAGGGAGGACGCGCTGCTCGCAGCACGGCGCTTTTATTTAACACTTAATTATGAAGCTGTGCACAGAGGAGCTTTTCAGATTGTTGCCATTAGAAACTGAGCCTTAGTCACTGGGGTTATGGTCAGGCTGCCGTCTCCACCCCCGCCTTCCTCCCCTTGCCCTCCTCCTGCTCTGCTCACGGACCTTGCCACGCTCGGCTGGGCTGAACCTCGAGGTCCTGCAGTGTTTTACATTGCTGGGCCACGGCATTGGAGGTGCGAGCATGCAAGGGGTGGTGCCGTCCTCAGGGACAAAAGTATTTTCCTCTGTTGAAAACCTGCCAGCCGTCATTTAATATCGCTGAGTATCACGTAACAAATTTAAAAGCTACATGACAATGAGAGTGTCTCTTTTCCTACTGATCTAGGCTGGAACACAGCAAAGTTTCCATTTACTTCTGGCTATTGTGAAAAGAAAACTCTATTGACCTATTTTGACATTCAGCCAGGGAGGTGACTACATCAGTCAGAAGCTGACAATTTTTGTTTCCAAACTCACCCACCAGAATTTTAATACTATGCTTTGTTTGAACTGAAAGGCTGTCATTTCAATGCTTTTTCTCACTATTGATCTCAGCATTATGTATTTTACATGGTATTTCGGAGACATACTATTAGCTATCATTATAATATTCTCTGTGTAGAATTATTGTGTGTGTAAGGCTGAACAACATTTCCGGTGAATTTTCACGTTACACCGTGGCACCGAGCAACGTTTTGTGCAAAGACAACACAGTTTTGCTCATTTGTATCCTCCTCTTCCCAGGGAGACTCTGATCCGTCACTGCACGAGGCATTTGAAGTTCTGCAGATGACTTTTGTGAGACCAGGAGCAGGCCTTGAGGTCTCCTGATTCTACCTGTCACTGAGCATCAACCAAGTTGGGAGCCAAGGGTGTGCAGGACATGGCAGGATCTGATCATGAATTGGTTCCCCTGGGAGTACTTGATCCTCAGAATGATTTCCACAGGCACAGCTTCCAAAGGTGCCGAGTGCTGATACACGGCAGCACAATAGTGGCTTTGCAGACCAGCAAAGGAGTGGTCACTCTAAGCAACAAAGCGTAGGAAAATGTTTTGTAGAGAACAATGCATCAGCAGGACATCACCACTTTTAATCTGGGTTGTCAATAGGTTGATAGGTCAAACTGGATCGTTGCTGGCACACTGAGGGACTGCCTGGGTTTTCTACGCATCATTTCTGCCAGACAGGATTCCTTCAAGTGGACCTAGCAGCATTTTTGCTGTTGTGAAAAGAGAAATTTGAGCCAGGTTGTCGACAATACTGACAGCAGGGGATTTTTTTCCCCAAAGGTATAAACATCAATTAGGCACTAAAGCTCCACTCCCTATTAATCATTTGAAAATCTCCCTCTGCGTGATGCCGCCTGGCCTCAGGGCTCGAGCAACAGCAGGGCACCACCGCCATGTGCTTTGGTGGGACTGTGGTCCCTCAGCCCGGAAACCTCCGTTGAGATTCACTCGTCAGGGAAGGAGCTCTTTAAAGCTTCTGTTCATTACCCTTTTTGAGAACCGTACTGCATTCAGTTTGAATATGTAACTAAGTCTTGGGTTAGAGGATAGGCATAAACTTTGTGCATAGAGTCTTTTTCGAACATAAATTAATGTCTCAGCTGGGATGGGCAGCAGAACCTGTGAATCTACCTTCAGTACCTAGAAAAACAACATTTGTGGCTGATGCAGATGCATGTTAAGCAAAGTATGAAAAATACAACTTACTTTTAAGTTCAGTCAGTTAACTGAGCAGTGTGAGATGACAGTAATTATTTTTAACATGACTTAAAAACCTCTATCTTAAAGAAAATGTAGGAGTTCAAACATGTTTGACATTTGTGCAAGTCAGAAGATATACTGATGAGTGACAAAACCAGCAGTTTTTCAAAATAATCTTCAAGCATATTATCTAAAAAATACAATTATCTGAAATAAATCTAAGCAGACGGATATAAAGTTAAAGACTGAAAAGAACTTTCATGGAGATGTGGTGAACGTATCCACCGGTGTAGCTTCTGGTGAGATAAAAGATGGTAAAAAGAATAAGAAAATGCTTACGGTTTCAGATATCCCTTTTTCTGTAGCAAACTCACAATCTGTATATTGCCTTTTGCTTTCCTGGTCAGAGCTGGTATTTTTCCAAAAGAACATCTTTCCACTACAAACGCTATGTTTACAATAGATGTCTTCCACTCATTAACTGCAGCAATGTAATTTTAAAGAAGTAAAACTTTTCCAGCGCTTTTATGTTTCAGCAAACTGTGAAGGCCCATGGTTATATCCCTGCCTTTATCTGAAGAAACGTAGATTGGTAACAGAGAAGTTAAAGCGCAAGCAAAGCACACTAAATTAATGCTCATCTTCTCCATAAGCTTTGTCCTTGGCTATTTAATATACAGTGACCAATATGTTGGAGATATCTCATACATGTTATGGGAATCAACAGTATTATCAGAGTTGCGGTTCACAACAGCAGACATACTTGGAATCCAATCTGATAATTTTTTCAAAGAGATGGCTGGAGCACCTCTGCTATGAGGACAGGCTGAGAGAGTTGGGGCTGTTCAGCCTGGAGAAGAGAAGGCTGCGGCGAGACCTTACAGCAGCCTTTCAGTACCTGAAGGGGGCCTACAGGAAAGATGGGGAAAATATTTTCAGCAGGGCTTGTTGTGATAGGACAAGGAGTAATGGCTTTAAACTAAGGGAGGGCAGATTTAGACTAGATATAAGGAAGAAATTTTTTACAAGGAGGGTGGTGAAACACTGGAACGGGTTGCCCAGAGAGGGAGTGGAAGCCCCATCCCTGGAAACATTCAAGGCCAGGTTGGACGGGGCTCTGAGCAACCTGGTCTAGTGGAAGATGTCCCTGCTCAGTGCACGGGGGTTGGGCTAGATGAGCTCTAAATGTCCCTTCCAACCCAAAACATTCTATGATTCAGTGGCAAGCCCATTCTTAACACTTCAGATTGCTTTGCAGTGCTTGTAAGTGTAACCCTTTAACATGACTGACAGTTAAGATTTCTAAACTCCTAGGATGTCATTGCTTGTTTAATTCATACAATAATCATTAACATACATCATTTCAAGAGAATTTTTTTACTTCACATACAAAAAAATGTCTGGCAGAGAGAAATTCGAATGTGTGTTTTCCTGGAAGTCCTGTCCTTAGGACTGCTTCGGGCACTTGGACTGCTGGCAATTGGCACCTTTGTTCCTGTGTCTTGAAACCAGACCTTCTCATAGAATGAAATTCCCAGTTCTTCTTAGAAGGTTTGTTGGGCTGTTCATGGAGGCAATTGAACATCTTGCTATCTTCAGGCTCATATTCGATCTGCATTTGAAGAACCAGAGAGGACAGGAAAGATTTGCAAGGTGCAAAATTGCTTGTTCAGTGTCAGCTTGTTGAGGTACGTATTTGGACGTATTTAGAACTTCTCTTCCCTAGCGTACATACTCTCCAAACAGGATTTCTTGCTTTAAACCCTGCTAGAAGCCTTTCTGGAGCAGTTTACCTACGTATTGTGACAGAAGTGGAGTCGCAGAAGGATAGCGACCATACTTCTCGCTATGAGCCAGCAAGGATGGACAGCTACAAATAGAGAGCTCCGTTGTCACCATTTTGTAGCATGTATCAGCATATGCCCACTCAATATTCATAACAGCGTTCTTCTTCCAGAGCTCTGGCTAGAGTGATTCAATGCCCATTGCAGTTTTGTGTCTCTCGAATACAACTAAGCCTTCAGAAATCTGATTATGACAGCAACTGGGAAGTTGACAGGAGAGTAATGGAGCTTGCAAAGGTTAATTTGGATGAAAAAAACCTGTCGTGAATCCATGGTACAGAGCAATATTTTCTAATCTGTGAGACTCACATATAGCGGGCATCTGGTGGGAGGAAGGAAACTAGGAAGGGATGTCTTTCGAGCTGACAGATTTGATCATGAGAAATCTTCGTCTCCAAGTTTGAGTTTTGTTTAAAGTAAATATCTTCCTGGCGAGGCAGGCTTCACAAATGAGGAAGTGATTTTCAGACACCACACTAATGTCATTTTCTGACACTAATGGATCTGCCTCTCTAACGCATCAACACTGCTCAAATTCTCCTTTACAATATTCAAGCCTAGGGGAAGCCCACTGAAATGAGTGGAATTACTACAATTTCGCTGAATGCATGAGAACAGAGTTTGACCAACTTAATTACCTGTATCTCCATCAGTTAGCGTGTGCACTATATATTTTCTGTCTTTGGAGTAAAGAACCGCTGTAACAGCCTCACACCTTTTGTTAGAGATATTCTGAAAGAGCTTGTGAGACATGCTGGAAATTTCTCCATACGGTCCTAAGTTTCGCATCATAGGAGCTTTTCTTTGATTCTGTGAGAGGATGCACTGAAAGCCTGCAGTAAATTATTAACCACGTCAGTGAGCCAGGTTTTGGATAGCTTAATTTATATCGAGTACATCTCTATCCAGAAGTGGCATCATTGAAATAAACGGGGCTTGCTCTTCTGTAAGGAGACACAGAGCTCTGAGTATAGCTACCAGAAGCAGTCCCAGGCTGGGTGATTTTTGGAGAGAGATACTTACAGAAAGCACGAGATATATTCATGTCACAACATGAGCCAAGCAGGAGTCAATGTGGTTGGTTTTGTTGTGGGTTTTTTTCCCATAGGAAGCAGTATTGAATGTTAGCTTACCTATTTACATAATCAGCTACATGAGTGAAACGAATTATATAAAATATTTTTTTAAAAATCCTCAAACTGAGATTTAGCTGAAGTGAAAGCTGCAGCTTCTGTAAACCATGGCAAGGTAACATTCGGGCCAGTTACCTAGAGCTGTGGGAGCTAGCCAGGCTCTTCCTAGATGTCAGTCATATGTCCTCCAGACAGAAATGTAAAGGTGTCATTGCTCCTCTTTATAGCAGCTGAGATCTCAGAATGGTCTTTCCCCAGACCCTTTACTTTTGGGAAGGAGGGGGGTGATTTTTCTGAACTAACATGGACATGCCCCTCTGACACCCTTCTTGTCAAGAAACACCAAGACAAGAAATTAAGGTGGGGTTCAGCATATTAAGGGATATGCTGTTATACGAACACCCACAACAAGCAAGAAAAATGTGATTCAATTAATTTTTGTGATTTGAGTTAGCTGCCAGATTGTACTTGACAATCTCCACTCATTCCTAATGTCAGCCTGATCTTAATGTTGTGTGTTTATCATGAGTTCTTGCTGACAACATAAATCACCTGCATGGTAAATCCCTGTTACTATCCGCAGTCACAAAGGGTGATTTTACAGTGCATACAGTAGATTGAATGTCATTTGGTACTAGTATGGGGTTTTGTGAAAGAGCTTCATATTTTACAGTTGCTTGTAGTAACTCTCATATACTGGATCATGAAATTTTGTGAAAGTGTATTTCAGAAATAATATTACCGTGGATTCCAGTGGAGAAGGAGCTTGCTGGCTTTTGTGGTAATCAAGCATGAGCATCATTTCTGTTACTGTAATGGACGTAGCAATGTACTTGAAAATGTACTTCCTTTTACATATGTACCTTTCTTTGTTTTAAAGGGCTTACTTCCATGCACATATACGTGTGCCCTGTGTTGGCTGGAGAAATTATGAATTGTAGGATCAGTATCCTGACTTCCAAAATAGCTGAACAATCAGAATTTTAAATTGAAATAGTGAGGGCTGTGGGCCAGCACCATCAAAAAGCCATGTTCTGAATAATCAAGGAGAAGGTCTGAATTCAGCCAAACTGCCAGAAGGTGAGAACAAGACCAGCAGGTTTACAGGAATGCCCAGGAGTAGTTGTTCTGGATAGCAAAACATAGACAGAGTGAGAAGCATTTATCACCCTTGATAAGCTGAGGGTAGTTTTCATGGGGTTAGTGAAATAGTGTTAGGAGAAAGCAGCTGGCTTGCTTGTTGAAGCAAACAGCAAGCAGAAGGAAAGGCCAAGGAGCTGGGCAGGTAATTGGAGACTGACCAGACGTTGTAAGAGTTAAAGAAGAGAGCCCACGTAAGTAACTACAAACAATGAAGGAGTGGACTAAAGCAGAGAGACAGACAACAAGGAAAACACCAGCTTTGCCAAGTTGTTTTTTTGCGCCTTATGTAACAAGGAGATGTCTGAGGCAGAAGAAGAAACAAATACACATGGATTTGGAGCAGAAAGGCAAAAGCAATATCGAGAAATTAATATCTGACCCATTAAATCTTCACTGAACCCTGAGAGAGAAAAGAATGTGTTGTAAATAGGCCTGTGCCACTTACCTGAAAGAAAAATATTGTCTGAAAGTCTAATCAACAAATTATTGGAGAATTAAATAATTTTAAAACAAATTTTAAAACAGGGGAATTAATTTCTTCTGCAACAAAAGATAGTACAACACAGCAATACATACATTATAGTGTTGTACCTGTAGATAAAAATATTACTGAGCTTCAGAAGGGAGACTAAGGTCCATATCTGGTGTTGCTAATAAAAGCTTTTTTTGCCATTAGATTTTAAATCTCTCTGCAATGATCTGTGTGTAGACTTAAATCCCTAAGTCATCTTGAATGGCTCCAGTTAGGGTGCTATAGCAGTGTATGCGACATGAAACCAGCTCTGTCCTTGGGGGCCTTGGATGGCCCCCAGCTCAGTACAAACTCTCCCCTTTGCAGAGGTACCCACCTCTCATGGGGCTTTTTCCCAGCAAGCCTCTCTGTAGCTGCTTCTTAGGGATTCTCAAACACTTACTGCTCTACAGCGAGCATCTTATTAGTTACCGTCTTCCAGCTGTAGGGATCTTTTCTTTTTCTCACTCCTGAAAGGCAGCCCATCTCCACAGCCGTGTTTCGGCTGCCTTACCTAGAAGTGAGGAGCACCAAGCTGCAGGTAAAAGACCCTTGTTCATACGTTGAGAATAGACACTGGCCCCACATATGTAACCACACACTGAAATTCAGATGTCATAATCTGGAGTCCCACCAGTGCTGATTTCACTTTTACTCTATAGCCTCTGTTTGTCGTCTCGGTTGGTGCCTGCCAGCATCACTCAATGTTGAAGTGCTGATGATGCTGACAGCTTCTCAATGAAGCGCTCTGGCACGTGATACTGTGCTAATGGCCTATCATTTCCTCCCAGTACCACAAAAGCTCAGACATCTGCTCCCGGACCTGCTGAACTCTACGTCTCCACAACAGTAAGGATCAGGGGATGGACCTGCACAGGCAGTGTTGCAGTAGATATCCCTACAGGTAACTTGATCAAGAAGAGAAGGTAGATGAATCCTTCTTTAGGCAGCTGGAGAAAGCCTCAAAGTCACAGACTCTGGTGATCATAAATGACCACACTGGAATCTGCTGGAAGGGCAGTATGGCACAAATAATCCGTGAGATTTCTGGATCGTATTGAAGACTGTTTCTTGATGCAGGAGATCAGTGAACCAACGAGGAGATGTTGGACCTGCTACTCAAAACACAAGGACAAACTGATTGAAGATCTGAAGGTCGAGGGCAGCTTTGGCTGCAGCAACTGAGATCCTGAGAGAAGTGAGCAAGATAAGTGGTAGAATTATAGCCCTGGACTTCAGAAGAGCAGATTTAGGTCTGTTCAGGAAAAGCTTTCATGGGAAACTGTGCTGCAGGGCAAGAGGCCCCAGGAGAGCTGGCTGATCTTCAAGGACAGCCTCCTCAGAACACAAGAACAGCGCACTATGTTCAGAAAGTTGAGCAAGCATGGCAGAGGGCCAGTATGGATGAACATGGAGCTCCTGGCTGAGCTCAAACACAAGAAGTACACAGAAGGTGGAAGCAGGGACAGACTACTTGGGAGGAATGAACAGACGCTGTTCAAGTGTATGGGAATACAGTGAGGAAAAACAAAGTGTGACTTGAGTTGAAACTAGAAAGGGAGGCAAAGGGCAACAAGAAAGGTTTCTACACATACACCGGTAGCAGAAAGCAGACTAATGAGAATGTGGGCTCATTGCTCAGTAGGGTAGGGAATCTTGTGACAAGGGACATGGAAGAGGCTCAGGTACTCAATGCAGGTTTTTTGCCAGTTTTCATCGGTACTGTCTGCCCTCTGGCCTCCCAGGTCCCTGAGCCTCCTAGCAGTCTGCAGGGGCAAAGCAGCACCCACGGTAGGAGAAGACAGAATCAAGGAGCACTTAACCCACTTAGACATTCACATGGGACCAGTGGGATGCACCCAAGGGTGCTGGAGGAGCTGGCTAATGTCACTGCAATGCTGCTAACACTTTTGAAATGTCATGGCAGTTTCAAAGAGAGGAGGTTCCTTAAGACTACAAAAAGGCAAACATTGCACCCATCCTCAGGAAAGGCAAGAAGGAGCATCTAGTTAACTACAGGCTGGGTAGACTCGCCTAAGTCCCTGAGATAAATATGGAACAAGCCCTCCTGGAACCCATTTCTAAACATATGAAGGACAAGAAGGTGATTGCAAGCAACCAGCATGGGTTTATCAAGGGCAAACCGTGCCTGACCAATCTCGTTTCCTTTTTATGATGATGTTGTGCCGAAGGGGAGGGCAGTCTGTGTTGTATACCTTGACTTTAGCAAGCCTTTGACACAATCTCCCATAGTCTTCTTATCACCAGACTGGTGAAATATGGACTAGATAAATGGATGATAAGGTGAGTGGAAAATTGGCTGTACTGCTGGGCTCAACAGGTTGTGATCAGTGACGCAAAGTAACTTGTATGGTGGCCACTAACTAGTGGTGTCCCTCAGGGATCAATACTGAGACCAGCAGTGTTTAATCTCTTCATTGATGACCTGACTGGTGGGACAGACTGCATTCTCAACAACTTTGCAGATGACACCAAACTGGGGCAAGGCGAGGGAGCAGTCAACACACTGGAGAGCAGGGCTGTTATTCAGAGGGACTTCAACAGGCTGGAGAAATGGGCTGTCAGGAATTTCGTGAAGTTCAAGAAAGGCAAATACCAAGTCTTGCATCTGGGATGGAATAAGCTCATGCAACAATGCAGGCTGAGGGTCAGCTGTCTGGGAAACAGATTTTCTGATAAGGATCTGGCAATCCTGGAGGACAAGAAGTTAGACATGAGCCAGCAACATGACCTTGTGGCTAGGAAAGCCAACAGCATACCAGGCTGTATTAGCAAGACTGCAGCCAGCAGATCCATAGAGGTGATCCTCCTTCTCTGTCTGGCACTTGTGAGACTGCATCTGGAGTAGTGGGTCCAGTTTGGGTAGATGAAGGGTAGAGGAAGATATATTTACAACAGCAAGATCAAATGACATCTAGAAGTCAGCATAGATGGTTACAGGGTTACAAACCATGGTACTGTAGAAACAGATCCCAGGTGGTGGTAAAGGAATTTTGCACCATGTCATGTAAATTTGACATTGTCCTGCAATTTTTAGGGTTGTGTCCATTGCTGGAATTGTTCCAGCAAACACCAGTGACAAATTACGGATCCTATTTTTATCTGGGTAGCCGGAGGCTCAGAATCCCATTTCAGCCTCTGAAAATGATTGATATTGAGCCAAAGCACAGCGATAGCCAACCTGTATATGGCACATACGCTTATTAATAATGGAACATGAAACTAAACTAAAATCATAACCATAACGATACGCCTGGTCAGTCAAGAAATGCAGAATTTGTTGTGCCATCAGCAGTGTTTCAGACAAAGTACGTAAGACCAAAACAAAAAAGTGAAACGTGTCATAAAATTGGGACATTCCTCACATGAGTACAACCCATGTGAAAAGAAATATCAACAATAAAATACTGGGAAAGGCTGAAAACTCATAACTGAGCGCAGTGTAGATGATGCATGCTAATTCAGTCCTCTGTGAACTGGCATTTCTAGCAAGGCTGTTCCAAAATGTTACTAAGGGCACTGCAGCATATTGCTGAGTGTGTTGGCAGTGCCAAAAGCAGAGGGAAATCAGGAACACAGCGAAAACATAAGACAGCTGCCAAACATTGATTTTCTTTAAAGGTGGGAAGCAAAGATACTGGGGCTTTTCAAGAGTGAGGGAAAAGTGCTGGAGTGTTTTTTGCATGTCTGTTCGCAAGAGCTGAGAAGGCTAAACGTAGTGGTTGAAATGGCTTTAATGTATGCACGTGCTGTGCATAATTACGCTTAGGGGAACACATTTGACAAGAAACCAATAGTAGTATATCAGTGCCTGTCTAGGAGCATCTCAGCTGTTACCAGGCAGCAGCTCGTAAGCCCTTGGATCTACACAGTGACTGTCAACAGAACTTACACTTCTGTCCTCCAGAAGCCTAAGTCCCTGCCTCCTGAAATAATAACAATAATAAAAATAGCTCCACAAATTGCAACATGTCAAAGATAATTCAGAAAAGTGGTAAGTCAAATCCCAGTTCCACTTTTATTACTGCAACATGATAGTTTTCAGGAAGTTTGTCAATGAATGCAGATGCTACAAAGTGAAAAATGTGGAAACTGTATTTTAAAAGGTTTATATGTATGATCCAGTTGGGTCATCGGTCACAGGAACTGTACAGAGGATTGTGGCAAGGGCAGAACAGTTAAAATTCAGATGCTGAATGAAGCAGAACTCTGCAAAGTATTTGGTGCTGAGTAACCACTGAATCACACAAGGTAGCAGCAATAAAATGAACTAAAAATTTCCTGTAGGGACAAACAAACCAGCCAACAAAAAGTCCCAATGAAGATGAAGCTCTGTGAATGTGGAAGACAAGCAGGAAGGATTTAAGTGGCTCTTCTCCATTGACAAGTAGTGCCTGGAACAAAGAAGAGTCAAAAATTAGCTTTACTTCTGACAGGACCTGGATCAGAATCATTTAATGTTTTTAATTCTTTTCAGCTAATGTTAGTAGAGGAGGCTGACCATGGAAGCGCTGTAGAAATTTGAGGAAAATATTGCTCCACGTAAAAATGAAAAATATGAGTGATATGTGTTTAAACCAGGAATAAAATCAAAAAATGAAAGTATAAGCACTTGTGACTGATTTAAGGGCTTTCATTCAGCTTCGCTTAGCAAGCAGCTCAGGTGCTTTGAGATGTTACTGCTTCCCAGCTGTTTGTTACGGTCTCTTTGGAAGAGGTTATCACCCTTTAGCAGAATTGACAGAAGGAAATGTACGCCCATGCACAATCTACTTCAGTACAGGAATTGTGTCACCACTTTCATTGGTGATTTAAGGCTGGCTGTCAGCCTTTGCGTTAGCACAGCAGCGGCACAAGTATGCATTCCCTTGTGCCAGCCCCACGCTGGTGATGGTAACGGAGACAGGAGAAAACTTTCCAACCACTGCCGCAAGATTTGCTGGATTTTAGCCGTCAAAGTTGTAAGCCCACCGAGACAGTCTTGAACTTTTAGAGGGGTATTTTTGTCTTCTTTTATGTGAGAAGTCAAGCGGCTGAGTTACAGGGCTGAGTGACTAAGTGAAGGGCTAACTGTTAAATGAGCAATGAGTAATTAATATCTAGGACTTAGCACTCATACAGAGAGTATGTTGGAAAGAAAGGGACAAAAGCATTGGAGTAGGTCTTCCAAGGGCTTTGGAAAATCTCAGTGGATTTCAGAACATAGATGAGAAAATCACATTGACTTCCTTTTGCCACTCTCCTGTGCCCTTGTGTGCAAATTCCTGGGAGCTTTGGAAGAGCACAGAGTTATTTCTCTGCCGGAGGAAAGCAAGTGAATCGTAGAATCATTAAGGTTGGAAAAGACCTCTAAGATCATCAAGTCCAACCGACAACCCAACACCACCATGCCTGCTAAACCATGTCCTGAAGTGCCACATCTACACGTTTTTTGAACTCCTCCAGGGATGGGGACTCCACCACCTCCCTGGGCAGCCTGTTCCTGACCACTCTTCCAGTAAAGAAATTTTTCCTTATATCCAATCTGAACCTCCCCTGAAGCAACTTGAGCGTTGCAAAACAGCAGGTAGCATGGGTGCAACCTCCTGGCCAGTGCAGGAAGCACAGTGGAAGAAAGGGTGGAATCTTTCACTTCTGTATAGACCCAAAACCTATAAAGTGGGAATGTTTTCCATCCCATTTCTGTAGAGAAGAGTTGGAAATATTTTTCTGCACTTGATGCAACAGGAAAATAAAGTAGCTTTTTGACCATTTTCCCCCTATTGGGAAAGATTGTTTTTGAGGATCGCCATCTGAGTTGTTTTTAACAGATGTTTCACATGAAAATACAGCTTTCTGACAGTCTAGAGGTTTTTAAGGTATACATGGATGAAATATTGATGTGAGAAAAACAGGAGGTGGACAAGTGACCCCTGGCAGCTTTGAAAAGAGTTAGAGCTTCTGGAATAAAGAAAAAAGAAACAAAAATGTAAATTTCACATGGTGGAAATAGCATGCTTCATTAAGAAGCTAACCCAACAATATGTACAGGGAAATGAAAGTACAGCTGAGGCCATCACCTACCTGCCTTAACAAGCCGGAAGGCACTTTTTTTTTTCATTTTTCTCATAAATGTGTTGTCAAAACTAGAGATCACTGCCTCAGAGAGGCTAACAAATGCAGAATGGTGATGAGAGCAAATGGAGAGGGACTCTTTGGCTTCAGTAATTAGGTGCAGAAAGTTTTTGTCTCAATTAGTGAGAATGTTATTTACGAGGTGTGGATGGAAGCTAACCATAAACCACTTCTTGCCATTGCCAAAATGGCACTTCACAAACAGCCTTTCTACACCTTCGAGAACAGATATTCCCTTTTTTTCAGCTATGTATATGAGTTTAGATTGAATTCACATCTGGGGAAAAATACATCACTTGGTATATTCTTAATAGCAGGGCTCTGCAACGGACAATTCAATCTGGTCACAAAAGTGTTTTTAACATTTCAGAAATACATTTACACATTACCAGATACTTAGTCCTGTGAGCTGCTACTGCATCCATGAGACACAGCAGAGTAGTGTAAGAGAGCAAACTGCGGAGGTTTCCAGAACAGGTATCCGGCCCTGACTCAGAAGGTCAGACATCCCCAGCATGGAGGCTTGGCGAAAGCACCACGGAGCAAACTCTAAAAGCAGACTACATGTCTGTTGACCTGATAAAGAAAAAATATCAAACTGTCTCACCTCATGTGCAATTTGGATTACTGGTGTGGGTGAGATACGAAGGAAAGTACTAATAGTACTGTTGTATTACAATACATAAAATTAAAATAAAAAATAATAATGATATAATAATAGCCTATTCCCAGCTATTGATTTGTGGATGGTCCTCACACTACTAGATGACATTTTCTCTAAATACACTAAAATACTGTTTCCAAGATCTTGCTCCAAAACTATTTCAAAAGCTACAAAAAGGGAACTTAGGTATTGGAAATATAAGAAATGAAAAGGAAGTGTTTTTAAGTTTGTTGTATATGCCAAAAATACAGGCCAAGGCAAATGAAAGCACTCGTACTGGCACCACAGGAATTGTTGGACCCCTGGAGCAAGGAAGACATAGGTTTGTTTATGCTGGCTGAAGAAGACTAACATTTGCCCTAGCTTGCTATTTTCACTTTCTTGGGATAGCTAGAAAATATTGCAACTAAGTAGGCAATTAGGCATAACAAATTATATCCTGGTGTAGAAAGAACAAAAAGCAAGCCACAAAAATTAGTAGATAACTTAAAGAATTTTGTGGGGAGTGGAGTCATGTAACTGCCAATCCTCGTTATCTCAAATCTAAAGTGTTGTTAGAAAACAATATCAAAATAACAAAGCACTGTAAGATAACCTGCGGAACCAGACTGATCTATATTTAGATTAAATTACAGAAGGGCAGTGATTCAATTTAGTTTGTTTTACTTGACAGGATGCTGAAAACTACTAAAATCCGATGTCTGCTGTATAAAGGAAGGAGTGCGGCTGGATAAAAAGCCTGATACGATCTCATGACCCAAGAGCTGCCATCACTTCATAAGCTGATGCTATGCATCAGGGAATAATGGTCTCAGAAGACAATGTCACGCTTGTATGAGAGGATCGCTCTTCATATATGCTGTGAAAGGACGGGTGACCCCTTTTCACAAATGGTTGTAAGAGATACAGATTAGCAATCTTGCTAGAAAATGCCATCGTGCTGAGTTCGTCTTTCCTGAGAAGGTCTCTGACATAAACCAAACCAGATGTTAATTGCTGAGCCTTATGAGGCTGCTGTTGAGGCCCCAAAGGGCCTTACTGGCCTTGACCAGCCTCGCCTGGGGCCTCCCCCCAGACCCTGCCCATGGCCCAGGGGCCCCATTTCAGCTCAGCCCCAGGCATGCAGCCCTGCCCTGCGAACTGCTGGAGTTGTCCCTCTGCCCAGGTGGTTCCTTGGGCATCCTGGGTTGACCTTGCACCTGGCCTGTGGCTTTGCATATGCCTGGTGGTCACTGGACTGTCATCGCACCCTGACACTGCTGACTAACACAAAGAAAGCCTTCGGTCGGGCTCATTGCTCCACTGGAGACTTGATGAACATGACAAATAGGTCTGAACTTCTTATGTTTCAAGGCCTCGCTCTCATTTCGATTTCTTTGAGTGGTCTAACTTCAAAAGTTGCTATGAATTGATCCATTTCAGCATCCAGCTGAGATGCTCTAAGTGCTTCTGTAAGAAGTGTCTGAGTTCCAATATAACAGCCTGCTTATAAGGCTTTTCCCTTTTGCAGTTGAAAGACCCATGTCCTTCTCACCATAGTTAGCTACCTCAAACATGGAAATCATCAGCTGTCATAAAGGATGGAAGCCTTTTCCTCAAGACCCCAAAACTGATGGAACTTCAGTCCTGTCACTTTTAATTCTGACCATATCTCTGCCACTCCAGTGGAACAGAAAACCTTGCCTTTTTGAAATCAGTGAAAACAGCCCTTTTGAGCCTTCAGAATATGTCACACCTTTATTTGTGAGATCAAAGAGCCCATTATTGCTGAATTCCTGCTCTCCAGGTAGGTACTTAAGTAATTTTTCACCTGTCTTCAATGCCTTACGTAGCTTATTCTATAAGTTCCATGAGGAAGAGTTTCCATTTTAATTATCCTTGAGGACCTTGTCTGAAATGTCTTTGATTTTTCAAAAACTGTATCACATTGTAGATACCAGAGCTGGGCTTAGTATTCCAGCAGGATGAAATACAGCAGTATGTAGCCTTCCTACACTTTCTTAGCACAAAATGCCTGGGTTACATGTAAGCATCGCGCTCCCATGGGAGAGCCTGTTCACCTGATTTATTTCTCACAAGCTTCAGATTCATTTCTTCCCCCATTACCTGTAGATGGATGAGTTTTCCTGTCACCATGTTGAAACACAAGTAGTTTTACTAAACTATTTACCAAACTGTACAAAGTTCTTCATAATACAGATGGGTCACTCACCTAATCTTTTAGTCGTCTGTAGACTTTAGGGGCAATATTTCTGTCTTTTCTTTAGGGGTCTGTGATAACAACTTCAACAGCATAGGGGCCAAAACCTTCTAGGAATATGTCTACTCAATGAAGAATGCTCTCCTAGAGTTACCCATTTGGTTCCATGAAATATCCATGTTTCATATTGATTTTGACTTGGTTTTGGTCCTTAGTCAATGTTCTGTCTTCCAGTTAACTAGAATCTTAAATTGTCTTCAACTGTATTACTATACCAAAAAGTCTGCCTCAAAATGCAACAATTAATGCTTCAGTCAGCAAAGGTGAATTTATATGAGTACAAATGATCCCACCTTTACCTGTGACAATTTTTTTTTAATGGTAATATTTTGCAGAGTCATGCAAGATTCCTGGGGTTGATTTTCAGTTCTTGTCTCTTGCTCACTCAGACAGAAGAAAAAAAAAAGGTGCATCGTACTTATTTCCCAAGGTAGAAATATTTCCCATCATTCAGGGAATATTTATTACAAACAGCGAAATGTAGCACTCTTGGTCATCTGCCACCATGCTGATGCAATGCAGTCCATCTTGGACATGATGGAAGGAGAGGAGGGAGGAAAAGAGAAGAACTGAAAGGCACAGAATAATGTAGAATAGCTTCCAGGCTCTATCTCACTTCAGCTCCTTAATATCTTTTAATTAAAATGCATTGTGCAGCATCAGGAAAACAAAATCAAATTTTGGTGAAAGAAAATGAGGTTTATTTTTTTGTGCCTGTTTAGTATCAGCTATGAACATTGGCCATTCCAGAACAGCCAGCCACTGATCCAGAAGGAAAATCTTCACATAAGAGAATGGTTAATCTCAACATGAGGCATCCCACAATGACAGGGTTTTGATTAGAGACTCTATATTGTAAGGCGCATATGAGAAATATTTAGTGGCTTAACGGCCCCTGAGGACACTGAGAAATAAGTCACTGAAACAAGAACACCTGTTATTTACACATTCTGCTTGTAGCCCAGCTGCAGGTAGGATAAAAAGGTTCAATTCCAGTTGCAAATGCAGAGTATTAAAACATTTACTTACATGCGCATGAAGTAGATCATATGCAGTAATCAAATCTATTTCTTTTACAAAATATTTGGATACATTTAAAATTATAATTAATTATTCTCCTACAGTACTGACACACTGTACTACTTACAAACAAGTCTGAACCAAAAGTATTGACACTATAATGTTAATGTTAATAAGCAGATCCCTGGAAAAGGATGATAGATTTTTAAAAGTAAAGTGAGGGAATCTATGGATAACATTTTATAAGCCTATAGAATTTATCAAAAAACACGTGTGCATAGAGTTTGAAACTACTTTGTAGAATATAATAGAAAATTTTCTCTTTGGCAATGCTTGCTGTTTGGAGGAGAGACCGTATACCCCTCTTTGTGTTGGCACTGCATCTATTACGCGTGGAATGTTAAAAGAAAGTTAAAAAATGGTGCAATTGCACTCTTGAGTAGCCAAAAGAGCTGTTTTCACTGATTTCACAAGGGCAAAGTTTTCTATTCTATGTTTCTAGTCCTATAGAAGTGTTATACTGAAATGCTAAACGAGTTTTCCAGAAGGCCTATTTTGATGTCATAAAAAGCATATCCAGAATTATACTGGCACATTTATTACAGAAATAAGTATGGGTAGGAAGCAGTTAAAAAAATGGCCAAGCCAACTCAGAAAAGCTTAAGCCATTGTGAATAATCTAAGTTTCAGATACTTTTAGTTGTGTACCCCTTTTGCTTTAACGAAAGAATAAATTTAAACTATAGAGCAGGACTCTATTCCATTTCCCCTCTACTGTTGTAAATAAGATACCCAAATTCTTTCCATTTGTCATGGAGCGTTAAGGGCATATTTTCATCGTGGATTATATGGTATCAATTGGTAATATGCCATGTTGTGCTGGACCACAAAGCATCACATAACCTGGAGCAAATTTCAGATGTATGGAAGAAATTCTAGTTGAACAACAAACCATGAAAATCTAGGGGAAGCTAGGCCTCTTTGACTACAATTAAAGCATGCAGAAAATTTGTTCCACCAACAGGTTTTCCTGTGTTCTGTGATTGACAAGGTTTGTTCAACGTCTGCAGCACTGTGCATACTAAAGTTTGTGCATGAAATTATTACCATGGATGGATTATACAGATGCTCTACAAACTGAGAATACAAAAGCGATTAAGCAAACGAGGCAAAACCCAAGGACATTGTTTACATCCCTTCATGTTTATATTTCTCTCCTCAGCAGAAGACAGTACTTTTTTTGATCTCCAAATCAGTATTTTACTGAATGATTGTAGTGTTAGTCCCTTTGGTAAGTCTCAGAGAAAAGCCTTCCAGCGACAGGAGATGCGCCTTCTTACGCTGCCCTGCCGCTGGCAGCACCACACAGTGTCCCTAGCTTTTCCCTAGCCTGACGCCAACAACCAGTTTCTTCTTCTAGGTATTCGGGTCCTTCGCCTTCTCTGAGGATCCAGAGGAGTCCTAGGGATGGCTGCCGTTTTGTAGTGAAGACTTTCGTCCTTAGGGTTTTCACTAAAACTACTGACTTATTTCAAATCAGCAAAAGAGATTAGAACAATTTTCTTGGTCACATTGACTCAGGCCAGACATTCAATCAGTAATCTCCATATGAAAGGTGAAATGTTATTACCAGCTCACTAGTAGTAGGGTTTCAAAACATCCCAGGTGTTGCTAAATCACTTACTCATGGTACTGTCTGCAATGACACAGGAGATGTAGAGAGATGCACTTTAAGTAGTTGGTTTCTGAGTATTTTGTAGCTACCGTCTGTTTCTCTCTGCAAGCTTTGTGTACATCTAATACCCTCACAAAGTCATTCTCTGATGGCTTGTATACATCAACGTTGCAGTAGTTGTGGGGGAAAAAATAACCACAGGCCAGTCTCACGGCCAGATTAATTTTTACAGCAGCCTTGAATTTTTACTGCACTTTGATGATGGAGGAGCATAATAATCTGTCACAAGTGTCGTCAGATGTCAGTATCGCTGCATGTAGAGTGCTGGATGGAATCCGGTACAGTGGCTATTGTTGTTACCATGAAACAAGCTTACCACTTCGTTATTAAGAAGCAAGGGAAGAGCAGCATGTGCCCGACCTTTGAATAGCATAGGTGCTTTCAAAAGACACATTCATTTTCAGATTTTCTTTAATCTGGTCCCTTCATCCAGAATTCCTATTGCTAGTAATGGCTATTTTTAGACAATTTTTTGCTATAAGGATAAATACAGCATAGGGTACATGTGTAAATTAGTGATCAACTGAAGCAAAAAATCACTTTCCTGTGCTACACTTACTATTCCTTCACTGAATTTGGGCACAAAGGCTGGTGTCTATCAGAAATACAGTGATTTGAGGACATTTGATCTAGAGAAACGCTGAAGAATGACACAATCAAAGCCAATGTGTAGCAGTGCTGCTGAAAATTCGGCCAATATTTCTGTAGCTGACACATTCAGTATGTGATTACCCCCAAATATTTTACCTCTTTCTTCCTGCTTTTTATTATAGTCACAGGCTGCCCTTTTATCTTAGGAGCGGTACAACAGATAGCTGGCTCTGAGAGGAAATATAATCATAATAATCATGTCTATCAGCCTTTTTCCCACTGATTCTTGCTGTCATTTTAGTCAGTGGAAGTAGTTCTGGGTCCTGTGTTTCCCTAACTCAGAAAAACAGTAACAGAAACCAACTCTGTCCATTTCTATACCTTGAAAGTTTTATCGGTAGCGTGCAGCCACCAGCATTGCTGCAAACCCTGGGCATGCTGCCTATGCTCACGCCCATGCATCTTCACAAGAAGTCCAACACATTGTGGAGAAGTATCACCGTTCACTTCCTCGCAGTGCCCTTCCTGAGGTGTTCTTGTAATGACCTGTGAAATACCAGTGGTGTGCTAAGAGAATTATGAGCACTCAGAGCCAAGTTTGCACAGGTCTATTTTATCTGATAAAATGCATTTTTTCTTGGGTTTTTTAGACATCTTAGATATTTCCCTGCACCTCCTCGCCCCTTCTAGCATCTCACATGCAGCTCTTCTGCAGACCAGCAGAATTTTTTTGAGACACAGCAGCTAAGTGGGAAATACCCGGAGAAATTCAGTAACTGCAGCAGCTATTTGAATAGTGATCAGCATAGGGCAATCTAAGAAAAGCAGATGACAGAGATAATCCATGAAAATCACCAGATTGTGTAGCTATTTATTGTCCAGAACGACTACCCTGCTAGGTGTGACTGAGCAATGAATAAGTACATTTGTGGAACGAACATTGCAAAAAGGGTGTTGTTTATGATCGGGCTATGCCCTGACTTCTATTTTTGAGACTAGAAGTACTTTTTGAGTACTGTTACGGAGTTTTATGAGCATGAATGGATCACTGAGGTTGTGTTAGTAACGTGAACACTGACTGCTCAGAGGAAGTAAGTAAAGCCCATATCTTTAAAGAGACAGAACTTAAGAAAAAAATGCTGTTTGGGTGGGTTTTTTTCTTTTTTTTTTTTTTTTTTCCCCAGATTAACACACTAGCATTATTCCTGAGGAGCAAGACTATAGCCTAATAAATCCTTATTCCGGATCTCAGGGCTACTGATAGGAAAGATCTGTGTGCTATACAAGCAAGTACAGGATGCTTTTCTTATGATAAAAGACAAGAAGAATGATGAGGTGCATCACGACAAAGTTGGCTCTCAGTAAAGAAAATAATACCTTTTTTTTTCTTTTGCGTGTTAAATATGGCCTAATATATGTGTGAAACAAAGAGGGAAATCTAATTATCAAGGTAAAGAGTGAAGTTAAACACTTGATTTTGAACAGCCTGTCAAGATGCTATATGGCTGAAAGCTTCTTTATGGTTTGTCACAATATAGCAATATGTCTTGTATATACTTATCCCTGTATTTGACTTGCATAGGGTTTTGAAATCACTTCTCAAATGCATGTTCTGAATTCAGTAGCAGTTTGCTGGCTTGCTGTCTGATATTTCTGATTTTTGAACATGGATGTATAAATCATTACCCTTTACAGCCTCTTCTAAAATTTACTGGATTATAATTAACAAGGATCAATTTAATAAAAGTGGGAACACTTTTTAAAACACATTAAATCTAACCAAAATGATTATGATCTTTAAGAGCAAAGTGCAAGGTGCTTACTGTTCCAGCATTAATCATGTGCCAGTATGGACGGCATTCATTTCACCTCAATGCAGCCATCTAAAAATAAGTCATCTCACCTCATCTGCTCACCTAAATTCCTTTTAAATCAATGGATAGAGACAGGAATCCCCAGGGGGCACACACTCCTTGTAGTTCCTAAAAATGAACGAAATATGTGACTGTTGCCCCTGAATCACCTCCAGTGACTATAAAGGGAGCTCAGGCACATCTAAGTACCAACACCTCTCTGACAGCATGTACCACTGCCACGCTGGCTAAAACCGGTCGGTTTACAGAAGAAAGGAACACTCAAAAGTGACTGGAAGTTTCCTCACAAAGGTACTCAGAAAAGTAAGCAGGCTGGCATCAAGAGAGGATGGAGCAGAGCCTCTCTTCATCCCCTCTGCCTGCTCTGGGACATGTAATGTTGAGCTGAGAATCTACAACCACCAGCTGGAATTATTCCTAGGGAGTAAGTGCAAGAATGGTGCAGGGAAGATTGAAAAAACGTGTTTTAAAGCAGCAATTATCTCCATTGGTGTAGGCTGATTAGCAAAGTAGCTTGAAATTACCCTGGCTTGCAAGCTGCCAGCAATGGCATCGAAAGAGAGTGCCACAAAGTAGCTTTGGAAGAACAGCGTCCTGCTGCTTCCATTCCTAGTCCAGCAAGGGGTCAAAGATGGTCTTCCTAAACACAAAAATGGGATTGTTAAGAGGACAAAAGGGACATTCATGCTTAGAGCAACAAAAAGTCTACAAGCAAAGAACGGTTGTGGCTTCCGAGCTTCCCAGGCCAAAGCAAAGTGAACTGTGTGAACCACCCACACTGCCTGTCCTGCGTCCCTCTGACTCAGTCCAAGTACCACAGGAGAGCAAATCATTCTTGACTTGAGCAACGGGGCTTGGAAACCGAACCTCTGCTTTCTGCAATCTTTAATTTACATGCTTAGCTTACAAGCTTACCCTTAAAGTAGGCTGACTTGCCACTGGATTGTTTGCAATGATAACTTTAATTTTTTTTATGTTCTTTTTTATTTATTCTCAGGTGTGAGTTGCACCAAAGGTTCTCTTTATACTTATGCCCCCTGCCTCGCACCACCCTTGCCCTACTCCCCAAGCATATTTTTTTCCAGCCATGGCTGAGATTCCTTCCTCCTGATAGCTCCCCATGACGTCTGGGACCACTGCATTGATACAGAAAATGGCGATCAGTCTGCAAAACAGCACCCGGCACAGGCGTGCTCTTGGACTTTCTCCTGTCTTCCCTTGTGTTCTGGTGGAACAGGCCATATTTGTGTCATTCAGTGTTGCTAGCAGGCTCTGTGGTAAACCAGCTTTACAAGTCCTCCAGGTACCCACATGAACATCTCTTATTTACTTGCTTATTCTGAAGCTTAGCTCTCATGGTCCCTGCCAGGAGGCCGAGGACTGCTACCTGAGCCTGGCCTCAAGTACACCCTTGAATGTTCTCTCTCCAAGCTGTGTGTGTTTGTTTGCAGAGGTGGTAACTGTGCTGACAAGGGTGTGTGAGAAGGAAGGAAAGCCCAGTTCTAGATCATGCCAGCCATTTCAAAGCTGTTCCAGGAGTTCCAGGGACAATGGGCAGCAGGACTTAAACTTGTGACAAGGGTGATCGCTGTAGTATGTACCCAGCAGACTGTGGATTGTTGCTGAAGAGCCATGTTGGGCAACAGGCACAAGGCAATGCTTAACAAAGGGTTGACCCATCTTACAAGTGAACTTCCTTGTCCCATTGAGAACCCAGTAAGACAACCTCTCTAGCACCCCTAGAACATGAGCAGGAAGAATAGGAAGCTCCCACAACCTCCGTGATTTCATGCTACACATCAAGAATAAAATACTCTTTAGGAATTATTTTTTTTTCCCACAGGCAGTGCTACTGAGGATTTTGCAGTCTTCCCTTTGAGATATTCCCAAAGGTTGTACTCCAGCGCAGCATCCACCCCAGCAACGGGCACAAGTAACTCTGCGGGTTCCACTTTTCAGATAAGGGTAAAGCCATGCTTCCAAACAACCAGATTATAACCTCACAGGCTTTTTTTTTTCCCAAGAAAAAATAATATTCACTTAGTTGCCCTCTTATCTTCCAGCTCAAATTCCATTTTTACCCTCTAGAATATATTCTTCATACTTATGTTCTCCAAGTCTGCCTTCCTTTTAGTTTCAATATCTTAATAGGCACATACACATTAAATGTGCTTTTATTTTTTGCTTTATCCTTACTAGAGCTGTAAGTGGGAAAAAATGATCCCTGTCCATGTTCAAATCTCAGATACTGTTTATTAAACACATGCTGTGTCCCAGCCTGGAGACAGCTGCACTTGCCTGAGAGGTCAAGTGATTTAATCATGCTTGGGATGGGAAGTCCTGTATACACTGTAGTGTTATAAAACGTTAGTTTATACTTGCCTTTTTTTTTTTTTTATTGTATTGTAGACTCATATATCGGTATTAGAAATTGTAAAACAGTTCAGCATACATAAGAAGAAAAATACATTGCCAGTATTAGCTCCTTCTCTGGTATTTGATTGTTGAAACAAAGAGGTCTGGTGGAATGTTAAAATTATGCAGCTATGTCCTGTAGAAGCTTAGTGGTTATGGCAGAGCAGTAATTGTATTTTGCCGGGGAGTTTTTTAAATTATCCGAGCACCGAACAAAAAATAATGAATTTTTTTAAGTGGTGGATTCAGTTGGGGCTACACAGGTATGAGCAGTCCCTCTTCGTTAGTGTTTATATCATGGCAGTGCCGAGGGACATCAGCGGCGAGCGGGGCCTGATTGTGCTTGGCACTGAACAAACAAGGTAGAGTTTGCCCCGGAGAGGCTATAACCTAAATACACGAGTGCCGAGGGGCGAGGAGAGCGGCCCCGCGTCAGGCGGGAGGTGGGGAGCTGAGGCGAGACCCCCCTTCTCCCCAAGCTGAACCCCTCTAAACCCAATTGCTTCTCCGTCTTCATGTCGCAGGCGCCTTTCTAGCCAGTGAGGGGATTTTTTTTTTGCTGCGAAAACTTTGATGTTCTGCCTGCGAGGTAGACAATATCGATTTAAAAATAACAAAACCAGAAAAAGAGCAAGAAGGGTCTGCTCAAAGCTGTCAAGGTTAAACTTTGAAATGATTAGTCACCTTCCGTTGCAGTCAGTGCAAACTACCGGCATTTCTTCAACATTTCTTTTAGCAGTCACTGACTTGAATAATTAACTCCTGTGACCCTGCCTTGTCATTTACTGGTTAACATGGTCAAATGCTATCATTAACTTTCAGCGTTAGATGTGCTTTCTCATACTTTCCACCCGCTGATGCAAATGCCCGGGCTCGAAGCTCACGTTTCTAAATGTAGAAGGGCGCGAACTCCTCAGAGGCCTCCCCCTGTGCCGGCAGCCGGCTCTGGGGCCGCGGTCTCCATGTTTTCCCTGTCTTCTCGCGTCCCTCGTTTCTGGGCCGCAGAGGAAACCCGCTGGGGGAGAGCAGAGGTTTACCTCGCCGTGGCCCTTCTTTATCAGCAAAGCCAGGAAGCTGCACAAATCCCTGGCACGCATCCACCTTCGGCTTTCTGAGAAGCAGATAGCGCGTTCCAGCCTGTGCTTCGTTTAAAGAGGCAGACGGTGTGGGGTGAATAGTGAAGAGTGCGGAGCACTGGGGCGTCGTATTTGCGCAGATATTTTTTTCCCATCCAGGGAAAAATGCAACCAGAGCTACGGTGGGGACTTTGCAGCTGACTGGGGCTAACAACATGGTAAGGGCTCCTCGGGATGTTACTGAGGACTCCTGAGTTCTTCCCTGTGGGACCAAATTTTGCAGGTCTTAAGCCGATAGGAAATTCTGTCCTGGAGACAAACACAGGGTTTGGTCCAAGTGCAAAGTTTCCATTTTGCACTCTTGCAAGGAGTAGGGCGGGAAACTGCAACGCAGCAAGCTCCCTCCGTCCTCTTGATGCACAGGCAATGAGCAAAACGTCATCAATCTCAAAAAAAGATTCATGTTCTCATCCTTTTAAACCCCTACCTTGCATTACGCCGTTATCACAATGCATAAGGTAATGGCAGAAGTCGAACGAGCTATGGGAGACTTTCAC
This sequence comes from Opisthocomus hoazin, assembly GCF_030867145.1. Lineage (NCBI taxonomy): Eukaryota > Metazoa > Chordata > Aves > Opisthocomiformes > Opisthocomidae > Opisthocomus > Opisthocomus hoazin. The sequence goes on along the minus strand of NC_134414.1, from coordinate 49,858,090 downwards.
TTAGATTTAATCCAAACTTTAAAAGCTGCCTACCCGGCATTGCCACAGCGTGGCATGTGTTTAAGCTACAGGAAATACGCTGCATTCAGCAATGTCACGTAACGTTAATTGCTGAATAACCTACCCCATGGTCCTCGATGTCAGCGCTGTAGCTGAGAGGCAGGGTTAAAAACCGAAACTCTGATTATTCATTTTCTCTGTCACTAGCAAAGATAATTCTTTGATTGTGGAGGTTATTATGAAGCTTGATTCAGCGACAAAAAAATATACTTTTAAACTCATCGTAGTGGAAAATCTTTAAACTGCTTATTGGTACATTTAAGAATTCCTGTGCTCCCTTCTGGGAGCAAAATCTAAAACAAAATCTAACATGAAGGGAACAGGTTTGCTCCAACACCAGAAGTGCTCTAATTAATGTATCTGGTTTTCATGGTGATAAATGGGGTCTGTCAGAGGGTAATAATTAATTCTTAATAACGCAAACTTCTCAAGGTCATTTTGCCCTTAGGTTTTTGAAGAGTTCTCCATAACCAAAACTGATACCGTAAATAAACAAAGCTTCCATTCGCTCCGCGTGTGGTACAGGTATGTGTTTGCGTTTGCGAGCGCAGCTCCCCTCAGAAGCAGTCGTTTCATTTTGGATGCGCTGGCTCCTGCCCTCCCACCCTTTGTTTGCACTGACTTATCTGTCGTGCAAACGGCCGTGTTGACTCCGATGGTCACTGCCAAGCTCCCCGGCCTCTGAGCCACAGTCTGGGTCGGATGCCGGCAACCGTCGGGTGGGTGAAACGCGCCCGTTCCTCCGCTTTAGTATTCTCACCTCTAAAATTAGGGCCTGCTTTGCTGCTGGAAGGCCCGTGCCAACCGAAAGGATGTGAAATGTTAAAACGAGGGGGCGTTTTTTAAAAGCGATCCTAACACCAGGGAGGAAAAATGAAGAAAAAGAATTTTTTTTTCCCCCTAAAATGCTAATCTCTGTTCTGCATCTGTCTAACTCATTTACCCTCTGGTAACGCGGTCGGCTCCCCCTTTCCCAACAGTTCTCTCTCTCTCTCTCATATGGAAAAACTGGGCAGGAAGAGGTCATTGAAAACATTCTTGGGGATTGAGGCTACCAAGCCTTGCTGCTGCACAATTACGCAAGCAGATCCTTTTGAAAACAACTTTTAAGAAGGAAATAGGGAGCTTATAGTGAGCAAGTGAGAACAGTGCTTATTGTAACTGCGTGCCTAGTACTGACTTTCCAGCCTTCTACTGTAAACCGGGCTGCGCTAAGGCGTAGCGGAAGGACATGAAGCTGAAGAGAGAGAAAAAAGCAGATAGCTGTCTTTATGTTCATCATTTTAGCTTTTATTCTGCAATTTAAACTCTCAGTAGCAAAAGCTTAGAATTCTATAAAAAACACATTTAACAGTAAAGAAAACGTAGCTGTGTGAGCATAGGTGGCAGCCCGCCAACTTCCACTTGTCATTACACAAGCCATTTTCCCGGGAACACTTTGGGCTTTTTTGGTTTTAGCTTTAGTTTTTAACATGGGTTTCTTCCGAGGGTTTTGGAACGTTGAACTTAAAGCTGAGCTAGGTAAACACAGTTATGGATCTTGAGTAATCTTTCATTGCCAATCAAAGTAATGACTTTCTTTCACTTGCCCTTTTTCTTTCTCTCTCTCACTTTGATTTATACCCTGAGGTTTTGCTCAGTGATTTTTCAGAAGCTTCAGAGAAGTTAAAATAAACATGTTTAGTGCTGAATAGATTCATCTTCTCTTCATACTTTCCCTCCAGTTGTTCACCACGTTCACAGAGTTGCCATGCAGAATCTCTGCCTCCAGATGACAGCCCCTTCCACCCTCTGAAACCATGGCCATCCCACACAGAGATGTCCTCTGGGGGCAAGTTTCTGCTGCGGAGGGGAGGCAGTAATCTGCCCTTAAATTTGTCTGCCCTCTGGGTTAGGAAATGTGTCTTATCTAGGTCACTGGTCAAGTTATCACATCTGTATGCGCAACCATCCCGGCCTGGCTGACAGTCTGCTGGGGACAGCAGGAGGCTGGGCAGGGACCAGGTCCAGCTGCAAGGTCAGGGGCCGAGTTTGGGAGATACCTCCACTATTCCGTCTGCATGTCATGGATGCACTTCGGAGGAAAATGATATGAAATTGATAGCTTCTGGCTCTGGCATATATTTACTAAATTCTCCTGTCCTTTTTCACACTCTTTGGTTTGGTTTCCTGTTTTACCTGCTAAACACAAATTCACCCAGCTGGCTGAAAATAGTATTACACGTGCTGGATCTTTCACACTCTTCAAACATATGTATATGAACACTGAAATTTTTATTTTAATAAACACTGATTTTAATAAACATGATCAGGGGACTGGCGCATCTATCCTACGAGGAATGACTGAGGGAGCTGGGCTTGTTCAGCCTGAAGAGGAGAAGGCTGAGAGGGGACCTTATAAATGCTTATAAATATCTGAAGGGTGGGTGTCAGGAGGATGGGGCCAGACTCTTTTCAGTGGTGCCCAGCGACAGGACAAGGGGCAACGGGCACAAACTCAAGCACAGGAAGTTCCGTCTGAACATGAGGAAGAACTTCTTCCCTCTGAGGGTGATGGAGCACTGGAACAGGCTGCCCAGGGAGGTTGTGGAGTCTCCTTCTCTGGAGATATTCAAGACCCACCTGGACAAGGTCCTGTGCAGCCTGCTGTAGGTGACCCTGCTTCGGCAGGGGGGTTGGACTGGATGACCCACAGAGCTCCCTTCCATTCCCCAAACATTCTGTGATTCTCTGATTCTCTGATTCTCTGATTCTGTGATTCTGTGATTCTGTGATTCTATGACTATCTCATGTTTTACACTGATTGCTTCAAGTGCAACCCACCTTACTGTAACAAACAGATTTAAGTCAGAGGGGCTACTTAGCATAAATGAGGGCAGAATTTTATGATAAAAGCTTAAAATGATCACATTTCTTTTTAAATGCTGTTATCTTTGTTAGGTTACATTATGAAAATTCAGGGCTAATATTTCATAGAGGGTGCAAGCTGCAAGAGCGGAACCATTATTACACTGTGTTTGTACATTTCCCTGTAAACCGATTTCAGTTCAAATTTATTTTTGCACTGCTGCCACTGTGGAAAGCAGGACTTGGAAAAACAAAATAAAACAAACCCCCTCAGCTACTCACAGCTGTGCAGATGTCCCTAACCAATGCCGCTTTTACGCTAATGACTTCAGATCCTAGTACCAGGGAAATCTCCATTAACTGGGTAGCTGCCACACACCCACTCCTGCGGATGCCTCTCTCCTCCCTTTGCGTTGCCTGGTTTATGGCTCCTTCGCGTTGTTGCTCTTTATCATTAACAGACCGGTGGCATATTGCGCGCGCAGCTGGTACTGTGCTTTCCTGTCTATATGCCTTCATGTATAAAAACCCACTGAATCGATGCCTTGCCAACATGTCTAAAGGTTGAAAAAATAACTTTAAAAATGCTGACATGTGTTTGTTTTCTCAAAACAAACCTTGTGCCTGTAATGTTAGAAGGTCTAATTGCCTAGGGAATTTCTTCCTCTCACTGTGTGAAAGTTGATAATAAAAAGAAATCTTCCTACAGGGAAGACCTTTTTTTTTTTTTCACCAAATTGTTTCACTATGAATCAACGTTATAACTAGAATTACGAAGCAGTAAAGGGAGCCGGGGCTTTCATTCAGACCCCATTTGGCCCCGAGTCCTCAGGACCTGGCCCACCTCCCTGTTTCCAGGGACGTTCCCACGGCTGCAGCTCTGCCTCCAGCCAGGAGGAATCCCTGGGGCCCAGGGATGACAAGGGTAGGACCCTGGGATGACAACGGTAGGATGGGAGCAGCTACCACAGGGGTGGGACAAGGCTGCTGGGGTTAGAGGTGCCTAGAAGTCTTTGGGGAAGATGCCTCCTGCGTTTTCCCTGGGTCCAAAGCAGATGCTGGGGCTTGATGCCAAGCAGGTATCACTGCACTAGGAGAGAGGGGGGAAAAAAGAGTAAGTAAAAAAGCCTGCATCTAATCTTCCTGTATCAACTAACCCTGAACTGGAAGGAAACATTTTCATAGAATCCTTTGGGTTGGGAAAGACCATTAAGATCATCGAGTCCAACCATTAACCTGACACTGCCCAGTCCACCACTAAACCATGTCCCTAAGCACCACATCTACACATCCTTCAAACACCTCCAGGGATGGTGACTCCACCACTTCTCTGGGCAGCCTGTTCCAATGCTTGACGCTTTCGGTGAAGAAATTTTTCCTGATATCCAATCTAAACCTCCCCTGGTGCAACTTAAGGCCATTTCCTCTTGTCCTATTGCTTGTTACCTGGGAAAAGAGACCGGCATCCGCCTCGCTACAACCTCCTTTCAGGTAGTTGTAGAGAGTAAGACTAAATCTGCCAACTTGTCTTAATCTAAACAATAAAGCAGTGGGTCTTAGAATGATTTAATTTTCTGGGTAGCATCAGAGGAAAGATTGAGACTGAATATGTATTGGCATGATATATGAAATATAAACTGATGCTTGAAAACTGCACTGGCGTGCTGTCCCAGCAGCGTGAGGGACTGCATGGAGGGGGCTGCACTGCTGTACCGCCCTGGCCACAGGCCAGCTCTGCGGGCAGCAGCCGTACAGGCAGCTGGAAGCCAAGCCAGCATGGACGATGTCCTACCGGCTTTGGGGAGCTGCTCCTCTGGCAGCTGCAGAGCATCCCTGCCTTCCATAGGGCGCCGCGTCCATACCAGCGCCGGGCAGGCAGCTTAGAGTGCCAGAGAGCTGCCGGGGGGAGCAGGGTCTCGGTCTCAGCTGCTGAGTGGTGGTCTCTCAGGCCGAAAAGTTGCTGATATTTCATGCAAAGCTCAAGTGACTTCTTGCAATTTCATCTCAACTCTTGCCGTGCAGGGTTTGAGGTGGAAGCTTCTGTTATTGCTGGTACTTTTCCCGTAGGGTCCGACATAAATCAAGAACTGCAAATGAGGTGGGACACTCCAGGCTTCCAACTGGCTTTGCAAAAGCAGGGTGTAATGTGCTGAAGAGGGAGTGTCAGGCCTTGGCTTTCTTAAATTTCCTGGCTATTGTTGATTTATATCAGATCCTCCAAGCTATGTAAACACAGTGTTTTGTTGGTATTTCCTTAGTATAAATGAGTGAAAGGGATGACATATTTCATGGAAGCTTACATATGAATTCTTCTCAGAAAAGACCCACAGGGTTCTTTTGGCAGCAGCACATCCATTAGGCAATTGTTGTTAAGATGTGTAATACGTACCAGGTAGACATTGTGGCTCATAATAGGTTTGTCGTGCTGTCTTCCTTTAAACAGATACCTATGGTATTTTGTGTATGGCATATACACAAAATTATATGTATTTATACTATGTACCAAACCACACTCCATAAAACTCCCTGGTCTCTCTTGTAAGACACTTATTTAGGATATATGCCACATGTGGAAAAATTCTGTAGCAAATTAGATTTTACAAGTTTTCATGCACGCTCATTTAGATGATTTATCAGCCTCACTATCAGGATCTTTTACAAAAAAAAAAAAAAGATCTTTCAAAGCTACCAAAAGGAAGCATATACCATATGATTACTGTCAGTGCTTACTTTTAATTAAAACTGCCCTGAAATAAAACCACAATAAAAAGTTGTCATAGTACATGAAAATAAGTACCTTCACAGTCATTACATTAATTCTTGTATTTCTTTGTTCTTACTAGAGGCCAGTGATATTTCTGGGAGCGATTCACAAGGACATCCCTTTTTATCAGCTCACAGTCGGTCTAAACTAATGGTCTTTTTCCCTTTTTTCTGAAGCGGTGATCAAAGCACAGAGATGTGCAGGTGAGAGCTGAGTTCAAAGATCTGCCATGGTGGCTGGAGGCAGCAGAAGCCGGGCAGCAGCCCGGGGCCTCGAGGCGTCCCCCTCGCCACCCCCAGCGAGGGTGAGGATGATGCTTCTCACGCCGCACCGATTTGGCTAGGGTTCAGCCAGGAGCTCATCCCAACAGCAGGGCCTCAAAAGGGGGGAGGGCAAAGCAGAGCAAGCAACTTGGACGGGCAGAAAATAGATGACAGCAAGGTTTCTTTTTGACGTCTCACTCACCCGCAAAACTGTCTTTTCCAGAAAATTTCCCAGGAAAGTGGGAAATCATCTTTTCAAGTCCTCACAAGCAGATTCTCCCTCTGAAGAGCGCCGGCTTTCAGCTCAGTTCCTTGCACGTCTAGCTTAAGAGATGTCCACATCAAATTCCAAGCGGCGTTTACAAGGATGGCAACGCGCTGATGCTGTGCAGTGTCCTCTCTGGCTGCCTCCAAGTGTTGCAAGGAACACTATAAATTCTGGGAGTAGTTCTGATTTAAAGAATACAGCAACCAGATTTCTAAACCCAGATCACAGAATCACAGAATCACAGAATGTTCGGGGTCATCTAGTCCAGCCCTCCCGCCGAGGCAAGGCCACCTACAGCAGGCTGCACAGGACTGCGTCCAGGCGGGTCTTGAATATCTCCAGAGAAGGAGACTCCACAACTTCCCTGGGCAGCCACCCAGGGAGGTTGTGGAGGATGCTCCGTCACCCTCAGAGGGAAGAAGTTCTTCCTCATGTTCAGACGGAACTTCCTCTGCCTGAGTTTGTGCCCGTTGCCCCTTGTCCTGTCACTGGGCACCACTGAAAAGAGTCTGGCCCCATCCTCCTGACACCCACCCTTGAGATATTTATAAGCATTTATAAGGTCCCCTTAGATCGTGCCTATACTACTTGCTGGTACCATCACCAAATCACTAAGCCTGCATTACGCTGTGTTTCTTAAACCCAAGCCACGGGCAATGGCAAATCACAAAAAAAAAGTCCGGGAACAGTAACACCCTGAAAATTTGGGAAAAGGCTCTATGTTTCAGACATCTTTGTTCTTGTACTGTTTTATTTTTTCTTCTTCATAATACTAAAAATGAGATTTTTCTCACCAATTAATTCTATTGTTGTTCAGGACGTGCAACTAAATTACTGGAAATATTATCACAGTAATTTCTCACAGTCTAAAAGAAGTATCCAAGCTGTTACAGAACGCATCCAGCAGCTACAAAGAAGATGCTGTTTTGACTTGAAGGTGCAACCAAAATATGGTTTTTCCCGCTGAAATTTAATGGCAAAGGCTAACCAATACCAGCTGGGGGCGGGGGGGGGAAATTACTTGAATTAGATGGAAATATTGCTCTCATTGTAAAACACATGCACACACACACATGAGTGGGGAAATAAGGTGTATCCTTTTTGTAAATGAGGAAGATTTACCTTTTCTTAAATTGAACAGTGTGAATCCTCAATCATATGGCATAGCCTAAATCTCAAGTAAAAGTTGCATGGGTTAAATCGATAAGTTATTACAAGTTACATAACCAGAGGAGAATATTAAGTCAAAAGCTTTCTCCCATCAAAGATTTGATATATAGTTTCTGCAAAAAAAAAAATAAAAGAGACTGCTCGGTTTTGAAAAGGGCCCTGGAGACATTCAGATATTATTTAATAGGAAGAGAGTTTATCCTGGAACAGACCACGGTGCGTGAGAGTGACTGAGCAGGATGAAAGACTCCAACAGCAGAAGCACAAGGTGGTATCTATCACTCCAACCTTTTCATTTCCCAGCCAGACATATGGTTGAATCTTGTAATTTAAATGCAGATTATCTGTCCCAGCAGGAGTGCCTGAACATCCTGGAACCAGTGTCACGTTTCAGTAGGGGTGTCAGTGACTGTTTCGTGTTGCATCGTTTCAAAATATTTTGTTCTCTGCCAAACTGAAATATTTTTCATGCTTTTAAAGGATGGGTCTTCCCTCTACAGATGCTTTTTACTCTTTTAAGGGGAAAAGCATCGATTTCTGTTTTTCTGCGCTACCTGAAAGCTAGTTTGTCTTCTATTTACACAGGAGGAATGAATCTCCCCATTTACGGTACCAGGATGGCTGAACTTCAGAGTGTTTGGCACCTCGGCCTGGGACGGAGCTGCAGTGCACAAAGCACAGTGGCGAGCTGTATGCCAAGGGCCTTTTGGTGCAGACACGTCATTTAGTCCTGCAAATACAGGGGTTTCATTGAAAATCAAAGTCAGGAGGTATATGGGTATAGGTATATGGGTATAGGTATATAGGTATATGGGTATAGGTATATAGGTATATAGGTATTAGTACATGCAATTCTTTGCCAGATTTTTTTGAGGAGCAGGCATTAGCAGCAACACATACACCTTTCAAAATTATATTGGAACTTGGACAAAATCCACGTGCTTAAATCCCAGGGATCCAGACTGCCTACTCTCCGTCACTGTCTAACCCACTAGACATGTACTCTCCAGAAACAGCCTGGTCTGCTGTCAAATCCCTCAAGGAAAAGTTTTGAGCCGGCTCAGATGCAGCACAGTGTCAGGAAATGCCCCGTGTCTTTCACCTAAGGCCTGCCGTGCTCCACACCGACCCGACAAGACGCCCAACCCCTTCTGAAATTCCCAGAGGGGCTTTAACCTATGGGACTCTGAGTTTAGCTTTCAGGGTCTTCAGTGTTAGCCGTCTCACCTTGGAAACGGGACAGTTTTTGAACTGCCGGGGTTTTAGGCTGCAGCTCCTGAATACCAGATTCAATGCTTAAATCACAGCGCTGGGGATGTCCGCCTGGACAAGGTCCTGTGCAGCCTGCTGTAGGTGACCCTACTTCGGCAGGGGGGTTGGACTAGATGACCCACAGAGGTCCCTTCCAACCCCGAACATTCTGTGATTCTGTGATTCTGTGATTCTGTGATTCTGTGATTCTGTGATATTTGTAGAGGGAGTAAGCTCTGCTGCTGCTGCTCAAGTCAAGCCACTGTAGTGGGTGGCACAGGAATGGTCGCATGGGCAGAAGGAGGGCAGGGAAGAGAAACCCTGTCTACCTCAGCAGCTGTAACGGAGGGGTGGAAGAGGTGAATGAGGTGGACAACGCGGACATGGTGCAACGATTGCTCTCAGGGGAGGTATAGATGCTACAGGTGGAACAAAACGCTGGGAAGCTCATACAGAAAGACATGGGCATCACCAACGGCACGGTAACGGCATGGTCCAACATGTACTTGTTCTTAAGTCACATCCATGCACGGATTCAAACACTAGCTACATAGCTAAAGTGTTAGTGTGGTCTTCTGGTGCTATATTGGCAATTGTCACCTGGGGTAAGACCACATCAGGCCTAGGACTGATGTGAAATATTCAGTTGTGGCCATGGAAGTCCCAGCTGCTAGGACTATTTTTTAGACCGAAAGGAGCCAGGAGAAGTGACTGGATAACACAGCAGAGTGGCAGAACGGGATTCAGCCCGAGCGCTGTAGAGGAAGGCACACTATGCAGCTGATCCTAATAATCTCTGTAGTGGGAAATGGTGGACGGAGGAGACAGATGGAAACACATCTGAGCATACCTTGATGGAATACCATTACCTTGTATGTCCAAACAATGCAGCTTTTGGTTTAGCTCACGGGCAATGAAATAATTAATTTAGGTAGAACTGAATCAAATGAGACATAAGAAACATCCAAGCTACAGTAAATTTATGTGCAAGGTAAAACATACATCCCTCAGGTAGGTTGTTGCGACATTTATTATCTAGACTAGTATGTGTGGTGCTGTGGAGGGCAACTGCATGTGTAAAAAAATTCACATCTCAAAGAGGTACACAGAAAAGAAATGACACACTGAGAAGCCCGTCAAAACTTATTTCAAAAACCTGTTGTGATGTCTGTGTAAAGACTCTTTGATTCTTCTTCTGTTGCATGCTAGAAGAGCTAAATCCTTCCCAAAAACTTGCATGCAGGCTTATTAGTGAGCAAATTGGAGACAAAAGAGAGAAAGGAGAAGGTAGGCTTTTTTTTTTTTTTGTGCATTACTGTTCTTCCCACTGAATCTCCAAATGTCTCTTTAGCAAAATGTATTCGATAGGTTAGGAGTCAAGGAGTGTTTCCACATTTTTTGATGCTGATTAGCAATTGGTAGGAGAGAGAGTGGATCAACATTTGTCAGCCTTCTTTCACAAGCATAATCTTAAAATCTCTGTGTTTTATGGAGAGATTTTGACGTGCTCATTCTCCAAACCCCTGTTTTTTTAGGTTTATCTTTGCATGTTTCAGTTTAAAATCCCAACCAAGAAAATCATTACTTTCTATGCCTCATAGGCTTTGATCCTTTGAAAATCTGATTTAATGAATTCTGCCTTTTGCCTCTCACCTAGATAAACGGTCTTTAAAAAAAAAAAAAACTAATGCCATCAACAACACTACCAAATGCCCTGTCTGTGAGCACAATTAGTAAGAAAATAGCTTTAGTGCTGTTTAGCCTGCAGACACCCGGTGGTACTCCACAGCCATAGATTCTAATTAAGGGACTGACTTTTCAAGAAAGATTAAAATAACGAAATGCATTTAGCTTTGCTAACCGATGACAGAGAGGGAACAGGAGAACCCTCTGCAACAATAAGAAGATTGTAAACACCAACAATGGACAAGAGCTATTTAAAGAAAGAGAAAGAACACTTTCTTAGGCACCAAGAATAATAAAATGATAGATGCATAAAATGGAATAAATAATGCCAATGTTAATTATTGGTATTCTTCTTATAGCACAACTTTTGAATGAACACAGTCAAGGACAGATTTACTCACAACCAAGGAAAATGGAAGGGCTCTGATTACCTTGTTAGCACTGCCAAATGTAACGTCTATTTTCGCGTGACCAGGGAGAGACTGTACCACCACGTCTCACGGTGAAAATGTTTGCATCAGGTCTGCTTTCCAGGCAGCCTTTGTAGAAATGCTCACCAGAAACAGCATTTACAGGACTGCAAACCCACTTCATCCTTCAAAGGAGCGGTGGTGGAGCCACCACCTTGCTACTGCAGAGAGAGGGAGGAGTGATCAGGCAGGCAGTGGAGGCCATGGAGCATGGTGTGCCTGTGGTTTTGGCACTGCATCCAGGGGCAGATGTTCTGTTTCTGCCATGACCTTGAGCAGATCCTTGGCTCCACCATTGGGATTGCTTTGCCAAGTGTCTAACCAGCTTGATGGAGAAGACAGAAATAGAGCTGAAGTCTTTATAGTCTGCTACTGCTATTAAACCCTGCTGTAGGGATTTCTCCTACTTGCTTCGGAGCAAGACACATTTTGGGGTTAGAGTAGCTCCAAAGCCTCTGAGAAAACATAGCTTTTAACTCATATTTAAAAAGCCAAACTCAGCTTTGTTAAGCATTTCTAGGCTATCAAGATTCAGGCTCAGGCAGAAGTCTAGCTGCAGTAAATGGTAATGCTAAAAACTCTCATTAAAAACACTGTAGTGTAACCCATCATGTTTTCTGGGTCTTGAGAGTGGAAATGCATGCTGTTATTGCTGAGAGAAGTCGGGTCTTTGAATTAGCTGGGACTGTGTCTATTAAAGCTCTTGTAGAGAAGCGTAACCACTTCCACTGAAGTCTCAGGATCCAGAGATGGATATGGAGCCAAGACACACTTCTGGGTGTCCAGAGTCAGAGGTGAATCCGGGAAGGCTCTGAGATTGCCTTCTTCCTTGGTCACCTGGGGACAGTTTTTGATGGTCCCTCAGCATGCTCCTCTTCAAACAGCAAAATAATCACTTTTTCCCCTACTGACGTTAAATGCCCTGATTTCCTCTGGCATGTGGGCTTGCCAGGTGAGCACCTTCCCTCCACTCCACTGGGGATGTGTACAATTTTATGTCATTCTAACATAAGGTTTTTATCAACGTTTGCCAGAGTTATTCAAATAGAAAGACACCTGGGGATTATTTTTTTTGTTCCACTGTAGAGGATGCATGGGAGTGTAGCGTTACAGCATCTACCATGCAACTGTGATGGCATGGGATGGCAGTGTTTCCAAATAGTCTATCCCACAACAAAAGGTCAGCAAGTAACAACTCAGACAGACACAATGACAGCCTTCCTTTCTACCTGACATGCAATCTTCCCAGAAAATGAAGACAGAAATTACCAAGTACATTTGTAAAACATAGAATGAGAGGTGTGTGTACAAAACCAATTAAGGAAAGAATTGCTTTTTGCTGCTTTTTTCCTGGTGCACTCTTTTGGAAATTTACCTCCATATCCTAATTAACCTCTGGGTGACTTTATGTAAATTAGATGGCATTCTTTGCAGTATTGCTGTGGTAGTGTAAGTGATTTAAAGTGATATAAAGTGCTTTAAAGGTAGCCAGCAAAGTTTCTTTTTAATGTATTACACTATAAAGATGTTGTAATGATCAGGCTGTCTTGGAATGAGAAATAGATGCAGAGAAGGAGGAGAAAAGGTGAAAAGTTACGTGAGAGATACTGGGAAAATGCACAGAATTTGTGGGCCACATTCCCAGCTTGATAAACACTCCCAAGACCACTCAATGTAGATGTTCAAAATTACAGTATCTCGGGACCTGGTCTCATACACTGAAAACAGATATTAAGGATGTTAACTGGAGTTCTAGATCCCTTGGCGGTCTCAGAGAAGTAATTTCAGTAGATCAGAGAGTATCGCTTAGGTAGCCAGGTGACTGGCTTCCCTTATGATTGCTTGCTGTGCAATTAGTTTTCCCATGTGTCTGAGACATCAGGGACAAACAGTCTTGTGAGGAAACTGAACTAAGGAAACAGCGGCAAGATTTATAAAAAACTGTTGCTATGCTTAGAAGATTTGAGAGCAGAATTAGCCTAGGTGACCTGATGTAACCCACAAACACCCAAAGCACTTGGGTCAGCGAAGACAAGGTGAGTGACCAAAGCAGTGTCAAAAGAGCTGGAGTCCACACTGAAGCCAGGTGTGCTCCTGAGTGCCCACTAAAGCGTGTGGCATGACGAAGATGTCTGGCGATGCCAGTACAATTTAGAAACCTATTTTAGAATGAGACGAGTCAGACCCTAAAGGTGCGTATCTTTCTCCATTAGAGAGGGTGCAGGGACAGTTGGTCCTGATGTAAGTGCCTACAGTCCACATTTAGTCTCAAACACCTCAGTCCCTCAGGGAAGGTGCTGGGAGATGGGAGAGGTAAGAGATACATCACCTAGGTGCCTGCTGTGTATTATTCATAACATACATCTTAAATATTCATATAAGCATTATTCATAACATTTACCTTAAAGCATTATACGTTAAAATGTGCTTATTACATATTGTATTACATGTAATATATACATATCATTGTCAGGATACTGATGCACCATTTGAAAAAAAAACACAAGTGAGCAGATTCAGCCCCTGGAAAAGATGGCTACGGCGCTCAGCTTGAGAGAGCACCAAGCTGTGACTCCCAGTCCCATAAAGCTACTGCCTTGCAGCCCATGATTAGGCTCCTTACGTGCTGAGATGAGGGAAATTCTACTATATAACTGGGTTCAGGTATTCCTCTTGCTTAGTTTAAGAGGCCCCCTGCTCGGTATTCTGGCTGTGGTGAATGCCAGGCACCTGATTCTCCCTGTGACATATACAGAATGGGTATTTAACACTGCACATCACTAATTCAGTACTGGGAACCTGCGAGCAACATGTGGCAAAACTTGGTATTGTCATGTTGTCTGTGGATGTGAAGCCAGGTGTCTAGAAGTTAAGCACAGTGGCAGCTAGCCTGCAGGCTCGCAAATTTTGCTGGATTTAACCTGTCGTTTGTGAAATGCTAAAACCCTTGGAATAACGCCTAACAGCTACCTGGTTCCCTGTCGGCATCGAACAGAGGATAGTCAAGCTGAGAGATTTACTTCAAGGCAATCTGGGGGAAAAAAAAAAAAAGAAAATATCAGAGAAATATTAAGGGAAAACTGTATCATCAATTATATTATAGTGGCATTAGGCAACTTTGCAAGCTATTAGATGGGGGAGTGAGTTTTCAGTGTGATGGAGAGACAGGCGTGGCGATAGCCATGATGATGAGGGATTTCCTCATCAGGGCATCCTGACTATCAGGCAGACTGTCCCCAGTTACTCTGCTCTGCTTGACACCTACCCTCCACCCATCCTTTTCCCAATAAACCTGTTCCTGGGCGAAGCAGGGGTATGCAAAGCTCTGAAAGACATTGAGGGAATTTCTAAGACGCCATTTCGCTTTGCTACCTTCTTTTTGCCAAAAAGAGACATTCGGTCTGCAGGACCACCGGCACAGCAGCGCTGAGGCTGCCCAGAGAGCACGAGAGCCCCTCACTCCACAGTGCGATTTCAAACCTCCACGCAGCCGGCATTTATTTGTGTCTCGGTTGCAGAGGCAGGTTCCCCTCCTGGCTCCAGCGCGTAAAAAAGAGGAGTGGAGGTCCCTAACGCTGGGGCTGTGAGATGGTGGTGCCTTGCAATCAGCCCTCCATTTTCCAGGTTCAGCGTAACTTTGCATTGCTACAAGAGACGTACCGAAGACACAGTGGCATAGGAGGGGCGCTCCTAAAAGCCCTTTAAAAATGGAAAGCAAGCTTGTTCAGAGAAAAAACGCGGCAGACTAAGGAAAAGGATGGAGCTGCCTTTTCTCTCTACCCCACGACTGGCCTCATGCTCCGGTGTGTTTCCATGGAGGCTGTTGCTGTCACTGCATGGCTCACGCTGAAGTGTCACATTGGATGGGAGCCAGCTCAACAAGAAAAATAAAGTGAGTTTTTAAGAGGTAATGTGGTAAATGTTCTTCTCAGTCTGGCTACCAATATGTGCTGTCTACCCTGAGGCGCAGAGCACATATGGGTGAAGCTACTGAAGTTTGGTACTTTAACTTCTCGAGTCACTTTTTACAAAACCAAGGGAGACACATTACACTAATGGGGGGGGGGGGGGGGGAAGAGATAGGTAAGGCAATGCAAGGCCAAGTGATGTGATCTCAACAGACTGCCACCACCGATTTCTCAGTTCTTATTCTGGGGCTTACAGGCTTCTCCACACAGCGGGGGATTTTCCCTGCTGCTTAGGCACCGGCAGAACGGGCAGCTGTTCGCAGCAGCAGACAGCCAGGGTAGCAAAGCACCTG
Source organism: Opisthocomus hoazin (assembly GCF_030867145.1). Lineage (NCBI taxonomy): Eukaryota > Metazoa > Chordata > Aves > Opisthocomiformes > Opisthocomidae > Opisthocomus > Opisthocomus hoazin. The sequence continues at coordinate 49,843,050 of NC_134414.1, read as the reverse complement.
GGCCACACTGATGGTGCCCAAGCAGGTGACGGTGTCAAGGGCAGCGGCAGATGCTGGCATTTGGGCCACCTGCATGGGGCAGCTGTAATGGTAGCTTTGCCCTCCCGCTCTCCCAGCAGCTGGTGGAGTAGGCAGCCTGGCTCCAGCTCCTCCTTCCTTCGCGGAAAATTCAGTTTTGCCTCCACTGCCGAGGCCTGAATGAGCTCTGGTACTAGCTGCTCCACAAAGAATTCGGTCAGCCTGTTTTGGGGGGCTGCGCCAGAAAGGGCGACTTTTAAAGCAAAATATGGGAGATGTCTGCTCTTCGGAAGTCTGCTCCTCTCTCACTTGCGGTCTTTCAAGACACTTCAGCAGTCATTCAGCAGTGTGCCCCTGGGCTTCTTCTGGGAGAGCATCACAACCTCCTCCTCTTTTTCCCATCTGTCAGCTCAGTAGCGACAAGAGGGCAGACTGGAGTTTCTTTCAGCTCATTCGATTTCTATGGTTAGCGTTTGCCAAGTGCTCAACCATTTGTAAAAATCATGTCATCAGTTGTCATTAGAAAGAGAATTGATAACTGGTATTTACTGAGCTTTGCAGTCACTCAAATGAATTCATTCTCTTAGTTTAAAAAACAAAAACCGCACAAACAAGCCCAGACATTAAGTAAGCAATTGCTACAATATGATGCTTAGGTTTTTCAGCTGTTAGACTGATACCCAGTGGCACAACTATGGTTAATAATCTGTGAATTTCCCCATTTAAAAAAAAACATAACTCATTAAAAAAAAAATAAATTTACTCATCTGAAATGTGATATGTACAACTGAGTCCAGCTGAAGCCTCTTAATGCTTGTGAGCCATCAACTTTTGATCCAGAAAGCATACGATCCAGAAATCACCACAACCATGGATCCATCCGTGATGCCCAGGTGCAAACCCAGGCATTTCAAGGTAGCTTAATGAACTAACAGAAGTATTGAAAAGAACCATTTTCAGCGTGTCCCATTTCCAGTCTGATTCTGAATCTTTTCCATTCCTGAGGCTGCGTAAATATCTCCTGAAGCCAAGAGATTCTGGTACCAGAAAAGCCAAGTTGCATCACCTTGAAATAAAAAGTTATCAACATGAATGTCTTAATAGTGCAAAAAAGCATCTGTAAGACAGGGTGGAAGGTGGGAAAGCAGGAATGCTGTCTGAGTGAAGAAAAAAAGAAAAAGCATCTAAGTGCCTATTTGTTTGGAGATTTATTCTGTTCTAATTTATTTAACATATCCATAGAGAACAATGAATTTTGCTGAATTAAATACAACTGGGGAAAAAGATAATTTCTTGAAAATATTTGTTATACCTAAAACTTGTCAAGAAAAGCGTGAAAGATTGCTATGATAATATCTGCATAGAAGAAGTCACAGATGTTTTTGGCTGCCTACGAGGTAGGAAATCAGATCCATGCCCAGCTGAACGTGTTCCTTTGCTAACCTGCCTGCAGAACGCTTCTCAGTCCCATGCAGGAAACCCAGCCATTTCTGAAACATTTCTTCTGGCTTTGAAACTGATCCTCCAGGTCTTTCATGTGCAGAACTTCTTTTGCAGCCTATGAAGCCCATGCACAGGGAACAAATTAGACATCACCAATTTTACAGAGACGCAGTGGAGTGCAACATAAGCAGGAGCCACAGAGAACGAAGCACAGTGGGAGCTACACGGAAGATTTGGAAGGATTGTCCCACACCATGTCTCTGTCATACCAAAAGAGATGTAGTAGCTTTAATGTTCATGTGAGAATACAGTATGCCTCTCTTCATAAAAGCTCTGCTTAAAAGATCTCAGATTTTTTTGTCTCCTAAACAACCAAACAATACTGTTCAATATGAGGAGCTGAGATAATGGAATTGAGTATGGGGCTTAAAATGATGGAATAATTCTCAGGGCGATGTTTATGTCCATAAACTCAGCCACAAACTACAGAGTTTTGAAAGGCAAATCCAGGGCAACCCGTTCCGTTCCTGGGCGTCAAACTGACATGGTGTCCAGAGCCAGGAAGTGCTTGTCTCCATTATTTTTCTTACAAAAACATTAGCCAGACATTGGAGAGGTGAAAAAACACCCCCCCCCTTTTTTTTCCCAGAACATGTTCCTTGATGACTTCCTACTCCCTATTAACTTTCGCCAGTGTCGGATTATACTAAATAAGGAACCATCCCTCCTGTTCTTCTGCCTCTTAAATAAGATCATAACCCTTCAAGGGCTTTTGCTAAAATAAGGCAAGTTTGAAAAAAAATTAAAGGGTAGTGCATGATCTCAGTCCAAGGCTATAGAAAGGGCACAGAGGTGGCCCCACTTCCCTAGAATATGTGTCTTAGCAACATTGCCACTCTAGATCTAGCAAATTGAGTACTTTGATCTCTGTCCCTGGAGAAAAACGTGCACCTATTATATCAGATTATAATTTTCCTCTTTTGTGCAGTGTAACCAAACTATTCTCCATTATATACTGTATTAGATCAGAGAGCCTGCACTGTGTACACTAACGCTGCCATTTATGCGCTGAGCTAGGTTGGTTTTGTTGGGTTTCTTTAAAGAGAGTGAGCTGAAGGGAAGAAGATTTCCTGATCGTCTAAGAACGAACAATTGGGTTATACAAACTACAGAAAACACACAAATGTAGTGTACAAAAGCTACGATTTTCATACCCAAGGAATATTAGTGCTGATGTTTGAGTGAGTCACATGAAATACGATAGTACTACTTGTCAGTTGTACTTCCGCATTTTAGACTGACCATTTTGGTTAACGGCCACCTAGAACCTGACTACAAACCCTAGCATTTCATGGCAGAGGGCTGGGCATGTTGAAACACTTCATAGGTAGACTCAAATCGTCCTTGCCCAGAAAATGTCTGCAACCTCATGCTTGATGGTGGCTCTTGGATAAAGGGGCAAGGCCCACATATTCGTGTTGAGCTGAGCACCAGTTTGGGTGGAGAAGGAGCAGAGGAAGCACTTGGCAGATGATCACAGACTGGACTGCCAGACAGCAACCACATCCAAAAGGCTGATATGCTGAATTCCTTGGCAAAAAAAACCCCGTTTATGTGCCTGTATCCAAAAGGAAGGCTTGTGAAACGAATTAGTAACGCAATCCCTCAATTGCAGGTATTTGAATTGATTATCTGTCAACCCAAAGGTTTCCCCAAGTTCAGCAAATGAACACAATCTGTCTTCTAACATACATCACGTAATTTGTTAAAGCTTTTGTCTAACCATGCATCCCAAATACAAACGCATTTAGTTTTTGGTTTGGGTAGTGAGGTTGATTTTTTTTTTTTTTTTAGTTTATTTGAGTTAGAAAATTGAATACAAGCTGAAATGGAATAACCAATAGATAACTTAAGTGATTTTTTTAGAACTGGTGTTAAGTTAAATAACAAAAATCTCTCAATATTCAGCACATTACTGATTTATTTCTGACGTATCTTTATTTGTTTCAGGCTCACATTGTTAAAATATGCTATTGATTTTCTGTTTTCTTTTGTTCTGAGGTTCCAGTGTGCTCTCTGCTGGTGATGCCAATCCCCATTTTGAAAAATGATTGACTCATTATTACTGAATAAAAAAAAAAAAAGAGGCAAGATTTAAAACATGTTTAATTTAAAGGTAGAAGTTTCTAAGTTGCTAAATTGTATTATTTATTTGCAGATTTGCTGGATTAGGATCCAAGACAAAATGTAAATAGGACAATGGATACTGTGGAAGAACGGTGAGGAATATTCTCTATCAGTGGAGGACAAATATAGGAGAGGCGAGAGGCTGAGGAACATTATGGGGAGACTTTACAGGACCTTCTTTTTGGTAAGTTTTAGGAAACTCCATTCGGGGAGGAACAGCCACAGCAAGACAGGAAGGAGCCATGTGGGACTGTAAGTGATGGGACTTGATAAAAGTAAAGTAGCAGTATTGCTTTGTAGGCAATATGGCAGAAGTAGAGGAAGATTACAGAAGTCGTCTGAAATACGCAAGTAAACACATTTGTCAGGCTTATGAAAAAGTAAGTAACCAAAAATGTTCTGTGGGCCAATTTGTTCTCCCAGCTTTCAAAAGTATGATTTTCTATTTTTAGAATTGTATATGGCAATACACTCTTCAGGTTCCAGTTTCAAAATTCAAGACTCTCTTGTTTCTGAAAAAATGGCATACTGAAAAGTCCCATCCATTACTAGGAAATGTGACAAAGGTTCCTTCTTTCAAGAAAAAAAATGAAGAAAAATAGAACTTCCTAAATATTTAGAAATACTAAATACTCTCAAAGTATTTCTGTATTAAAATGTAGGCCAGAACATTTTCAAACAGACGATGTATGCGCAGCGTTGTTACGCTAGATGAGAACGGAAGCCAAGGGGTCAGGTATATGGAGTGAGCCAAGACAGTGATTTAGTAGGACAGGTTTTCCATAAAACCCTGTGATTGAGAACCACATTTCTCTATAAATCTGTGATATATATCAAACACTAATGTGTAATATCCCTACTTCTGTATCAATCTATTGATATATAATCATGTAATACGTTTCTCCTGCGAATGTAGCTACATATTTTTTGCTTTAGATGCTGCCCTGCAAATTCATGCATATGGGTAATGGTTCTCAGCAGCAGGCAATAGACCATGCAAACAGCCAACATAGCACATAACGAAGCTCACGGAGAACAAATTTTATCAGCAGATGTCAGTCAGCCAACCCCTCTTCTAGACTATTTCCTTAGATATATTCGATAAATGAATAAAATATTTCTAAGCACGACAAAAGAAATGTTGGTGTTTTTAAATATTTTATCTGAAATTCAGTGGGAATGAGCTCCGTCTGCTTCTCAGGGCACAGCAACGCGTGTAACACGATGTTTCTCTGTCACGCACCTTATCACACCGTCTACATGCAATCTTCTTCCCGCTATCACTATTCATTTTTCATGTGCCAAGTATTCATTAATCCTTTAACCTCAGTAGGTAGAAACCAGTTTTTCTCGGCAGCACATGCAGCGCTGGGAAATCGTTGCTCCCTGTTCCAAGTGGTTAAGAAGGATGAATGTTAATATTCATGTTTTTTATTCATAAATCTGAATATAAGCCATGCATCTATCCAGGGAGTGTTTCCAGCAGTGTTCTATAGTATCCTGCTTCCTATGGGATTCTGTATTTTATATTTTAAAACGTTGTGTTAGAACGTTAACTTTTGACTTGGGTAAAACTGTCTGAAATCTGACGAACCACATATGTAACTTCTGGTGAGTTGTTGGAGCTGGTTCCGTATCTAAAGTATTAATAGAAGTAAATATGTTGCTCAGGTCATTAGACTGTATTTTAACTCTATGCTCACTTTTCTCCAAAGGAAATGATAACACCTGAGGCAAAATTATAATGGCAAATCACGCCTAATCCCCTTTATAGCTTGCGGAGACATATATTTATATAGACTGTGAGGCAGTCTTCTGTTTATATCCATTTTAACATTTATTTGCTAGTCTGTCCCTTTTTTTTTTTTAACCTTGTGGAAAGAGAAGTAAGATTCGGGGATAAAATAGCAAAAGGGTTGCATTCGCTAAACCGTTTATGCCAAAAGGCGGCGGAGCACCAGTTACAGGGAGAACAGGCGAAGCGATGCATAGACGTGTTTCAGGCAGTTGGCATGAAATCCTCTAAGGGAACAAACATTGGTTCTGGTTCTTCCGGCTTCCTCGGTAAATACTGTGCAGAGCAGCAAATATTAGTTTGTATTTACTGAAAGCGACAGTGTTTTAGCAGTAATTATTTACCTGCGCTCAGCCCGGCTTTCTGTGTAAATATGCACGCTACAGGGGCTTTTACAAACACACTCACGCGGTGGGCCGTGCTACTAGACAGGGGATCCCTCTTTTTGCGTTTTATTCACCAAATAGTTGTTACGAGTGGGATCCTCTGGAGCTGTTGAGCTGAGCTTGAATTTGCGGAGGATGAGGAGTGGGGACTCATAAAGAACCTGCCATTGTCTACCAGCCCTGACCACGGCTTTCGCCAGGGTCCAGCACGGCACCCTGCCCACTCACAAGGCGATTAAGCTTCCTTAAATTGAATCCCTGCCACACATTGCCCAGAAACCATCTTAGCAGCCAGGGCGGTCAAAGCTCACCTGCCCTCTGGCCAGGGCCGTGTTTGCTTCACGCAACGGGAGCCACAGGGGAGGAGGCAGGAACCGGCCACATAAGCTTTGCGTTGACAAAAGGCTCTCCAAGGCAAGGGAGCCCCTTAGGTGACCCGTCAGGCCAGCTTCATGGCTTTGTCACTCGCCAGGAGCTTTCTGCCAGAGGATTTCACTGGGTAAACACGTACGCGCAGGAACACTTCTGAAAAGAAATACATATCTGCTTTCTTAAAGTTTAACGCCGACTCTCAGGATTTTTGTTTCCTGAGGTTTTTAAAGTTCTGCTTTCAAAACATCCGTGTAATAAGGAGAGTTTGAAACAAACTTTCAGGCTTTGGAATCTGTTTCTCTGTACATTGTTACTCAAGCCTTTACAAGCCAGCATCTGCAGCCCTCGCGTGTGAAAAACCTCCCCATAAAGTTCTCCGTTCGCAGAGGCGCGACCCGGGCTGGGCCACCGGCCTCCAGGCAGGGGAAAAAAAATAACCCACCTCGCGTACTTCTCGCAAGCCGCACCGGGTCTACGGCGGGGGAGAAAACAGAAAAGGGAAGAAAAAAGGAAGCGAACAGGGAAGGCTGGCGGCGCCCGGCCCCCGCAGCCCGCCAGGTAACGGCCCGCCAGCACGCACCGCGGCGGCGAAGGCCGCCCCCGCCGCCCGGCCTCCCGCCGCCGCGCCTCGGCCCCGCCGCCCCCCCCCCCGCCTCCCCACCGCCCCGGGTGTCGGCCCCCCACCACACCCCACCCCGGCACGGCCCCCGGGGGCGCGGCCGCCATGTGTCCCCCCCCCTCCTCCCCCCGGGGCTCCACTCAGCGCCGCCACCGCCCTGCCCCCCTCGGGCCTCCCTCCGCGTCCCCGCCCCGGGCCTCCCCGCGGCGCCCCCGAGCCCCCGCTGCCGGCCCCGCCCTGCCCCTCCCCGCCGCCTTCCCCCCCGCGCCCGGGGCCGCGGCCGGGGCCGGTCGGGGGGGCGGCGCGGCCGGGCGTTCCCGTCCCCACCCTCCGGGGCGGGGCGGGCGGCGCACCGGGCCCCGGGGCTGCTGAGGGGCGGGGGCGCGGCCCCTCCCTCCCCTCCCCTCCCTCCCCCCCGCCCCGCCCGGCTGCCGGTGGGGGCGGGGACGCGCCGCATGCCAGCGACGCCACCGGCGCCCGCCGCGGCCGGAGCAGGGGCCGGGAGCCGGGGAGGGGGGACGCCGGTCCGGACGGGGCCCTTTGTCTGAGCGGCCGGCGGGGTGTCGCGGCGGCGGCCCCACCGTGAGGCGCGGCGAGGCGAGGCGAGGCGAGGCGGCGCCGGGAGCCTCCACCCCCGGCCCAGCCTGGCCCTGGCTCATCATGTGACGCGGGGTAAGTCGGCGGCCAGCGCCGCGGGTCCCCGGGCTGCCCCCATTCATTTCCCGGGGCCGGCGGCGAGCCCGGGCGTGACACCGCCCGGGGGGAGCGGGGCGGGCGGAGAGGCAGACGGACAGACGGACAGCCCGCCAGCCGCGGGGAGGGGAGCGGGGACCCCGTCTCGGGGGAAGGGAACAGTTTCTCCTGCTCCGCCGCTGCTGCTCAGGTCTGTGCCGATTCCCTTCCTTACCGGAATAAACGCCCGGCGTCTGTGTCCGCTTGCGCTGCCGCCGTCCCAGCCGGCTTTCTTAAAAAAAATAAATATACCGAAGTGAAATAATTTTGAAGAGGAGCGGCGGGGGGGGAGGGGCGCACCTCCCCCCCCCCCAGAGGCGCCGGGGGTGAACGGCGCTGCCCGCCCCCCTCCCCCTCCCCTCACGGTGCCCCGGCGGCAGCGCTGCCCCCCGCTCTCGGGGGGGGGGGGGGGGTGCTGGGGGCCGCCCCCGCTGGCCGCCCGAACTTTTCCCTCAACTTTCTTCCCTGAGGGGGGGGGGTGTGGAAAAAAAGCGGGAGGAAAATATAAAATAAAACTACATAAAATAAAAAAGCGGTGAGCGGCGAGGTGGGAGCGCCCGGCCCTTTGTGCTGCCGGCCCCGGGCGGCCGTCGTGCCCCTGCGCCTTATTTTTTTTTTGGAGGCAGTCGAAAAAAAACTTAATATCTAAAATAAATATTATTAAAAATATATAAATCAGAGTGCAGCGCTACACGGCGGGGGGGAATCAGAGCCTTGCGCAGTATGGAGGGGGAAAAATAAAAACCGGAGTGTAACGCTCTGTTACCTCTTACCGAAATAATTGCCCTCTATAAAATCAATATTTGCTCTTCCAGAAGCCGGCTGGCATTGCTCGGGGAGCAGACCGCTGGCGTTCACGGCGAAAAGCGTGCGCCCGGAGCGGCTGCGGGCGGGAGACGCGCGCCCCATGGCACCGGCATCGCCCTGGGAGCCCACCGACGGCTTTCCGCCCGGCCAGTGCTCCGGGGGGTGAGATCTGGGGCTCCTTGCCCCGAAACCAGGCGCCGAGGGTGGCGTGGGGTCTGGGGGGGAGGCGGGTGGGAGCAGCTCTCCGGGTTAGTTTTCTGTTTTCCCCTCTTCCGCGCAGGGATGCGATGCTGCCCTCCGGGCGGTGGGTGTTTGTGGGAGCTGGGCTCCCGCAGAGGGGCTGGCGTGGAAAATAGCAGCTTCACATGCTGAGGGAGCAGGTACGAGCAGTTTGGTGGGAGGCACCGAAGAGAAGTTCACTTGCGGCGGGGTTTATATCGAGCTTGCTCGCTTTTGGCAGCGTCCCCTCCCTGTGAATAAGTAAGCAAATCGATTCCCCCCCCCCTTTTTCATTATCCATTGTGAAATAAAGGGTGTGCTTCTTCCACCCCCCTCCCCCCGTGTTTTTTTGCTTTTTTGCTATTTGTCTTGCCGCGGCAGGTAGACATTCGTGACAAGTTTGCGAGGCCGCTTTATATAGCGCTGGCGTACGGGCTCCATTTTCTGCTTGCTGGTTGGTCTCCAACTCTGAAATGTACAGGAACAGCAAAGTGGTCTTAGCGCGGGATTACTGACTGTGCTGAATAGGTCACAGATGGAGCGATAGCAGCGTTTTATTAGTGACGTAAGGCTGCATAAACCAGGTCTGCTTTTTTTTTTTTTTTTTTTAAAATACATTATTCGTGCTGGGGGAGGGGGAATATCTTTCTAACAGGACGTAATCAACTCGAAACCGCTGTCTGCAAGCCGGCGTGTCACCTAGCGTCACGGATAGCAAAGGAAACATTGCATGTGGATTTAGTTTTTTTTAAATTTTTTTTAATGTTGGGTTTTTTTGTTCTGGTTTTTTTTTTTTTTTTCTGGTCCCCGTGCTGCTCAAGGCTTTGGCAGCTGGTCGGAGCTGCCGGCAGCGGCGGGTGCCCGGGCTGGAGCTCGGCAGGATGACATCACCCCCTCGGGATGACATCACCCCCTTGGTGGCACCCGTGCGCACCCATCCCCGGGCCAGCACCCCCAGGTGCTCCCCCCCGCTGCATCCAGAGCAACACTAGTGGCATTTCCCTTCTTTTTTTCCCCCGCTTTTATTTTTTTTTCCTCCCCTTTCTTTTCCAATGTCTAGTAGCTGGAATTGACTGGGGGGGGGGGGGGGGCAATTTGGGGAGCACCTTTTGCAAACCTTTTCGTTAGGATACCGACAGCTTTACAAGGTGGATTGGGCTCCCCCCCCTCTTTTTTTCCCTCCCCCCCAGTTCATGGAGTAGTCAATAGCATTTAAAAAGGGCTGTGAAAAATCGTATTTTCTCTTCTCTCCCCCATCTGTGGGGAATAAATAGGCTTTTTTGGGGAGGAGATATGCCATGGGGCATTTGATGAGTGATTGCACGTGTGCTGGAGAGGGTGGGAGGGGGCTTAGGATGTGGGAGATACTGGTTGGTTTCTGCTTCGGATAGCGAGGTGATAGCAGACGTGTGAAGAAGGGGGGATGGGAAATGAGGTATTTTTAATTATTTATTCTCACCCCTCCGGTGATGCTTAGTGGTAATATTTCCAGGCTTTCCTGCGCTATCTTGTAGAAAAACCTTTGCTGGAAAGGCCCCTGAGAGCCCGAGAAGACTGCGCGTAACAACTTTTAAAAATAAACTTTAAGATTCCAGAGCAGGCTAATCGCGGAGTCCTCTGCCAGCTGTTTCTGTCGGGATGAGCCAGACCCGAACCTGTGTGAGCCAGGTTTTGCTTCGGATGAGCGGAGGCTGAAACGCAGCGGGGCTGAAACAGCTGTTGTTTTCCGCTCCCTCTCCATGGGAGATGGTAGAGTGGGGTCAGCGAAGGGCTTGGGCTGTAAAGACCTGTGGTAGCAACCGTTGTCCTCCTTGCCCAGACCAAGGTGGTGCGTGACAGTACCCGCTGTCATTAAAAAGAAATACAGACCGTGTTTTTGGAGGCAGTAGGCGATGCCTGCCTCTCCACCGCACCGCAGGCTGGCGGAAGATCTGCGTAGTTTGGTGCGAGTTTCAGCAGTAGAAGAGCATCCTGGCATTTAGATTTTGGGTAGTTTCTAAACTAAAGGGAAGGTGTGTTCCTTTTCTTTTCACTGGGTAGGTGATGCTTGCTGATGCTCGCCTTCCCAGGGCTGTAGTCTGCAGCCTCCGCGCTTGGGGCTGCTGGATCAGCTCTGTGAGCCTCGCGCAGCTTCGCCGCCGCTTCTCGGCACGGCCGACCTCGTCGCTCGCTCCTTCAGTGAGTGTCGTCGCCACGTCTGGCAGGTCTCGTCAGTACGAGGTTGGGTTGCACCAAGTCTTTGTTCGAATCGAGTAAAATACGAGACTGCGAATGAGGAGTTTGTGTATTGACAAAGCTGGAGGAAATACTTTTACTGAAGTGTTTTGCCTTGGAATTATTGTATCTTGATTTGTTTTGTCGGGGGATGGTTGCGGCTTGCCTTTCCTTGACGTAACTACAAAACGAGACAAAAAAAAGTAAATTTCTTGAAATGGAAATTTCATTTTTTAGAAAAGTTGAAATGGATGCAGCACCGAGACTTTGACCTTCTCAGGTCCTGACTAGTGGTTGTTTACTACAGCTGCAGCTGTGCGCCTTTGAAAGAGGAGGAGCTGCAAACACAAGCGTGTTCGCTTCCCCCAGCTAAGAGGAAAACATACAATGAGCGTGCGGTTTCGAAGTGAGATGCGAAGAGGAGTGTTGAGCAGTCAGGTGGCGGTTTTTCCTTTCCTTTTGTGCAAGGTGTGCTGGGCTGTACCTGTTGGGCAAATTTGGAGTCTTGGAAGGGCGAATGTGAAAGCGTGAAATGGCTACGCTTCCTATGCAGGGAAAAAGAACTTAATTTTTTAAAATGAAACGCATGCCTGCGCTCGGAAAGGGAAATGCTTTTGCACTGTACTGCTAAGGACACTTTCAGTGTTGTTTGTCAGTGGAAAAAGCTCTCTGTAACCTTACCCTGTGTTCGACAGCTGAACTTTAGACAGTCCTCTTGCTTCAGCTGAATGATAATTTTTGTCTGAAGTTGGTATTAAATGCAAAAAAAAAAAAAGCAGCAAGAGTTGTATGTGAGGATTCCGTGTCAAAACGATTGTTTTAGTTTAGAGCTAGGCGTAGAGCTGTGTTGACAAACTTGGCTGGAGCCTTGGCTAGACCTAGCACAGTGGGTAAAATAGGACAAATGTGAGGATAGTTGTGCAGTCACTTTTGGTTTACATATATAAACCCAGCAAGCTCTGCTGGTGGTGCTGTGTTGGCATTTGGAAGCTCCCTTCTGTGCAGGAGGTCTGCTTAGACTTGGTGCCCTAAAATCTGTGAACTTTCTCATACTTCTGCAAAGTTTGGTGCGACTGGTAGGTTTGAAATTTATTTGGAGTCTGTGCTCTCATCTTTGCTCCTAAGCAATAACTGTAATACAAAAATGGTAGAGTATTCTTTAATTAATTTTATTTACCTTTTGGTGGCAGAGAATCGTTAAAATAATACTGAGAGATGTAAGGAAGAGGAAAACTTAACACGGCTTTGCCAAAATGTCAGTCTGTCTACAGCGTATGTAGCCCTGAGCTTATGTGGACTTCACTTTCTTGAGTTGAGTGTGAAGTCTGGTGGTATTGATCAGAAGGCGTGATCTAGACTGTGGTCTAAACCAAAGTCAACATAGAATATACAAATATTTTTTGCATTTATGTCTGCTGCAGAATGATGTGTTTTGATTAGGAGAAGGCAACTTTAAATTATGGTTTGCCTTGGTCCTAGAACTATTTCTGTCGTTTCCTGCATTTTTGGGAAGGGATGGTGGCCTGAGCCATCCCAGTGTTTCTCAACTGAAATATATGGTAAAACTTGGGAGTGGATCTATGAAGTCACGTGAAATATATTCAGGGACTGTCTGCTCCGTACTGACTATGTTTCTTTGTGCGCTCCGCATCTATGCACATCAGCTCCTGTCTCAGAGGAGGCCCCTCAGCTGCAGGTACAAGGGTGGGGCTTGTTTAGGTGTTGGCTTGCTGATTATTCCTTTCTAAAATTTTATTTTATTTTTTAGCATTTTTTTTCAAGTTCAGTAAAGTCAGGAGAATGCAAAAGCTAAGGTATATTGGAACTAAAATAGTGCCTGTTAGGGTCAAGGGAGATCCCACAATTAAAGACTATTAAAAATATACGCTCGGTGATACGAAATAAAGTTTGGCAAGACCGTTGCACTCTGGCATTTCCTATCCTCTGAATGCAATCCTAACAATGCCTGCATTTCTTTTTATAATCTCATGGTTTGTTTATTTGTTCACAGATTATTTTTTTTTTCTTGGAACAAATGCCCTCACGTGCAATGGTGTTTGTCCTTTTGTTGGTCACTGGTACCGCTGGTGTTGACAGGCTCTGGAGTTGCAGTGCAGACCAGCACCACTTGAGTTAAGGAATGTCTGGTTAGTGGTAGCGAGCTTTTGTCCTCTCTGTGAACCAGCCTTGAGGACGGGAATGAAGCACGCTCTTTGCTAACGGCTTGCACGGTATTTGCTACGTAGCAGAGTAATGATGGGACTCCAAAATCCCAAGCTTTGTTCCTGGCTGTGGGGCGAGTGTGTTCTCATCATTTAAACGTAGAACAATCAAATGCGTGACCTTGGACATCAGCGCCTCAAAGGGGATAATTAATCAAACGGTGTATCGCGTCGGGAGACCTGAGTTCTGGTCTCGGTTTTGTCCGATGTCCCCTGGGACAGCCACTTTATTACCCTCTCTGTGAGGGGGTAAGCCGTGACCCTAATTAGCGTGCGGCGTTGTTCAGTGGTCAGCACTGCAGAGAGCATGAGGTTATGGGTGCTAACAGTGATCCTCCTCGATGACTGCCGAAATAGTCTCTCTTTCTCTGCTGTGGCTAGGAAGGGCTTTGCCGGTTGTGGTGTCACATCTCTTCTCCGGAGCCTCACAGGTCCCGGACGGCAGCGTGGGAAGCGCAGTGGTGCTGGCTGGCTGGTTCGGTGCAGGGGATGTGCAGGGAGCTCAGGCCAGCTGGAAATAAGTTCAGGGCCATTAGCGGAGTCGGAGGTGCTACCAGCGAGCTCTGGAAGCCTTTGTGAGCACGGGCGAACTGCAATTCTTGGATATTTTGTTCAGCTCTCAACAGACTGGCATTGACATGGGCAAAGGCAACTATCCAACCACAACGGTTTCTGTCTTTTTTTTCTGTGGATCCCTGAGGGGATCCAAATAAAATATTCTGAATATTCTGAATTATATTTTAGCTGCTTTTTTACCGGCTACCAGAATTGTCAGAAGTGACTGGTGTGTTCTCAAAAACTTTCAAATCAAACTTTGCGAAAGCAGTCACTGAGAATTTTGTCTAAAATGATTGACATTTGTTAAATGGAATAATGTAATATTAGAAAATTGTAACATGAATTTCAAAGAGTAACTGTGATTGTTGTCGTTTACCATAGCTGTTATTCCTTTTTTTCCATGGGACCAGTGTTTTCAGATGGTGTGCTAAAAACTGAGGACAGCTTTTATAGCAGATGTGATAACACGTCATCCGAGGTAGCCAATGAGATATTTAGGATGAATGGTATCCGTTGCCAGTTCTTCCTAGGAAAAAAGAAAGAAAAATAACCGCTGTATTATGTGGTAACATGTGACGTGAATCTGAGGAGGACTTGACTTAAAATCAGAATAATACAGAGATTTTTTTTTTTTTTTTGTATCTGTCTTTATTTTGAGTGTGCAGTGCTGGCATAAACCAGTTTTGAGTTGGTCTTCAAGTATGGGCTGGAAGAGCATGTGAAGAACTGTGGTTGATGACTCTTGAAAATCTTTTTAAGTGTTGGACAGTAGTTGGAGCTCTTCCAGTTCCTTTCTCAGAGAATCTTTCAGTTGCAAGAAAATTTGGGTGAAGTGGAAAATGGAAAGATTTCTCTTAAAGAAAACAAAGGTGGGGAAAACCGTTCCTATCCAGTTTCTATGAATTGGTAACAGTTACAATGTGACTTAATTTTTCACTGGTTCCATCTACCCAAGGAAATCTTTTGTACAGACAATGCCCTACAGAATTTTGAAAGGAAAAAAAATGAGCAAAGTGGATTATTTTTCCTCGTTTGAAAGGGAGAGCATGCAAACTCAATCTTGTTAGCAGGCAGATTTGGAGGCTGCTATTTCAGAAAGCGTTGCCATTTTCACTTTTACTTTCCAAATCTATATTTGGATAAATCAACATTATGCTAAAATGTCTTCGACATCTGTCTAAAGAGTATATATCAATAATTACGGACCTTCTATTTTGAGGGGGTGATAGATTTGTAATTTTTGGTTGTGACTCTGGGGTAAAGTTACACAATAGTCACACTGAACAATTAGATATAAACAATAGCATAAATTGAAAAATATTATGAGATGTAGTACACCTTTTCTTGTTTGCGTCCCAGCCAGTACCCAAGATGGATTTGTTTTGTGCTTGCTGGAGATGTGCTCTCCGTAATGTTTCACGTGTTGCTGGCTTTAGGAAGACAGTATTTCTTTTTCATGGGGATGCTAGAGAAGCGTGTGGGCTAGGCAGAGATGGGAGGCTTGAGTTTATGCATGGCAATCACAGACACTTGGCTAAGTCAGTTCTGGTGGATGGCTTGAATAAAATACATTCTTTTCCCAAAAAGAGGAGCCTAGCTCATCCTCACCTCGGAGGTGTGTGCTAAAATCACAACACCAGAATCATTTTCATGGCGAAAAGCCCATCAGAAAGCCTCTCTGCTGGCTGAAAGGAGAGGACATCTCAGGTGTTTAGCTCGCACATTGATGCGTGCACTGTACTTCTTTAAAGACAGGTGAGAGGAGACCTGCTCTGCTGAAATCCTGGGAGAAGCTTTCCTGGCCCTGCAGGATTTGGTGGTGGTGGGGATGGAATAGCAGTTTCTGTGGGCTCTTTTCATGGCTTTTGTTATTTGGTGTTTAACTTGCCCTGTGTGTTGTGAGAGCCGGCACTCCTGCCTGGCTGTGGTTTCCTACAGGAGGGACAGCACCAGGAGCTTAGCGCTTTGGTACCCAGGTCCTCTTGTGGGCATAGCCTGAAGCCCATCGGCAGAAATGAAAAATACTTGTACCTTCAGATCCCTCCCAGGTATTACGGAAGTGCCACGTATGTATGGCTTTCTTAAAAACATTGTGTTTTCAGCCCATCCAAGCAAAGAAGCCAGTGGCCCTTGATGCTACTTACAGCGTTATGTGTATAAATATGCTGAAGATTGCTACTTGCTCCACGTAAGGGATCTTTTCTCAGTCATTCAACACCGAACAGGCAAGCCCTCTGAGCAGGGCAGCCTTCCTGAGAGCGTGGCTTTCCATGGTGGCTTCTGGCTGGGCAGAGAGCGGGGCAGGTGGGGTGAGGATGCTCCCCTGTGTTTAGCCATGGGTGCTGGAGTGTCTTTCAGCAGCCCTAGGGCGACCCAGGCTCAGTCCCGTGTCCACGCTGGCTCCTTGGGTATTACTGTGATATCATAAACAGAAACATAGCATAAAAAGTTCTCTTTTCATGTCGGTTAAATATTAGAAATAGGAAAATAGTCAGTGGAAGTATTCTTGTGTTGTACAGTGTTAAAAATTTTCAGGTTTACTGAATTAGGCTTATCTATATCAAAGAATCTGTAAAAGTAATTTTTGTAAGAAGAAGCAGAAATGAGACACATGCTACGGTAATCATGTGATATGATCTAAAACAGTAATTGCAGTCAGCGTTCATCAGACGTTACAGTGTTTTCTGTTTAAAAGCTGAACGACTAGACCACAGCTTTTACGAAGCTTGAGGATTGGCAATGGTGTCAAGTATGGGAAGGGTGTCCTAAAAGCATCCTGACAGTCCTGCAAGTGCCAGGGGAGAAGTGAAGCCATGAAGCCAGGTTTAACCAACGTGTAAGTTGCAACGACTTCCAAGGATTTCTGCCTGGATGAACAAATTCAGCCACAGGTGCCGAATTCAATTAGTTCTCCCAGTCTGTAGTACGAAGTTTGGAGACCTGCCTAAGCGCTGTATGTCTAGTAGTTGGCTTCCAGCTTGAAACTGGGCTCTTAGTCCAGTGGTTTAGGAATACTTCTAGGCTGTTTGCTTTACAACCATCACCTTTGCTCTTTGTGCCTGATGCAGGCTTTCCTAGCTCTCTGTACAGCAGTCTTCTGCCTAACCGTGAAGTCCTGTGTTGAGAGAAGGATTTGATTCCCTGTGTCATAGGCTAAAGAACATGTTAGGTACACTCCATAGAGCAGCGTGTAAAATATGGTTGAAGTCTGCAGTGACTTAGTGAAAAGGCTTTGAAAAGTGTTTGTGGTCATTGAAGAGTGATGCTGCATTTTGAGTTCAGTGCCACCCCGAAAGAAGGTTTCAGCTGGTGTCTGGTTCTGTTCAGAGTCTTTAGTTGGTGGTGGACAGGTTGGCATGTTAAGCAGATGGAACATACTCTAAAGTCAGATGAAGTTATACTCACTGGGGGGCAGGACTTTGTGAAGTGAGAAGAAAGAAGAGCTCTCAACGTGGGATCAAACTGTAGATTCACTGATCTGAAGAGCAAAAAAAGCCATTATGATCATCTAATTCAACTTAAATAATGCCATCAGCAGAGTATCACCTTGACCTGTGTGAAGCACGCATGGTCCCTTGGAGTTGGAAGATTTTGTGAGTAGACAGTTGTAATGTAAAAAACTTAATGCGATGGGGAATCAACTGTCGTGTTTGGTAAGCTGTTCCAGTGGTTGTAATTAATCTCTGTGCATTGTTTGTACCCTGTATTTATCCATATATTTGCCTTCCAGCCACTTAACCTTGTAATACCTCTGTCTCTTAAGTGAGTGGTCAACCAGTTGCCTGTCAATTTTTTCTCCATCTTCATTTTCAGAGTTTGCATAATTGAACAGTGTTTTAATTTGCGGGTCTTGAAGAGGGTGAATTGATTTAAATCTTTCTGACTTGAAAGTAGCAGGAAGGAAAACTTGATTTAAACAATCAGTTTAAATCTTGTTTGGTTTTTGCAGTTCTTACTGATTTTCTGTTCCCAGTGATGTCCATCGGGTAGGTGACATTTAGCATGCTGGTGTGCAGCAGATGAAATAGTCTTAATGCAGAGTATACTCAGATTTTTAGCTGAGATAATGCATTGTATACATCCCTATATATTTAAAAAGTTTGTGGAGTTAATGTTCACTTACTGAGGTTTAGTTTCTGCATGTTTAATATTACAATATGACTGATGATGTGTTTCTTGTTTGGTAGATGATTTAATTGTACTGTGGACTTTATCAGCTATACTTATATGGAAATTGCAACTCGTATGAACTGTAGAAAACACCATTGAAATTATTTTTTATTAATATTTTGATTGTTTTTTTAAAGTGTCAGGTTACTTTAAAAATCTTAGTAAAAATTATTTTGTTTAAAACTAACTTTTATATTAAATAAAGGAGAAAGAGTACTTGGTTGTTAAGAGAAAGTCATAGTTTCTGTTTAAAATATCGTAGAGAGTTTTAGAACTAGTAGGTCTCACTCTTCAGCATATTGTTCATATTACAAGACTGGAAGAGAAAACCACGTTTGCCTAGTTTCTTTTGCTGCTGGTAGATTTCTCAACTTCTGAATGAGCTGGTTATTGGTCTATGGTGATTGAATAAGGTGTGAGAAGGAAGATATTCTATTATGCACCTGCTTATTGATTAGTTTACTACATTTCAGTTTTGTTTAATCTGTGATTTTTGTCAGCTTGGTAGTTTCTTTGAAACTTCGATGCCAAATGAGTACTGCCTGAGCATTGATGAAAGAAGGAATATAAATCGGTTTTGTAATTTCAAATGTTATTTTGTTGAATAGTTTAAAGGAGGGTCAATATTTTCCATTAGAATGTATAATAATGTTACAGAAAAAAGCCATTTCTTTATCAGACAGGTTTTGGAGCACAGTTGGTTAGCCTGCTGCTGCTAGGAGTATTAAACATTGTCAAAAGATAGGACTATCCATCTGTTCTCATTTTGTGAAGCTGCCTATGAAAATAACTTTTTCAAATATTTCACTTATTCTCAGCTGATGACACTGACACCCCATTTCTCAGGTGCCTTTTCGGACATGTCTGTTCAGTGTATTGTATCTAAAGTATGAAATAGAGTGCTCGCTGGCTGGAGGTGCCGGCTGAGCAGAATCGCCCAGGCTCCGTGTTCGGTGTGCGTACCTTGTGCTGCACTTCTCAGACATTTCTGTCTCTTGCTCGCTCTGTTTGTTTTCTTCCTATGTTTTTCCAGGATTATTTCAAATGTAATAATGCTGTTATTTGGATATTCTGCCCCCCCCCATCTGCTGTGCATTAATCATACCAGTTTTAAAAGAATGAGTAGGAATACCAGGTGATTTTGCTGAGCTCTGCTCCATTTGGGGAAGTTCTGCTCTTTCACAGTGACCTTATCATTGAAGTCCTGCTGGTACTCAAACAAATGGGAGCTCTTCTCTGTAATTATTTCATCCTTTTTGGAGACTTCCATATTTAATGTACTGCTCTATTTCCTCAGTCTTCTCAAGGAGATATAATTATGTAAATAAAACTTAATTTCTACATATTCTGACTTTAAACCTGTGATCATAGGTAACCTCATTTTACAAGGAATCCGAACTAAAGGTGGGCCTTTCTCCTTTTTTTTCCTGTGCCTTCTCCCTAACTTCTTGACATAGCAACTAAAGGCCAAAAAAAGATTTTATTTTTTTTGCTAGCTTTTTCATTGTATAGTTTTGTTCAGTGTGGTAACTCCATTTCTACTTGTATATCTCCTTGAGCGAGGCAAAGTGATGTAAGATGCAGAGTTACTGAAAAATAATAGAAGTGGAATTCCCTTCCTCTTGCTCAAAGAGGGAGAAGGAAGTTTGGCTGTGTCACTTTCTTTTTGCAAGTTGACGTAACTAGCGAGATCCTGTGAGCAGGGTTGGGCTTGGGAACAAGGACCATTGTGTAGCCCTGTGCAGCAAGTCAGAAAACTGAAAAGTGGCGGTCAAAGGAAGGGCTTTATTAATGCTTCAGGTTGCCCGAGAGGAAAGTGAACCAGGTGTGGAGTGTGAGAAATACATCCAAGTACGATGAAGACTCTCTGCCAAAAGAGTATCTCCGTATTCTCTTGAGAGAAGTACAAATGGGCATTTACTTATCTGTGTCTTTAAAAAAGGAAAGTGAAATAGATTGTAAAGCTAATTTTACACACGTCTCATGCACCACTACAGCAAAACTGATTGGTCTGTGGGGAAGCATTGCCTCTCTAAAATCCAGTCGACCGCCGGTCACTTGTTACAGTCTCAGCGTTTGCTCCAGTTCTTCCTCCTGACAAACTCTGTGCCATCGCACGCTGCAGTGTCTTGGTTTAGGCTGCCAGTGCTTGAAGTAGGCTTGTGCCTTCCTCCATCGGGCTTACTACTGCTCATGATTTTTATGTTCTTTATGAACCACCAGTTTATTAAGAAGTAGCCCCTTACAGTCCAGCAGTGGTGTGCGAGGCTTGTGAACAGCTCTCTGCAGAGCTTTTGAACTTTGTCGTCGGAGTGCGGCTCTTTGCGTGGCAAAGAAGAAATGTGGGCCTGAAGCGTTTGCAGTCATTAGCTTAAAATCTTTTCTCTGCAAAGGCTAATAATGATTTCTTTTTTTACTAATTGGAATTTTTAGATGTGGCTCAGTGTTCTTCACTAGTAATGTTGCTCTTGGTTTCTCCGTGGAATGTCTGTTTTTCTATTTTTTTTTTTCCCCCAGTGCAGAATTAGTTTCCATTGCACACAATTCTAAATGTAAAAACCAGCCATCCCTTAATTTATATTTTCGTGTTAGAGATGGCATAGCATGTTATAGGTCCCTGGAGCCCTTAATTTCTGCTGAAGATTTATTGCAGCCGTTCCTGAGAACGCTGCAGTGAAGCAGTAACCCCTTGGTTTCTGGGTCGGTGCAGCAGACAGCTGGAGCTGCACATGGCATCTCGGAGCTTGCGTTACCTTAGGGAAAACTTGCAGTACCTCACAAGTCGCCATGTGGAAATCAACTCTGGTTCTTCCGTTTAGGTCAGGCTAAGGTCGGGTGCCTTTCGTGTCCTGCTCTTGTGTAACTGGGACGGCTGAGGTTTGAGGTGACCATGGCTTCATTTGCAGTCTAGCAGGAGGGTCCCTTGGCCTTCTTCTCTCATTGTACTCTGGTGAGGGCTGCCTTTGGTACGTGTCCTCGTCTTTGTTCTGGCTCCAGGATCTTGGGAAGGTGTTTCTGCTCTTTCCCATCTCTTCTCCTGTTGGACTCTGTGCGAGTCGTCCTTCTCTGGGATGAAGGCAGGTTGCAGGGGAGGGAAACTACTAAATTAAGGGGTGATGACACAAATGGTCCGAAAAAAGTAAACGTGTGTGTGTGCTTCGTTAGTAAATGGTGGCAAAAGGAAGGCCTGTTATTGCTCAGTGGTGACTTAAGATCTTTTGAAAACTATTTGCTGCTGAATATGCTTTTTGTGCAATGTGGATTTCTCTTGCTGCAGCACTAGTTATCCACTGAAGATCTTGCCCATTACTAATATCTCAGTCATCGGCTGTGGAATGACATTTCTTATACTGCAGACAACTTTGAGATGTTTTGTAAGGCAGAAATTGGTTTTCACTGCTCGCCACATAAGTTTTTGTAGCTGGGTGCCTGGCTCGTTGTGTAAAGTGATTCTGTTGTAATGGGTTCATTTTTGTTGTTTGAACAATCCCCTGTTGTAATGCCAAAGGAGTCTCCTGGCTGCTCCTTCCAGGCTTGTTGAGAAGCAGCAGGTTTATTTCGTGTGGTGTTTTGAGTGTGGATCTTGTAGGCTGTACATTCGTGCTGGAGGCAGTAAATTGTGTTGCAGGCAAAGTCCATGGATTCGCCTCGATGCCTGTTATGTCAGGAGGAGGTTGAGGAGCTTTCTTGAAGGGCTGATGGTTCTGTTGGTTCCCTGAGCCACCAAAGAGCATCCGTGTCTTAGCCAGTGTTCAGTTTTTATGAGCGAACAAAACGCAACATCCTGAGGAACTTTGGATGTGTGTTTTGAATATTAAACAGCTGTCAAGGGCATCTTGTAGGTAGATGCGAGAAGATGTGAGAGTGCAATGTGGATTTTTCTAGTCTGGATTCTTTTGGTGAAGCTTCAGAGTCTTTGTTTTTCAGTAAGAATATTTAGACACATAATGCTCTTTAAGTATATAATTTAAAAGCACATTACCTGTTTTTTTGGAAATAGAAGTCTTACAGAACTTCTGACAGACAGGAAAATGGATTTCTTTGTTGCTTTGATCTGTCTGCAGTGTTCAAGTGCGCAAAAATACGATTACAGGTGTTTTGTTTTAAAGTCTTCACATTAATCAAAGTGGAATTCATAGATTTGTTGTTTCTGCTGAATGTCAGGCTTTACTTTTTCCTCCTCCCTCCTTCAGACAGAGATAAGTCATTGCTGCTTTACTGATAATCTTCCTTTTTCCAAAGATCCCATCAACCAAATTACTTTGAGTATATTTTGTGCTCCTCACCATTTATTTTATGTCTGTAGGATGCAGTAAGCTAGTCATGCCTTAAATTGATTTAAATGTCTGTCAGATAAGAAAAATAATAGAAAACAAATAATGTAAGCAGCACTCTATTATAACATGCTACTCTGTCCCTAGATTTGGTCTCTGTCTTCCTTAACATTTAAACTTTACCATGAGATGCATAATACGTTTTTTAGAGAGGGTGGTTAAGATATGTTCACACCTCCCCAGAGGGTGTACTGACTGATGATTTGGGAGTCATTTAAGAAGTGCCTCATTTGTGCCTGTGCAAAATGGATGTAATGCTGTTTACCCTGGACACCTGTAGATCTACTGTTGGGAAAAATACGTGGGAAAGCTGGGTAATACAAAGGTTATTATATGTGTACTTCAGATGGCGAAGTCCACAGAGATTTCTGTAGATGCTTGCTACGTACGTTGCTTCAGTTGCTTCTGCAGGCTGATGGGTTTCTTGGAAGATGTAAGGAAAAGTGTAACTGCTTTCCTTTGTCAGACCGAGAATAACTTCTATGAGCCCTGTAGCTGTGAAAAGTGTATTGAAGGAGGCTGTTTGCAAGAGGTATTACCCACTTGGTTTCCTTGGAAACGTGAAACATGATTTACAAATATTGACTTGAGAAAGCTGCAGCTTAGAGGAAATCCTAAACTATTGGTTCAGGCTTTTAAATTAATATCTCTGAAGAGTTTAGGCTGCATTGAAAGTTACTGCATGTCCACAAAGTGATTCTTATAATAATTCTGTGTTTCTTGGTGTAATAGCTAATTCTGGATGCTGGAGGACTGGGAAGAATCTGTGAGAGTTTTGCTGGATAAGGAATGCTGACCTGGGATCCCTGCCTCCAGTTTCACCTGTGTTAAACAACCCAACTCTAGCTGGAGTTAACAAATTAATGCTCCTAAAAGTCAGGTCATTAGTGCCTTACTCACAGCTAGTACACTGCGACCTGGAATATTTTTTTTTTTTCTTGGTAGAGTTAGACACTGTAAATCATCATTCATGTCTTGTAAATGTTTCTAAAATCTGTGGAGGGTGGTTTGAATGCTCTTCATTATATTTATGCAAGAGATTGTGTGATAAGCCTAAGTAAATTACGATTTACCGGAGAACTTATTTTTATTGCATAGGAATTTTCATATACCCTTATTTTTAAAGGCTGCTGATCGTCATATGGTCTTGCTGGGCTTGTTAAGGTTTTCAAAAGCAAAGCTCCTTTATCCCTGGAGCGTGGTGGTGGATTATCTCGTAGCTGGTGTTAGATTCATCCTGGGGAGTGGAAAGCGGCATCTGCATGGGGGAAAAAAGCACACAGCAGAGTGTTGCGTACAGGTTACGAGTGCCGAGTTGTACACTGAGTGGACGGAGATGCCTTCTGTGTGCTCATGAGCGAGGAACAGGTCTTGGTCCAGTCAATCTAAGCCAGGTGCTGCTGGCTGTGCTTTTGTTGGTGCTGCTCGTAGTGAGCATAGTATCCGTGTGGGCACCCTTCTCCTGTGGTGCCTGTCCCTCCGTCACTCACACCGCTTCCACTGTCAGCAGGCTGGACTGGATCAAAAAACTGCCCTGCCTCCTTGCCTTTCACCGATTTATGCTTAACTCAGGTTGTTTGCCCAGTTCGTCCCCTGAAACAGTTATGGCTGTGCAGGAGCCGACCAGGGGGCTGGAGGCCACCAGTGCTGCTGGCAGGAAAGCACCTCTAGCCGCTCCCAAAGTTAGGAGCGTGACAGCCTTAGGTCCCCAGTGTTTTTAGTCCAGAGCAATGCCTCTAGAGCAGAGATGAGATCTTGAATTTCACTGGGGAAAAGTCCATCCCACGTATGTTTGTCTACAGGCTGTAGTGTTAGTTGTTTCATGGCCATGAGAAGTTGGCAAGGCACAGTTTTTAAGGGAGTATACTGTATTACGATGAACAAATGATGTACTTGGGAAGAACATGGGCATGCAAGCCTGTGCTTCTGTGTTAGACCTGGATAAGACTTTGTGTGTCTCAAACGGTTGGATTTTTTCCCCAAAAAAATGTATTACATGTTTTATGCAAAATATTATTCCTCCTAACAGACTGTTCCTTGCTTGTTGATTATAAAGGTGTTTATGGTAAGTGGCCTCAGGTAACCTTATGTGACTACGTTAGTTAAGGCAGGATGAACCTAGGTCTGCCTACATCGGGGGCTGCAGGAGGGTTTTACACTGGAAGTAGTAGGTGGGATGCAGGCAGGTTAATGCACAGGCGCATGTAGGATCAGGTCCTAAATGTCCAGAGGCATTGGTAGTGTAGGCATGCAAGGACCACTGAAACTGCTAGGTCAGTGTGTCACAGATAAGACAGCTATATCTACGGGCTACGTCTCTTGTGGAACTTAAGAGCAATAGAAGACCACAAAAGCCCTCCGTGCATGGGCCAAGTGATGCTACTTTTCTCATCAAGGCAGTTTAACTGAGGATAAAGACTTTGTTTAATGCTTCTGTAAATAATTCTGCTTACCATCCTGAAGGTTACAAGGATGTCTGTCTGATGTGGATGCTAAGGAAGGGTTCAGCTGTATTGTTTTCTAGTGGGTGAAGGCAGCTGGCTCTTGACTTGCCACCTGCAGCGGCTGTGGGTTACAGCGGCACAGGCTGTCAGAGGGCGGAAAGATTAATGAACAGGAGGAGAGAATGGAGGACCTATGGGAAGAGAGAAGGTGCATATGTAGAAAAGACATAGTGAAAAATGGCAGTGATACAGAATCCCATGGAGACTCCTGCTGTTGGCAACTCTGGTACAGGAGTGATAAGCTGAAGGGGGGGGGGATCAGTAAGTCGGATAAAAAGGTTCTTGGTTGGTGTTTGCAGGAGGAATACTGAGAAAGGGAAGTGCTTGATGAGTCTTAGGGTGGGGCATTTGTTTGTTTGCTTGTTTTCAAGTCCACAGATAACTAAAGCAGAAGGTAGAGTTTTGTACGGCTGAAGGCAGAAGAGCAGGTATACTGGGTCATTCATTGAGGAGGGTGAGCATGCACCAAAAAAAGTAAGTGTGGCAGTTTAGGATGCCAGACATAAATACTGACAGAAAAGGAAGATGATTATGTCAAATGAACTGTGGTTCTTTGTGTAACCAAATAAACTGCATGGATTACTGTGAACTCAGTCAAGATGGGAACAAGAATTTGCAGTGTAAGAGTTCTGCTAAAATTACGATTGTTTTTATGTGAAGCCATTGTGCCGATACAAACCGAACCTCATACTGCAGGATTGATTGTAAGATAAATGCCTCCAGCTGAAAGCTGGAGATAAGTCACTGCTCTTTACTTAGAAGGAAGAAGGGATAACTGCAATGAAGGTGCATAGAGAATATGGAAATATAAGACAGAAATGTATGAGATGGCAGTGTGATACTGCTTTTATTTGAAGAGAGAGGATTATTCCGGGTGTTTCCATTTGATAATACGATGAGTGTCTTCTGAATATCACTCACTTCAAGTCATTAGAATAGTAGCCATATAAGCAAGGTATGCAGCTTCTAAGGCAGCAGTTGGTGAAAAAATATACCCTTAGACCTATTGTTCTTTTCCAATTTCCTCTTGATTTTCTAGGGTGTCACCAGTAAATTGGTAGTTGCAAAAACTCAGTCCTGTACACACATCAGGGGAACTTTAAATGTTCAGTGTTTTTATGGTAGAATATTGATACTGTTTTTGGCTTTAGACTCCTTGCTGTTTCTAGCAAGTATAGGTACACTTTAGAAATAGTTACGTGATGTTTATTTAGCTGTTGCTTGTATGATGCTGGAGGCTCAGAGCATCTCTCAGCTTTGTGGTGGCTCCAAAACAACATCAGTGTCAGTCCTCAGATATGTTGGCTCTTACCCTAGGTTGTATTGACTTCTGGGAGTAAGGTGATGATGGAAGTGAGAGATTGCATTAGTCACAGATAAATAGAAGTATCAATTCAAGTAGAAAGTAAATATGCCTTTCTTACTTGCCTTCAGCCTGTAATGTGTGTGAATCTCTGACTATCAGCCAGTTCTCTGACTGGGCATGAGAGTTACAAGGTGTTAAAGCTTTTTGGACAGAGCACTTGAATTGTCTGTAGCCTGAGGTGATGAAAGCAAGCTATTTCTGCCAGAGGAAGGATGGAGAGTTCTGTTTTCAGCTCCATGACAAGACGTTCTTCATGTTGATGCTGAAATGGCCATTGGAAGCGTTCAAGGCCAGGTTGGATGGAGCTTTGAGCAACCTGATCTAGTGGAAGATGTCCCTCCATGGCAGGGGGGTTGGACTGGATGATCTTTAAGGTCCCTTCCAACCCAAACCATTCTATGGTTCTAAATGAGAGAAGTTAGTATATAGGTAAGTTGGAGGTGTCACGTGCTTTGAATCGGAATCGACTCTTTCATGTCCTCTAGTGTTGGTTTGTCACAAAGTTGTCATTGCCTCAGGCTGCCCAGGGAGGTTAGAGCCAGTGGGCATATGGCTGCTTCTAAGAAGAGGAAAGAGTGAGGAAGAGAACTGATGGTGGAGTTTGCAAGGCCCGTGGAGTCCTCCTCAGTGACTGAAAGGAACTAATTATTCTGGACTGGTGTGTGAGATTTACTTGGTCTGGATTCAAATCTGTGCACTGTATGACTTGAAAATAAATTCACCAAACAGCAATATAATAGACTGGACAGGTGTAAATGGTGCAGTTACTGAGAGAATATGAAATACTGGGTCTAAGAGGGAAAGATTCATGTGGCAAATGGAGTCTTATGGAAAAAGCCCAGTTTTAATGTACTCAAAAAAATTAAACATCTGAGATACTGGCAGGCATCCTCTTCAGTTAGCAAACTGCAGAAGCATGTCTGTGCAAAACGAGAAATGTGTTTGCTTGGCCAGCTTTTCTGAACAGAAACATTAAAGGTGTTGTGAAATACTGTAGAACGCACAGATGAGCATGTTGTCAAGAAAATCACTGTGCAGCACGTGAAGGTTGCACATGGAATGCAGCTGGGGGGCCATATAAAAAGAAGAGTGAAGGTGGTTAAAAGCAGCTGGCCCTGTTTCCAAGAAAGATGACTTTCCTATGTACTGAAGAACTTAGACCATTCTCCAGTCTTGCCAGAGGCAGTTCGTGCACTACGGTGCACCTCACTGAGTCATAGTGACAGTCCCACTGATGAATGTTGCCATTTTGGGGACCAGGTTTAGGAATGGGGACAAGACTTAGGAATCTGGTCTTAATTGCTTCGTTGATAAATATTTCTCTGTGTATGGTGGGGTGAGATGGAGGTGGGAATGGAGAAGAGGGAGGGGGAGCATCTGCTTCTTACTGAGCTAAAGTTTTTCTTTTTTTTTTTTTTTTTTTTTTTTCCTGAACTGAATCAGTCCTTGAACTAAAGGTGGGAAGAGCAAGGCCTTGGAAAGAGATCAGCAAGCAAGAAAGGGGAGCTGCCGCAACTGATGGAGGACCCAAGGAGTAGCTTTTGGTGTGGGGCTAATGGGAGGTAGAGTGGGCCATGGCATCTGGAGGCTTCCTAATGAGTATGAGAACTGGTTGGGTTCCCACTTGCAAGCAGGCTACTCAGGAGAATAGCAAGTAACAACAGAGAAGACCCAAGGATGGCAAGACCCAGGTGGACTCGCATCATACCAGGGCATGAGGGAATAAGGTTGCGCTTGTCAGAGGAGTTGAACTATTGCAAGTGCTGTGGTGGCAGTGCCAGGGTAGTGCTTGCCTTCTGCGCGTGGGGAATACGGAAAATACGTGTCGGTGGGTTTCGTAGTTGACACCTGAAGTGCCTGTGCTGCTTGGGTGTAAGAGCAGCTCTTTGCCCAGAGCTGTGCGCCCGTGCAGCGTCTGGCCCCTTTCTCCTGGCTCCATCTGCCTTCCCGCTCGGTAGCAGAAGCCACTCCATCCTTGCGGAGGTCTTGGGCACTGGAGGGGAGGTGGTGTGCAAATAGGCAAAAAATTGTGGCATGGGGAAAAAAAAACCAGAAGTGCATTAATCTTGGATTTACTGGAAGTTTAAACAGTGAAGCTCTCGCTGTTGACACAGTAGATAGAAGACTGTCTATTAAAGGAAATAAACTGCTGCATGTCAAAATCTAAAGCAGCCACTGGGGGAATTTTCTGAAGAAACTGTGCTTAGAAAAAATCAGGTCCTTTAATTTGCAAGCAGCAGGGTCATTGTGTAGTGGCGTTTCAGTGCAAGTGAACATCCACTTCTGTTGCTAGCAGCTTTTGGGGGGGGGGGGGGCGGGGCTGTTGTTTTGGCCAGCGTGTCCTGATAGTGAAAAATCCTGTAGTTTGCAGAAGCTCTGGGGGGCTTTTTTGCTGGCTTCTTTTCATAGATACTTCAAGCTAACTTTTCTTCAGGGTTTTAAAGACTTGGTACCTGGTTATGTATAGTACAGGTGACTGTACACATACAACTAGCTGTTTTTCATGGTTTTTCATTATGTCTGGGCTTCACGTTGAAAAAAGTTGATCTTTTCTTTTTTTCCCCTTTGACTTGCTTGAAAATTTGAGCTGACATTGCTTACTCATCAGTAATAAAAGCGCATCAGGTAAGTAGAGGCCTCTATTCACCTGTGTAACTGCATTGTCTGAAAAAATGCAGGTGATACCGAAGGAATGAAACAGACTCTGGTGTGTTGTGTGCTTTCATTTCACAGTGTGAGAAAATAGGTAACTTCAATGGGAAGGAAAAAAAATCCTGCAAAACGGGGAAAATATAGGAACTCAGCCTTATTCATCCTGCCCAAGTATAATACATAGAAGAAACTATGGCTTCAACCTTGCACTTGCATTCCTTGTAACACTCCAAAGTTCCTTCTGTCTTGTTGCCAGCTCTTACCTCTTAATTAGTCTCTGTGTGTATAATTTCTTTCTCTGTTTTTCATGGCCTTGTTACACTGTCCTTTCTTGTTTGGGATTTGAAATCTAACCAGGTAATTTGGCATCAGCCTTCTCCAATTCACTTAACAGGGACTGACTTCTCCTCTAGCCCTGCTTTCCCATCTCCAGTGTAAATTAACGATGCAATAGTGTGCAGAGGAGGTAAAGACTGGGAAACATGGGAGTGTGGACGAGGACTTTTCTGTCCCTTGTACGGCTGGTCTGTATGAATCTGGGAAATAGCATTCATTCTTCTTACTCAAATATTGATGATAATACTTGAGGGAGAAGTGTGTTCTCGTAAAGGTACTAAAACTGGAGGTTATATTAGATTGGCTTGAGACAGCCTGGGTGCGATCTAGAGGTGCAGAGTTGTTTCAGCTCATTTACTGAAACAGTAAAGTTAGCCTGAAAACTTACCCACAGGATATCAATGCCAAGGAGACAGTAGTTACCCTTTTTAAACAAGTGCTCCCTTCATTATCTGTACAAACTGTGAGTGGTGTGAGATGTACCTTGTACCACATCACTTTAAAGAATTATGAATTTTACCTGGATAATGGTTTCAAACAGAAGAAAGTGTGATTCAGGTTTTAACTGTTGCAAATTATAGCATAGTAGTGACAAGGAGCTGAAATCTTGGAGAGGCTGACTTTGGGGAGTATGTGATTTCTGTCAGTGATTCTGCTAGAATGAAGTGAGGAAGAAAAACTTTGATCTTTTTCTCCAGATGCCAAATATATGAACACTTTTACTGTGTTTGTGTTTAGTGCATCAGTACACTGCTAAACTGAAATTAGAAAAGTGAAGTTTTAAAAACTGCTTCTTTTCTGCCTTTATTCTGAATTATATCAGAGTTGTTATGCGTCCAAATGGATTATGGCTGTTCACTAAGACTTTCAGGAGGTCTGTGAATACTGTGATCAACCCATTGGCTGAGATCTTTCGTACAGGTTTGTTAAGTCAGTACCCAAGGCACACTTCAGTTTTGCTAACAGTAGTGCCTGATCAGAAGGCCGTGGAGAATAACACAGAGCACATGGGTGGTCCCTTTGAGGAGAAGCTGGTCCTCTTCATTCAGGTCTATCCAGAGACTCAGTGACTCTAAATTGTTTAATCTGCTTGGAGAGCACAGAAGGTATTCAATTATGTTAATCAGTGGTTCTGCATCATCACAGAGTTGAGCTGTGCTTTTCTTGTTCAGTTGGAGATTATTGTCCATAAATGCATCATAAATGTTTCATTTTCAAATAATTTATTTGTTTTATTTGTACAGACCCTGGTCATAGGTCAGGATCCCCTTATGATAGGTGGTCCACAAACAAACTCCTAAGAGTCCTAAGAGTAAGGCAGCTGGCAGTAGATGGACCCAAGCAGACTAACAGGGGAACACGCGGGAGAGCAATGAGGGGGTTACTTGTCACAAAGAAAAGAAAGCCCAAACAGATCAAAATAAGTGGAAAAACAACCAGGTCTCAGCACATCAGCTTCATGGAAAATAAAGTTTGAAGGTGGACAAATCCCTCTTGTAAGTGACCACTTACCGGTGGCAGCCGCTGTGCTGTCGGCACACTGCTCAGGCTGGTGCTGCAGGTGAGGGGGGTGCTTGGAGGCAGGATTGGTCCTGCTGGGTTTGCAGCCCTGTGGGCAGGAGGGGAGGTTTTGTGGTGGCTCCAGTGCAGCACCGCAGTGCAGCAGCAGCGAGAGCAGGAAAGGTGAAACGCAGTGCTGTCTAGTCAGCAACTGAGATAAAACAAAAATAAAAAACATAAAAAAAAAAGGGGGGGGGGGGAAGTGTTAACAGCTTAATGGCAGCCAGGAGGTTTTTGCAGAAGTCTGGAAAGTTTGTGATGTTGTTGATAATGGCATGCAAATCCTCCTGCTTAACAAAGCTTTAGTAGACTATCAAGTGACATTAGCTACTGACATGGTGCTTAACTCTTATGCCATGACATGCATAGCTGAATAAGAAATGTAAAAAGTAGGCTTCTTCAAGTGACATTTTTGGCTGAAATTGCCATCGGGGAGGTTCAATGCTTTTTTAAATGCGCTTTTTTTTTTGGTCTACATTATTGCATGTGTAAGGATGTGTTCAGGCAAGACTGACTTGTCCACGACTGGTTCCACAGCTGAAGCTTTTTCTGTGACGTGCTGTGATGGTTTGGTCCCTGTGGTTCTGTGGTGCTGATGCTTTGTGTGCTGGAGCTCCCGGCACCTTGGCACGGCCGCGCTGCAAAGTTTGCTCCTTCCCATCCGATCCACGCAGCCGCTGGGGCACTGTGATTGAATCCCGCTACTTGGGAATTAAAAACAAAAAAGGTGTTTGTGGACTGTTTTTAGGTAAAACATCACAGACAAAGAATTTCCTCGAGGAGCCCTGAATAAGATTTGGTAGTTCTGTGTGCCTTTAGTGGGGAGAGTGGAGGCAGCATCAGGTGTGTGAGGGCCAGCGTGTGTTTCAGAGATTGCTTATATTTTCACTGACGGTAACAGGTAGCTTTGTTTTTCAGATGCATGGTTTGGAAAAGCAAATTCCTAATATTGCTCAGATAGCTTCAGAAGTAAGACTTTGTCAGGGGTAGGTGGTGGCTGTGCTACATTTGTGATTTTCACCTCCATTTTTCTCTGCCGTTGTCTTATATGTGTGTGTAACTTAAGTGGGAATTAGAAAGTTGGAAAAGTTCAGAGTCAAACTTTTCCAGAACATGACCTCCACCGTCTCAGGCATGAGCAGGCTCTGGCAGATAGATATCTTACTTGGCAATTACTTCTGCTCAGCAGTAACAAACGTAGCAAGGTACTAAAGAGCTTTTAATGCTCACTTTGAAGAAGTTGATAAAATGCGGTGGAAAGAAGCCAGAGGAGATGAATCGAGCACAGTTTGTTAAAGGTACTGCAGCAAATCATGGTAATTTGAGCATTGGCCATCAGCCACACTCCTCCCCTCTTCTACTCAAGAGTACCCCTGCCACGCTGCAGAGAAGTGGAAATACTTGGAGTCTGATGGTACGTATTTCTCCTTTACCTTCGTCTATGCAATCTGCACCAATCTTCATCATCCTGGTACACTGAGTTTTTGGCAGCATTCTCCGAAGGCTTTGTGTCGTTAGTGGGGATCAGTGGGAACCGATCCACCTGATTGCTCCTGTGCAGACCGCAGGAAGGTGTACTGGTGGTGGCAGATGTCCCTCACCGTGCTCTGTGCTCTTAAACATCAGAAAAAGATAAGTGCCAAGCGTGCTTTGCCAGGAAACTATCAAACCTCTTGCTTTTTACTCAATTTTGACTTGAAGAATGAACATTAGATTTAAATGTTAACAATCCTTCCACTAGCTGTCTTTGACCTGTGTTTGCATACCTAAGTCCCCCAAGGAATTGAAGTCCGAAATATTTTGTGCAAATTATGCTTTCTGTAGGTTGTTCTCTTCCAAGTGCCAAGTAGTTCTGTTACCTTGCAGACTGTGAGGGTGGAAGTCGTTTCCCCTGCGTTCAGTCACTGCAGTTAGGCATCTGGTTTAGCCTAGCTGCCTAGATATCCTTTATCAGCAGTGGTAGACAGAGATCTCCAAAGGCTGTTTCCTACCACCAGTCACAGAAATGGATCTTGAAAGAGGATAAATTGCTGTCTGGGGGAGGCTGTCTTTTCCTTGACTACAGAGGGAGCTTTGGACTGTTAGCTGTAGTTTAAAGTGTGTGGATAGGTAATGTTAGATGGGCTGAAATCCATCCTTAGTTTATAACACAAGTTGAGTAGTTGAGGTAGCCGGTTTCTGCATTATCCTCCTCTGCGTTGAGGACAATAATGCGGAAAATGTTGAATGAAAAAACCCAAGGAAGTGCTACAGTTGTGGTGTTTGATGTATCCCCACAAGAAGGCCTGAATCAAGGATGAAGGTTTCATCAAAACTCTATTTGCACAATATGCAAAGGATGGCTGTCAAATCATTCAGGCACTGAGGCAGTAGCATGTGAACATGCATGTGTAAATCTTCTCGAGTCACCCTTTTCTTTCCTGTTGCTCTGAATTCCTGTCTTTCTGTTGCGTGATTTAGTGGAGTTATTCAACAAAATGCTTGTTGGATTTTTTTTTTCTTTCTTTCTTCTCTGAATTTCTTCACCACTCCTTCTGATCCATTTCTTTGCAAATCATGTTTATTCCCTCACATTTTCCCTCCACTCACAGAATCACAGAATAGTAGGGGTTGGAAGGGACCTCTGTGGGTCATCTAGTGTTCAGTCTTGATTGGGAAAGGGGCAAGAAATGGTCATCTTCTCCCTCTGAAAAGTTTATGAAAGTTCATGAATTTACTTTATTCCCAAGAGCAGCTCATAAAGGATAGATTTCTTCTTCCATGTGCAATGAATGTGAGGTGATTGCCAGAGCATTGTTCTTCTAAATAGCTTATTTTTCTCTGTGGATGGACCCTGCCCCCC
The DNA here is from genome assembly GCF_030867145.1 of Opisthocomus hoazin. Lineage (NCBI taxonomy): Eukaryota > Metazoa > Chordata > Aves > Opisthocomiformes > Opisthocomidae > Opisthocomus > Opisthocomus hoazin. Next base: position 49,809,714 of record NC_134414.1, on the reverse strand, counting down.
CCAACTATTTTTAGACCACTGATTCAGTGATAATTTGTGCTCAGGCTTCCCTGAAGTACCCAGTAAGGCAATCCAGAACGAGTTGGTTGGTGGGTTTGGTATTCTGGGCACAGCACCAGCAATCTTGCCCACCGAAGCTCAGATGAAAAAAGTAACCGAGTTTTTCTTGGAGACCACAGGAAAGCCCTAGCCCATCCCTTCCTCCTTGCAGTGCTGCTGGTTTTCAGCTGGGCTGCTTCAGGTGGCAAGGAGAAGGTAGATCACGATGCTGAAGTGACGGGATCAGTATGCATGGCTCGCATGCAACTCCTGTGAGGCAACGCATGCTTTGCCCTGAAGCGGGGCTGCTTTGGGTGACTGGAGGGCATGGCTGCCCTTCGTAGACGAAGGGAGAGCCGTGGATGTTGTCTGCCTCGACTTCAGCAAGGCTTTTGACACAGTCTCCCATGATATCCTCCTAGGGAAGCTCAGGAAGTGTGGGCTGGATGAGTGGTCGGTGAAGTGGATTGAGAACTGGCTGAATGGCAGAACTCAGAGGGTTGTCATCAGCAGCGCTGAGTCTAGTTGGAGGCCGGTAACTAGTGGTGTCCCTCAGGGGTCAGTAGTGGGCCCAGCCTTGTTTAACTTCTTCATCAACGACCTGGATGAAGAGTTAGAATGTACCCTCAGCAAGTTTGCTGATGACACAAAACTGGGAGGAGTGGTAGATACACCAGAAGGCTGTGCTGCCATTCAGCGTGACCTGGATAGGCTGGAAAGCTGGGCAGAGAGGAACCTGACGAGGTTCAACAAAGGCAAGTGCAGGGTCCTGCACTTGGGGAGGAACAACCCCATGCATCAGTACAGGCTTGGGGTGGACCTGCTGGAGAGCAGCTCTGTGGAGAGGGACCTGGGTGTCCTGGTGGACGACAGGTTGACCATGAGCCAGCAGTGTGCCCTGGCTGCCAAGAAGGCCAATGGGATCCTGGGGTGCATCAAGAAGAGTGTGGCCAGCAGGACAAGGGAGGTTCTCCTTCCCCTCTACACTGCCCTGGTGAGGCCTCATCGGGAGTACTGTGTCCAGTTCTGGGCTCCCCAGTTCAAGAAAGATGAAGAGCTACTGGAGAGAGTCCAGCGGAGGGCTACAAGGATGGTGAGGGGACTAGAACATCTCTCCTGCGAGGAGAGGCTGAGGGAGCTGGGCTTGTTCAGCCTGAAGAAGAGCAGGCTGAGAGGGGACCTTATAAATGCTTATAAATATCTGTAGGGTGGGTGTCAGGAGGATGAGGCCAGACTTTTCAGTGGTGCCCAGTGACAGGACAAGGGGCAATGGGCACAAACTGAAGCATAGGAAGTTCCGTCTGAACATGAGGAAGAACTTCTTCCCTCTGAGGGTGATGGAGCACTGGAACAGTCTGCCCAGGGAGGCTGTGGAGTCTCCTTCTCTGGAGATATTCAAGACCCGCCTGGACAAGGTCCTGTGCAGCCTGCTGTAGGTGACCCTGCTTCGGCAGGAGGGTTGGACTGGATGACCCACAGAGGTCCCTTCCAACCCCTACCATTCTGTGTGATTCTGTAAATCTGTGTGATTCTGTCCGAGGCAGCCAGCCAACAGGCTCTGCTGGGGCTGGCATTGCTGGACCCACGCCTGCAGAGCGCTGTGTCCAACGCGGGATGAGCGAGGCCACCGGTGATCTGTTGTCACCTCCCCCCAGCTCCTCCAAGGCCTGAGGCACGTGGTTTGTGCTTCTCAGAGCATGTGGAGATTCCGATGTGTAGGCTTGGCAAGGTTGGCCAGCCTGACCTCCCTTCCCTCTCCTGAGCACTCTCACTCCTTGCAGCTGCGTTGCTTCCCAGCTGCTGCTTCTGCGTCCCGCTTCCCTGCTGTGAAAGGCTTGTAAACCTCACCACTGACCTCTCTCCTTTGCTGGGAGGTTGATGCATCTCCAGCAGAGTCTCTGTGCCTTCGGAAGGAGGGTTACTTGCTTTCACCAGCTAGCAGCTCTGCATTCTGTGGCCCCAGTTGCAGGGTCAGACTGGGATTGTATCGCTGGCATCAGCCTTTTCAGTGGGCTATGGGCATCACTGAGTGTGAAATGAGTCCTTAGTGGGAAGTTCCCAGCACCTTTGCAGTATTTAGTTGCTGGTATCCCCATGTGATTTTTCCTTCAGTACTTGTTTCTAGGTGATGTGCAGAGCTTGCTTCACCTTAGTCTTGCAGTGATCCGACGCTGCTCTGACAGCCCACGTGGCTGGTGGCACCCGAGCGGTTCTGTGGCGTTCTGGGCTGTCGTCATCCTGACTCTGGGTAGTGCTCATCTGCAAATAACCTAAAATTACCAACTAAATTGCTGCTGAATTTTCCACCTGTACTATTGGGCTGTCAGCTTGGAATTAGTTTCTTTTGCGGCACAAAACTCTCAGAAGTGTTCACAGAAAAGGTACAACCTGTGAAAGTGTTCACAGAAGTCAGTTAGCAGCTGTGCAGAAGACTGCTCTTCCAGGGTAGCCCTAAAGCAGTAGGGTAGGTAATGGTTCTTTTTTTAAAAGAAAAAATACCTGCTTAGGACCCCCTTCTTGTGAAGGCTTACCTGTAAACACAAGTTGGGGTGGTTGCTCTGTTTGGTTGGATTTGTCTCTTTGCTGTGTGCAGGGAGATTCTTTAAAATAGTAAAAAAGGATTTCTTCTCACAAGTTCTTCCAGGTATCTTGGGGTTGTACGGAGTCTAAGGGCTCCATCTGTTTTTCATTTGTGCATTGGGCTATCTCCAGTTTGCAGTTCTGTCTTATTGCTTTCTGGTGATCTATCTACTGAGTTTTCCTCATCATGTGATAATCTGTCTGCTTTATTTGGTTTATTTTTGTCAGAGATCCGCAAATAGCTCATGTGGGGTAGAAAAGACCCCATTGTTGTGACTCCTACCAGTCAACAGCAACAGACTTGGAAGATGGCCCAGATCCCAGCTGATCAGGCCCTGATGTGGTCACCTTCCATGTATGTGGCACCCCACTAGTCCTCTGCAGACAGGTGGCTTCTTCCACCACGGTTTCAGCTCAGTCCTGGTAGACCTAGACCCTTATCCATGTGTTATAATGGTCACTAGTTCTGTCATGTTTACTTGTAGTTCTTCAGTGTGAAAGGGGGTGTCAGAAACAATTTTTGCTACTGTGGGGGCCAGGACATCTGAGCTGCTTATGGTCAAGTTGTTACTGGATCGACGTAAGCATTCTGGATCGCGAAATGAGAGGAAGAAAGTGCCTTCCACAGTTGGCTGAGCCCTGCTTGCTTTATAAGATGACAATAGTTCAAGGGTCCTTTTTGGTAGGAAGGAGTGTGAAGGCCTATGGAGCCATGAGATGGGTGAGTGGGACACCATGCCATGCCGCTGTGGTGATGACTTTCTAGCATGAATGTCACAGCTGCTTTTCAGACTAGTTCCATGTCCAGTTCGTTTATACTTCCTGGCTTCTCCTGATGCATCTAGGACTTGCTTGGCTTCTTGGTCTTTCTAGGGTGGACTCCTCAGTCCTTCACCCTGTGGAGCTCCTGCTTCCTTTTACAGCACTCTCCCAAATGCCTTGATTCTCCCTGGAAGGAGGTTTTTGAAAGCTAAAGGATCAAAAACTTGGAAAACCAAGTTACCAGATATGGGATGCAAGCAGAAGGGCTCAGATGAGTTATACTCCCTTTCAGTGGTGGCAGGAAAGCTGCAGAGAGTAAACACCTAAAGATCAGACAGGAGAGGGATATTAGTGGTGGGATTGGACTCTAGGCCTGTCCAAGTCCAATAAATATGTTCAGCTTCCTCTCTATAGTATAATTGCTGTCTGCAGGTGACATGTGTTGGATTTTGGTCCGCCACCTGTATGTAACAATTAAGTCTTAAAAATGAACAAAGCACAAACCACAAAAAAAGTATTTGGAGCTTTTTCTTGTATTTGTTCTTTCTTTCTCTGTCTGTCACCATTACACCTTTTAGTGTCATTTCCCCCTTTTCTGCACAAGACTTTTCCTTTGCAGCTTCAGACCGTTGATGGCAGAAGACCAGGCTATGCTCCTGCCTCATGACAGCCCACGGACACTCAGTACCGTCTGCTGGGGGGATGTGCTGGGAGCATGTTACCCTTGAGAGGCTGCTGATAGGTGTCCATTTGGGAGGAAGCAGGTTGGTCCTCTCATGACCTTCCAGAAGTGCCTTTCAGATGTGATCTCTTGTGTATGACATCTGTACCAAGCATTTATGTGCTGTTGTACCAACAGCTTTGAAGGCTGTCATAAATAAGCAGGTTTGCCTATTCAAACTACCCATGTCTTTATTTCTGGCCATAAACAATGAGTTAAAATTTCTGAGAGCCTCCTAGTCATTTGGGTTTGCATGAGAAATAAGCTCCTAGCAGCTTTAGCAATGGCTCAGAAGCATCTGAAGTGGAGAGATGATTTGGAAAATGACCTGTGTGGTACGGAGATGGTTAATTTTGGTTTTTCACATAAATTCAGATCAAACCTTTTTGTCTTATGAAACCTCCTCTTGTGCTGGCACTGATGACCGCTGCCAGAGCAGCAGTGTTTGCTGTCTGCGTTGTGACCACACCTGGGCCCGGGCTGAAATCTCACGCGGGTGACTCATGTCCTTGGTAATCTGATCCTGAAAAGGTGTGGAGTGGTCATGGGCCAAAAAAGCATGTTGACCATGCCACCTGACCCGTAAACGCAATTCCGGGTCGCTCCTCTCTGACTCAGCGTGCGCAGGCGAGGTGCTGTGGACCCCCGAGGTGCGGCCCTGCGAGCTGGGGTGGTGGGGAGAGGGATGCAGCTGTGGCTGTGACGCTCTCCGGGCTTCACCCCGAGGCAGGGCTGTGAAGTTGTGATGCATCACAGGAGCTGCGCTCCGTGCTGATTTGGGCATGGAGATGTAAAGCATCGATAGTAAAATATCCCCCAGTGATTTACAGTCTTGTTCAGCAAAGCTTACCGACACAGAAGGTCTTATGAAGAGCTCACTGGTATGCGTTTGAGTTTATTTAGGAAAGTTTATTTGACTGAAGTCGTCTTCTCAAGTATTTGGTACTGTTTATCAGGCTGAATCTCCATCCCTTCTGACTCCTGGGTGCATCACAGTTCTTTTGGGTACTTCTGCTCTTGCAGGTTTTCTTAACTGTCCTGTTGGATTTTGGTGTGCCCCATACCCCTTTCATAGAATCGTAGAATCATTAAGGTTGGAAAAGATCTCTAAGATCATCAACCTCTTTTGCTAGTCTGCCTCTGCAGAGTCTCCCTGCGTTACGGCAGAATAGCAGCAGTGTGAAATTTAGGCTTGCTTGTCGGTTTTGGAGCTGTTCCCAGGTTTTCTGGACAGGAATGCTTTTGCTCTGAAGCGGCACAGCGTGGCCCAGCAGCAGCACTGGGAGCGTTTCTGTACCTTGTTGCCTTGCTGTACGCTTGCTTGCGTTTGGAAGGTTGTCTCTGCAGTCGTAACTTTCAGGTTTTCTGTTTTTCTCACAGGGAAGCTTAGGTTCTGCAGAACCAGAGGACACTCATGAAGGTTTCCTCCTCACTAGGCAAGGGGAAATGTGTGGATTTTTCAGATTGCGTGTTCAAAAGAGAAATTTTTTTTCTTTTTTTTCCCCCTGTAGTCAAAATGAAAGTGAACATTCAGACTGGGGAGGGAGAGAATAATAAACCCACCCTGTTCTACCCAGGGTCAGACTGCTGCTTCTGCCAGCTGGCCTCTTTGAGAGAGCCAGCAAAGTCGCCGAGCCCGTCTATTTTCATCCACTGACACAGTGCACCAAGGCAGCTGGAGGCGGAGGGACACAGCAGGCGAGGGAGGGAGGGAGGGTTTTATTTCTTCTTTCCTTTGCACCCCCAGCAGCAGAAATTTTTTCTTGCCGAGTGACAGCATCACTGTTTTAACCCTGCTGAGGTTTTGGTAGGCAGAGTGATCCGAAGGGGCTGGAAACATCTCGGACAGAAGTGTTGAAGGGACACCTCGACATTTGTTGCCTGAAGAAGCCGGCCTCAGCCTCGTGTGCGCGTGGCTCGGTGTGGAGCTGCTGTGATGACGTGCTGGCCAGTTGTGCTGGCCGGGTCGACGTGGATTGCTGGAACGGTGACTGTCAGGGGCTGCAGGACGGATCCTTGGTTTAAACAACAAAATGGCAGTTTTTTGACTGAGTAAAGGTCAGAAATGCCAGGGTTGCTATTAGCTGACTCAGTCCTGCTAGAGACGATCAGGAAAGTGGTACTACCAGAGGTAGGACACACATAATTTATAATTTATTAGTATATAGGAAAACACATTTAATGTCCTGCTGTGCGATTAATGTATCCACTACGGGATCACCAAAGAGCGGTAAGATGCTCTGCTTGTTTTTTAATTCACCTCTTTTCACCCAATTTGAAAAAGAAAAGTTGCTTTTGTTCTTTATTGTTCACTTAATGAAGAGCTTTATCTTGTGAGCTGGTATCTGCTGGGTTAGGGGAATGAATGACGCATAGGATCCTGCCTTGAGGATTACGTATTTGCCACCACAGTGTATTTAAAGGTGTACCGTGAAGCTCATATTGTGAGCAGTTAGTGAAAACTGTTATTTCTGAAACATGAAAATACTAACTATTAACTGTATGCAGCCCGAAGGAGCGTGCTGGCAGCCCCTCAGCTGGCTGAGGGAGGAGGCAGGCTGTGCTGGAGGTAGGCACGGAAGTGCTATCTCACTGCGACGGGTGGTTAATGGAACCAGACAGAGTTGTGGCATGACTGCGTGCGGGGGTCACGCCGGTGAAGGATGCCATGATTCAACCTGATGTGGCAGGGGAGCCTTGGCAGGAAGCCACCGTGTTTATAAGAAGCAGGGTAACCACAACTGCCGGCTGCCCTGAGAGATTCCACTGTGGCTTTCGTTATGAATAGCAGGCACGGCTACTGAAAACTCAGATTAAAAAAAATTTAAATACCAGCCAGAGACACCATGTGAAAGAGACAGAAGTTCTGTCCCCCAATAACGATAGAAATTTCTGGTTCTGCATCTGTTGTGATTGTTGTAAGACGGAAAAGGATCAAAGACAAAATAATTCCAAAACACCAATTCATTATTTTTTTTAAGTTGAAATTGATTTTGGGGAGCGGTGGGGATAGAGGAAGGCCACCCTCGTTTTTGTTTGTTTGACAGACAGAATGGTAGGGATTGGAAGGGAGCTCTGTGGGTCATCCAGTCCAACCCCCCTGCCGAAGCAGGGTCACCTACAGCAGGCTGCACAGGACCTTGTCCAGGTGGGTCTTGAATATCTCCAGAGAAGGAGACTCCACAACCTCCCTGGGCAGCCTGTTCCAGTGCTCTGTCACCCTCAGAGGGAAGAAGTTCTTCCTCATGTTCAGGTGGAACTTCCTCTGCTTGAGTGTGTGCCCATTGCCCCTTGTCCTGTTGCTGGGCACCACTGAAAAGAGTCTGGAGAGGATGGGCTCCTTGCGGTCTGCTGCTCACTTCATTGGGTTAGAAGACCTCTCCAGTAGGTGGTTTTGTTCGGTTGCAGAAATTGAGTGGTTTTGTTTTTGTTATAAAATGCGTTCTGAAAATGATAGGTGGCATGAGGTTGACTCTGTTGAAATAGCATTTTGCCTTAATCATTTGAATGACACACAAATAATCTGGTTTACAGCCTGACCTGGATTTTAGATTGAAACTGGTAAAGAAACTCTGAATTTTGCAGTAATTTTTATTTTGTACAAGGGGTGCGGTTAAGTGAAGGGAGATCCCGGGAAGTTACACACCTTAGTCAAGGATGAAGCTATCCCGATGTGATGCATATTTTCCAGTGTAGGTAGATTATATTTATGCATAAAGCATCAGAAGTGATGTTCCCAGTCTTTGGCTGTGATAACAAATGAGGCATATGAGCCAGCATTTTTGGCTGACATGTTGCTGTGAAACAAAGTGTCAGTCAGTTTTGCCTGCTCAACATCATTTGTGTGAATCGTTTAGATTGCCAAGGATAAATTAAGAATTTTCGGCCAAACTTTTCCAGTGCAAATCTGTTTCTGTACAGTGGTGGAGGCATGGATTTCACTTTCAACCTGCTATATTATTCCACATAAAAGGTGTTATTAATCACCTTTGAAAAGAAGTTTTGTTGTCTTTGGCTTTTCATTCTGCAGCCTATTGATCTCTGCTCTTTCTAGTCTTGGGTGTCTCTTTCTGGTGCATTGCTGAGAATGCTTAGAAGTACGCTGAGCCTTTGTGGTACCAGATTCAGTCCTGCCTGTTGTTTCTTCCATGTAAGTGCTGACTTTTGCGAGATCTCTGCCATTTTGTAGCTCCAAGCTGGGCTTGTCGTGATCCTTGTGGGGCTGGGTACCTGGTTGCCAAAGCTCAGCGCCCTGCACAGCTTCTGCCTTGCCCGTGACATTGCTCCTCGCTCTGCTCGCCCGTCCTGGGGAGTCAGAAGAAGGGCAGCCTGTCCATGTTGCCCTTTGCTAACCTGCCACAGGCTCAGCTGATGAATTGCATAAGTGCCGTGCACGCAATCAGTGCAGAAGGGAAGGCACGGGGGCGGCGGGGAGCGCAGCCTGAGTTGCTGCACCTTTATGGTTTGGTTCTTACTCGTTGCTTCTTGGCCTCTTGTGTCGGAGGGAAATTTGGCGAAACTTAGCAGACAGTTAATTCTGAACTTGACTGATGTTATCTGCTTCCTCAGAGGTCAGGAAAGTGCAGACTTGAACTTGTTTTGGTCACCGCTGGGGGTTGAATTACAAGCATGGCGTGTGCATTGGGTGGATGATGAACTCTCCAGCTGGGGAGGGAGGAATAGAGATCGAATCTGGCTGATCTGCACCTCATTTTGTAACTGGACAACTAGATCAGCTCTCTTTTATATCACATGTTGCTCTTGCGCAGTATTTACACGTAATGTCATGGTTTAACTCTGGCAGCCAGCAGCTAGGACCACGCAGCTGCTCACTCACTCCTCCGTGCCACCCGGTGGGATGGGGAGGAGAATGGGAATAAAGGTAAAACTCGTGGGTTGAGATAAAGACAGTTTAATAAGACAACAAAGGAAGGAATAACTACAATAATAAAGCAAAGAATATGCAAAACCAGAAATACACAATACATTTTTTTCTCACTGCTTGATGACCGACTGTGCCGCCAGTCCCTGAGCAGCGACTGTGGAACTGGTGGATTCCTGCCCCCAGCCAACCCCATTTATATACTGCACAAGACATCTATGGCATGGAATATTTCCATTGGCCAGCTTGGGCTAGCTGCGTGGCTGTGCTCCCTCCCAGCTCCTGCACACCTGCTCATTAGCAGAACATGGGAAATGCAAAAAAGTCCTTGATTTATTAGCAACAACTAAAATCGTCAGTGTATTATCAACATTCTTCTCCTACTAAATCCAAAACACAACAGCTATTGGGAAGAAAACTAACTATTCCAGCTGAAACCAGGACAGGTGTGAAGTTGTGGGTGGTCTGAATTTACAATGGCTTAGTTAAGTATAGCTATCGCTTTCATAAAATATCTTGATGGGTTACGGAGGTGGTGATTGCAGTCCACCACCTCATGATGTCTTTGTAGAGAACATGGAATTCCCTTACATCCGTTTGTTATGTGGCTATTTTTGACATATTGTGTAATAAATCTGTTGGGATCAATGTGTTTAAGAACCCCTTTCCTCTTTGATACCTCTGCTGTTGTGATGAGAGAAATTACTCAAGCTGGAGTCCTTGTTACATTAAAAGACAGTTATTACCAATGCATTTTCCATGGGCAGCTTTGGACTTTGAACTTTCTGAATTTGCCCAGACTGCTGTTTACTGTAGAGCACCGCACAAACCCCTTGTGTCTAGCCATGTTATGAACGGAAGGGATCACTGAGCATTGTAATTTGTGTGCTAAGAAATGAATTTTGCAGCTTGGTTGTTTTTAGTCTTCTGGGGAGTTCAGTCAACAGTTTCTAGCTGTCTTCTTGTGTTTGTAAATTTACCAGACAGGGAAACTGTGGGTTGTTTGGTTTTTTTTTTTTTTGTTGTTGTTTCCTCTCCCCCCTTCTCCCTTGTGATACAGATCTGAAGCTGTTGGGTTGGAAAACTTTGCTATTGCATGGCAATGCAAATACGTAGGGGGCTGTGATACCGTTAAATCTATTACAACAAATTAGTCTTGTAGTGTCTGTACAGAAGAATTAAAGTTCAGTGCTGTTTTGCATTGACACCCACGCCTCCTGAAAGCCACAAGACTCTTTCAGGTTTCTTGATTATGTGCTTCCCAGCCTTAAAGACAAGCTTTAAGATAGCAGTAACACATGTGAAATCTAACCGCTTGAAGATGTCTCGAGCTGGATGCTGAAGTTCTGAGAAACTCAGCCTTTTCTGAAAATCCTGGCTGACAGTGCAGGTTTTGCTTTATTTTTTTATGGATTCTTTTTTGTCTGCAGACTGCAGCAGCTGGTGAAGTTGAGCTCAGAGGGTTCACAGTGCCCAGAGAGCCCTGCAAGGGAGATAGGGGTGCATATGGGGGATTGGACCCCCTCTCCCCTCCATGCCTGTGTCCGCCCAGCCCCAGGGGTTTGGTGGAGCCCCTTGTCTGGGAGGGGTTCACAGCACTTGTTGCTGTGGTGCAAGTAGAGTGACGCGTGGTTGGGTGCAGAGGCTTGGTGGCACTCACTTGGATCAGGAGACACAAGAAATCAGCTGGCCTGGGGGACAGATCTGTCTGGGAGACCAGAGGTGCGAGTGGGTGTAGGAAATAGGTGATGGACTGGACAGGGTGGGGAGGGATGGCTAGGCTGCGTGGTGTGAGGGTCTTGCTCTTTGTTGCATCTGTAGAGGTCTTCCAGCGGGAAGGAAGAGGTTTGCAGTCCCCACGCGCTGCAGGTCCAAGCTGAGCAGGTGACAGCTGCCTGTGAGAGCATGAGCCAGTGGTTTTTAGAAGTAGCAGAAACCCATGAGAGTGTGGTGTGGTGTTTTTTTTTTTTTTTTTTTTTTCTCTCCCCTCCTAAGCAATATTTGTCTGGTTCTCTGATAAACTTCTCTTTTGGTTGCTCCCACCTACCTGTCCAGAGCTTCGCTGTTTGATATTTGTCTTCAAAAGGTATTCAGAGACTGTTTGAGTTTGGGCTCAGACATCAAGAACTTCAAAACAGGCCGACAGACCAGAACAGGACTTGATTTTTCGAAGGCGAAAGTGACTTCTCCTGCCTGGCCTAATCAGAGGGCAGAAATATGCTGCATCTTAAAAGAGCCTGTATATGGAAAAGAAGGGTGCGATCTGTCTGCCAAGTCAAAGAGCAGGTGATGGGAAGACAGACAGAAATACCAGTAAGGAAAGCACTGGGATGTGAGCATAGTGATGTGAGAAAGTTTACCAGCACAGATCATTATGTGAAATGGGATTTTTTTTTTTTTTTTTTTGGTTTTTGGGGTGGGAGGGGTGGGATCTTTGGGGCCTTTTTGGTGGTGATAGTGACACTCATGAAGGAGAAGAGGAATTCAGTTCTGGACATGGTTACTTTTTTGTGTCTCCCTGTGCTTCAAAATTGGCCAGAAAGCTGTAATCTTTGTCTTTTCCAAACCAAATGCTGCTTTCCAGGCACAGCCCGAGCGTGGAAAATGTGAGACTGAATGGTAGGAGCTTCTTTCTGGAAGTGACCACGAGAGAGTTAGCACGGCAGTGCTTGTGTGTGCCTATGGTTAAGAATTCTGATTTAACACCCTGTCGTGAATCCTGTTTCCCACTTTGTTTTTTGAGCACCCTCTGTTCTGAAGACAGACATATTACTTGATGGCCAGAAATATCTCCTCTCTCCAAGAAGAATAATGAATGACCCCTTCCGATGGTGCTGGTGGTAGTTATCGATCTGTTGCGGTTGTGTTTTCCTGTTTGGGGCTGTTTCCTGTTTGAATGTGGCGCGGTTGCAGCAAGAGACTTCTCCGACTTTTTTGTTCATTCGCAGATCGCAGAGTGGGAATTTCCCATTTTTGGGAATGGCAAGAACACAGGAGGAAGGCAGAGCATTCCTTATGTGATACGTAAAAAACAATTTTAGGAGCTCTGAGGTATGTTTCCAGATGCTCAGGTTGTGGTTCCCTTAACTTGTGAATGAAGAAAATGGAGGGAAGTGGTTCTGTGTTGAGGGGCATTTGAAATGAAAGGCGCACGTTCAGGACACTGGACCTGGAAAAGCTGCATCTCCCCAAATACATTCCATTTTCCTAGCCTTTTAGAAAACTGAAGAGGCACATAGTGTGGGTTTAATTTTTATACAGCAAGATGTCTTGGATAAGATGAGCTGTATCTCCCCTTTTCTCCTCTTCACTGATTTTTCTCAGTTTCTTGCTACAGACCATTTATTTTCTTAACGGTGCTCAGACTTTTCTAGATCGTGCTGCTCCATCGCTCTTCCCCGAGGTCATTCTCAAGTCATCCGTGTTCTCATGACTAAGGATAAATGTGCAGATGCATGTGGGGGACAAAAAGAAAAATAGAATAACCCCAAATCCCTCAAAACACTGCGGTGCACATGTGGTTTTTCCCAGGAAGGATTTGAGAGAGGCTGAGCTTAAGATGGCAGCTGTTGGATGTGTTTCTTTACATCCTTTTGGAAGATGCTGAGATACTGTGGAGCAAAGGACCTGGATTAATTCCATTTGTTTATATATCCTCGTACGTTTTACGTTTTGCTTGCGTTATGGTTGGCAGACTTGAGATTGTTTTATAACTGCGTCATCTTTTTTCCTGCCCGGGGCAAATGGTTTAAATATACTAATAATTCACGTAACCCTTTTTAAGACTTTCATATTTTTTCTCTTCTCTAGGCACACATAGGCAAAAAAACCCACCAGAATATTGTAAGAGAGGCTTTCCTCTTAGTACATTGGTCTCTGCAGTTGTGAAACTCTTTACAAAATAATCACCTAAAATTTCCGTGATAAAGATTTGGCTTATTAATGCCAAAGCGTTTCCTGAATTTAGTTGTTACCTGGTCTTTGTCAAGACAGTGCCATTTGTTTTGATTTCAAAGCAGCTTGGTTTTCAGCTGGGGGAAGTTCGAAGCTGTATTTTTGATTCAGGACAAGAAACTGCAAGGCTAGCGATGCATTCTTCCTTCTGTGGCAGGCTTCCTCTGGGAAGCTACTGAATCGCTCACACCTCGCTGTGAGCTTGAGTCATCTGCAGTGTTAGTGCTCTGGGAATGAATGCTTTGGAAATTCGTTAAATTTGGAGATTGTTGCATGAAGGTGATCCCGTGCAGACTTTATATTTTTATATACATATATAAAATATGTAATATACGTAATATATAAACAATATATATATTTAATGCCTCACATTTTAAAAAACTGTTTTAGCATTGAAGGCTACTATGCAGAAGAGAAGGATTTTTAATCTTTAAAATTAGGAAACACGAGAGCAGCTTACAACTTTCTCTTGATATATATTTTATGTCTTGGCTTTTGGATTTCATTTAGTTGTGGTTCTTTTTACTCTCAGCTGTTATTGAGAGACACAATACATACTGCAGGGCAAGGAGGTGGTCAGTAAGAGCTCATCAGACAGGAGCAAGTCCGAAGTCTGTTTTTTAAAGCTTCATGGGGATTATAACTTAATTTTGGTCGGAACATTCTAAACACTCTGTTCTGCCTATTGGACAAAATAAAAAGGGTTAAACCAAAGAGCATCTCGAGACTATTTTTCAAGGTATAATTTTGTATAGTTAAATTCACTAAAGAACAACAAGAAAAAGCTTGCATTTGACAAGAAGTATTTTGGGAGGCAGGTTCTGTGTATTGCTTCGTATAAATTCCAGATATATACTGGGAGAGGTGAATGGAAAATAAAAAAGACAATTCTTAAAAGGTAGTAGAGGAATAAAAGGAATATGGGATGTTGTCCTTCAAAATAAGATGATTTAATCAATAAATCTGTAGCAAACCAGTGTGTGTCAGTGCCGTAGCCATAAAGCAAATACTGTTATTTAAGTGTTAATGTTGCAAGTGGGAAAAGTATCTTGTATAGTGTAATCCGATACTCTTTGTGGTGATACTTGGTGCTTGTGCAAGGGCCACCTGCCTGCAATGACCTGACCCGAGCTTTTTTTTTTAGGGCGAGTCTTTTTCCTAAGCACACATGGAAGATTGCTGTGAGATTTGTGCTCAGCTCTAGAAGCTTCTCTTCCCTCTCTTTGAGAGTAAGGGGAGCCTTGGGTGCTGGCTTCGAGGTGTGCTGCTGCCTAAAGGTACCATGGATCAGACGCCTGTGTCTTTGGAGATGTCCATGGTGTTCCCAGGACAGCCACTGTTTCTTCCCAGGGGCAGAGCTGCCTAATTCTTCAGCTGAGTACTTCAGCCTTTGAGTCCCTTTCCCATGATTTTGTAATTACTTGTAAACATTCTTAAATATTCTGCCTGCGTGGAAAGTAGGGGAAGGTGGCTCAAAGAAGCAGCAGGAGTCCAGGAGAGTAAAGGGAATCGTAAAATATCCAACCGGTACTGATTTGGTAATATTAGCAAAACATATGTCTTATGTCGTGCCGCGTGAGTTTATCTTAAAAAGGATTTGAAGCAGTCGCAGTCTGAAAACTCCCAGATTTAGACTTGTCTCAGCTTACTGTGCTGGAGGCTACGTGTGCATGAGCAGGTGATTTGGAGCAGCCGAAGCAGATGGAACCGATGAGAGCAGTCGTCATTGCGGACTGTTATGACCCCGTTGGGGGTCACAGTGCATTTGGTGTGGAGCTGGAGAGGGGCTTCTCATTTATCTTCCTCCAGAAGCAACCTGGTCTGCGTGCACCACGGCTTCCCTGGGCATCAGGGTGAACTGGCACTACCAGCCCAGGCCAGCGTGCTAGTACGGAGGTGGCCTCCATGTTGCAAGGTCTCTGGGAGAGGGGCAGATCTGCAGGGGCCGTTCAGGTCCCCTGTATCTCTTCATTTGACTGTATTTGACACTTAGGGTCAGTGAGCTCCTAATTAAGGTCGTTTGGTGTTTAAAGCTTACATGGAGCAAAGCTCAACTTATCTGCTTGAAGAGCAGTAGAAGGTTGCTTGTTTTGCCACAGAGTTTGTAGTCCTGTATTGTAACTCTCTGTCCTCAGTTACTGTTGCAGTGAAAGACTTGTTGCACGCTAAATTTTCTGAAGTTTAGAGCAGACCCAAATTCACAGAAGAATGCATCTTCCCCTTCTCAGAAAGGGAAGAGGTCTCGTTTTATTTATTTACTCTGCGCTTGGTTTGTGGAGTGATTGTCTCTTTATCTGTCATCCTCATTTGGCCTGGATGTTCCTCAGGGCACAATGATGAGTCATTCATCTCTGCACAGGGCAAGACACTTTTTTTTTTTAATGAATAATATTGTGGCAGAACGTGTGCTTTTTTTTTTTTTGAACTCGGGGATTGCTGCAGCATAGAAAATCAACCAAATAGGACATAGCTATGTAAAAGATGACTCAACCCTCGCCATGTCCTGGAGGACATTGCTGTGGGTATCACAGTGCGACGTGCCATGTGCATGCTGTCCATTTAAGATATAACCATATAGAGAATCGTCGCCTCAGGTCCCCTTGCTTGTGGGCTGTGTCCTTTGACACCGAGAGGGTCACTTAGCTTCCTTCTTTAATTTTCCCGTGGTCTACAAGCAGGATGTGTTGCCTTACAGTGAATCCCGAATAATTAGGGTTTGAGATGTGTTTTATAATTTGCGTATCTGTTGATTGTGTCACGATCGCTCAGTCTGCTTTCTCTTGCCAGTCTGATAAATGAGCTGTAGAATTGTATAATTGCAGGCTTACGCCTTAATTTGTGTGTTATTTATGCTTCTGGACCAAAGGACCAGGGAAACACAATAGCACATAGTCATGAAGGGCTTAAAATAATTTGTCTGAAGTCAAACCCCAAATAGTTAATGCTCAAGGGATACTGGAATAGGAGTTTATTCTAGGTTTTTAAATGCATAAGCATGCAACATGTCTAGTTACCTTAAAAATCATGCCTATTATGTGCAAATTATTATTTTTGTGTGCTCTGTGAAGTTTTGAAAGGTTTCCTAATACATTTAGTGGCCATTTGCAATAGCAGGACGGTGAGTGCGTTTCATTGCATTGTTTCTTTAAGATATACTGCTTTGACTGTTGGTTTGGTTTGGTTTTTTTGGGTTGTTTTTTTTTTTTAGTACGAAAGAGGTGGATTGCTGAAGTGGATTAATGCCTTTCACATCTGCAAGTCTTAGTTCAGATCAAAAGTGAAATAAGCCATACGTGTTCAGAGGGGGCATGTGTGCACATCATAAGTACTGCTGCACAGGCTGTCCTGGTTTGAGAATTAAGAGCTCCTTTTTAGTAGGAGGGATTTGGTGCTGAAGTATTAATATTTCATAAGCACTACAGATTTAGCTTCAATTAGTTTTTTTGAAATGATTATTATTTGGATTAATCATCAAGTCAGCCTCATTCATTCATCAGTCAAATTCTCAAACTTTTTTTTTTTTTTTTTTTTTAAATAGTTTCATAGCTGTGGGACTTTAAGGACCGGAGTTGTCTGGTGTTTGTGCAGCTGTGTTCAGAGGGACTGAGTAGGTCGGCAAAGTGCGCTGTGGGCTTCTTTTGTTAAATCCGTCACAGAGAGTGAGAGAAGCAGGCAGTAGCTGTGGTGAGGGCTTTATTGTGTGAGTACTTCCCGCCTTTTCATCTTGACCTCCCAAAATTCTCTCTTCTTCCAGGGTTTTCTGTTTCCTTGCCAGGTTTCCTGAGGGCGCTCAGGCGTGCCAAGCCTGGGGTTGTTACTCTGCTGCTTGCTCGGGAGCTGCCCATGGAGCACAAGCCCCTGTTGCATCTTCCTCAGGTGTTGGTGCTGCTCTGAGATGGCCTTCTGCAAAAATGTGTGACGTGGGCTTTGTCCTGAGGGTCTCTGGCTACCAGAGAGGCCTCTTAGCGTCCTCTGGGAAGGCAGGAGCAGCCTCCTTGCCTTTCGGTCGTAAAGCGGGAGGGACAGGACTTCCGAGACTTGATAAGACCACAAGTGAGTATGGGACAGGGACTCCCAGTTGCTTATTTGACACGGCTTACTTGGATGTATGGATGAACAAATTTAAAGATTAAAGCAAGCAGTGAGCTGCAGGTGTGGAAGCTTCAGCAAACACAGGCGAGAAAAATCAATTTTTCACAAATGAAAGAGGAGGAAAAAAATCAATAGGGAAAGGACTGTTATTTTCAATTTAAAGCCGGAGAAGTTGGGGTTTGATCTCTGAGTTCATGCTTTCCTGTTCTCATTCACATGTTGCACGGCTCTGTTACTGGAGAACTGTAGACTGTGTCGTATAGAGATCATTAAATATAAATGGCTGAAAGAATGCGAAGTGCACCCCATCCTTATTTATTTATTTACTTGTCTGCTTGCAGATACTTCTCCCTCTGGAGTTAACTCCTGTGGATGCTAGTTCCCTGTATGGGACTATTGGAGTGCATCAAGCTTTCACTGTGAAGTCCACCAGCCTTTCCTCGTGCATGTTTTGACAATATTTAAAGCACACGAATCAGACTGTAGTTATTGATCCGTGTTTGTTTCTTTTCAACAGACTGTGATTCCATCTGGCTACCTGATGGTGAGAGTGCCCCACAAAAACATGACCAATATTTTAAGTAGGAATACAGAATTTGACTTTGCAGTACTGTCTGCGTGAGGTCTGGTAAATACGATGGGAGGGAACCCAGGCAGGATGCAGAGGACCCTCGCATCTCCTCTCAGTGCAGCCTGCTGTAACAGCAGGGCAGTGTGCCAGTTTTCTATGTTAAAAACAAAGCAGTATTTTTGGCTGATTGCTGTTGCTAGATTCCACGTTGCCAAACACATAACACATGCCGAATAGCGTCAAGTGTGTGAGAGCTGCGCTACCTTGAGAATCTGTTTGTGTGGAGACTTAGCCTGGTAGGTAGTGGGCAAAACTGTGGACTGATGCAAAGACTCTTTCCTCATTAAAGCTCCACAAAAGTGGAGGGCTCGTTTGCAAACAGGCACTTGCTAGGTCTTGGCTCCGTTGGCATCTCAGGAGAGCCAGCAGAAGTGATCATTAGGAAGGTGCTGTCCAGTTTGAGTGATCTGCATAACTACATGTCTTTATCTCTCTTCAATCTGTAGTAACAATTTTTTTCTAGTACATCTCTTTTTAACTTAATGGGATTAATTTTTCTGCTGTGTATGACTCCAGCTATGCCAGTACCAAAGGGTGTTGAGAGATGTGCCCACACCCACTAAAGGCTTAGCATTTCTGTAAAGGTGCATGGGAGGAAAAAACCAGTCTGTCCTGACTTGGGTCAGTTAATTTCTTTGCAAGATCAGCTTACTGCAGGAGTGCAAGCATGCCAAGAGCAGCTGTGCTGAAGTAACACTTAAGTGCATGTATTTGTGTATACATGTCTGTATGTACATATGTATATGTGTATTTGTGTGTATTTATACATGGATATGTATATGTGTGTATGTATGGATATGAAATACAGCAGTAAGGGACGGTGACCAAGGCTTATTTCATTTAACACCTGATGGAGGCACTGTGCTCAGATGAAGGTGTAGTCAGCACAGCACTCCTGCTGTGGTCAAGGGAGAGGTGAAAAGCCCTCCTAGATCTCGGGCAGGCTGTGGTGACTGCTGTGGTGACCTCCAGAGACACCTGTCCTCATGTAAGCTACCTGTAGGGAGAGTCTAGGATGCCTTGGCTCCCCATCTGGATACTTTGATTAGATGCCTTAAGGGGAGGTGGACATAGGCCATGATGGCAAAAAAAGAATGTAACAGGTAGGATTTTCAAATTGTCTGGATGATTGAGACAACTAAATGTGACTCTGACTCTCAATGGGGTGCGTCTGGATGAGTGAATGAATGCTCTTGAAAATGCCTCTCAAGCTAATGTGTAAGGATTTTTGAACTGAAAAAGTAGGAGGCTTACAAATTGCAAACCAGTTACCGTGTGAGACAATGTGTTCCCCTGTTCGTGGAGCTCCGTGATAGGACTGTGCAAGCCAGGCACAGGTCTCACCATGCGTCTTGTTTCAGCTACTACTCCAAAAACCTGCTACGCAACCTCACCCCATCATAGGTTGTCAGCTGTCGAAGTGTGTTGTATATTTGAGTGTGTTGTCGTTTCCCAGTGGGGCATATCAGGTCTGGAGGGAGGGTAACCGCTAGCCAGGGCAGTTTCAGCAGCAGTGGACAGTGTCTTCTGCAGCAGCAGTGGCGGGAGGAGAAGGCATGCTCAAACCCTCGGGCATTTTCACGCTGTATTGCTGCGTGGAGGGTGGTTGGAAATGGCAGTTCAGTCTCACCTTTCTCTCCCTTCCATGGCAGTTTCTTGAGGCTGTGTAACTTTTCTGTCCCTGCAGCTTCTGACGTGAAGTGAAGCTGATGCATCTAATGAGGGGGGGGTTGTTGCAGGAAGAATCCTTGCCGTGTGGTTTGAGGAAAGGTTGTGTTATCGTTCTGAAACTTTTTTTTGGCTGAGACTGCAGGAAGATACAAGAGATGACAGGAAGGGGAAAAAAAATTCTTCATGGATACTCAGGCTAACATTTTTAGGTGTTCCTTTTATTATATACATGTGTGCCTGGGTGGGAAAACAGCCAAAGAGATTGGAAGAAACCAAGATGTTCACAAGCTGGAGAGCAGAAAGAATACGAGTGTGCTGGACCCAGAACACCGCCCTGGTTCTAGGTGAGGCAAATAGCAGAGAAAACTAGCCCTAGCCTTCAAAAGCAATCTCCCAGAATTAACTGGCTGCAGTCAGGTAGGGATTGGAGAAAGCAGGAAAGTCTCTGGGATGATACGGATCTCTCTTGATGAAGAGTTTGACTCCTTCCTCTGAGGTTGCTGTAGTTGCCAACAACTGAAAGTGCTTTCAAGAAATTGTCCTTCAAGTAAAGCAGAAGCCTGCGTGGCGGGTAGGCTCCTGTGCTCGCACCGAGCTCGAGCGTAGGTGTGGTAGAGGTTATGTCATCCTTCTGTCTTGCTGTTGGTTTGCTAAAATCCAGAATAGCCGGATATATTAATCTAATGAAAATACTCCCGCTACTCCTATCACCTTTTATTATGCTCAGAAATACAGCACACTTGCTGGACACGTATTTTGTAAGAGTAAGGAAAGCAGAAGCATTACAGCTGAGTAGCTTGAAAGTTGCATCTTTCTAAATTTTTCAATCTTCTCATTTCTTTGAACAATTTTTTTTTCCTTTATGTGTCTGACTTTCCGTATCTTCATACTAGTGTCTCATTCGCATTTATCTAATGTTTTCTGTTTATGGGTCACTTACCTTTTTGTGTCTCTTTCCATTCTGGTCTCTTGCTCATGAGTATGCATATGCTAGATGCGCTTACGATTTAAAAACATTTGAAATCAACAGACATAGCTTGTCTTGATGACTTCTGTTTACTTCCTGGCAGTGGTCAATTCACTCAGCTTTCTGATCCAACAGTTTCTGCAAGAACAGAGAAGCAGGGAAAAAAAACCCCACTACACCCAACCAAACAACAACAAAAAAAGGTGTTGTTCTCTGAGGAGTATTCTGAAATTTCTTAAAGTACTTAAAATTTCCATACTGAAAGATCTGTAGAAGTTTACACCACTTCTTTTGTATTTTCTCTCTCTCCGTCACTTATCCTGTTCTTCTTCGTTTTGCACACCATTTTTTACTTTGTGTATTCTGTTCTCTTCCTCATGTTCATCCTTCTAGGGCTCTTTTTCCTTCCTTTGTACATCCTTTGCTTTTCCCAGGAGGAGGTTATACTGCTGCTGTTCTTCCTGTCCCTAAAGGTTAACTGCTGCCACTTGCCATGTCCCTCTCTTTGCTTCTCTTTGTTAGTGCAAGACTTGGAGGACGCTTGTCTGCTTTTGTGCAGCTGCGTTCCTCATTGCATGGTGATGTGCTTGGTCTGTCCATCTTCTTCCTTCAGGGAGAAAGTTTGGGAGTGCCTAAATCCTGTTGAAAATCAGCGCGTTCTTATGTACTTCTGAAATTACTGCCCCAGCGGCTGTTTTTGGAGCTCCAGAGAAGTATCTGGTTTAACTGCAGAGAAAGGCAAGATCACCCTGTGTCTGGAAATGATGGTTGCACAGGGATGTGTGGGTCTGGACCCACGTGAGGGACTTCATTGACTTTCATCAGTAAATATCCAAATGCACAGAACAGCTCTGGGGAGGTGGGAGCACCATCTGTACAAGCAAGGCTGGCTGTGCCATCCATTGCTTCTCACTGCCTGCTGGAGAGCAAACCTCTTCTTCCAGACTGGGAGAAGCTGAGCGTGGATTTGGCCTCTGCTGATCCAGGAGGAGCAGCTTAGTCCTCTCTGCATCTCCTGATGGGTGTGGAGAGAGTGGTGCTGACCCCCGGTTGCTGCTGCTCTGTTCTAGGCAAGAAGAGTGAAACGTTGTTCACTTGAGAAGAGTTGACAGTGTTCTTCTCCATGTGCAGGAGATGCAGATCTGGTACCTCGTGCCGAGGGTTTGGGTTTGAGATTGGCGGTTTTTGATGCATTAGCAGTTTACTAATTCTGGTCAGCTCTCAAGTGTGGGCAAAGGCTTCGATCCCGCTGTGGAATGCCTCTCCCTTCCCATGCAGAGAGTCCCCATCATGAGCTTCTAGATGCTGGAGCTTGAGCACCAGGTGCCTGAAAGCTCAGAACTGCAGTGGGGCACGTGTGGACGCTGCCGTGCACTGGATCTGATCTTCAGGTCTGTTTGTGGGTGCCAAAAGATGCTCAGCTTCCACAAACTGAGTAGCTATTGCTTCTAAACATCGGAGTTTATGGTACCTTTTTGTCTGTGGTTCTGATAATAGAAGATAGTTGGGATTATGAATAGCTAGTGGTGAAAAATCTTTGGGACAAAGTCAAAATCAAGCAATTTGATCTGTAGTTTGAAGGGTACTTCGTTGCAAGAAGTTTTTTTTAAAAAAAGAGCTTTTAAAATGAAAGCTGAGATAAGCACTATCAGTGAAAGGACCTTAAAAAGGTTGCAGCCAGCAGTCATAAAGATAGGACATGTATAGAAGCGATTGTAGATAATGTTTTACCTTGAACTGTCCATTTCTTTTTATATTCTTACATTAAAGGTTTTTGATATTATTAAGTAGCTGAAACCCCTTATTTCTTTTACCATCTCTGGTTAAATATGTTCATGCTTTCACTGGAATCTGTGTCTTCGGGGGCTGCTATTTCTCAGAGGTAAAAATGTGTTCTGTGTGGAAACTTAGCAAAGAATATCTCGACACAAATAAGACCAAAGTCACTTCAAGTATAAGTTAGCTGCAGCCTGTAGAAAACAAGTTAACAGGACTGAAGGAGATACATTGCACTGTAGTGCAGAGAAGTATGCTGTGTAATAGAAATGGCATATTGTCCAGAAAAGAAAGCTCATAGTCTGTATATGACTGGCGTTAAGGTGTTGCCCAGTGATAGTGGTGGTGTTGAATTACCTTGGAGGGACCAGTTTTCTTCAAGTCACCTGCAGAGACTGTGCCACAGCAGTCCTAGATGAATGCAGGAGCCTGTGCTCCACTGACTTAGCAGCTGGGTCCAGGATGTGTCTGTCTCTTGCTGGACTTACAAGAAAATCTTGGAGGTTTCACTGTGATTTTATTTTCTTCTGCCTCTGTAAACAAACACATAATTTAAACATGCCTTTTGTGGTGCCTGCGGTGAGGCACTGTGCAGGTGAAGATTCAAACACATTCACTCGTACAGAAGCGAAGTACTGAAAGTCATCGCAGCGTGTCCTGTCTCTTGTCTCTGACTGTCTGATCTTTGTTAAGGTGCCCGTTGGCATCATATCTGGCAGTTAAATAGCACTCATGGGTTAATTTAATTTTCTTTTGAAGCATGTCTATAACGTAAAGAGAAAGAGTGTTGAGAAATAAAAATACTCCTGTGGACTCTTCATCTCCTTTTTATAGAGAGTTCTCTTTATGTTCCACTCACTGTTTTGGGAGTGCATTTACGTTAAGGAATGATCCCTCGGAAGTTTAATGAGAAGATGTATAGCTCTGTCAACTGGAGATGAGTCCTGGGACGATTCCAGAATTACAGGAAAAATGAAATTATTATGGGGCCATACAGAACATGATGGTACCAGCCCTTGCTGATGAGTTCCTGACATCTCTCTGTCTTGACACACCAATCAAAAGTATAAGTGTTGTCTTACGTTATTTAAAAATTCTGTGCAAAATTCGTGCCGTTATTGAAGAATGTAAGAATTCTGGAAAGTGTTTCAGTACTGCAGTAACAGTCAGCAGTTGGCATGTTGTCCTGTTTGTTCACCAGAGATGTTTTTGATGAGACAGACCTGGCAAACCCTGCACCTCGCTGTGCTAGAAGTGGTCTCCATCTCCCCTTCTCCTTCCGTTGCTGGGCAAACAGATTCAGTTCACTAATATGACTGAAAATTAATTATTTTTAGAAGTTAGTTGTAGTTTTGCCTGTTTGATGACCTTAGTTCTCCAAAGGATTCAGGTGGACATCATGAACCAAGAGTCAATGAGGTGAATCCAGAGTGAGGAGGTAGAAGGAAAGAACTGGTGGCACCACGCTTTTAGATGGCTTCGTCTGTTTTGATTGACTATGCCCTCCACCAAGAAACGTGACTGTCTTCTCCTGGTATGGTGATTGTTCTGCTTTACAGCTGAGGAAGCTGCAGCTGGGGTGCAGGAAGGGTTTCCTAGGTGGCACAGCATGAAGAACAGGGCTACGGTTGGGGACTCCTTGTGTGGGGCTGGATTATTCGTGAGAAGGACATTGCACTGCTTGATGTGCTTTGATTTTTAACTTGATAAACAGAAATGGGGTATTAAGTATGATTTAAGGTAGGAAGAAATTAAGGAGTAAAATAAGTAATTAAACTTCAACCTTAGTTATTTCTCTAAAGTACAGCTTTTGTCTATTAGATACATCTCAGTCTATGTCAAAATCTATAAATTGTTACTGCCACAGTCAATGCCTGTTTTGGAATAAGTTGCATGACAGCAGTGATTTTAATGAGGGACCTGATGCTTGGAAACAGTGAGCAAACCTTTGCTGGGCCCTGAAACAACCCATGCTCCCGACTTAAGTGGGTGTCCTGGGCACCTCGCACAGTCAGGTCACATATTTGTGTACAGGAAAAAGTAAATACTAGGTCTGTAGCATTACTAATGCATTATCTTGAAGGATTAGCTACAAATTTATGATACTAAAAATTTGAGCTAGACTGATGTGGCTTTTTTTCCTGCCTCAGGCTATATTTATACAGCAAAGTCGTAATCGTAAGTGTCATAAATCTGTGGGGTTTTTTTCTCTTACTTGCGGTGAAAGCTAACATGTAAAACTGTGCTTGCCATACTTCTAATAATTTTGTGACTTGCCAGTATAATAATTAACTTAAATCCCCTGTGTTTCCCACTTACTGGCTTTATATTTTACCAATAACAGTATAACAGTGAATCTGGATTGCTAAGCCTTCTTACGCGACATGTATTTATCCGCCTGCCTTCCATCCATCCCCTGGAGAATGTGGGTTAAAAGTTAAAACATCGAAGTCTTGTGACTGTATTTTGAGAAAGAGGATGGTTTGCTTTCGTGGTTGGGGTTTTTTTGTGGGTTTTTTCTTTTTTTTTTTTTTTTTTTTTTTCCTTCAGAGCTGTATATTCTCTTTAGCATGTGACTTCATCATTCGAAAACTAATGTGTTGTTTTGCTTTGAAAATACAGTCATGGTATGGGGCAGGGAGCTAGGTATTTGGTGTGAAATATTTGGTTTAATTTTTTTATTATTATTATTTGTTCAGTGCTGCTGCGTGCTTGCACAAAAGTGTTAAGTGCTGAGTATCCCTGGTGTGAGAAACGCAGGGAGAAAGGTACGGTCACCCACACTTGGGCTTTCACTGTGGGTGCCTGGTGGGGTAGTTCGTGGAGAGCCGTGCCGGTGAGCATCCGTTGCCGAAGGTGATGGGGGCTCTGGAGAGATGCCCGCAGGCACCGTGCGCGTGGTGAGCCGGACCAAGGCAGAGCTCCCTCGCTCTCTCCCGGATATTTCCCAGGGATAGAGATGTCCCACGGCCTGAAACCAAGCATGACCTTCATGATTTACGGTTGAAATGCAGGCAGGATTTTCCACAGTCTGCTTCGTGTTCCTTCTTTCCGCTTTTATATGAAATCAGTTACACCATTGCAAAAAAATTATTACAGATGTTGCTGAAAACCACTGTTCTAGTGCGGTGTTATTAAGTATTTTGGAACTGAGACACAACCTGGGTGCTATGTTACTCTTCTAGAAGGGAGAAGCAATATCATCTGAGGTTGCACCAGTTTTGAAGGGAAAAGGGAACTGAACGTGTCCTCTGAATCGTCAGTAGTGAGTGCAGTCTAACTTTAGTATCAAAGTATAATAATAATTGTGGATTCCATATGTAATTCTGCTGATGCAATCTGTGGAGTCCTGGGTGATTAATGTCATGTATGCATCCCAGTGTGTTGTTCACAGATTATAGGAAACTACAGAAATCTGTTTGTCCTTCTGTTTCATCATGTGATTCGTATTCTTAGTTTGAACATAAAAACTTGAAATTGCCTTTTGGAAGACATTTTATATCTCACATGGTTCGTAACATGCTTACATAAACATACCGTGTGTGTGTAGAAAAAAAACCAACAAAAACAACTGGTGTAATTATTATTGCTTTGCTTTTCACTACTTGAAAGTTTACAAAGTCTTTCTGGGAGCAGTTGATCCGAGCTACTGAAGTCTCCTAGATGCAGTCTAATAGTATGTGCTAGTGATGGCACGTGATTTGGCACTCAAGTAATGCGGGTCTGTCTTTTCAGCTGAAAACATGTTGTCACTTCTCTGGTGTGTCTGTGTAAGCCATGGCTGTAGCTGGTGTTGAGCTAGTGGGCATCACATGGGAAGAACACGAAACCCGTGACACAGGAGCTGTGTTTGTAAAATACAGTTTGTATTATGGGAAAGCTGGAATATCCCTGAACAATGAGACTGAATGATGTGTACTGTATTTCTGTGGTATAGTACTTACATATGAAGCTGCTGGGGTTTTTACCTCTTCAGAATGCCATGAACAAATTGGAGGTTTCAAGATATGTTAGCAAATACATATAAATAGACAATATATATTTTTACACACACATACACGTGTATGCATATTCATGATTAGGAGTCTGAAGAAGAATTGCATTTATTTTTGAACATCTTAGAAGGAAACCAGGCTTGGCAATTTTTTTCTTTCCAGTTGTAAGAATGCTAAGACTTGTGTGAAGCTCCCTAGTTCAGATCTTTTCCCTGAATTCTGGGTCTTAAAAATTTGTGTCGCTGGAGTAAGATCTTCCTCTGCTCTCAAAAAAACTGTATTGCCAAAGTCTTAATGGTTGGAGAAGCCAAGTATACACAGAAGAAGACTCAGAATGGTAGACTAATATAGGTTGGAGGGGATCTTGGGAGGTTATTAGTTTGGTCCAGTCCCTGCTCAAAGCAGGGCCAGATTGAAAGCTGATTCCAACTTCAAGCATGTAGTGGTGCATGGAGTTACTCCTCCGCAAGCGCAAGACCTGTCGTTTGCGTTTGCTTTTGCTGAACTTCACATCGTTCCTGCCAGACCATTTCTCCAACTTGCTGAGATGCCTCTGGATGGCGACGCTGCCCTTGAGCGTACCGACTGCTTCCCCGCATTTTATGTTATCTGCAGACCTGCTGAGGATGTGCTCTATCCCGTCATGCCGATTATCAATGAAGCTGTCCTATACAGTATTGGTGCCCAGAAATTGGCTGCTAATAGGACATTGAGTAACTGGTGAAGGTATTTTGAGGCCAGTGGTCTGTCTGGTTTTCTGCCTGCTTTGTAGTCCAGTAACTGGGAGGTGAAAGAGAATTTATCTGGTGTACATAAGGAGTCACAGGGGTTTCACAGTAGTAATATTTCTCTCAAGTCTTCCAGGTTTTTTTAGGTATAGTCAGGAGAATGATTTTGTTCTGGCACCCTCTGGTTCGCTTGGTTTTAAGGGTTTTGCTTCAATCACTCTGTTTCTGTCAACGATCTGCAAGGTGCTCGTTCAGCTCATATTTTCATAACTCCCCACAGACCTTCTCCTCTATATTTTACATACAGAAAACCTGCATGTTGGGGTAGTTACGGGAGGCAGTCCTGGCTTTTGAAGGTTGTGGTATTTTGCTTCCTTTTACTGATGCTTTGTCCTATCCTACTCTTGTTCCACCCTATGATACTTCTTTGCCATTAACTCCTTTTTGCTTTACTCTAGAATCATAGACTTATAGAATCATAAAGCTTGGAAAAGACCTCAAAGATCATCAAGTCCAGCCACCAACCCAATACCACCATGCCTGCTAAACCATGTCCTGAAGTGCCACATCTACACGTTTTTTGAACACCTTCAGGGATGGGGACTCCACCACTTCCCTGGGCAGCCTGTTCCAATGTCTGACCACTCGTTCAGTAAAGAAATTTTTCCTCATATCCAATCTGAACCTCCCCTGACGCAACTTGTAAAACTAGGTAACAGTTTTAACTCTCTCTTCTAGAACTTGCGTCTATTATCTTATTTGTCTGGTTTTCTTTTTAAATATAAATTAATATGAAGATTACTGCCTTCATCATGCCACTACTTTGCACCTCTCCCCGTGCGCTGTTTGCAGCTTTGGTGGCAGGGCTTCCTGTTGGTGTGTGAAAGAAAACCTGTCGCTCGAGCTCGTTCACACAGGAAGGAATCGCTAAAAATGGCAACGCTGGGGCACTGGAGTGTGAGCAAGCAAGCAAAAATTCACAAATGCACCTGTTCTATAAGGTCAGTAAGAGTGCACAGTCACAAAATAGCAGTCACTTGCTGGACTCATCTGCTACTTCCCTGAAAAGACTCTCTTTAAAAAATACTAGACTTGCATAGAGAAATGAACAGAGCAAAACAAATATAAAGCATAGTTTTCCACTTGCTCTGTTTTGCAGAGCGGTTTAGTCTTTTTAAAGATATGCTGTGTTCACACTCTAGGGTTTGATGGTTTCCTTCATGGTGGCAGTAAGCTAGATGGTCTTGATTATCATTAATACTCCTCTGTTTCCATTTCTGAGAGGCAGAGAAAATGCAAATGCAGTAGGGTGAGTTGCAGTAAACATGTATTCATTTCCCTTGTCTACTTTTCAGTGGCATGTGAGTCTTTCTTCTTTTTCGCTTCCTGCTATCTCCTTTCCATTCCTGTTAGTCTGACTATGTCTTTCACAAGTGTTTATTGGTGTTTGTTACTGCCTTTAACAGCATTGTTTTTGTCTGTGACTGTAACATAGAAAAGAAGATAATTAAAAATTACATAATTGTTCCGTATAGGTGAATGCTTACAGTAACAGATTTATTAATAAATCTTTTCAGACAGTGCATCCCCATGGTACAGTACAGGAGTGAAATATTCTGTCAGACCATTACCCGTTAGAGTATATCTGAATAGCCAGGATCTGTATAGCTAAAACTATATTAACATTGTATGATCAAATTCTAATTAAAAAAAAGTAGTAGTTTGCAAGGTTTTGCGTATGCAATAAAAAAATAAATCTTGGTATTATTTGTGGTGACTCTCCAGGTGTGACTAATTGGATGTAACCAAATCCCAAGAGATCAGAGATATTTAAAAGTGTCTGTACAGAGTGTAACACCTTCTGCATGTGGTTAGCTTGAGGGTGTCTACATTTCCATGTGTCCTTTTGCTGTACTAAAAAGGTTATTATTTTAGTGGTAAGAATAGTGTTATTTTGAATGCATTCACTACAGTTCATTACTAGCATAGCCTGTGTACAGATTTACAGATTCACATTTATGTCTGTATTTACCTTGAGTTTGGGTGCATTGAAATGAAAAAGAAATAACATATACATGGACCATGTACTGACTTTTGTGTTTCTCTAGGGATCACAACCAATTAGATCATCAGCTCCAAGGACCTTTGTAATGACCTAGATGTGCCAGTGTTACAGAGTTCAACAGTATCCGCAAACTTTGTCTGACTAGGATTAGCAATAGCCTTGCCTCTCAGAAAATAAATTTAGCCAGGGGAACAGAGGTTTCTGTGTGAAGGAACTCCCTTTTGCCACTCCTGTTGTTGTTTTTTGGGGGGCGTGGATCATAAAACTTGTGTACAAAAGCAGTTTTTAAGAACCTGGAGGACTGATTGCTGTTGTGTATGGGTGGTTTTTTTCCATTCAGAATACTACTGTATTATTTCATATCATACTGAGGAATGAAAATGTATTTTTCTTACATTCCCTCTTAACAGCTACAACTTTGTGATAATAATTCATACTGCTTTTCATCTTGAAAACAGTTTGCAGACATCGTCTGTGATAGTTGATCTGCGAAACATCCTTAAAAGGCATAGAATTTATTGGAATTAGTCATGTTTTGTGGGGGGTTAAATCCTAATTTTCCATTGAAAAATGTTTACTTTACAAATGTCTATAGGAATAATTGAAGTAAATAGCAGAGCTCTTGGCAAACTCCCAGCCCGCATACACTGACTATTTTTGTTCTATTCGTGGTCCTGGTGCTAAGTTAAAGCAGATGTTTTGTCTTCAGAGTGAATCAGGATGAATCTTGATGCTACAGGCAGTTTTTCTTTGCAGGTCCAGTGATTCTGTTCTTGAAACCTGTCTATAATGGATATAATGAAGATGTAATGATTTTTGAGGTAATCACAGTGGTGCGAATTGCTGGGGAGATGATCTCTTGAGGTTTCCTCCATCCTAGTTTTTACAATTTGTGTGAATTTTCCATTCATGGCTCTTTAAGTGGCAACAGAGAAAACAAAGCTGTGAAAACAGGGGAGCGTCAGGTGATGAGGACCCTGATCTGGCACACCCCTACCAGGAGTGGAGGAGGAGAAGGACAGATGCTCTCCTACCTACGCCGCCCCGTCCTGCTAATTTCTTTCCATTCGGGAACCACTCAGAAAACACCATGATCTTGTGGGGTCTTGCATCCAGGGTGGTTGTAGCTTAAGCTCAAGCTAATGTTGGTCAGCTGCTTGAAGCTTGGTATTAATTTGGTGTTAATGCCCTTCACTTTTATGGAGGAGGTGTTTTGTCTTGGTCTAGCATGGGGGGGTAGGGGGGAGGCGAGAGGATGACTTTGGTGGGAAGCCGAGCTCTGGAGAGGCAGCACGGCAGTGGTCTCCTGCTGAGGTCCATAGCAAGCCTTCTCCAGCACAGGGCCGTGTCTTGCTTTCCAAGGCCTATAGGAGACTTTTATGATCCCCTGTATGGAGGCTTGTGTTGCTCCATCCTTCTTCTTACTGCCTACTGCTCCAACCCTGTAACAGAGCTCAACATGGCTACTTCTTGTCTTCATGGCCCTCCTCAAGAGGAGAGGAGGAGATGTTACGACTGTCTGATCAGTCTTTTATCTTGAAAATTTTTTCTCCTTTTTCTGAACCCAGAAATGGCCCTTGTCTGAGAGTGCTGGGTGCATCAGAAGACAAAGCTGGCACTGCTTTCACCATTGCTGGTGCGCTGGTCTTCAGGAAACTTCTCAAGAGCAGCTTCTGTGAACCTTCTGCATCCCTGGTACAGCCTAGAGACGTTTGTCTATTTTGAAAGCATTTACAGGATAGTAACAAGATGTTTGTGAATGTCATCCCTGGGTATTGGTACAAACGTGATTCTGCGTTTAGATAATATGCTCCTCCTGAACTCATCCAGTGCCGTGTTTCCCTGTGGGCTCTTGTCTAACCCTGATAAGAAGGACAACATGGAAAAACACACAAAAGTATTTATTTCAGTGTGGGTTTAAAAGAGCGTACTTTTTATTTGCTGACATACTGCAGGTTAAGATGTTTCCAGTTAAGCTTGTGGCTTTTTAGTGAATTTGCTTGTTAGGAAGCCAGACCTCACTGCTTTTTCATTTTGAAATGGTGCTGGCTTGTTCTAATCCTTCTCCACGTGTCATAGCCCTTTAAACTGCTGACCCTGGTCCATGGGATTTTACCATAGAAGAGGATGACTTACATATTTGATACCCTGAAGATTAAGGGCCTGTTGAGATTTCCTGACTGCTTGACACTTGTATTTTATCGTGCCCGCTGTGAGCAGCGGGACGTGAAGGCAGACAGGCGGATGAATCACCGGACCGATCTCACATTATTGTCACTTGGCCAGCTGATAAGGGAAAGAGAGATGAGAAAAGTGGGCTTCCTCTGTATGTTAGATTGCAAAATGCAGCTGGAAAAGCAAAATAATCTGGCTGTAATGCATCAGTGGGACTAAGAATAGAAGTGATGCAGCTGGTGCAAATAGCCCTTAAATGCAAGAAGCCTTCCCCTGTTTGCCCTCCCCAGCTGTAAGCTTTCAGTTCGGTACCAAGACCTAACAGGCCACAGAGGGGTGATAACAGGCTTGGCAGGAGCAGTTTGGAGTTTAACTCTTTGATATGCAAATTCTTTTTTTCTTTTTTTTTGAAACTAACCCTTGAAGGATCTAGAAGAGCCTGACCCAAGATATAGACATTGTTGTGACGTCCATATTTTTTCTGGTATTAGCCTGAAAGCTGTAACACTGGTTTTGGTTTTTTTTTGTGGTTTTTTTTAACTGTAAAGGTACACTTCTGGGGGTTTTATTTTCAGTAGGTTACTTTTTATTATCTATAAAACTTGGTCTATGTGACCAAAATGTCTTTTTTTTTATTTTTATTGACTTACATTACTTTCCCCTGTGTGTATTAAAATTGGTTGATTTTTCTCCTTCCCCCCAAGAGACTAACATTTGTTTTGTTTTGTAATCCTTAATTCATGGTGTTATATAAATCAGCAAGTTATAACCTGCTTCATATTAGAAGACTGAATTACAGTTAATTAAATACAGGTATTTGTAGTGGGCATTTTAACAGAATCTTAATTGTGATAACTCAACAGGATGCAACTCAGTGGGGGTTATCATTAGGATGATGACATTTGCCACTTGTGGGAGTGTTAGTTGTTTCCAGTATTCCTTATGTTTATTGCAAAGACTGTTGCAGCTACTTCTGCTTTTAATAAAACCATTCTCAAAACATCTTAATATTGCAACATACAGTGATGTTTGCTGTTTGCTTCTGGACTACTGTCAATACTTTAATTGTGTGTGGTGGTGTGACGTAGTTTATAATATGTAATATATAATAATATATAATGTATAATAACATGGTATTATTAACTGAAGTTTGCTGCTGTAGTGATGCTTTTATAATTGCTTCATCTTTTGGTAACAAAACCTTTTCAATAGGAGAGCGTCGTGTGAGACAGGTTGTTTTGGTGGCGTCTTGGAGCAGGTTACAGGAGCCACCTGTACTTCCAGCGATGAATTCAGAATATTGAAAGCTCAAAATACGGAGAACAGAGAGTATTTGTATCTAGTGAATAATCAGGAGCACAACTCAGAATATAGAAGAAATAATTATCTTTCATATAAAACAACCTTGAAATCTTTCATAGTTAGTAGCAGATTAAACAGCAGGATGGAGTCAGAATTTGTCGTTTTAACGGGAATAAAGCTGGTCTCAGTGAAACTGTGAGAGGATTGTTGTTGGAATAGCGCCGGTAGATGGGTGGTCCACAAAAGAAGGAAGCTCAGGAAAGAAAGAAGCGAGAGCTGTGGTAAGAGAAGTGATGAGGGTAGGTGGGACAAGTGCAAATGGGAACAGGGTCTGGTTATGGCTGTGTCTCAAGGGTGACCGTGGGGATTGTGAACCTGAGAGAGATGGGAGGGGGCTTGAGGTTTGAGGTCTGGACAACTGCAATGCTTCTGTGTTGGGTAATGTGGTGAGAAGAATGGGTGTAACTGAAGGGATTAGCTGGGAGAAAGGGCTGGGGAGCTCTGTGGCACTGATGGTAGATGAAGGGCAACCACTTCAAATCCATATAATTGTAACAGCAAAGACTGTGTTCGCTTTATCTTATTTAATCAAATTACAGGAATATTTTTCAATACTTAAGGTGGTTCTGCCCCGCTGCTCCGCTCTCATGAGACCCCACCTGGAGTCCTGCATCCAGCTCTGGAGCCCTCAGCACAGGAAAGACATGGACCTGTTGGAGCGGGTCCAGAAGAGGGCCACAGAAATGATCCAAGGGCTAAAGCACCTCTCCTGTGAGGAAAGGCTGAGAGAGTTGGGGTTGTTCAGCCTGAAGAAGAGAACGCTGCAGGGAGACCTTATAGCAATCTTCCACTGCCTGAAGGGGCCTACAAGAAAGCCAGAGAGGGACTTTGGCAAGGGCATGGAGTGATAGGAGAAGGGGTAATGGCTTTAAACTGAAAGGGGGTAGCTTTAGATGAGATACGAGAAAGAAATTCTGTACTGTGAGGGTGGTGAGGCACTGGAACAGGTTGCCTAGAGAAGGTGTGGATGCCCCCTCCCTGGCAGTGTTCAAGGCCAGGTTGGATGGAGCTTTGAGCAACCTGGTCTAGTGAAGGTGTCCCTGCCCATGGCAGGGGAGTTGGAACTAGATGGTCTTTAAGGTCCCTTCCAACCCAAACCAAGCTGTGATTCTATTTTAGGAGCTTCCTCGTGATTTGAAAATACCGGGTAGGTGTATTCCTGGCATTAAGCTGAGGATAGATGTAGCCCCGGGTGCATCTTCAGCTAATGCATTTCTCCTACTGCCACTTAGTTTAACCGCTCTGTTAAGCAGTTTAAGTCATGTACTCTGTCAGGTGTTACCCGTGAATCAAAAAAGTAATGAAAGGAAATTGACAGAAAAACAAAAGCTTTGCTTGTCAGGGTCGTTGCTGAACTTGATCCTCGGGGAGTGGTGAGTGTAGCTGTTCATGTCATTCATGTTCTTCTGAGTCAGGATGGTTTGTAGGGTTTATGGATCGTGGTGGTTAGCCAGGAATAGTTCGCTTGTGTTGGAAGTCTTTGAGTCTTTCCAGAGGTGTGCTTCATTCAAAACAGTGTCCGTATGGTCACCCCTATGTTGTTTTTCTGTTACACCTGGAATATTGGGGGGGGAGGGAGGGGAAAATGTTCTCGTGGTAATCTCCTCTGGTATTTGTATCTTCTGTTGTTTTAGATTATGTCTTAATGCTGTTTATTAGTTTTTGTTGCGCCCTCTTCCCTGAAAGATAATTAAATGTGATGAGTCCACTTGCTAGTTTGTAATGGGAATGGCAGGAGCGTAAATTGGGATTGATTGGTTTCACTGGGGTGGCACAGAGAATGGGACTTGCCAGCCTGGCCGGGCTCCAGGGTGAAAGTCCTGGGGTTTTAAAATAGTGTTTTCATCTGTTAATACAGGATTGTTTTTCTGGAGTGCTCTCCCCTCTAGTTTAATAAACCAAGCACTGTGACTTCCTTACCATCCTTAGTTTCTGATTTTTTTAGTAATTCTTTTGTGGTCATGTCCATGTAACTGATTAGCAGTGTTATTAGTATTAACTTCTGTGTATCACCTTGCTATGCAGGAAACTTAGCGTGGGTGGTGTTGCCAATTCCTGCTTGACAGTAGTACTTAACCATCTCAAGTTTTTATGTGGCTTTTTTTCTTTTTCTCCAAGCTCTTTTAAGAATGGAATGCCTTTCCAAGTCTGCTTGGCTCCATTGAAAATGATGACTTTTAAAGTCTTAAAAATTGGAAGGTATGATCAGGAGAACAAAGGTATACAAGATTTGTTCAAAAAACCAAAGCTCTTAAAACTTGTAGTGCCCTTCACTCTGCAGACAGCTAAGTACCATTTTATGGAAAATACTTTTTGATTAAGAGCGGTTGCTGGGCAGGCTGAAGCGACAGTGACTTAGGCCCTTGCGCTGCCGCTGTCTCTCCTCTCACTACAGAGCCGTGAAGGGCAGCCGGCGCAGGTGTCCGTAGGTAGGCGGGATGAACCCGCTGACTGCAAGAACTTTATCTGCTCAAGTTATTCGTCAAGGTGGTAGTTTCTGGGCTGTGAATGTGAATAATTACTAAGCCACGGTTAAGGGGGTGGTTTGTCCACGTCGGTCTGAGGAATGGAACGGCCCTGGCTTGCTGCATGCAGATGGTGAGTCCCGCAGGCTGCTGCACCGATCTCAGCAGAGGACTGGGAAGTACAAATTACCTTTGGAAATCAGGCTGCTTCTGTTTTTTGCGCTTAAATATGTAGTCAGACGGGCAGATGAATTCCCTCTTGGAGTACTGAGTGAAACAGTACATTGAATTACTCCCCTATGCCTCCCCTGCCCTGCCAAAAAATCTAGGTGATGGAGGAACTGTCAGATGGGGAGAAGCAAATATATTTCTATTTAAGCAAGGACAGGAAAAGAACCAGGGCGACTGTGTCTCCCATCGAAAATATGAGGGCTATTAGAACAAGGAGAGAAATGACAAGGGCTGGGGAGGCCAGTGGAATTTGAGCAGGTATGTATCAGGTAGATCTTGGAATGGATGCACCTTCTCCTGTGCAGCCTGCTGTAGGTGACCCTGCTTCGGCAGGGGGTTTGGACTAGATGACCCACAGAGGTCCCTTCCAACCCCGAACATTCTGTGATTCTTACTGCCACCTCTATTTTGGAGGAGCGAAATAGGTTTGTTTGAGCAGTTTGACCTTTTTTTTTTTTCCTAACTTAACCTTATGCTGATGGACACAGTGAGGTGGGACTCCCCACACGTAGCTCAACAGATGCTTCTGAGGAAGTGATCCATCTCCAGGCTGGGGCTTGGCTGTCTTATGCTGATGGACGTGGTGAGGTGGAACCCCCACACATAGCTCAGCAGGTGCTTCTGAGGAGGTGACCCGTCTCCAGGCTTGGGGCTTGCTGAAATGAGGTGTTGGCCCTCCCTACCTGTGCCAGCCACGGGGGCATCAATACCGATTTTACACAACCGCTTTCTGGTGATGGATAAACTTACAGCTTATATAGCTTTCTCTGCTGTTTGTGAGAAGGATTTTGTTCTCTCTTTTAAGACTAAGTTTAATGGGCCCAGCTTATTCTGGTTTTGCTTATTCTTTGAGTGGTTTTGTTGTGAAAGTTAGCACAGTGCGCTTGACACTGTGGTAAGGGGAAAGCTGCGTGGTATTTTGTCCGCAGTGGGATGATGGTTAGTGCCATTCTTTTATTTAGAACATCTTGCACAGCATAAAAGGAAAAGACATGCCAGGGTTTATATAAGCTACTACATCTAAACAGTGTTTTTTTTCTTCCTGCTGTGATTTTTCCATTGTCCTGGTGTTCCCTCTGAAAGCAACTACGAGGAGACTCTGTGAAATTTTGAACCACATAAGGGTAGTATTTGCCATCTGAGACAGGATTCATCTCTTTCAGGCATTCGTGTTCCAGACTTTCGTGCCGGTTAAACTTCAGATACCTGTGCTTCATTACCAAATCATGGGATGCTCACTACAGCGGGGTTGACGAAGAGCAGATTTTTGGCACAAGTCTGCAGTAAATTTGTGCTCATTCCTTTGGACTTGTAGCAAGGGGCCTTAGGTGTTCAGCCGCCTTCCCTTAAATTAGGTAGTGGAGGGGTTGCCATCACCATGAGCAGCATCAGTGCGCGGTCCACACAGAAACCGATGCCCCGCTGAATATCCTAAGGAAACGGGTGACCTCGTCCTTAAGCTCTGGCAATTTCGTTTCTGACTGTGCGAGGACTGTTTCTTCTTCTGATGGTCTCTGGGATTCAGCAGCCTCTTAACAGGAAATAAAGAAAATCCTTGTTTTGTTTTTGAGTGGGTTAAAGTATAAATGAAGATTATCTTGCAACTTTGAGGAGAGAGTGTACCTACTGCCGCCCATACAGCAAGTAGAGCTGGCTCGATTCTGGACTGAGCATAAACCTAGTTGGAGTAAAACTGGTGAACCAGAAGAGGGTGAGTGGATGACAGCATTTGGTAATGCTAATCCTCATTAGCAGGGCAAAATAAGAGTATGAAACCTGTGCAATTAGGTCTTTTCTCTGTGCAACCTCTATAGGCAGTCCTGTTCCTTGTTGAGAGATCCGCTGGAGAGGTTGGTATTTATCCCTTTCCCCACCCTGATGATATGGAGGCATCGCTGGCTTACCCTACCTAAAGCACGAGCAGTTTTCCTGTGCGATACCCTCCTTTTGAATTCTATATTTTGACTTCATTTTTAGTTCACTTTTTTTTTGTCTGAAGTGCAAACAAAATGTAGAAGCACAACGTATATGATTCCAACCTGAAATTAGGAATAAACAATTTTTAAACATTACTGTTTTATAATTTCTTTCAGATGCTCATAAGCCCTTGTGAGCAGAAATCTTGAATAGTTATTATCTGATGAGTAATAGATACTGTTTTGCTGAAGAAAGTCTGAAAATAAGGGGAAGAAGAAAGTCTGAAGAGAATGGGAAAATACCACTTTTTTTTTAATTCCAGTTCTTTATGGATTCAGAAACATAGTTATAGTTTACAGTTTGGCTGAAAATCCTGTGTTGTTTTGGTGATATAGTAGAAAGTATACTTTCAGCAGATTCTTTGAGACAATTATTTACAAAAAATACTTTATCGATTCGCCAGAAACTTGTGTCTCTGTGTGTTTTTATATTCATATACATATATGTGTGTTTAAGTGTGTGTGTGTATGTATATGTATAAAGCTGTAATTCTTGTAACAAGGAACAGCCCACTAAGTCCTCTGACATTGTGCACAGGCTGGTAAAGAGAATTTTAACTCTAATGTCAAATCTGAACTGTGTGCGAGGATACAATGGTGAGCTAAGAGACCTTGTGCTGAGCATGTGCACAGTGTAACATGGAACATTTCCTCACGTCAGAGAAGCTGTCCAAAGTGGTGTGTGACTGTGTTTATCAAAATTTTATTTTATTTAGATCTAACGAAAAACAATGCCATTCTATTTAAACTAGAGTTCTGGAGGGACTGTCAAGGTTTCAGAGCTATCCATTCAAACAACTGGGAGTGTCAAAGATAATCACTACTTTTAGAGTAAAAAATTAAGGGAGATGTAGTATTTTGCTGTGGTTTTCTTTGCTCCCTGCAATTTATTGCACTCTTCTAGATTGACCACTGATTATTACTTAAACCCAGGCTTTTGAAGACTCCATTAGTTCTCCAGATTTGAACTACTAAATCTTTTATTACCTTTACAATATAACAGCCTGCACACACACTTTCTAATTTCATTTACCATACCAACATTCTTTGTGTACACTGATACAATTGTGGGGTTTTTTAAATATTGCAGAGAGACATCATCCTTCCCAGAGTAATAACTCTCTGAAGTTATGAAATGTAGCATATTTATATTTAATTATTTTTGTCAAACCAGACCCTTAAGTTCTAGGGAGAACAAACAGTTCTTGAAACTCGTCTTTTAAGTCCCAGAAGGTCTGGGACTTATCCCCAAAGCTGTTCAATTCAGAATAATTCATTAATGTCAAATAAAAGGCCTTGTAAAGAATAATGTTTATTCCTCTAAGCCTCTACTGAAAGACTGTGTAAGCACTCCTTGAAAGTTTAATCATTGAATAAACCTTTTAAAAGGAGGAGGGGGCGGCGCATGGCGCTCTGACTTCTTATGAAGGTTGTGTTTGGTTAATGAATTCACATCTGGCCAGCTGCATGCTTTTTTCTATGGAAACCTGTTATCGGAGTGTAAGAATTTGGGGAAAAAAACCACCAAACAACAGAAAAATGACACAGCTATACAGTGAGGTGAACCAAGGGTGTGCTTTCTTGTGCTGCCAAGAGCCTTATGGCATGGAGATTGTTCTGGTTTGGTGTAAAAGCTTTGGAGGAATTGCCCCGCGAGGCTCAGCTGAAATCCGGGTAGATGTTTGGGAGGAGCAGCATTACCAAGGTAGTTACCTTGGGTAACTACCCCATTACCCAAGGCAGACTTCAGCTGCCTTGGCTTAGGTCCCCTAGGGACTGAGCTGGTGGCAGAGCTGCTGCTTCTTACCTTGAATCACGATGTACTTCAGTAAGTGCCTGCGTCTCTTCTTTCCCTGTGCTAGATGTCATTCTTCGTGGGAGTCGGGATAAATATTTCAGTCTGTAGGAGTTCAGGAGAGCCTAGGTATTGCCTAGCAACAAGCATCCCACTCTCTGCCTCCTGCTTCTCTTTACTTTTATTAAAATACCAGTGAAAACCAGAAGTTTGAAGCATTAAGTTAATTTTCAGAAATATTTTGAGCAGCTGAAGATATTTTTGTTATGACACTACATCAGAGCAACAAAGATGTTGGCGGGGGGCTGGCATCTTTAGGGCAAGTAACTCCACTTGCCTTGTTTGAACAGAAATCGCAGTCAAAGACTAGCAAAAACTTTAGCTGAGGACATAAACCTTTTGATCACAGTTTAGTGAGTGACAGAATGAGTAGCAAGTGCTCCTTTGGTCCTGTGAGGTCTATAAAATATATAGCAGTTACACGTAACCTCAACTGAATGCACTTGAAGTTGTACTACCCAATTCATCTTGCAGCTTGCGATGGCTGCTACTGGGACAGTGGCTTACACTGGAATTTAAAGTTTATAACTTTTTTTACAGACAATTCTGTGGGAAAGTGTTTTGGCTAATTTCAGTTACAATGGCACAGAACTCAGTTTACAAAGATCCTTGGGCCTAGACCCAAGGCAAGAAAAGTAGGCACTGAAGGCATAATTTAGGTAGATTTTCAAGTATTCTGATGCAGTGCAGTGTTGCACTGGATTTCAGCTTCTGCTGTCCCTTATCGAATCTAAATGTCGAGGGCTGTTGCAAATCTATAGCTTGTGGTTAATACCCGTTTTATCTGCAGCTTCTGCAGAATGTCTGCTTTATGGAGTTTACGAATTTCCATGCAAGAATCAGAAACAGAAGGAAAAAGGGCAAGTACGTGGCTATTGTTAACGTAAAGGTAGCCACCCTCCACACTGCCACTGAGGATAATGTGTATTCTTTGAGCTCTGAATGCTGCTGAAACCGTGCTTTCAGTGATCCTGCCACATCTTGCGTTCAGCGTGGCCTTCATGAGTTTGGGAGAGGTCGCGCTTCGTCTTCAGGGAAGTCTGGTGTGACTCAGGGCCTTTCAAAGGGTTTACAGAAGTGTAAGTGCAGATTGAAGGGCCTTCAAGAAGAAAAGTGCATGCTTCAAAAAGAAAATCGGTGAGGCAAGAAGGTGATTCAGAATTAGAGTTATGCCCAAACATGGGGTTTGCTTTGTAGAGGAAAAAGTTAATAAATCTTTTTTGAGCAAATAACTTAACTTTGTGACTGAGTTGGTCTTTTCCGAATGTCTGTTCACATATCTATCCAAATTAGAAGGGGGGGGGAAATAGCATGAGGAAAAATTTCTAACTATTAATGGGAATTTACTTAAAACTAGCAGTATGTAAAAGAGATGTGAAAGTGATACCAGTATCAACTTGTTTTTTAATGGATTTATGTGGGTTTATATGTTCTAAAATGTTCTATTTGTAGAGACAAGGGCACCTCTACACACACAGTGGCCTCTGTCTGGACATATGCTCAGCATGATTGTCCTGAAACCCTTCTTGTGTGCCTTACTCTGGTCTGTGGTTCCTGCTCAGTTCCACTGGTGGGTGAGGGTGCCGGCCAGGCTGGGACTACCAGGGCGTTTATTTTGATTGGGACAGGTTATCAAAATGGAGTAGATGTCCCAATTTCTGTTTGTTTTTTTTCTTGCTGTAGGAGAAGGAATCTAATGTTTGTTGGCATTCATAATCTTTATAAATTCCTGGGGTCTGAAAACATGATTTTAAGGTGATGGTTAGCCTTTGGATAGAAGTGGGCATAATTCTGTGTTTGCTACTTAAATTTCGTTGGGGTTTTTTTGGTTGAAACTAAGGGTTGTTAGGTGCTTTGCTCTATGATTACTTAGAGCCGATTTGACGTAAGGGTTTTGAATCGGGGATATTGTGCAGTTGTCTTGTCGGGTGGATTTTCTTCTGGTGTAAAAAACGCTTGATAGAAATGGGAGATGCTTCTGTTTGGACTTTCATGTCTGTTTTCATATTTCTGATAGTAGGAAGTGGGATTTCACAGTAAGCCACTGAAAGCCAAAGTCCGGCACAGGTTTCACAGCGGTGGCACACACGGCAGAATGTGTGCGCTGGATCTGTAGGGTTCCACGGTCCTGTCTTTCATACACATTTCAAAGTCGTTTCATCTGAAGCCGAAGCTTTTCAGCTCGTCTGAAAATCAGGCAGCAGATTTGTGGAGTTTCTGGTTAAACACGGTTTTCAGATGAATGGTTTGCTCTTCATCTTCTCTGCAAAAGCAGCCTAAAGTAGCCACGGTGAAGAGGTGTGTGGCCTGTATGGGTGGCATTTGTGGCCGTTCTGCGTTGGCCATCACAGTCGGTGCTCTTGTTCACCCTTGGTGGCAGCTGGTGCTTGGGGCTAATCCCTGTCCTTCCCCAAACCATGTGCATGGCGGTGGAGCAGCTTTGTGGGACGGTGGCACTGCAGGGGCTTCTGGTGTGCTGCTTGCGCTTGGCAAAGACGAGGACGAGCAGAAACCCTTCTGTGGAGGAGAGTACCTCAGCGGTGCAAGGACGTGGGCGGTCCGGTGCTTGATAGGCTGTGCAGACCTGAAGAGAATTAATGAGACCCAATTGTTTATCATTACTAACGAAAGTAGCTTTTTCATGAGGAATTTTTTTCATCTTTGTATGTGATTCAATAATGCAAAACCAGCTGCGGCTATGGCTCGTTGGGTGGTGACGTGTTAGCAGTTCTGAAACACCTACCCATGTTTGCTCTGTCACCATAGCCACGGTAACCGAATAGGGCCTCGGAGTTCGCGTGTAACCTGAAGCCAAGTTGCGCTGTAGGAGCAAATGCATCTGCGTGCACACAGGGAGGAGTAATGATGAGAAAACCTGGAGAACTGGAAACAATTATAGGTCAAACTCTGTCTTCCTCTGGCAGAGACCCCGTGAAGCTTTTTGAATACATTACATGTAATTTTAAAGAATTTGATGACAAAACTATTTCTTCCTCGGGTTAGATAGCAGTACCTAACCGTAAGTCCAGTATTATAAGAAAACCTGGTCGACTTCTCCCATTTTTGGACATTAGCACGGAGAAAGAACAGCTAGAAACTCAAAGGTGGTTCTTCAAGTATGCATTTAAGAAAAAAAGCAGCTGCTTCATGAAATGGAAATTTTGAAGCAATGCGAATAATTCCGTGGGAGATTAAACAACAAAAAGCAAAGAGAGTCTGCAAGGCACATGAGAGGTGGGGCAAATGGTCTACAATAATTAGCACACTTTAAGCCTACAGTATTTAATTACATTTTGTGAGGTCAGTGTTCTTGATGATTTTACAACCTTTTATGATTCCTGTGAATATTTAGAACTTTATTATATTTCTTAAGAAAATATTAAGGTTAATAAAAAAAAGTAAGTGCATGGTGTTTAGTCAGTATAATGGTAGCACAGTACGTGAATAATTTTACATGCTTAAGGGAGCTTCTAGTCTTCTTTTCAGTGTAAAGTTTGCTTAGTGTTGGGAAACCCGTTAGCCGTGTTGTTGTATATGCAACAGTAAAGAAATACTGGGTTGTTGTTTAAAAGTGGGCAGGTGATGCTCCACTGCTATTTGAAGGATGACCTTATTTTGAGTGATATAAAAATAACAGCAGATTGTTTATAATAACTCTGACAGCAGATTTAGATTCTTGTCTTCACACCATTTCAGTTATTGAGAGACATATGTAAGTAGCATTTGCTTCCAGATATGCACATATTCTGGCAAGAGGTTTAAGACATACTGTCTATTATTTAAATTTTGGACATCTGAAGCTTTTTTCTCCCCCTCTAAGGCTTTAAAAAAGTTAGACTACTGGATTTGTATATTTTCTGAAACCTGAAGGAGCCTTCCAAAAGTATAATACAGTATTTAAACCTCTATATACATTTTTTGTTTTATAGATTCACATGGGAAACATAACTAAAATAGTCATGTATCCATAGGAAACCTGTCAAGAAATATGTATTCGAATTCTGTGATGGTCTTGCACGGTTATTTTGTGTGGCTGGAGTATTGACTGAGTTCACTAGTAAAGGTATTTTGGCTTCTAATGCGTTATTGTCTGGATCTCACATAGTTTTTCTGTGAAACACATTTTGAAATACCAGTAAAGAATATTTGCACGTGGTAACTGCTGGAAAGTTCACCTGTACAAACGCAGAGTACTGGTGATGTATAATGTGCCCTGAAGACTAATTAAAGCAGTTGGGATTTAGTGCGCTGAAGTAGCAGCTCAGAAATTAAAGACACTGAAAGCATTGACTAAAATCATAAGTTAAAAGGAAATATAAGGCTTTTTCCAATATACTTCTTGTCATATTTATCCGGTTTTAAACTTACTGTACTTCTTACCTCTGTTGTACTATGGAACAGCCGTCCATTGTTTAGGGTTTTTATTTACATATACAGTAGTATTTGAGAAATTAATGAACCTCTAAGAGAAGACATCAATTAAATTATTTCATCTTTTCTTTTGCAGGATTGAAGTGGATCTAGGGATGAATGGATGACTGAATATTCATATGAAGAGGAAAGCCATAAAAGTTGGTTGACATTTTTATACCCATATGCATTATACATACTACCGCTATTATCAAAAATTTATATTGTGTTACCAAACACAATAGATGAAATAACTGGTCTGAGCTTCATATGCCGTATTGTCTTTCAGACAGGGGAATACTGTAGCTTAACACAGCTGTAGCTTCACACAACAGTTTCTGACCAAACCTGAATGTTCAAAGGAAAACCTAGTAGCACATTAAGGTAATTCCTTTGAAGCCATGTGTTTGAATGGACTGGTGCATGGTGGTGCTCATTATTCTTATGTCCAAGGGCGAAGGGAGAATGAGAGAGGCGTTATCTTCTGCTACAGCTACTGGCTGTGAAGCTTAAGGCGTTGATGAGTGTCACTCGGACGCCACATTGGCAAATGCTGTGTAAGAAGTTAAGTAGGATATGGTGTCTTCAGAAGTATCTTGGTGCTTTGTTTGCTTACCACAGAGAGATGGCTGTCTTACAGCGTGCATTTTCTGCGCTAGTTAAAAAGGAAGAAGCAGTTAGAGGACCTCCGTGCTTTACTGACTTTATTGTTATGTTTTGTAAGGTGATAAAAATCAGTAAGCCTTGACATCTGTCAATCTGACTTGTTGGTAACTGTGAACTACAGGCTTTGGCTGGGATGCTACGTTAACCAATTTCTGCCAGGGATGTTTAAACAAAGCTGACTGTCCCTGTGGGTTTGCACCAGAGCAAATGAGTTGTAATGATAGCTGCAGTGTGCAGTCCAGCGGGATGCTGTGCAGCAATTCGGTTAAATAAGGCATGCTGGAAGCTCTGCTGGTCAAGGAGGGTTATGTTATGATGGAAAACCTCTTTCTTGTAGAGCCTTCTTCAACCCCTGA
Source organism: Opisthocomus hoazin (assembly GCF_030867145.1). Lineage (NCBI taxonomy): Eukaryota > Metazoa > Chordata > Aves > Opisthocomiformes > Opisthocomidae > Opisthocomus > Opisthocomus hoazin. Next base: position 49,765,355 of record NC_134414.1, on the reverse strand, counting down.
ATCCCAGTTAAGGGTGGGAAAACTAAAAACCCCAGCAAAACCCCCAGATTTTTTCAGAAGCACGGTGTCAGTTCAATACCAGAAATGTAAGTCTGTACTTCTATTAACTTTAGCAAAGTAGTTCAGGAGGACAGCGGTTCTTATTTATCTCAGTGCTGATTTGGTTTTATCAATCTTTTAGTGGTTCAGTTGTGTTACAGTTTGTCGGAGACCTTATAGCAGCCTTCCAGTACTTGAAAGGCACCTACAAGAAAGCTGGAGCGGGACTCTTGACAAGGGCACGGCGATAGGACACGGGGTAATGGCTTCAAACTGAAAGAGGGTGGATTTAGACTGGATACGAGGAAGAAACTGTGAGGGTGGCGAGGCACTGGACCAGGTTGCCCAGAGCAGTTGTGGCTGCCCCCTCGCTGGAAGTATTCAAGGCTGGGTTGGATGGGGCTTTGAGCAACCTGATCTAATGGCAGGTGTCCCTGCTTGTGGTGGGGGGTTGGAACTAGATGGTCTTTAAGGTCCCTTCCAACCCAAACCATCCTATGATTTTGTGATTCCATGATCAACAACTGACTTGGACACAGAAGAGTTCACTTTAATTCCTTCTTGGGTACCCTTTTTTTAGTGTTTATGATAGGTAGTGGACATGCTGATCCTAGCTACCTCTGGATGCACAAGCAGCATAAGACCCGAGGGAAGCATCTGTGTCCTTGAATCCAGTCTCCTGAAATCAGCCAGCGAAACAATCTTTAGTTCAGAAGCATCTGTAGAACATCTGCTTTGTGCACTGCAGGTCCCAGAAAACACCTCCAGCCGCCGGGAGCCAAATTTAAACCCTAATAGAGACAGCGAGTGGTATTAGTAGCTCTGCAGTAACGTACTCAATGTCTCTATGTCATTGGGGACCCACATGCCCAGATATGAACCAGCAGTTGTTGCCTGCTAAAACCAGCACACAGAGTCTTAAGGAATTTCTCTTTGGTTTGACATGTCCGTGGCTGCTGTGCATACCAATGTCTGGTAGCTCGGGATGGGCTCGCATTGTCGGGGAGTAAACAATTCCACACTCAGACCTCCTGGCTGTGAGTAGCCGAGTGAAAAACTGATACCATCTAAACTTTGCTTGCATCTTCCAGAACTGTTGTGATAAAATCATGTATGTGCAAACTCAGGGAGGCTCTTTACTGGGAGAAAGTGTGAGAGGGTAAAAAGACCAACCTAATTATCTGTAAGCTATCTCTGGATATCATTATGTTACGGTGGACCCCTCATACTATCTGGAAGACAGCACAGAGCAGTACTGACATAGCATGGTAATGTTTTGCATTGAATTGAGGAGAAACTGGGCCAGACTAGAGGCCAGTCTTCATTATTTGGCTTAGGAAGTGACACCAGGGCAGAAAACGTTAAGGATTTGTCAGATCCTTGACAGGGGCCATCATAACCAGAGTCTGTGTAGAGGAGGGAGGGCTTCCAGATCAGGCAAACAGAAAACACTCTTGGATTCGCCTGGCCTTTTCCCAAGTTTCTTGGGAAAGACTGTAGTTGCGTGAGAGATGCAGCGCTGCTAGCTCTGTATTCCTGTTCCTCTCTCTGCTTTTGCCTTTCTGGTTCAGTGCAGAGTGGTGGCAGAAGGAAGGAAGAACAGGAGAACAGGGTGACCTCTTTCTTGTCAAGCCATAGTTCCACTCTCTCATTCCCTTCTGATGACATCCCACAGTAATTGTGGGGAAGCTGCACAAAATATGTGCAGATAAGGACGGGGATACCGAGTACCTCTTTACACGTTTTCTGTTTGGCAGTCTTTGCAAACGTAGGGTGCTGAATCCAGCTGTTAATCTTTTCTATTAGGAAAGTACCGTGATAGAATTGTATTGTTGAACGAGAAAGAAGTGTGGTTACATGGAAGAATTCAAAGTTTGAGGCTAAAAATTCCTTTTCCGGGAAAACTGATTCCAGAAAACTGGAATAGAGGTGGAGAGGGCTTCTCTGTGGTCACTGTCAGGATCAGTTGATAAAGTTCTGGCTCCGAGAGGAAAGAGATTGGATTTCACCCAGCACCCTGCCTTAGCCTTTGACTTCGTTGCTGCTTTGCTAACCAAGTTTTGAAAGCTTCCCGTTGCTAACATGAGTGTGCTGGTGTATCGCTGGGGGTATAAACAACTTTGGTTGCATCATCTGTATGTTATATTGGTATATTTTAGGTCTTTGTTGTTCTGCCTCAGGTTCAGTTCTCTGTTGAATCTGACATTTAAAGTTTACATTTTTCAGTCTACAGTGATTGAATCCTGATACATGGAGATGAGAGACCAGGGTGGGAGCTGTTAAGGAAACTGGTGACTGACAAGGAGGAACTACAGCTCAAAAAGTCTCGGGCAAAATAAAGATTAAGACTTTAAACCAAAGTGGGCAGGACTGAAGGGAGATCAGAGAGTGAAATTAAATGGGAGAAGAGATGGCTCAGGTTGAAAAGGCTGGTGTGGGTTGTTCTTAACGAGCGGTCTTGGGCATAGTCTCCCACTCACACTGTGGTTTCACGGACAGCCTGCAGAAATACCACCGGACTGTTGGTTTGATCAGGCTTAGTGATGTTCGAAGTTACTTAATGCTCAAAAAATGCTAGACAACGCAGAGTTGAGTTGTGTTCAGTGGTGTCAGGAGGTTACTGCTTGTCATCTGAAGAGGTCTATGTGGAAAACCCGAGAAATACTGCTGTCTCACAGTTGTCACCTGTGCGTCATCTCATTTAAAAAAAAAAAAACAACAAAAAAACAAACAAAAATCAGCAAACACCAAAAACCAGCAATGAAGAACAAGAGCCAAGTTTGGCTCAGTTATTTAGAGGGAAGGACTCGGTATGAAGGAGATCTTTCCCATCAAGTTCCTGTGCCGGGGTGAGGGGGAACAACCCCATGCTCCAGCGCAGGCTGCGCAAGCCCCAGAGACATCTCGTCTGAGGTCGGAGCTACCCTGGTTTTGGGTGGAGCCTGGACTCGCTGGGCTTTCAATCTTTACTTTTTTTGTGATTTTTAAAGTCTGGTCGTGATAAAAATGATTAAATTTTTTTAATGTGTTTGAGGATGTTTTGAGGAAGTTCTGTGTTTTTATTTGCATGATCAGAATATTAATAGCAGTGTGGTGATGTGTGGTGATATCCATTACAAACAAATGCAGTTTTCCTAGAAAGAAGGTGACTGCTCTTAAGGAGTCTTTCACATCTAACATTATTCAGTGGATTCTTGGAGTACAATTATGACTGGAAACGTCAACAGGATAAAATATATTAATCTCAAGGGAGTTATTTTGCACTGGCCATCAATCTATCTTTTCTGTCATTTGCTTTTCAGTTTAGATTACTCTTAGGCAAAGAGGCTGTAGTTTGATGTTTTGTCTCAATTCATTATGATTATAAATATCTTGGATAAAACAATGTAACAAACGAGCACTTAAAAATGACTGATGGCCCCGTTCAGCAAGGCGGGGACACTGCGAAGTTCTTTTTGTTTCATCTGTTGTCTGGCATTTATCAAGATGTGTCCCTTAACAGTCGATTGGTGGTTGATATTTAATGACTATTTCACAGTGTGAATAGATAGCAGGCAGTTTGTTGTCTGGAGCCCGGTCGTGTTCATAGGAGAGGTCAGCTTTTACTTACTGTCACTGAAAAATGTAAAGCTGAAACTGTAGAGTGGGAGGAAAGCTTCTCCCCAAATCTTACATTCAGGAAAAGGAGGAGCAGCAGAGATTTTTTTTTTTTTTTTTTTTTTTTTTTCTGTTCCTGAGGAAGATGGGCTGCTGCATGTCGTGCTGCCCCTTGTGCCTGTCCTTTGCTGTTGGGTGCTGGTGCGGCTGTCGGGCTGCTGGAGGGCTGTCCATGGGGAGTGGTGGGGCCCCCAGGTTTGCTCCTTGCTGGCTCAGCCCCACGAGGAGTGGGGTGAGCTGGGCTTGGAACTGATGCCCATGGCAGAAAAAGTGCTTGAGGGCATTTCCGACTCTGATCTTTTCCTGCCTGCTATGAACCCCTTCAGCCTGACGTGTTCACCTTGCATATGAGCTTGTTCCTCTTCGTTTTGTCTTTGTGAAGTTAACGAATGGTTACTGGGAAGGCCTCATCGTTCCTGTTAGGCTTTCCTTACGAGGAGCAGTACAAAATCCACTTCTTTCTTCATTTCTGCTGGGCGGTTGCCTTCATAGCCTGGATGGTTTCTTGTTTATGGGTCCTGGGTCCTGGCTCCATTCCATAAATTTCCCAACTGTTTTGGAGTGTTTACACAGTACTCTTCAGCAGCTGGCTTGGGGCGGGTATCCAAAGCACATACACACACACACACAAAAGCAGTTCATCGGAGTTAGGGCCAAATCATATTTAGTGCTTGGCTTGTGATCTGACCCTTGTTTAAATGAAGTTGGATTATGATTCTGAGGGTTTTGTCCTTTTATTTCATGCCTGCCAGTGTAGATCAGGGGGCAGATGTCTACGGATGATCATAAGGGTTGTATTTAAGTTTCATATATCAAAAACACTTTGTAAGAGTTATTTTAGTGGTTGAAGATAGCCGGGGTCTTTCTGCACCCTCACACTTCAGAAAGGCAGTGGAAGTAGGCACAGGGGTGGGTTAGACTTTCCCTGTCGAAGCCTGGTTTACTGCAAAAGCCTCAAGCTTTGCTTGAAAATCAATAAGTAGAGAGATCTTTATATATAATAAATGAGGTTGTATCTTCAGGTAGCCAGCACAGAGCTGCCTGAGAGGCATTGCTCAGATTCAGGAGAAATGTCTCTGGCCCCGCAGCCGCTCAGCAGCACAGTGCAGGGTTTGTGTCCTGGTGGCTGCACAGATTTCTGCTCCGCTTGGAGCCTCTGCGGGATGTTTCAGGTGCACTCGTTTTGCAGTAGTTCTTAAATTAGAATCCTATTTATTAAACAGTTTTTTGAAACAGGAAGAATGGAGAATTGAATAAAAAAGGAGGGCGCAGCAACCTTCATGTGAGGTGGTGTGGGGGAAGAGTAAGGCAGCCCGCATTGTAGTGCAGCTCACTGGAGAGTAATTAGTCTGGGTCTGGGACTGACAAAATGTGACAAAAATGTGGAATAAATAAAATGCTGGAGTTCTTTTCACAGTTAATGTCTTTAAAATTGCTAAATAGCATTGTAAAGCAAAGGTAGTTCTTGCTGGTGTTGCCTAAATCACTCCTCCACAAGGAGAGAGGTGGTGATGATGAGCCAGTGGTTAGTAAGTTGTGGATGTGGGTGAAAGCTGTGTTTAAGGGCCTGCTTCAGCACCTACTGATGTAACTCAGTGCAGTAGAGTGCCTGTTAAATTACTTGTGAAAGTAAATAGATATCCACGTACAATTTTAGTTAGTAAACATGTTGGCATCTATCATTTATATCACTCACTACTGTTGATTGTAAGGCTTGATGTGTGATTACTTAACTTTTTTTTGATTAATTTAAATCATACAGAGCTTAAACTATTCCTATGATAAGTGTCCTCCTGTAATTGTTGCTCTGGTTTTTAAAATTTGGGGATTTTTTTTTACGTTTGGGTTTTTCTTTTGTTTGTTTGTTTTTTTAATTCATTTTGGGAGTGAAAAACAAAAACTTCACCTTGAAAAGTTTAGCCAGAGCTGAGAACAGAGGTGGCAAAAACTAGCCTGCGAGCATAAAATGACAAATTACTTTATAATGCAGGCACAGAAAAACCCTTGGTTCCCATTTCTGGTATTTGAAATGCATGGTGTGTCGGTGTTCCCGTGCTGAGGGGGAGAGGAGATCCATTACAAGCAGGGTCCCTGCTTCTCGGGAGGAGCAGAAACGGATGCCGCTACCCCTTGTAGTCTCCAAAATGCATCTTGTAGACTACATGAAATAAAATGATGAAGATCTAGGTGAGAAATTTTGACGTAAGCATCTCCCCAGTTCTGGCTGCAGCTGCGTTGCGTGCCTCAGGGCTGCCAAGCCCACATGTCAGACCTGCCACGTCTGCCTTGCTGAGTGCATCGCCTTCGGGGAGCAAGCTGTGGCCGTGGTGGGAGCGATGCCGGGTCCCTGCATGCCTACCGCCCAGGCTTAGCTCCCCCCATGCCGCACTTGCTGCAGGTGTGCTGCTGCCTTCTCGAGTTTGGGTGTCCTCCCGTAGCTTTGGGGGACTCCTATTGCTCGTTATCGTAGTTGTTGGAGATAATTCGAGGCCCATCAGCATCGTCTTCCCATGGTGTGAAAGTATCCATTGCATGTTGTGGGCTCTGGTATGAGGCCATGTGCAGGGGTCTGAGAGCTCAGTGGGACCGGTCAAACTGGGAGAGATTTGTCCACACTGTTACTGGAAAAGCCTGGAGAGATCAGTCCCTCAAACCACAGGCTGGTTTCAGCTTTGGAGGAAGCTAGCTGGAGCGGTCCAGACTAGAGCTGGGAAGTGAGACGGGTGTGTTACTGGTTTAATTTAGATCAGGGAATACTTCGTGAATGTCCTGGCCCAGCGTGCTTCAGTTCACCTCATAGCATGGCCTTAGGCTGCACAAGCTGGGTGGCTTTTGGAAGAAACTAAACCGGGAAGTGTGCTCCAGAAAGCTGAGCTAGCACGCTGTGATTTCTCAAGGGCCATTGAAAGACACAGGCTGTGGATATCTTCAGCTAAACTGAGAAGATCCTCTCCCGTTGCAGCAGTGCTGCGTGCCGAGGGAGATGCAGGCTCCTGGCTCTGCTAGGTGATCACTCAGGGACCTCCCTGTTGAGACTGCACAATGTCCCTCTTTGCTTGGTTTCCAGACCAGCTTCTCTTTCAAAGCAGCTTCTTCGCTTCGTTTTTCAGCCTTGATACCTCTGCTGAGGACTAGTCCTAAGTGACATGGCATAGTCCACATGGAGCTAGATCTCGAAGGCTTGGATCCATTCCTTTCAACGTCAGTCGTTTTGCTCCCACCTTCTGCTGGTCGGCAGACAGCAGCAGGCATCTCCAGAGGGCAGTTCTTCCCATGGGATTTCTGTGTCCTCCCTGGAGGAACATCTACCCTGCCTGTGAGCTGTGCTGGCGCAGGCATGGTGGGTACACCAGGCTCCTCTTTGCTGGAGTTGTTCTCCAGTCCTTGGGTTTTCAAAGCATCCCTGAGCACCCCCGCTCTTGCAGCCTGACTTCTCTGCCGCGGCGCGTTCTCGTGGGAATGCGAGAGAGGAGTCGCTGAGCTCATTTCACCTTTTATTCCTAGAGCACTTAGAGAACAATTACACTAATTCTAATAATGACTAAATTTATACTGCTCCAGAGAGGGAAGCACAAGGCATTTAATTTCAAAGCTGACAAGACCATTTTGATGTGTGTATTTTCAGAAGTACGACACAAGTTTCCAAAGCACCTAATGGGGAGAAAAATGTTTGAATTCATACTCTCCGGTTTTTGGTTTGCAAGAAGCTGAATACTGTTCAGTTCCATTGGGCGTGATCCATCAAATGAAACAAGTTTAAACCAGAGATATATAGGACTTACTACTTCTGCTTGTTTCTTAATGACCTGTTTCTGGTCATTAGTTACCAGGATGTGAGTGTTTCCATGGGAAAAAAAGGATACTACTGTTGTGGGAGGTATTAATTCTCGTTACCATGAAGCGACACAGCTAACTGCGTTTTAGAGTTAAATCTTTACTTCTCAATGACAAGGGAAAAAAAACATGGTTCTTGGTCTGCACAGTGCTGCTGATTAAGATACATTGAACCAGAAAATGAAAAATTACGTATGCTTTCTTGTTTTCCTTTTCCTACATATCTGACAATAAACATTAAGTGGTAGAAAGGAATGCATTTGGATTTTAGTATTTTTGACATGCCGTGAAGAATAATGTCAAACAATTGCAATCTGTCATTTCTCATATGAAGGCGTAGAAGAACGTGTTAGAATTCAGTAGGTAGCACGTAAGGAGAAGGCAGTTACTTTAATACTGATATCCACTGCTAACAGACCTGAATAATGATTCCATTGGATGCTTTATTTCATATACCCAAGGACATGCGTCGAAAAGGGAAAATAAGCTCCTGTTATTAATCTAAACCTTGACCCGCTCTTACGCTTCCCACACCCCCCTTCGTGGTGGTTCCATCAGTCTTTCTTGTGCAGAGGTTTGGTGATGAGCCAGGAAAGGGCAAGTTTTCTGCTTTGAGGCGGTCGCCTGCATTTGAACTTTGCTATTTACTTAGGGGGTTTTGTTGTTGTGTCAGTTCTGTTTGATAGCTGTGATTGCTGCAGTCAGCTGGGATGGACATGTGGGCGTAGCTCAACTGAAAACAAAAGCCTTGGCTTTCAAACTTCATAGGTAAACATGCACTGAGTTTCCACCTTCATTTCTAAGTAATATAGAAGTGTTTCAGTATTTGTCTTAGCAGGAGGAAAAAAAAAACCCAACCAACCAAACAAGGTGTCATAGAAATAGTCAGATTCAAGACATTAGTTTTCTTTGACTTTATTTCCCTGTTTTCAGAGGCGATGGTGCAACACCCAAGACCCAAACATTCGGAGTTAAGTCTGAGTTTCATTTAAAACTGTATGGGCTTGGGCTTTGCTGGTTGTGAAGGGAGATGACAGAATCTGTCTTTCAAATTAAGAAGTAAGGAGTTTCTGTTGGTCTTAGGACAATGAAAATTAACTTAGATGTGTAGGTCATCTTATTAAGTGCGGTGGAACTGAGATGGTGTTTGCTGAACTGCTCTTTGGAGATTTACATAATGGATGAGGTACGGGAGCTCCAGGCGGCACGACAGTGGAGTTTATTTTATCGCAGAATGTAAAACAAGTGAATTGCCTTAGTAATCTCTGCAGAAAGCAAGGATAATCTTTTTTTATATGCAGAAAGAGAGCCAGAGAGTTCATAATATCCTGGCTATTCATGTACAAGGAGCCAGACCTTTCCATGAATAGTCTGGTTCGCTTTGACTGTCAGGAATCGCAAACAACGTGCATTTCTCTGTGAAAATACGGCTTTTGTGTGGTAAAAATGTACTATCTGCTGATAATTCATGGCTTGATGAAATAGGCTCATAAGAGGCTGGGTAATTATCCTGACTGCTACGTATTTAAATGTATGGAAAGCATTTATAAACCAAGCTCACCTGCTATTTATTTCTATAGTGGTAATAGTAGTAATTTCAGAAGTTTTAAAACCTTCATAATTTTAAAGTGGGTGTATGTTGGAAAGAAGTTTTAATATTAACATGCAGAGGTTTCAGGCTTTAATATACTCAAACCAGTTCACCCACTTTGGTTGGCGTAGGTAGTTTTTTTCTACCTCAGCTGATAATGTCTTTTCAGCATGGAAAATGGTCAGAGAAACACTGGAAAAGTAGAATAGTTAAATGTAGATAGTAGTAACAACACCTGACTCCTCTTGTGTGCTTCTCGACTGTGTATTTGGCTTGAAGCAAGAGTCTGGCTATTACTTTACTCTGAATATAAATGCGCCATTACTCTTTGATCTGTAGCAACAGTTTGTTATGATCAAGGCTACTTACTGCTTTTTCCTGAAGGAAGAGATTTACTGTTGGGCATAGCAGGTTTCCAAAAGAGTGAATGATGTCCTTAGCTTCTGGTTTCTGTGAGCTATATACAGCTTAAGAATCCTTTTGTATTAACCTGATGTCAATTGCTACTTCCTTTAGAAAAGTCTGGGCAAGTGATTAGTCATACAGTGTTGCACAGAAACATAGGCGTTTTTTTGCCTACTATGAAGTCATGCAATTGGAAAAAAGGGATAACTTCATTAATGTAGCATTCCATGAGCAGGGTTAGTTTCTGCTGTTGTTCATGAAAAAAATGTAAAATATTTCCAGTAATTTCAGTAGTGATAAACAATACCTCGTCAGTCTACTAAATACGCTGTGCTTCACTCTCCGTTCCAGGATACAGGCTGGGTATAGTTCTGCCAAATTGGCTCTGGATACTGGATAGCGATTATTGTTTATTAGCTGATGCACAAAGTTAGATTCTTCTTTTTACCAGTTTCTTTTTTTGGCTGGGTTTCTAGTAAACCAGTTGTTTTTGTCTAGTCACAAGTCTATGTCAGTAACAGGTACTGCAGTATGCAAGGTAGGGCACCAGAGTCATAACTGGTTAGCTTGTGTTTGCTGGGGTCTGTCCCTATCACGGCCTGGTGGGATCAGAGACTGAGTAATGTTGCGTAAGGACAGAGTTGTTTTTATCAGAAGATGTTTCAAAACATTATAATTCTTCTATAGCGATCGCTCTGAACTCTCTCACATGGGGATCTTTAGAGTGAAAAAGTAAAAGATGACGCCGGGCAAATGTGATTTAAAGTGTCTGTAACTGTTCCCCAAACGGCGCTAAAATCCTAAATAAGATACGAGCAAGGCAAGTGAGGGGAAGAGTTCACTCCAACCTCCAGACTTTCCAACGCACTGCGTAGTGCCGGACCCTGAGGAGACGGAGGAGAGTCCTGAAGAGTCGTGGTGTCTGAAGGAGCCCCCCGGTTCAGATACCTTCCTCACGCCCCGATTCTCCACAGCTTACCTGACTTTGGGATCCATCTACAGTCGTCTCTGGAGAGAAGTCGCTCATTTCTAACCCAAACATGAGTGACCTAAAAGCATTTGCCTACATGTGCATCTAGTGAGTCAGAATATAAAGGTGGGTTTTCCGTGTGTGGCTGATTTAATGTTGCATTTGCAAAGGAACTGAAGTGCCGGCTAGCATGGCTGTGGTTGTTTTGTTAAACTGTTCGTTTAGTTACAAATCCTGAAGCTTTCACATGGAAAATTTTACACTTTATAAAAATTTCAAGGAGAGGAAAGAGTAAGCATCTACTGCTTGTTGTGTTGTCGTAGCACGGAAGTGTCTGCCTCCTTCGCTTCTTCCTGAGACAGCAGCGCAAGAACGCTTATTACGCTTAAGCTGATGAACCCATATTCCTTGCCAGTGAGGAGTGAAGCTGGGCATTTCCATCCGGCATCACCTTGGACTGCTTTGAACCCTGGGGGTCGTTCCAGGTGGCCAGCCAAGATTTTGTCCTGCACCATCACTTGCTGCTAACCTCTTTGGGGGCCATTCAACAGGATGAGCGTGCGAAGTACTTAACTAGTACCTGTCTTGCAAAATTTCAACAAAAAACATCCAGTTCAGGCATTAACCTTTACGTCTGACCCTAGAGCAGTTACAGGGCAGCTGATGATGGTAAAAATGTGAAGGATGATTTGGTAACCTATTTTAAGAGGCTTGCTTTGCCTGAGTAGAGTCCTGCAGGGCTTGATAATTAGATATAGTCGTAACAGTATCAGCAGTGATCTCTTCAATTAGTCTAGTAGTTCCTCACAGTGGGTCAGCAGTGTGACTTCTTTTTTTTCCTTCACGGTTTTAGTGTATCCAGGTTAATACTTAATTTTGTGCCTTAGAATCATAAGCATAATCCAATGATCTTGTGAGTATTCTTTCAGGTTGAAAATAAATTCAGAGCTCTGCTGTTTTTCAGGTGAACAGCCCCTCGGAGAGAGTTGTCATTACTTTCAAAAAAAAAAGCAATCCAGCACCTCTCCCCCTCTCCCAACCCCACCCAAAAAAGCCCAACAAAATCAAACCAAAAAACCCCACCTGAATGTTTTGGAGACTATTTTAAACTTAAGAATAAAAGATGATACTCAGACTTTCACAATTTTTGCTTAGGAGTCAATAATTTCTGATTCCTGGCACATAACAGAAACAGGTGATGGAATTACTGTGATTTTTTTTCTATAATTCTTGAAATGCAGGATTTATTAATGTCTTCAGACAATATAAAGTATACCTCCACAGACATTAGGCATACAGGCACGTGCAAAAGTTGGGTGGAGACTCTGGGTTGATTGCGCTGAGCCAGGGGATGGACATCTGAAGAAACAGCACCAACAATGACATAGCTTTGGTGCTTTTCATCACGAAACGTGAGCTGAGTACCTGACATAGGTTCTTTGAGATGAAGTCCTGTGAGGAGTGATTTTTAAGAAAATGTAAATTTTTGTGAAAGAATTCTTAGAGTTCTTTTTTACTTTACGTGTGAGCTGGTGACTTGGCGTGAGCTTTCAACCCGATAAGCATTGCTGCGAACCGTCTACATTGACTGAGGGAATTGCTCTCCAGATTTGTGTCCAGCACCATTCAATGTCTGATAAACACTGCTCTTGAAACCACTGTGGCTGTGATTTCAGTGGTTAGAATATTTTAGTAATGTTTATTGAATTTCAGTATCCAGAATGATGATGGAGGCAGTTAGTTACGTTATTAATGTTAGTGGTCCAGATCTCTTCAGAAAGCTGCAGTACACATAACACTCTCACGCCTGTGCAGAAATCGTTGCTTAAAATATGAGCGCTTAACCCATCCAGTTCTTGTGGTGCAAAGTAAATCTAATAAAAGCATTTTATTCTGCGTGAGACATAGCTAGTGTGGGCAGGAAATCGTTTTCATCATTTTACACAGTGTAACTAAGCCACATGTTGGGAATAAATATGTGATTTATACAGGCACAATTTCTTGTGGTGTCCTAATGAGAAATGTTAAATATATTAGTATGACTCGGGGCTTGACACATGCTATAAAGGCTGTGTATGATGCCAAACAACCAATTATCTCAGTGCATTATTTCTTGAAAGCCTTGACATGGGTAAGGTCACTATACATTTTCAGGGGGAGTGTGATGCTAGGTTATAAAAAGATAGTACAAATAACAGTACTTTGCTAGATCTTCCTGCTGTGCAATGTATAATTGGGTGCACTGACTGAAAGCACACTAATGAGGCTTTAAAGACCAGGTAGGGGAACATTTAGTAGTCACACAGGGTTCTGTCAAATGCGTTTGCATAGAGCACCTTGGATGCAAGATAGAGTTCAACAGCAGGTAGGAATATGTGTAGTGTTACTGTATAGCTTGATGTGATACTTCCGTATATTTCAGTGAGAATAACGATAACTTGCAGTGTTCTGGTGCTTTGCCAGGCGCTGTCCTTTGGCTGTGTTTTTTTACTGCTCATGAAATCAGCCAGGGATGATGGTATGCACGGACAGACGGTATTGCTTGCATTTTCAGCGACCGACTAATGACTGAGAGAAACAAAGGAAGAGAGCTCCGAAGTTACCATGTGAAGTCCATGCTAAGCTGCAGGTGCTGTGTGCTGGCCATCTCATTTACCTCTGGAATAAATCGCAGGGAGTGAAATGCTGCAGAAGAATAGACAGTGGCCCACCTCACTTAAGGTCCCTTTTTGGCAGTGATCCATACCAGGTACTTGACAGAAGAATGTCAATTCATTCTTGAGTGCGAGTCTTGAGACTGGAGTCCTGTGGTTTAGAGCTGGTTGAACTTTCGTGATCTTGGCATGTATTGTATTTGGAGAAAAAATATAGGAATATAAATGTGGTGATTTTCTGTCAGAGCAAAGGGCCATCTACCTTGTGTGCTTCCTCTAACAACAGTCAATAACAGGTGGATGCTTGGGGAAAGGATGTAGCAAGGTTGTGTGTGAGTGATGGTATTGCCCTGGTACATCTTCCAAGTTTGCAGAAAATCTAGGGCACAAGTACTTCTGTAGCCAGAGGTTGTATCTGTATTTTTATGCTTGATGGTTCTTGATAAACAAACATGTAGAGAAGTTCAATTGTTTTTGAACCAATTTCCAGTTCATCAGACAAGTGGGCTTGTCAGGAGACCAGCCTCTCTAGGTGGAGAAGTCATGGCTTCCAGTGGAAAACCAATGGATCCCAGTGCAAAAAAGGCAGCAGATGGCAGGAGGTGGAAGCAGAGACAGGCTACAAAGAATGAACACAGAAAGATCATGGAGGGGTGGTGTCAGGAGGGCCAAAGCTCAGCTGGAGTTCAGATTTGCAGGAAATATCAAAGACAACAACAAGAGCTTCTGTCACTACATCAGCAGTAAAAGGCTGGACAAGGAAATGTGGGGCGGTGGCTGAATGCGATGGGTGAATTATTGACAGTGAACACCGGTAAGGCTGAGGTACTCTGTTGCTTTCTCTGTCTCAGCCTTCACCTGCGTTACCTTCTCTCAGACCTGTGTGCCTGCAGATGAGATTCAAGAAGCAGAACCACCAGTCATGAATGAGGACCAAGTCCCAGTGATTACCTGAGAGGACTCAACCCACACAAGCCTGTGGGACCCACCTGGCTGCATCCGTGGGTGCTGAGAGCTGGCCGATGTCCTTTTGGCACCCTTTTCTAGCATGCTTGAAAGGTGCTGGAGACTGTGGAAGATCTCTGATGACTAGAAGAAAACAAATGGTGCACTCCTCTTTAGATAAATCAAAAAAGGATGATCTGGGGCACTGCAAGACCAGACAGCCTCCCTTCAGTCCGTGGAAAAAAATCATGGAGTCCTCTGGGAACAGACTTCTGGGCACCATGAAAGGAGGAGAAGGTGGCTGGGAATAGTCAGCATGGATTCACCTGGGATAAAGCATGCCTGACCCACCTGATTGCTATCTGCAGTGTAAAGTGACTGGAGTAGTGGGTGAGGGGAGAGAAGTGAGCAGCATTCACCTCAGCTTCTGCAAGGCTTTGAACAGTGTCTCTAGCAGCGTTCTTGTGTCTGAGTTATGACAGCCTGGATGGGTGCACGGTCAGATGGGCAGAGACTGGCAGGGTGTGTGGGCTCAGGGTCTTGGTCAGTTCATAGCTGTGCGTGGCGGTGAGAGAATGAGAGGGTAACGCATTGAAAACAAGAGAGGCTTGGGCTGAGTGTGAGGAGAACCTTTTTTTTCCCCCCCGTGGGGGCTGTCTCCCAAATGAGCAGGTTGCCCAGAGAGGTTGTGCCATCTCCATCTTTTGAGGTTGTTAGGACCTCAAAGACTGGACGTAACCCTGAGCAACCTGGTCTGTCCTCTGACCTGCAGTGCTTAGAGCAGGAGGTTGGACTGGAGACCTCCTGAGGTGCCTTCCCACCTGAATTATCCTGGGATCCTAAGAAAAAAAACATTGGCTAGAGCATTCATTATTCCCCACGTTTTTCCAGGGTTACGTGATGTTTCATGCTCTAAAATAATGTTAGAGATTAATCATTCATTTATCTTATCTTTCCCCTAGACACTCATGTATTTTGTTTATAACCTTACATTGTTTATGCCCAATTTGATTGGCTGTATATAGCAAATTTGATATCTCTGAATTTTAAAGATGCTATAATTGAAGTTCAAAGCATCTGTTAATGTAGCGCTATATGTACTGCTCATAGATCTCTTTCTGATGTTTTCTGTCATTTTTGTGGCTATACCCATAGTTACTTAAAATACTCTTTAATCTTGAAGTTACACAGTTAGTTTAATTATTGGCAGTAATTTTGTTCGTGTGCGGTACACTTTTTGTAAACGTGTTTGAGGAGTCACAGCTTCTCTGAGAATCTGTGGGAAATGCGTGTTGGCTACATTTGAAACTTGTTAATTAGAAATTCTTAAACACTTAATTAGAATTGTCTTTGCAGTGGACCCTAGTTCCACAATGAGCTATTACTTGTGGAATCTAATTTGACAGTTTTGTAGGTAAGCATTTTGGTCATCCTGTCTTGGGTAAGAAAGTACCTCATGCGAGCAGCCAGGTATCGGCTTCTGTCTGGAAGTTGATGTGAGCAGTCTGAGCACAATGCGCTGTTTTAGACCATTTTTTCACATATTGGGTGGATACTTACAAATTCTCATTCATGAATTGAGGTACTTTATAATTCGTTTACTAAATGAACAAAAGGCAAAGCTTTCCCATTTTTTGCAACGTACAGAGTGCTACTTGCCAGCTTTAATATTCACATTTTCCCAGGGGTTTACACTGAAGCTTGTGGGCAGCGGGAAACCTCAAACCAATGTTAAACAGAACAGAGATCGGGTTGCGACAGGGTGTTAAACATTTGCAGTTTGGGAGTTTCATCAGAGCCGACACCCTTTCTTTTGAAATGTCAGAAGCAGCAGTTTGTGTATAAAGCAATTGCCAGCCCTCCACGCAGGCGTAAGGCATTGCGCAAAAGGTGCAGGGAAAGGCGACGGAGTAACGCTTACCTTCTGGCAAGCAGTCCGACTTTTTCATCTGAGCGTGCAATCGTTCAGCTTGGTTTGCTTATTCCTTCGTTATTTGGGCGCGTGCGTGAATCAAACGATCTCTCAGCTGGAGCAGGGCCATGGGAAGAACGTTTTTGGTTTCATCGCTTGTTGCCTGCCGTATCCATGACTTTGTAGGTGAACCGTGGCGGGTGGTTTCTGAGGTCCTGTGAGAACTGGCTGCGCTCCGTGCAGGTGTGTCCTACGGTATCTGGTGTTGGAGGGTGCAGCTGCACACAAGCATGTTCCTCCTCCCCCTCCTCCTCCTCCTGCTCTCAAGGCTGCAATGAATTTGCTCTGTCCCTGTAGCTGGCAGTGAAACAAGCTGAGCTGGAAATGAGCAACTGACTTTGGGGAACAAGGGATTCTCTTACGGGTACTGTATGCTGCTCTGTCTCTAACAGTAAAAAAAAAAAAACCAAACCAAAAACAAAAAAAAAAAAACCCCAAACCAAAAAATCCTCACCAAAACTTTTAAAAAAATTGTTAGTGAACAAAGTGAATCTGAATTAAGAATAAAGCTTTACTGAATTTCCTAAATTTTAGTGTTTACATTTTAAACCCAGAGGAGGAAAGCTGGCTTACTGTGGTTTACTTTTAGTTCTGCCTATATGTTGGAGCTCTCAGAGAAGTAAGAAACACTTCTGCTGGCTAAGAGCAATGTCAGCTGCTGAACATTTCTTTGGCCCAGCTGCTAGAAGGCAGCTAAGCATATTTAGTGACGGCATTAGACATAAGAGAAGGCTGAGAGGGGACCTTATAAATGCCTATAAATATCTTAAGGGTGGGTGTCAAGAGGATGGGGCCAGACTCTTCTCAGTGATGCCCAGCGACAGGACAAGGGACAACAAGCACAAACTGAAGCACAGGAAGTTCCATCTGAACATGAGGAAGAACTTCTTCCCTCTGAGGGTGACGGAGCCCTGGAACAGGCTGCCCAGGGAGATTGTGGAGTCTCCTTCTCTGGAGATATTCAAGACCCACCTGGACAAGGTCCTGTGCAGCCTGCTGTAGGTGACCCTGCTTCAGCAGGAGGGTTGGACTAGATGACCCACAGAGGTCCCTTCCAAGCCCGAACATTCTGTGATTCTGTGATTACCCTACACTGCTTTTATTGAGAGGATATAGTTTGTAATGTCCGTAACTTATAAGAAGTCAGCTTTTGGTGCTGACAATCAATTTATCAGTATATTTTATCCTCGGGGAGGGAACATGGCACGTGGAGAGGAAACGGTTTTCTCCCCAGCCGAGAGCTGGGGATAGTCTGCCGGCCCGTCTTGATCCAGCAGGGCATAGGGCATTGTCAGCAGCGTGTTTGCTTTCTTTGAAACCCAGGATGAAGAGGGCCAGCATAATTTATGGAGGAAGCGATGAAGTCCAGGCCTGTGAAACATGCTGTGCGGTTGTTTCACTGCTCCCTCTGGGGCTTTGCAGTGGTAGAGCTGAAGGTGCTGTGGCGTTGAGATGATGGTCATCTTGTTGTCGTGGCAAAGAGCAGCTGTGTTTGACCATTTGGCCTGCTGCACGACATCTCGGACAAAAATACTGGACTAAACCATGGCCACCACTACATGCTAAATGCTCCCTTTATTCTCCAGCATGCAGGGCCCATGTTATATCTGCCTTCCTGAAAGCAGACTTTGCATGTGGGCAGGTGGAGGGGGATGTGTGCCAACCAGCTCCTCATGCTTTCATCAGCTTATTTTCCTACCAGAGCAGGTGAGGGCAGAATTCAGAGTAAAATTTTTATCACTGTGTATTTTCTGGTAAGCTCCTCGGCAGTGCCATTCAGCACTCATTTGCTAAGCAAATACAAAATAATCACAATTTAGACAATTTAGACGATTAACAGATATAGGAAAATGTTGTCAGATGGCAGAATTGTTCCCCTGACGCTCAGTTGATGTCGCGTACTCCTTCTAGCACCAGAAGTTAATTAAAAACATGTTGTGACCTGAGACTTTTTGATTATCTAAACTTTGATTTTAGTTTTTGGTAAAGGCAAAAGACTGGGGATGTCTTGAATGAAAACCTGACCTGAAACTGTTCTTGCCAGCTGTTTGAGTAATTTTTTTTTTCTCAAGTTTAATAATTGAGACAGCAGCCCACCTGATATTAAAGGTAACATTTAAGTAGTATATGTTTTAGTAAATTTGATGTATATCATATTTGTAGAACGATGATAATTCTTTCATGTTTTCCATTGGAGTTTTTCTTTGAGGGGGGTGGTGGGGTGGTGATGTTTGGTTTTAGTTTTAACCCTCATAGTCTTCAAACTCTTCTCCAAACTCAAGGACAGTTGAAATAAGGTAGCAGAAAACTACTCTGGAAATTGAGTAGTAGTTGTTTAAAACTGCTTGACTTGTAACTGTGGTCAAGGAAAAGTGGCATTCTAGGTCAGTTACTAGGGTTTGTTTTGTGAAAAAGTCATGAATTTTCACTTGATAGCAGTCTTCGCTTACTTGCCTGTGCTTTAAAAACCCAAAGGAAACTATTGAGTTTATTTTACTATTATACATCATGAAGTGTTATGAAAAGATGGGGGGGGGGGGTTATTTCTAGTGTAAAGGTAAATGCAGTGCATGCTTTTTTCAGACTTACCCTTTCTTAATTATGTGTCTCTCCTAGATGATGGCTCTTTTGGCTCTCCTGTTGTTTTTTAGGGGGTTGCGGGTTTTTTGTTAAGCAAGACTTTTAAGTGTAAGATAATGAAAATCCACAAATACTTGATGAATCCATTAGTATTCACAAAAATCTTACCAAATGTTCTGTGAATGTTGTATTAGATGGAAAACAATGAAGCCTTTAATGCTGGTAAAAGTTAAATGTATGGCTCTAGTGTAATTGCTGTTACTTGTAACATATTGTGTCTGAATTACATACTATAGGAATGATCAGTAATTCTTCGTAGAAACAGCTAAAAGTGACAAGAGAGCAGAGGAGAGTAAAGGGATTTTAAGCAATCAGCTGACAGGGTTGCCTGCTGAGTCTGAGAAATAGCAGATTGGCCTCTAGCTGCCAATGCACTTGATGCTCCTCTGTCACCTGGAAGCTGACCACATCTCTTTGCTTCTGTTTATATTTACTGAAACTAGTTTAAACTTAAACAAACCAAAAAGGCTTTAGAAGCAAAACAGGAGATATTTACTGAATATTGTCTGGACTTGATATTTTCCCTGGAGACACATTTGTAAAAAAATACAGCAAATTAAAACGTAGCTACATCCTTACGGATTTGGCTACTTAATGACTTTTGGAAACCCGTTGTCTGCAAAATTAGTATTTTTTTTTTTTTCTCTAAGGGATCTAGACACCGGAATAGCAATTGAAGCAGCTTGTGTTGCATGTGTAAATCTTTGTACTGGTAGCAGCAGGGTACAGCCGGACGTGGTTTGTTGCATCAGATGAGGATCTCAGCAGGACAACACGAGCTGCAGGCCAACTATTGCACGTCCTTCTCGGACATCGAGTCACAGCTGCTGTTGAGGTCTGGGCTCTGCCTGGCATGTGCGGCTGTAATGAGACCATACTCGGAGGCCTTCCTGGAACGGTTAGAGCTGTTACGCCTCCATGATCACTGGATGCCGTGCAGATGGACGTCCATGATCTGTACATCTATACCTAGACTGCCCTTCTCCTACAACGTCCTGTGGTGCGAGGTGATGTATGGAATTTGATGCACTCCATTTGGGTCCACCCTGAGCTGTGTTCGGGGCTAACAAGCAGACCGGAGAGCAGTATGTAGATCAGTGAGAAATAACCTTGTTGTTAGCTTTAGGTAATTCTTCTTCACACTCATGTGCTGAGCTGCTGTCATAGCATATTTCCAGAAGTCCATTGCTGTGGTGCTTTCAGCTTTTGGTTTTTGGATAAGACATAAACCCCAGCTTGTACATCCATGTTGTTCACCGAGGCTTCTGCAAATTCTGCGTTCTCACCAAAGGAATTTCATTCTGAAATGGAATGAACTCAAATCAACTCCACCCAGTTTCACAGGAGAACAGTATGAAGTTTAAGCCTTCACTGTACTTACTTCCCCAATAAACTGTTTTTGTTTTCCTTGACACATCAATAAATGCAAATGATCCTTTTCTTTTCGGGTAAATTTGACTGGAAATTCAAGTTTGGAGTAAAATGCAGAACTATCAGAATCTCTGCTTTCATTATGAACATTTCACACAGCTATAGACATAATTACATATGATGAAGATCTTATGGCAAGACATGGGCTGTTAACCCTGCTTCCCTGGCAGAGCTCCCAGTTGAGTGATTATATTCTAGCCACATAAATTTACTTTTATTTTCTGTTGGATAGTTGTTTCCTTCTCTATTTGGAATGAACTGCTCTCATACATACTGTAGCAATATTAACTAGTATGCTTCACCCTGGAGATAACTACGTTTAAGTGACTAACAAATTTCATTGTGTGGTATATAAAGAACTTCTTTGGAAATGAAGGTCCCCGGGAGACTGAGGTAGTAGACAACTGAGTGATTCTTTCCTGTGAGAATTTGGAAAGACGACATTTTCCTTGGCCTCCTCTCCCTACGGAGATAGTTATATTTGAGAAGAGATGGTCATCTTTCATTCTTCTATTATTCCTTGAAACAAAGGGAGAAAATAATTTCAAACTTTGGAAATCTTACGTGGTCATATCCTTAAAAGGATCTGTCCTATCTTCAGAAGCTTTGACTTGAGTCGATACTTAAGATTTTTTGCACTGGAGTGTTATGCAGTCTGTTGCTTTGACTGATGGACAACTTCAGTATAGTAATGTAAGGATTGAGAACAATACGAATTCAGGTGTTCATGTTCAGAAAAATGAACAAGGTAATCTTATTGCTAGGGCATATAAGTGACGTAGGCTACTTCATGGTTAGTTCAGTGGTATTTCTAAGATATCTGTATAAAAAAGGAAAACTTAAAAATTCATGTTTCTGAGCTATCAAGAACACTGTTTTCACAAAAATGACTCAAAATTTTGTAGTCATAAAATGGGAATATAATGATGAATTAAGAAATTACTGCATGTGTAGAAAACTTGTGAAAAAACAACTAGAAGATGAGGCAGGGGAAGTTGTAAGTCATAGCTTTGAGATAGAAAGGCTGCTTAAGGGAGGTTCTCGGCTCAGCCATTCAAACGTACTCACCTTAAAGGTGAAACTTTTTACTGTAGCTTGAATGATGAATTTGAGACTGCTTTTCCCCAGCTGATACTTCATTTCTCAAAAATTGAAGTGTGCGATGTTAGAAGTTAAGTTTGCACGGAAAAGTAAAGAAAGAGTTGGAATGAAGGAATGAAGTTGGGCCTGGGAAGAAGGGAGGGGTGGGGGGAGATGTTTTCATTTTTGTCTGTGTTTCTCGCCATCCAACTCTATTTCAATTAGCAATAAATTAAATTACTTTTCCCCAAATCAAGTCTGTTTTGCCCGTGATGGTACTTCGTGAGTGATCCCCTTGTCTTTATCTCAGCCCACGAGCTTTTCCACCTTATTTTCTTCCCCTGTCCTGTTGAGAAGGAGGAGTGTGAGAGCGGCTGGGTGGGCGTCTGGCAGCCAGATAATGTCAGCCCACCAGAGATACAAGGCATTGAATTGTCAGCTGAAGTTTTTCAGTGTCTTGTGGAAAAGGTCAGAACTATCAGTGGCTTTGTCCTGCCAGTGTTCAGCTCTTCAGTGTAACTAAGTAAGCCTGTTACCTTCGTTAGCGACAGCAGTAACTAGCATCATCCACCTTGCTTCTGCATGTCTCTTGCATGCGTGAGATGGGAAAAGAGGAAGAGACTGTCTTGCACAGGAGGGTTAATGTCAATGCATACAGAAAATGTGAGATCTGGGTTCTGGGTGCTCTGAAGCTTGAGCTCACTGCTTTCTTGCTGCGGGGTTGTGCCCATCACAGTCTGGCCAGGTCTGAGAGAGCGTTATTTCATTTCTGATGCTTTAGTACGGAGCAGCTAGATGTGAAAATCTTGGAGAGAGGGAGGGACACCAACTATGGTGTGGGATGAGGATGTGCAGTTTCTGTCATCTTATGCTTAGAAGAAATTCTGGAGGGGCTTTAGGGGTGTCTTTGGTGGTGCCCTAGGACAGGAGGTTGGTTGTGGCACCAGCTGCCCTGATGTTTAAGGTTTGTGGTGTGATTCTCAGACATATGGCTTGGCCAGGTTGAAAACTTGGCTACAAAACCACAGCCCTTCTCATGGACAGAGCCAAATTTCGTAATAGTGTACTTCGTAATTAAGTAAGCACTACAGGATGCTGGAGGGTTTTGTACCAGGATAAGATACAAGGTTGTGTTTTGTTTTCTCTTTCTCTAAAGTAGCCAAAGATAATTTGATTGAAACTTGCAGCAGAAAGTAATCTGCAAGAAGAAAATGCCAGTTGCAGCGATGCTGTACAGAAAATGTAGGCCTTTTAGGAGGTGGGAGAGTCTTGTTGTTAGACTGATTGCCATAGCTTCTCGGGAGAGCTCGTAAGCTAGAAAGCTTATTTGTCTTCTGTAACAACTGCTTTAATAGGAGTTGCCCATACGGACCTGGGTATGATTTGTGTTTTTAATTAATCTTTCAAGGAGATGAATGTCCAAAAGTGATTAGTGAAAGGCTCCGATGGATGGCACCGAGAAAGAGAGGTTGATCTCTTTTAGGATGAGTTATTGATCCAAGAGAACAGATGTTTCGGTAAGGTCATGCAGTGTTTGGCTTGATTGTATGCCCAGTTTAGGACGTACATCTGCTATGTGTTTTACCTAGGTGGGGTGACTGGAGTCCACTGGGTGGGTTGAGGTGGGAGGTAGGAGAATAGAGAAGGAAGGGCTGTCACACAAATTCAGGTCACCCTCACCAGGGCAATGTTGGGTGCTGGAAGTTAGCTGCTACAGTCGATGGAGGGCGTTGAGTGAGCCAGGAGGGGACGGCGGCCTGGAAGATGTGTTGACTCAATACGTCATATCTACATCATATCAGCAGTCTCTGCTGGTGGGTCTCCTGCATGTTGTCAGTTAACATGGGGTGCTGGACCAGCCTGGCCTCACTCAGGCGTGGATGTCCCATCTACCTAGCTGACCGGAGAGGCTCCCGGGGGAACCTGATTCGCACCCTTGGCCCCCGTGAGGATGAGTCGAGCCCCTTTGCCTTGGATGAGTGCCCACCGCATGCAGACCTCGGCAGTTACATCCTCTTTGCTGAGTGGCTTTGGACACGCCGTGGCGCAAACCCTGGTCGTGGCAGGAGAGCGCAGTTTGGAAAGATTTGTCTCTCTGAGCAAACGTTGGGCTAAACGTGCCGTCCACGTGTATAGCACGTGGACCCGACCTGCTCGGCTGTCACCAGGCAGCGGGCCCCCCAGGGTCTGTCACACAGTGTCCTGCCAGTTATCAGTGCAGAAGGGATCAAATAGTTTGGAAAGAATTTACTTCTGTGCTTATTGCTGCTCTGAATTATGAATGACCCCAAAGCCAGAGCTGTTCGCTGCGTTCGCTCTTCAGACCAGTGCTCAAAAAGCAGAGTGCTGCTTTCAGGAAATATGATTTTAGAGAACAAAAGGGGAAGCGAGCGCTATGAAAATTTAGTTAAATGTAAATGTGTTAAGTGGTACATGAACTAGTCAGGTTTTCATGATTTATCAGTTTTAAACTTCAAAGGCTCTGGTTAGCTTGCATTTTCAAAACTAATGAGTTTATCACAGCCAGTGGGGAAAAATGGTTCAAGTATATCAGCTGTAAATTGGTACAAAGCACTAAAAGGGACATTAGCCCCTAATCAGATTCTAACAGTTCATTAAACCTGCCTTTCCTTGGCGGTGCTTCGTCTTCCCCCTGCCACCCGCCCAAGCCAGCCTACTCCCTTCGCTCGGGCGGGCACGGCCTCCTCAGGGACGCCGAGCAACATCAGCTCATCCTTCTTTGTCTACGAGCTGAACAGCCGAAGGGATGCTGGACGCCGGGTACGTTCCTGATCTTGCTGTAAAACTCCACTGCGCCGCGCGTGAATCGAGAAGGGAGAGGGACCGTTCTGCAAGGTCCTGCTCCACCCTGAGCTGCATCCAAGCCACGGGAGCTCGGTGGCGCCCGAGGTCGGCTTCTGGTCACCACCCTTGCTGGGAAGAGGGACGTCGAGCCTGGAACAGCTTCAGCCAGCTGTTGCGTGGCGTTGAGCTGTTCTGTGGCATCGGAGCCCCTCCTGCTCTCTCCCCACCTCATGCCTTGAACGCTGAATAAAGATCGATGTGCACGAAATAAATTGCTGGGAAGACATAGGAAGAGTGTTGTTTTTTTTTTTTCTTCTTCTTCCTGTTGTGCCACGCTTAAAATACAGCAGATAAACACAGGGGTCGCACAGCGTGGACCAGGGCATCTCAACAGCCTGACTCGTCTTCATTCACGCATGTCTCAGTGTGGAGGCCTTCTGCTGACAATTACTTGTTTGATCTGAAATTTCACAGCTTAAGTATTTAGAACTTCTTATGAACTACCTAAATCTACTTTTTAAGGAGGAAAAAAAATAGATACTGTGTTTGCATTTGCTGTTGCATGTGCTTATCTGCTTTACCATTGAGTTCCTGCCTGCACCGTGGTGTCAAACCGCAGCTGTGTGTGCTGTAACACGAGGGGTGCAAAGTGAGGGCGACGGGGATTTTAAGCAGGTCATTTGCTCTGCTGGTGGCACCCTGTTGGAGCATGGGCCTATCGGTTTTCCTGCCTTTCAGCACGTTATTTGAATTGCAATAGAGTAAAGGAGCATACAAAAATAAACAGTTGCTGCAATGTATATACCTAAAAGATACTGGGATGAGGTGCATTAATTGGAAAAATGAAAATCTTTGAAGTAAATGAAGTTTTTGAAATGTATTTTGGCAACTCCGTTAGGACAGACCATTTGTCTTAAAATTCCCCTGAAGCAGCCGTGGTGAGAAACAGGGCTATGAACATATCCCTTACGAGTAACGGCCCCACGCTGTGCTGAGCAGATCTGCTGCCCATGAAACACAGGGAAAGTGTTTTTTCCATTGCAGCGCTGTTATTGAGGACTAAGAGGTAACGGCTAGAGCGGAGGTGAGTTTCCAGTCTCGAGTGCTGCCTTCCAGACGGGGCTGCAGAGAAGTGAGGGGCTGTGAATGAGTCACTTATAAGCGATACGTGCTGTAGTTTGGCTGTTTGAAAAATAGATGTGATGTCTTTGTATTTCTGTACCGCTGACCAAGGTGTCTGGATTCGTGAGGTCAGATGCTAGCTCGAGGGATAAAATGTCACAGAATCACAGAATCACAGAATAGTAGGGGTTGGAAGGGACCTCTGTGGGTCATCTAGTCCAACCCCCCTGCCGAAGCAGGGTCACCTACAGCAGGCTGCACAGGACCTTGTCCAGGCGGGTCTTCAATATCTCCAGAGAAGGAGACTCCACAACCTCCCTGGGCAGCCTGTTCCAGGGCTCCGTCACCCTCAGAGGGAAGAAGTTGTTCCTCATGTTCAGACGGAACTTCCTGTGCCTCAGTTTGTGCCCATTGCCCCTTGTCCTGTCACTGGGCACCACTGAAAAGAGCTTGGCCCCATCCTCCTGACACCCACCCTTCAGATATTTGTAAGCATTTATAAGGTCCCCTCTCAGCCTTCTCTTCTTCAGGCTGAACAAGCCCAGTTCCCTCAACCTCTCCTCGTAGGGGAGATGCTCCAGTCCCCTCACCATCCTTGTAGCCCTCCGCTGGACTCTCTCCAGTAGCTCTTCATCTTTCTTGAACTGGGGAGCCCAGAACTGGACACAGTAAATGTGTCTGTTCTGGTCTCCATGTTCTCCAAACCAAATGGCAGCTGAAGGGGCTAGCTTTCAAACACCAGCCCTGAGCCTTGACTGGGATAGAAAATTGACTTGGGTTGAGGGAGTGTTTGAGCTGAAGGCACAGGAGGTTGTTTCGCACGCTTGCATAAACTGCTCCAGCAACAGCGGGATGAGGCGTTCAGAGCAGGGGTGTTAATTCAGGGAGGCACAATTCTGCAAATCTCTCTTCAGATTGAAGCTCTCAGCATATATTGCCCATTACTACAAGAACAATACGTGTTTTTTATGTGCTTTTTAAATTTTTTTTGTGTCAGAGGTGAGTACATGGAGATTTTCATTGGCAAATGGTAACTTTACAACATAATGAATGATCTGAAATCTGAAGAGTTGTTGTTGCGTGTTAATTTATGGTGGGCGTGTGTACAAGCCTTCACTCTAACTTCTGTGAATTCAAGCGTCTGCTTTCTCTAGGTAATACAGAAGTACAAATGTTTTGATTGACATCAAATGTACTTAAGTATACTGCCCAAAACCTGAAGCTATTTGACATCACTGCTCTGCTTTCCAGCTCTAAAGCAAGGAATTTATATACGTGCACCTGTGTGATTAATTACAACTACTTGAAAGGAGATTGTAGTGAGGCAGGTGCTGGTCTCTTCTCCCGGGTAACTAGGACGAGAGGCAATGGCCTCAAGTTGCATCAGGGGAGGTTTAGATTGGATATTAGGAAAACTTTCTTTACTGAAAGAGTGGTCAGGCATTGGAACGGGCTGTCCAAGGAGGTGGTTGGGTCCCCATCCCAGGAGGTGTTTAAAAAACATGTAGATGTGGCACTTCAGGACATGGTTTAGCAGGCATGGTGGTGTTGGATGGATGTTTGGACTTGATTATCTTAGAGGTCTTTTCCAACCTATGATTCTATGAATTTCAAATTAGAAAACAGTAATTGGAGGTGATTTTCTCTTGTTGCTTATGAAGACCTAGTTCTCTTTGAAGGATAACTGAAAGTGTAATTTAATATTTTAACAGAAATAGTAACTTGGTAGCAACTTCTTGAAATTGATACTACGTCTTTGCTAACTTCATTTCCACTGAAAGAAACTTACTTCTGCAGTATCATAGAACTAAACAATTGAATTAAACCCAGTGTTTTTCATCATTTTTTGATTAACCTTGTCTTTTTTTGCCTTAGGACATCAGCGCCTTTGAGAACAGAATGTTAATGCTTGATGGGATGCCGGCAGTCAGAGTCAAAACAGAGCTGCTGGAATCCGAGCAAGGGGTAAGCCGACATTTCTGCGCGGCCTCGCTCCACAGCACGCTGGTGGCCCTTCCTGAGCTTCGCTGTGGTTAGCTGTCCCTCCTGTTGTATTGTCGTGTTCTTTTCTGCGTTTTTCCTAATTTCTGCCATTTTGGAGATCATTTTCTTGGGAGATGTACCAGTGAGGGTCTAGTCTCATCTGCTGGGAGCAGAAAACAAAACTCTGCGGAAGACTTACTCAAATTGTCTGGGAGAACCGAGACGCTGATGGTGTAATTTTGCAATTATAAAAAAAGATGCAGTTTAAAAAACCAAGAATAATGGATTACGGTAAAGAAGCTAAGTTCGTATGTCTGAGAAGTCCATACAACTTTTTAATTCTGCCGCCTTGGGAGATTTGCCTTACTGTGGTTGTTTTGTCCTTTATATGCTTGTCCTGTGCCATTTTCTGTTTGTGCAAAACTGCTCTCTCTTTGGTGGAATGCACTTGTTTATGATTATGATAAGAGGGCTAGGAGCTTTGGATGGTTAAAGGTGGTATCACATCGACTGCTGAATTACAGAAGGTCATGAATAGAATTTTGAATTTTTTGCAGAACAGGTATTTGGCATTGGAGTGGTAGATTTTAGGAAAATAGAAGAAAACATTTTTGGACATATTAAGGGTATTTTCTTACATATGTGGTAATAATTACATTAAGGATTGTAGATTACTATGAAGGCGTCTGTGTTTAATGGATGTTGTGTTACTGTGAATCTTTATTTCCTTGTGTGCATCTTGCGTTATCCTGAGGAATCCAAGCCACCTTAGTGCTTTGACAACAGATACCTCCAACAAGCAAAGAGCCTGATAGAAGCAGCAATGCTACTGCCATGTGGGGATGGGCTTTTACCTCCTTCTGTTAGCTGTTTTTTTTCATTCCTGCTATTTTCTCAGTTATTTAATTGAGAATTCACGTGATATGGAAGAGAGGGAATTAACTTGCAGGATGACTTAATTTGAAAGAATTGCAAGGAGATACCGGTTATTCAGTATGTTTTTTGAGGCTTTAAGTTTGAGAGAAAAAAACCTTGACATTTAATGGAGTTCTTGCTCATCTGCCTGCCTTTTTGAGAGCAAGTACCCTTAGAAAATACTCCGGTACAGCATAGTTTGGGGGAACATGAAAGTTGGATTATTGTATGAGCCACGATGATTAAAAGATCCATTAGAGGTAATTTTTAATACCTTCTGGATACTTTGCATTGTGTCTTTGTATGTAACATAAACCTTTCTCTGTATTGTTCAGAAGACAAATGTTTTATTGGTATTTGCCTTTGTCTAGTTTAAAATAAATTCTATGTATGAAGTATATTGCTGGGTGCTTTATGAAGAATACTTCCTTTAGCAAAGTGTGATTCGATTCTGGAAGACCTATTTGGTGTCTTAGGAACTGGAAGGAAATGAACACTTTATGTAGTTTTTTTAATTTCCTTAGGGTTTTTTTAATAAAATTTTATGAACTTCTGTAAGCAGAAAATGATGTAGTCTCTTTCTTTTCCAGTGCCTGAGCCATTGGACAAAGAGCTTGGTTTGTTTTGGGATTTTATGCACTTTGGTACTAATTAAGTAGTGTCTGGTCAAGAGTCTCTGGCACCTTTATGACTCTTCATTAGGGAACAATCAATAAATACAAAATGAATTCTCCAGTTCGCTAGGAGACGAGCTAGCCATTAGGATGGCAATTTTCCAGCAAACAGCTTAAGCTCTAAAGAGAAAGGTGGTTGAAACAGATGTTTAGCGTGTGCTTCAGAGACTGTTTTGAATATGTAGATGTTGATAGACATACCAGGAACAAGTGTTTGAAGGCTGTGATTACTAAAGACAGCGCGTGGAGCTCTTTGGGAAGACGAATATCGTAACTGGGAAGAATAGAGTGGGAACTGAAGTGTGATCCAAGTAGTATGAATTTGGAATTGTGATGTTTATTTGTGTTATGATGGTGTCTAGAGTCCCTAGAGTTGCACCTCCGTTGCGGTGTATGGGTGTGCAGGGAGACATGATGTCTGCTCTGAAAATCTGCAAATTAAGACGGCATTTTGAGTCTTCTGAAGGTAACAGCCAAAGCTTCATCACTAAGGATGCTGAAAACCTGACAAGACTAGGCAAACTTTTCCAAAACCTGTAGGAAGACAGCTGGAGTTTTTTTGCTGTTCGTGCTTGGTATCTGCAATTCACTCTGTTTGCTGCAAGCGCAAAAGTTAGATGTGGTTTAAGGGTTATGAATCATAGAATCATAGAATCATAGAAAGTTTTGGGTTGGAAGGGACCCCTAGAGGTCATCTAGTCCAACCCCCCCGCGGCGAGCAGGGACACCACTAACTAGATCAGGTTGCTCAGAGCCCTGTCCAACCTGGTCTTGAATGTTTCCAGGGATGGGGCCTCCACTACCTCTCTGGGCAACCCGTTCCAGTGTTTCACAACCCTCATTGTAAAGAATTTCTTCCTTATATCCAGCCTAAACCTACCCTGTTTTAGTTTAAAACCATTATCCCTCGTCCTGTCACTGCAGTCTCTACTAAAAAGATTGTCCCCATCTTTCCTATAGGCTCCCTTTAAGTACTGAAATGCTGCAATCGGGTTTCCCTGCAGCTTTCTCTTCTCCAGGCTGAACAAGCCCAAGTCTCTCAGCCTGTCCTCATAGGAGAGGTGCTCCAGCCTTCGGATCATTTTTGCAGCCCTCCTTTGGACCCACTCCAACAGTTCCATGTCCTTCTTGTGCTGAGGGCTCCAGAGCTGAACGCAATACTCCAGGTGAGGTCTCACCAGAGCAGAGTAGAGGGGCAGAATCACCTCTCTGGGCCTGCTGGCCAAGCTTCTCCTGATGCAGCCCAGGACACGGTTGGCCCTCTGGGCTGCCAGCGCACATTGCCGGCTCATGTCCAGCCTTTCGTCTATCAGTACCCCCAAGTTCCTCTCAGCAGAGCTGCTCTCGATCCTTTCATCCCCCAGCCTGTATTGATAGTGGGGATTACCCCGACCCAGGTGTAGGACCTTGCACTTGGCCGTGTTGAACCTCATGAGGTTCACACAGACCCACCTCTCCAGCTTGTCCAGGTCCCTCTGGATGGCATCTCGTCCTTCTGGTGTCTTGACCATACCACTCAGCTTGGTGTCATCTGCAAACTTGCTGAGGGTACACTCGATGTTGCTGTTCTTGTCATTGATAAATATATTGAACAGCACCGGTCCCAGTACAGACCCCTGAGGGACTCTACTCATCACTGGTCTCCATCTGGACATTGAACCGTTGACCACTACCCTTTGGCTGCGACCATCCAACCAATTCCTTATCCACCGAACGGTCCACCCATGAAATCCATGGGTCTCCAATTTAGAGAGAAGGATGTTGTGGGGCACCGTGTCAAAGGCTTTACAAAAATCCAGATAGATGACATCCATAGGTTTTCCCTTGTCCACCCTTGTTGTTACAAAGTTCAACAAGAAAGTTGAAAAGAAAGTTCCGTCTGTGGTTAGGGGATCCTGAAGGCTGTGATAACTGTGGAGTAGTGAAACCAGAAGAGCCTGGAGCACCAGTGACTCTCAACCAGTGTGCTAAGCTGCCATGCTTTGCTAAGGAGACTTTGGAGGGGGTGGGAGAAGGGCTACAGGATCACTTTGAATTGTCTCCTGTTGAAGTTTGAGCCCAGATTTCAAATAAACATCTTACTGATTTTAAAACTGATGGTGGTGAAGAACCTCCCACAGCTATACTGGTATTTACCCATTCTTGTTGTGAAAGCATGCACCCAAATTTTAATCTGAATTTATCCAGCATCAGCTTGCAGCCCTGTCCAATGGCAGCAGGTCCGTGAGAAGAATAATTCCCTCGTGGTGCTGTGTGAGGATCTTGCTTAGCCTTTTCGGGAGCAGGCTGTGTGACGCATGGTGAAGCTAGGGTGGTTGCTCCTCAGGTTGCTGTTGGGGTGTCGGAGGCTGCCACGTCTGATATTGGAATTAAGTTAATTGTGGGTTTCAAGGATATATGCCTACTGCTTGTAGGGATACTGAACACTTTCCTGCAGGGCACATGAATATGTCAGCCAGAAAAGATGTTTCTTCGGCAGATGTGCCTTGATTAGCTGTCTCTTGTGGTGCGTGACCTCCAAGGTGGGATTCGCATCAAGGGCCTTGCTGGGGGCACGCGGAAATCATTTGGCCGTGCTTGTATGCAGTGCTGTGTGGGATGCCCAGCCTCCCCGCTGCCCTGGCTCGTCAAGTATTGGCCTGAGGAGAGAGCAACCATTAGAGGAGAGTCTAATTGCACCCTGGGCAGTTGTTGTGTGGAGGCAAGCGTGTGCGTTTGGAGGGACAGCGAGCTGGTGCTGGCTCAGGTCCCACTGGGGGGCCGGTGTGCCCCCTCCCCTGCGTGGTCCCATGGCATCCCATGCGTTACGTGATGCAGGTGGGGCAAAGGTGCGGAGATTTTCTCAGGAGTTGCTCGGTGCCAGCACTGAGTTACTGGCAAAGAGCTGGGGCCAGAAGGTGCCCCTGTGATTCTGGGTTTGGCTCAAAGGCCTCGAGGAGATAAGCTAAATGCCTACATCCTTGCTTCAAATGGGAATTGTCGTAATGTTATGTGTACAATGCTGGTGTGGTGGATTACTTCAGCAGATGATGTGACCGCAGTGTTTGAGTCCATTTTTACTCCAAGGTTTTAATTTTTTTCATAATTTGATGAGTTTAATGATTAAACATTAAGTGTTTATCCTGGGACTAATATTAAAAGCCTTTCTTTTGAAATTCATGTGTCTCATTACAGTTTGTGAACCAGTAACCCACCAACCTATGGACTCGAGCTGCAGAAAATACCACTGCTAGGCAACCTTGGTAGAATGAAGAGAGACCACTGCAGTAACTTGACAACATAGGAATAAAAAGCTCAGAAAGAAGTAGTGTTCCCCTTCCTTTTACACCTACTTCACCAAAACCAAAGTGCAATAGGAGAGAGGGGGGAAAAAACCCAGAATTCATACAAACAGTACCAGCTTTTAACCTGAAGATGGTTCTTCACTTACCTTTTGTGGCATAAGGCTGCAGTGGAATAGGCACCATCTCACTGTGTGTGTGTGCATTTTATTAATCAGAAATTCATCTTCCCTGTGCGGCTCTGCTTAACCTAGTCTTTACCAGGTGTTATCTGTTGACTACATGTGGTGGTGGCGGTGATAGAAGTCACCCATGATGTGGATGAGAACCAGGACAGAGCAAGGCATTGAGCTAAGACTAGCATTTGCTGCTGTATTTGGATACCAAGCCAAGTAATAAATCTGTTATATTCCCATGTTGTTTTTGTTTTTCCTACTGGAGTCCTTTTTGCAGGAGAGGTTAAGTGTAATGTAAGGTTCCTCCCTACTGTCTGCGCGTGACCTCCAGGATCTTTAACCTGCTTCTTAAGAGATGTTTTGTTTTGTTTCACGGTTCATTTGTGTCTTGCACTGTGTTTGGCTGCTCTGTGTCCAAGCCTGGGCTGATACCCCTGAAAAGTTTTTAAGAAGTATTCTTAAATGCCCTCTTAGTCCTTACACTGCAGAAGTGTTGCATAGCTAGGGCAAGCGAAGGTGGATTTAAAATGCAATAAATGCCGTACAGCAGAAGGAATAAGCGAACGAAGAAAGTGCAATCCAGCTGAAATTTTAGGGTAGCCCTGGGAGAGTGAAGCTGTGCGAGCTACTCCCGGTGCAAACCAGCCCAGTCCCTGGCTGAGGCTGAGAGGAGAGTGGAGCTGCCGCCTGTGTTTCGGCAATGCCCTTTGTGCCGGGTCCGTTCAGCCTGGGGCTAGAGGAGAGGTGGGCAGCACTCGATGCAGTTAAGACAGACCTGGATTTAAAAGACGCTCAGTTCAAGCTAGGTGATTGTGGGAGAATGGGGTTTAGGCAGCCTGAAAGGGAGACATGCCTAATGAGGTATAGCTTACTGGGCAAATTTAGAACAAAGAAATATTTACAAGGGAAATGGATTTTCTTTTTGCTTTGGAAAAAGTTAAAAGAGTTTTGCTTTGTTTTATCGTCACCAATTTAGAGTAGTTTAATGATTTTTGGAAGGCCATCAGCATTAGCAAGAACAGATGCTTATTTTTGCAGTGAACTACTGTCCTTAATTTTGCACAGGAGATTTAATGCAGACTATTGTTTGAGGCTTCAGGAAGACACAGTGCTGCTTTAATGACTTTATCACAAATGAAAGACAGACATTACATGAAAGATACCGCATTGCCCTTTAACAAGGCTTCGTTATTATCTCCCCTACTGTGGAACAGGAGCTAGCATTGCTAATAAATTGGTAGAATTACTTTAGAAATGTGAATTTGCTTATCATTTAATATCCTCCGGTGACCTACAGCTTTAGGTCTTTTGGTCTGCGGTAAGATCTTTGTATGTCAGTAAGCAGCTCCAGAGGAGGTGGTCCCTCCCCATGTAGGTGAAGGTGGGTTACTTCAGCAGGGGAAAAATATTCATTCTTTGGCTCTGCCAAAAGCTATTTTGAAAAGTAATACTCCTCGTGGTCAAAATGTGCAGAGGCTGGATGAATCTGAATGGTAATACAGACCGGACAGTGGATTTGTTAGCTGATGGCTGCTATCAAGAAGTTAGGATGGGCAGTGTTGGATGGCTGCGGTGCGAAGTCTGAAGCTCTTGCTGGTTATTGCAGGATGTGGCCCAGATTCTAAAAACTGGTAAATGTGTCCGACTGAGGCGCATGAAGTTACAGTTTCTCAAGTGTTTGCAGAGTTGGGCCGTAAGCTTTTGTTAAAAGGAGGTATGAATGTGAGACTTCAGTCCCACAATTAATCCTCAAATACAGAGAAGAATGAACCTCTAATTTTCATCAGCCTTTTTGTTTCCAGATCTGCAATCTCATCTATTCCTGTGCCTGCTTTTTTGTCCCCTCAAATCATTATTTGAAGATTATGCATCTTATTCTGATTTCACCTCCTAGTTCTGCTTGATCCATCTCCATTCCCATGCCTTATCGTGGCTGAATTATGAAAAGAACGACTAAAATGACAAAACCCTTTAACACACCAATATTGTTCTCTGTGTCTTTTGTCTCAAGCTAAATTATCTTGTCGTCTCGCGTCTGAAGAATGCCATCCATGCTTATATTATACATAAACATGTTCTACCTCAGCCTGGGTAATAGTGACAGAAATCTGTCTTATTTTCAAAGATTTCCCAAAATACCTGTTGAAATTCAGTTGAGAATAGTCTCAATAACAAAGCTTGCTTCTTGACTATATGGGAAACTGTTTTATATTCATTCATTCAGCTTGTGTACGTTCTCTGTGTTATTAGAAAAAAGAGCACTTCTAGTATTTGCTGTTGTAATTTATGAATCTCTGCTTCATTCAAATAATTGAAGTTTGTGGGTTTTTTTTTTCCTGAGTTACTTAATGTTTAGCACGACTGATTTGGGGAAAAAAACGGCATATGGACACTGCGCATATATCAATCTCTTCTGCAAAGAAACCAGCCCTTATGAATTTCTGTTGATTTTCTTTGTTTTGCAATAGATGATACTCAAGGAGTGTTATTAAGGTGTTAGAAACACAGCTGATACATTTCATTAGTTGCTCTATAGAGCCATAAATGTATGACATCCTTCAGAAAAAACTCTAGATCTGATCCCAAAAACCCTTAAGGACATAACCGACAGGGCGTGATGCGATGTCACGTGAGACGTACCTGAGCAGATACAGCTATATCCTTCAGCAGTGCTTGGGGAGTATGGTGCAGCCCGAAAGGGTGCAAGATACATCCCAGAAGGGTGCACCACAGCTACATCAGCTGGATTAGCTAAGCCAAGTGAAGCACCAGAAGCTGATAAATGCTATGGGTGCTGTTTCATGTGAAGTGGAATTCTCACGTGAGGGATAAAAGGTAGCCAACTCCTACAACTTTCTACAACTTGTTCTCAGCCTGGCATTCTTGCTGTATCCATTGCCAGTGACTGAATGACATTGAGGAGAGTTGGGTCAACTGATCGCTGATCCAAGAAAACCCAGCCCAACAGGAGAGAGGGAATGGTTGTACGCATCTTGCAGTCACAGTGTTAGGAAATCACGGATATCTTCTATATTTTCTGTGGAGAGAGGAAAGATGGGAAGAAGGTCGTGGGTGCTCGTTTTGACACAGGTCCATAGTTAGAGCTGGTTAATTGTACCTAAAACTACACCCTGAGGCACCTTTACTGCTTCTGGGACCAAAACTACCTACTTCAGGCATGTCTCTGCACTGCTGCCTTGCCAAACACAGAGTATTTACAGTCTTCCACGTGTTGCTTACTCCTTTGGAAATCAGCCCTCATATAGAATAGAGAGCTAAGGGGGTTTTGCACTGTGGTTGTAGGTGTAGGTTTATTTATTTTGTGGGGTTTTTTTTCCTTTTTTCCCCGGGGATCAAACACAGAAGTGCAATAGAAAGGTAATAGATTTAAGACTAATAGGAAATGATAGCTTAACCAGCTCATTCAGCACACTCACTGCTAGGTTTGCCAGGCAGTCTTTTTGCCAAGCTAACCGAGTTTACAGATAGAAAATGCAGGTGGTGTTGTAAGATGTATGATGCAGTCCGAAATTCTCACTAAGAAAAGGATCGCAGATCCTCTGAGATTTAATTTGCCAGCCGCTGTCTGCCATTGCTTTCCGTTCCTAGGCACTTAATTTGGCTGTTATAGAGCGGTGCAGGGAATGCGCTCCTTGTTCTGTCTGCTGTCGGTTGTTGCGTGGGTGGTAGGAACAGGGAGATTTTCAGTCGTGGGTGAGGACTCCACTGCGCTAGGTGCTATATAAAAGGCAGTCCCTGGATATCTTGGTTTGATTAATCGGAAGTTGTATTTAGACGCTGTTTTAATGGGTATCTTCAGGTAATAATGATCATGCATATTAGGAAGGTGGTAGCAAGTCTAAAAGGAGTGAAGCTGAGAAAGATCTCTGCTCCAAAAAGCTCATGTTTAGCTAACACTGGCATGCCAGAGAAAAGGTTTCCCGTATCTGTAATAGTAGAGGTGCGGCAAGAAGATTATTTCACTTGCTGAAAAATTAGATTTTATGAGGATGTATTTGTAGAGGAGAAGGATAATATTTTATCTGCAAGACTGGAAAGAGCTTCAAAGAGAATGTGTGATATTACCCAGAAATCAGTATAACTCAGTATTGCTACAGTTCTGTAGTAAAATCAGTTACACAATATATCATATGTTAAATACATGAACTGAGAAGAGTTTGGTGTGCTTTTATGGACTGAAAAAATAACGTTGGCTTTGGGAGAAGGAAAGTAACCCTTAGATTTGAACATAGTACTGATGTGCGTCGTGAGATTATAGTTTGGTTGCCTTCTATCCCCAGTCAATTATTCCGTGAGCTCACCTTGAAGCCAGCCCGCTTTTTCCGATGATGTATGACCTCTCAGCTTGCTCTGCTACCAGAGCTTATGATGGGAATCTCATGGAAGATTTATTCGGCTGAGAAACTCTAGCCATAAAGAAAAACAAGCATGGTACATACAAGGTGTGTATCTTTGGTTACTGTGGATTTCTAAATCCACGTTTTGGGTTGAAAATTGTTCGTTTTATGGAGAGGTGAAAGGTCAACATTTCCTTTACTGCATTAAAAAATAGTTGAAAATGTAAAAAAAAGAAAAAGCGTAAGAAAGATTTTCAACCATCTAAATATCTGCACTACTGCCATTCCCCCTGGTAACCCCAGTTCCAATGACTCTTGTGTGTGCTCCACATTAGATTTCTTTTGGGATTCCAATATCCACAGCTTAACTGTAATTTTGATCTCTTTTGCAATCCTAATTGGGGAACCAACGCGGTACAGAATTTTGCTCCTTGCATCCTGCCAGAAAGGTATTAACGCTGTAGTCACGGGCGTGCAGAGCACGCCATACCTCAGCTGGTGCGCAGCGCCGTAGTCTAAAGTCCTATTGCACCTCCACACTGCAAGTCAAAACAGGTCTCTCGTTTCACGTAGCAGTGCAGTTCTCAGATCCAGCGAGGTGAGGTTTAGACTTCGTGCAAAACAATTGCTGGCATCTAAAAAGCAGTTAGTCTTCTGATCTGGTGATTTACCTGGTAGGGCATCTGAAGTTCAATGCAGGTTGCAACTGCAGTGAAGTTCAATAGCTTCCAAGCGAGCATAGTCCCTCGGCTCCTATGGAGAAACGAGTGAAGGCAAGCTAGGTAATCCCCCTTGTATTAACAAGAAAGCTACCTTGAAGTACCTCACATTTACCTCCGCCTGTGATTATGTATATAGCTGGGTAAAGCAGACCTGCTGATGCACAGGAGCTTCTTCATGGTTCAGAGTTCCTTCTTTAACACGTTTTTCATTGAAACTTCTCAGCGAAATAACTGTGAACCACAAAATCTTTAAATCCTTTTGCTAGGAGAAAAGTTAATCATTACGCTTCATCTTGTTCTACTCACCAGTGAATTTATTTGATTTTTTTTTTTTTCACATGCTCATTAGAGTAGTCACTTCGTTATGATGGTGTGCATTTTGATCAACGGGGCATGTTGGCATGAGAGGAATGGAAGTGTCTGGGCTCTGGCCCTTTCCCTTTGTTTTGGCTCAGGGTGAGGTGAAATCTTTCTGTATTCCTGGTCCTCACTTGGATAATGACTATACTTTTGTTTCTTTAAGGACACTGAGATACTTGAAGTGAGAAGTATTGTGTCAGTGTGCGTTCTTATTTTATTTTTATTATATACTGGCTAGCTTAAGAAAAATAAGCATAAGCCAGTACAGCTCAATAATTTACAGTATCACAGAGCACTTGAACAACATGAGACAAATGCCACTGTGTTATGCTAGTATCAAAATTATTTTAATCTTTGTTGTTTGTTACGAGAAGGGATTACTTCTAGTTTTCACTTGTTTGTTGATGTTCTCTTAGCTCTTCTTTTCTATTTGAGGTTGCCTTATAAATAGTCTTTTTAATGTATATTTTACTCTTGTTCTATATCCTGCTGGGAAGTACTGAAAGAGCTGTATATTTTTTAGCATTATTGGCTTTTTTCCTTATTTCTCCCTGTGGAGATGAACCCTTACATAAATTACTTTAAGGATCATGTTTTCATGGTTTGGGAGGGTTTTTTCTTGTGTGTTTTTTTTTGTTTTTTTATTTTTAATTCCCTTTCTTTGCTCCCCTCTCCCACCCTTTGTTTCATGGTGGGAGGATGAGCATTTAATAAAAAGTTATTTAGGGGCATCCGCTTTCACAGACATCCTTCTACAAATGTTGTTACTGCTTGGTCGCGTCGCTGAAACATACCAGAAAATCCTAGGAACCACAGGCAAAAAAGCCGGGGCAGTGGAGCCGCAGCCCGTTGGGGTGGGCAGGGAGCGGGGGGCTGGGGGAGCAGGAGAGGTGCTGGGAACACGGCGGAGGAGGACCTGCAGGCCTTCTCGAGCGAGGCTTGATCATGGGAAGGCTCGTGTTGGGTCAGCCTCCCCAGCCCGGCCTCCTCCAAGTGCCTCCACTCCCCTTGTTCCTCGGGGGACACCGGCCACGCGAGTGTCACCGTGTCCTGCCTCCGTAGGCTGCTCCCGCGGCCTCTGTAGCCTGTTCGCTGCTTCCATAACTTACACTGGAGATCAATATTGATACCGAGGCACTGGCTTTGGCGTTGATCTTCGTCTGCCATGCTGTG
The DNA here is from genome assembly GCF_030867145.1 of Opisthocomus hoazin. Classification (NCBI taxonomy): domain Eukaryota; kingdom Metazoa; phylum Chordata; class Aves; order Opisthocomiformes; family Opisthocomidae; genus Opisthocomus; species Opisthocomus hoazin. The sequence continues at coordinate 49,726,568 of NC_134414.1, read as the reverse complement.
TGTAGAGTTTACGTCACTGCGGTAGGTGAGTTACTGGAGAACCCCTAGCAGTTGCCTCAGCTTGTCCTTGGGAGACGGCAGCATCACCCTCTCCTCTCTGGATTACAGATACGCTTGTTTATGTTTTCAGTACCATAGGTGCCCTTCCACACACTTGCCACTTTCTTTGATAGCTGTTTGCCAGGTAGATGGTTTGGATACAGCCTGCTCGTCTTCTGGCATGGTAGGTCTCTAGTACGGGCTGCCTGGTGGCTCTGAGTGCTTCCGTGTCGCCTCCACTGGATTTCTGTGGTGGTTTTGCTTTTTTAGTACTGAACAGGTTTTTGTGAACAGGAAGGTGTAAACTGATACAAGATTAATCGTGACCTTCTGTGTTGCACTGTGGACCAGGGAATTCTTGGTGAGGAGGGCCAAGTGTTGACTGAGGAAAAAGAGGTAGCATTGGGTACCATTAGCGATATCAGATGCTTCACCCTGGGTGAATCCATGCTGACTGTACCCAGTCACCTTCTCCTTTGTGGTGCCCGGAAGTCTGTTTCCAGAGGAATCTGTGACTTTTCCATGGACTGTGACTGGTCTGTAGTGCCCCAGGTCGCCATTTTGGACTTCTCTGAAGAGGAGAATTTGCTTTCTTCTGGTTGTCAGGGATCTCCTGTGGTTTCAGGAACCTTTCAGGCATGGTAGAGAAGGGAGCTGAAAGGACATCGTCAGCTCTCTCGGCACCCACGGATGCAGCAAGGTGGATCACATGGGCTTGTGTGGGTTGAGTCCTCTCAAGTAGTCACTGGGACTTGACCTTCGTTTGTGACTGGTGGCTCTGCTCCTTGAACCCTGTCTCTAAGCATCAAGGCTGTGCTGGTGAAGGCTGATGCAGAAAAGGCGATGGAGTACCCTGGCCTTAGCATTCACTGTCGATAACTCACCCGCCCCATTCAGCCGCGGGCCCGCATTTTCCTGTCCATCGTTTTACTTCTAATATACTGGTAGAAGTTTTTGGTGTTGCCCTTGATATTCCCTGCAAGTCTGAACTCCATCTGAGCTTTGGCTTTCCTGACACCATCCCTGGGTGCCTGTGCAATATTTCTGTGTTCGTATTTCATATTCTGTCCCTGCTTGCAACTCCTGCTATAATGACTTTTTGCGCTGGAACTCCGTCATGTGTTCCACGTCTTCCAAACTGGTCTGCTGATACTTCTTATTTTCTGAGTAGTGGGATGCACTATTCTTGCACATCGGTGTTTTCCTTCAAGATCTTCCAGTTTTGCTGTGTTCTTTGGCCCTTTTAGAGCTGCCTCCTATGGGATCCCACTTAGTTCCTTGAAGACTTCTGCTCTCCCATAGTCAAGGGTCTGGATCGATTCGGACTAGGTCTCTGCTACTGCCTTTCCTCACTCTCCTCAGGGTCTCAAACTCCGTTGCTTAAAGGTCATTACGCCAAAGCTGTCACTGATTACCACAGCTCCAGCCTGTTCTTCTTTCCACGCAAACAGTGGTCATTTTGGTTTTGTCTGTACGGGACTGTGTAAGAATACCAGAGCGACCACAGTGGATCAGATGAAAAGTTCTTCTTGCCTATATGGTGGCGACCCGTAGTATGTGCCTACAGAAAGCACAAGCATACAGCAAGCATACAGCAATTCTACCCTTGTGCACTCTCCAGTATCTGTGGGCGTGCAGACTGGGGACCATGTGAGCAGATACTGACCTTTAGTATTGGAAGATGTCACTGTTTTTTGAGCTCCATGGAGATTTTCCTGATAAACAGAGGTTGTGGTGTTGGTTTTGACCTGTAAAACCTTAACCTGTCTTGCACCTGCCTGCTGCCGTCCGGAGACTACAATAAGAGCTTAAGATTTAGTGATAGAGAAGGCAGTGGCAAAGAGAGCATTTCCTGTGACAGGCACTTGATTTATTTTCCCATTAGTCGTAGCAGAGCCGAGTTGTGGATTTTTAGAGAGTCGATGCAGTGAGGTTTCTGGGGAGGACAGAAGCTACAGCGTTGAGAACATTGTGACATGCAAAAGATTCTTTTTGTTCCTTTGGCTACCTGGGTATTGTGGAAGAATGCTGTCTAATAACTTCATGGGACTCTAAACCTTACGTTCAATAGGATACTTAGGGCTTGTATACTAATATGTTGTCGTACTGTTGAATAAAAAGCACAGAAAGTTCCGTCATTATCCTCTTTCAACAAAACATGCCCACTGTGGAGGTAGTAGTGGTCTAGGCTGTGGTTTTTATGGCAGAACTTTGGTTTGGGAAGCTCCTGTCCACTGTGAACTCTTCTATAGTTGTGCCAGTTCAGACGTGTGCAGGGATGTGCTCTAAACCAGAAAAAGAGGGGAAAAAAGCTAGAACACCTTAAAGAGTTTTTCTCTCTAAATGCAGACTGTTTCACAGCTCCCAGTGCGGGTACAGGTATAAACTGATTAAAGTGTTAGATCTGCAACACCCACAGTGCTGTATGGTCCTCAAGGTAAAACACGCTGCGCAAACGTGGCACAGAAAACATGATTGATTTTCATGATAAGAAGCTTTGAAAGTAGCAGATAGAAATAGAATAGAAGCTGAAACTATTCCGGTTGGCTTCTGAGTAGTATTCATTTTTAGAGAATAAAACTAAAAAAATCCGGAGTGGAAAGGTAAGTATTACTTACCTCTGCTCTTGGAAAACAGTTCGTAGTTTGGCTCACTGAAGCCTGAGTTTGTTTCCTTTGTTGCTCTGCGTGCTCGTTTTCATGAATGGATTTAGGCTGAATGGCTTATCTGGAACATGAAATACACTGAATTTTTTTTTCCTGAATAGCCTTTCAGAGTATTGATGGGATAAAGTGGCAATTTAAGACAGCTGTTAGCATAAAATAAGTACGCATGTTGTTAGTATTGAATACACAAGCATTAATTTATTCCTGGTTTAAAATGCCACAAATGTTTCTAGCCTACCCAAGAGTACTCCTTGAGTTTCATCCCGCTTTCACTGACTAGACGGGGACCTTACTGTTGACAGAAAAGGATCAAATATTTATCAAAGGCTGAACAATAAAATAGCTGGCTTATCTAGAAATTTGATAGCTTTAAATGGATTATTGAGAAACACTTGCAGCTTCTCGTAAATTGATATTTGCAGGTTCCTGTCTGAAAAGCCTAAGTTAAAAAGAAACAAGCGGTACTCAAAATAAAGTAAATCCGAGTCACATATGCAGAGTAGGAAATATCTGCTCCACAGTGGAAAGCATGCTGTGGGCTTGTTATTGAAAGGTACTGAATATTCAGCATACAGCAGTGAACGTAAATACCTGCTTAGTTTTTAGGAACAGATGGAGTTCTGTTACTTACGGCACCAACTTGGGACCAGGGTAGCATGCAGGAACCTTCAATCTATAAAAACTGCTACTATAATCTTTAGAACCATTGAGGTGTATAAAAACCCTTAAAATAATTGGAAGAGATCAACTGGACTAAATTTCCTGGCTTTTTAAGGCAGAGTGATGTATTACATGTCAGATATGATGCTTGTTCTTAATTTTAACTCTACTATTTAACTAATCCGTTTCTAACTCATCTTACAACAGGAGTTTTTTTGCGAATAAGTGAATTTTAGTGTTCTTCATGGAGTAATTTTATTCATATCAAATGGAAGGATGTTGTGAAATGTGTATGAGACAGGTTATATTGTTGGTTGTCTGTAGCCTGATTTTTTAGTATGTTGCCTGACTCCATTCAAACGATTTACGGAACCACATGATCTCTGAAAAGATACGTGTTTTTTCTTGTTATCTGGAATTTAACGGTGAGTGCGTATTACATCAGCAAATGTACTTTGAGTGCATGCTATGCTAAAATAACTGTTGAAAAATTTTGCGTGGAGTGTCAGTAGATGGATTTGCCATACTCATGTTAAACGGGAAAAATCTTTTTCTCCTAAATAGTAATATTTTTATGTAAAGGATGCACGACAGGCCAGTAACCGAGCCCTGACTACTTCCCCTGCGTGTTTAGGAGTTGCTCTTTACGCTGAGCGTGTGTTGCTGAACTGCAGCTCAGTCCCCAGCTCCACTGCGGAAGGCGGGGGATGAGATGGCTGTGGGTGCCAGCTGCTGTTTAATGAAAAGTCTGTCAGAAGGAGTAGGGTATGGACAGTAATGGCTTGAAAGGGTGGAGAAGGATCGGTGACGCTCGCCATCCTTGGGAGCTGAAAGGAGGCACAGGGGTAGAAAGTCAGGGTGGGAATATGTTGCCATGCCAACCACGTAATTAACGGGAGGAAACTGGTAATGAGTAACTGCTGAGTGGGAATTTTAAGAGAAAAACATGCCCTGTGATAAACCAAAAGGTTACATGTTTTGATAGTCGGCCTTCGCCATCCCCGCTGTGAAATCCTGCCCCGGCCATCGCTCTGCTGGAGCGTCCTGCCGCGCTGTAGCAGACGCTGCTGTGCCCGGCTGCCGGCCTGGGAAGGGCTCGCCCGCGCTGCACGATGGGTGCCGGTGCCGAGCCGCAGCCTGGCCCCAGCCCAGTGTGGATGGTACCTGGAGCAGCTGCGGCAGCCAGATGAGGGTTCCACCAGTCTGGCTTCCCTAGCAACTGGTTTGAGTCTTCCCTCTAAATCACTGACTGGCACGTTTGCTGTTTGTCTTCCGTGTCGCTTCTAACACAGTGTGAAAACGCTGAGGAGAGGAATTTACAACACTGGCGTTTCTTACAAGTATTTATTTCTAAACCCTGATTAGCCAGGTGTCCTGGAAGTTGTGGGCATGTGTTTTTTTTGCGTGTGGCCTGTAGCTCTGTAAAACCTTCTGACTTTAGATAAAGGGGGGGAGTGGGGGGAAAGTCAGTGATGCTTTATCTGAAATGCTGAAAATGCTTCATCCGAAATGGGCCACCTCTGGGATGGGAAGCAGCCGAATGGTGTTAGTAGGGAGGGTCTCCGGGTAAGTCAGCCCCTGTTGAGTTCTGTGCTGCTGCAGCAAGGCTGCTGCTGTCCCCGGCGTGGCCGGATAGCTCTGCTGTGCGCCGCCGGGACCCTGCCCTTGGGCTGGTGGCTTCTGCTCCTCTGCTGCAGCTAACGGGCAGCAGCTAACGAGGTTCTTCTGCCTGTCTGCGCTGGTGTTTTAAACCTCTGCTTTTTCTGGCAGGGTAAGACTTTAGCAAACCGGCCAAACACAAGAGTGCAGTGGCTTCACTAGACTTACACTACCGGAAGGGCAACGTGAGTGTTCACCAGTCTTACCGAGATTTAATACTGCTTGGAGTAATAATCTTACCATTAGTTGTAGTAGAGGCTTGGTGAGGCATTGGAAGAGGTTGTCCCATTCCTTTGCTCTTCCCACCTTCTCCTTTCCCCGACTCCTCAACTGCCATCCCTGAGCTGACGCTGGTACCTGTGGGATCACTCGGTGAGCCAGTTCAGCTTGCCAGTCTGGCACAAAAGTAGCCTGGGGGAAAAAAACGGCAATAATTTTGGCTTTCTGAGGAGTCAAGCAAATGCCAAAGCAGACTCAAAGTAGAAGGGCTGTGCAGGGACGGGGAAGAGTGGCAATAAATACTTGGGTATGTGCTACCCTTACTCATGGGTTGTGCTTTTAGTCATGCCACATGGATGAACCCTGCGATTTAGGCTTCGCCATGGAGTTTGCAGGTGCTAAACGACTGAACAAGGCAGGCATCTGGACTCCAGCGAAGGATGGCTAAGTGACGTTACCTGAAATAGCAGAGCCACGCGACAGAGTCGCATGCCCTGATCAGGGTGATGCGGAGGTTCCCCTGCAACCCAGTTTTTCTGACAGAATCTGCTGCTGGTTTTTGTTATGTTTTTTTTTTGAAGCTGTCTTTCTGAGCATGAGGGACTGCACATGCAGAAGAGTGGTGGTTTTTAAACACCGTGGAGAGCTATGTCTGCGGCTCATCCTTTATAGCACCTCTGGTCAGCCTGCACTGTTTCTGGTAATGGGGTGCATCAGCCTTTTGAGTCGCGCATGGACTCGCAGGATCAAGGCCTTTCTTTATGAGGGCGATGTATCTGCATGCTAGAAATCTTGGAAGCATGTCATGCAAAAGAAAAAAAAAAAAGGTGCAGTGGCACAGATCTGTTAAGATTTATTGCATCATCATCTGGCATGAAGCGGTAAGACCGTCCTGGCATGACTGAGCAAAAACAATGGTGTGAGGGTATCATTATTTATTTTGATGCCCAGCTGATTGCCCCTAGATATTTCCGGGAGCCGAGGCGTCCTCAGCAGCGAGGTCTTTTGTTTCACATAGTTTCAGAGATAGTAATTTCAAGGAGGGAATCTTGATCTACATCATGTTTCCCTCTTCAGTACATTCCACAGATGAGATGTGTTCATCTGTGAGTTAGTGAGTCTCTGGAAGTGGGAATGGTTTCTCCTGGCTTCTGTTTGCTCCTGTAAAACCTGACAGAGCCCCTGAGCAGATGACTTGCAAGTTTACACTGAAGAAACATAAAGACTGATGCCTTTTACAGACCTGGAGGAAAAACTTCACACAATATATTACCTCTCTTCCGAGTGTAACGAACCAGCAGTTACTGCTGTCTGCATGAACAACAGGAGACTACACAGCTCAAGCTCAAGATACAACCCGCAACATAATTCTGTTTGCTCTACAGTCATAGGATTGTTTTTTGGGGAACATTATTAATGAGTAATAAGACAGTGTTAATGCAATCTTAATATGTATCCTGAGAAAGGAACTTGAAATGAATAAGCCCCTCATTTTTGTATGAGGAACTGGATAACCTGGAGGTGATGCGCCAAACATGAAATTGCGGTGTTTAAACTTGGATAGAGCCTGGTGCTAGCAGAATGGCTTGAAAATGAAGGTCATTGGCCAACAGCGGGATGTACTTGAGCAGGTCAGCTTTTAAAAATCACTGATCAGTATGGATAATACTGTTATTAGTTGGACGTTGTTACTGTTTCATATAGCATAAAGGTTTTGAAGCATTTGCGGCATCTGGGGTTTTCAGTATGAGCTTCGGTGTGCATAAGACTGTTCCCATTATGCATTTCTTGTTCTCAGTATTTTGTTTATCTGTAGCATGTTGGTGTATTTCTATAGATATTTCTTAAAATTCACTTGCCAGTTTGCTCTAGGCAAAAAGTGCCTCAACTAAGGCTTTCAATAAAAAAACCACCCTCCTCCTATGAGATACAGATACATGTATTCATTACAGTCCAGCTTCAGTTAAAGGCTCAGTCTAATTTTGAATTCAGAGTGTGTCTCCTCCTAAGTAAATCATTTAGTTCACTGCTACCCACCACTTCAAGCCTGACCTTGAGGAAGTAAAAGAGCTAATCATCATTCTCCTAAGCTTTGTGGCGGGGGGGTGAAAAAAGATGGTTGGGCTCTTCTGGGCCAAGGAAAGCACTCTTGTCACGAATGCCCTGAACATCTTCATCTGGTCAGATTTTAGCTGGAGAACCTTATCTGAGTTCAGTTGTCAGGGAAGAATGTATGGAGGAGAGTTTATCTGGGCTAACCAGCCTCTAGGTAGGTAAAGAATTCATAGACTGGAAACAACGGTATCCACTGCGTCCCGATAAGAACAAAAAGTCTGTGCCTTTTGCAAAACACAGGTATTTGTTTTGTTGCTCTCTTTGGGGGGTGAGATGAATGCTGCACTAGATAATGTTCAAATGAACTTTGTGTCCCAAATAGGAAAAATTGCCTTTACATCTGATATGTGTGGTCTCATCTTTACTGTGTTGTACTGACCCCGTGTCCTCTCTCCTCAGTCTAAAAATAAAAACGTGCTCAAAATCTAACAGTCAGCCCTGTGGATTTCACTACACTTCTTAAATCCCAGTGCAGCTCTTAATCCTCCAACCCCAGAATAAACGTTCTGTAAATCTGTTACCCTGGTTGATGCCTTGGCTAACTTCAACTGCAAGGTATCAGGTAGCCTCACTGGGGGGCAGTGGGGCAAAGGACGAGACTGAGGGAGCACCTTGGTCTCCAAAATTGCCATTGCTGCCTGGTAGCCACTGAACCCTCAGCCCCTGGAAAATCCTCAACTGTGGAAGCTGAGTGGTGTGAGCCCTGCCCTCAGGCCGCTGGAAGCTCGGGATAACTGGGGAAAAATAACAAACTTGTATTGAAGAAAGAAACTGTTCCTTCATCTCATACTTCCTTTATCAAACCATCTTTCATGGTTTTGTTATTGGGAACATGACAATGTAGATGCTTCACAACCTATTCATTAGGTTTGTATCGCATGGCATCTGACGGAGTACGCGGCATGAAAGTTTGAGAGGTAATATCCACAAAGGAGCTAAGTTGACACTTAACAAAAAAACAACCCAAAACCTTTGTTCTGTGGGCATGTGGTGAAACATACTGTGCATTAAAGCAGTTCATGATTTAAGTCTAGTTGTGTGGAGTGAGGTGGCAGCAGTAGTGGGCCTGATTGCAGCTGTGCAGTAGCTGAAGGGGACCTACACGAAAGCTGGAGAGGGACTTCTCACAAGGGCATGTAGCGTTAGGACAAGGGGTAATGGCTTTAAACTGAAAGAGGGTATATTTAGATTAGTTATAAGAAAGAAATTCTTTACCATGAGGGTGGTGAAACACTGGAACAGGTTGCCCAGAGAAGTTGTGGATGCCCTCTGCCTGGCAGCGTTCAAGGCTGGGTTGGATGGGGCTTTGAGCAACCTGGTCTAGTGGAAGGTGTCCCTGCCTGTGGCAGGGGGCTTGGAACTAGATGGTCTTTAAGGTCCCTTCCAACCCAAACCATTCTGTGATTTATTCGGAGCCACTATAACCACCACAACGAGTCAAACCAAGGGTCCATTTGGACACGTGCTCCAGCAGCGTTTCCATGGGTGAAGAAAACAGGGAAGATGTAAAACATCCATGTTGTGTGATCCTTCCTTGGACGTAACTTTGATCAGTCAGCAGTTTTTAGGTGATTTTAAGCCCGTTGCTATACTTGGACCATTGTGTTTAGTAGCCGCTGATGAACTCTTCCCAGTGAAACTGTTTAATCCATCTTTTAACTGATTAATGCTTCTGGTCTCCAGAATACCTGTGGCAATGTGGTGCTAATTGCAGGTGTTACATGAACATTTTCAGTCACTTTATAGCTGTTGTCTGCCAGTTGCACAAGTTGTAAGGAAGTTTCCACCAGGAAAATCCATCAGAATTTTGATGTTTATCATAGGGCTTCAGTCATCTTTTTCTGAAACCAAGGCATATTATCTGCTTTATATAACCTTGAATGTTAATTTCTCAGATCAGCTTTGTAGCCTTTTTTTTTTTTTCCAGTGCTAACATAGCTTTTTAAATAACAGATGCAGGATTCTCCTTCAGTAAGTTAGGTATTTAAATGTTAAATAGCAGTGTCTGAGCTAATCATCCTTCGTCTCTAGGACAGGCAAGACAAATTACCCTCTGGCCCCCTGATTTTTCTCCACTGGGTAGAACAAGTGCGAGGTTGAGCAGCAGAGATGAAGGTGTCAAATATACATCTGAAGCTAGAGGAGGTGAGTCCCATGGGGGGAACCAGAGCTGTGTGGTGCACGTTGGATTTGTTGTGTGGTGGCTTTTTCTGTTTTGCTCCCTCCCTGCATATTCCTCACGTGCCAGAACGTGCCCAAACACGGTTGAGCTGACGCTGTCAGGCAAGTGTTCACAGTAGCTTCGAGGTCTCTTGAGACATTTGTGTTGTCATTCATTATATATGAAAGATACAGATTTACAATGAGTTTTCATGCTTTAGGTTGTGGTTGGCTTAAAACAAAAATGTTACCTAAACCTCTCACCCCCACCAGCCGCTGCCAAAAACAGGAAGGGATTTTAGTCAAAATCCTCAATGTAAGTGAAGTTCACTCTTGAAAGATAGGAGGTCTTTACCATTTTGACCATGTCTGTCTTCCATGCAGCATTTAAAGGAAGATCCTACACACCTTACTCCATAATCTGGCATCTTCAAGGAATCATCTTGTTTTCCAAGACAACTGCTCTAGTATAACCCATTACCACCGGAACAGCTACATTTACATGTGCGGCCAGTTTACCGGTCGTCATTGTATATGCACAGTAAGGGTTAGTTTTCCCACATGCATTACATGTTATTGCCTTGTCACTCAGAATTGCAAGTTCATTCTGCATGTCCTCGTAGCCGGAGATCTGACATAACAAATATAAGAAAAGTCTCTGAAATGTGACTTAAAAAATGGAAGTGCCATATATTAAGTGTTCTTCAAAGGCCCAAGAATACCACATATTAAATAACATGACCTTTCGTGGCAATCTCTTGATTTAATTAGCATCGTCGTCTCACTTACATGACTGCTGTATGTCAAGTGGCAAGTTCTTTCTTGGCACTGCGCTGCTGAGTGCGAAGCCCTCTTGCCTAGGAAATGGCGCTTTCTTTGTGCACATCCTGCTCTGGCCGCTACCTGCTTCCACTTATTCATTGATTCAGGGTTTGACTGGCTGGAAAGTATATTTAAAAAAAATTCCATGTCTATTGTGAAATGTAAAAAAATCTCAGAAATCAGAGGTTTGTATGTTTTAGATATGGAGAGTGCTAGTGGGATTATTGGCTATTTCTTGAAAAAGGTGTGTTGTGCTTTGCAGATACATTGTTTGCGAAGCCAGTAATGCTAGCAGAGATCATTTGCTGTGCAGCTAAATGCTGCTAGATCATTTGTTGTTATCTCATTGTTCTTAACTGGAATTGGATTGAATTTAGGATCTGCAGAGATCTTTGTTTTTCTCTGTTAATTAAAAAATAATACTACATTTTTTGACCTGTGTATTGAGCCTGCTGTTCATCAGGGATTGTTTGTACATAATGCACCTGAAATGAAGCCTTGGGATTTACTTTCCACTGTTATTCAGCTATTTGTCTTTAACTTCTTCAGCTTCTGAAGTGTAGACTGGAGGATGCTCAGTGCCCGTCTCCATTGTCCTCCTTTTCTCCCACCCGCACTTTATCATTGGCATTATTGCCCCGTCTGCTTTGGGTCCGTTTAGTTTGGTGGGTGGGTTTTGCACGTCCCTGGAGCCTCACCCCTGTGGCCCTTCCCTGTGGGGGGGATTCTAGAAAGGAAGGCTGACAGGACAGGTAGCGCAGATCTCCTGTGCCCTACTGGGAACACAAGTGGAGCCCATGAAGTCAGAGCCCTCTGCGCTGCAGGTTCTCAGCTTCACGCAGTGGTGAGGCCTGGCTGGTGGGTCCGTACGGCAGCAGGGGATTCAGTAAAGCTGAACTCGGATTGTGCTTCTACAACATAAATGAGAAAGCTTTTATACTACTTAAAGTGTCTGAGAGGCATCTTCCAAGTGAAACAGAGCATCAAGCGGTCATGGGTGACAGTGAAATAACAAGTATGACCTGTTGTCTCATTCGCTGGTGGCCATTTGTCATGAGCGCTGAACAAATGGAGAGCTTTGTACAAGTGACAGTGTGTGATCAAGTAAATTAAATACACGGGAAAATGCTTGAGGGACAGCAGCACAACAAGTCGTCCGTGCGTGGTCCTGTCGATCCCGGTGGGATTACTGGCAGGAGGTGGCACCACTGAGTGCGAGTCGGTTGTACAGCGCTCCCACCGCCTGGGCAGATGTCACTGTCCGTACCCTTCGGCGTTGCCCTCAGGCCCTGCTTCGTTCCGTCGCCACCATCCCATGGCATAAGCCAGTGCTGCTGCTGGCACGCAGCATCCTCCCGCCTCCTCTTCTTGGCTGCGCGTGGTTGACCCAAGCTCCTTCCCATCACCGACAGAAGCATGTCTGGTGCGTCGGAGCGCGGAACCGATACGCAAGAGAAATTAATCCCTTTCTGGGGGGAAGAGGTTATTTTCAACCTGCTGGTTCCTTGGTGCCGCTGTGCGAGTATCTATGGCAGCGTGAGGGTGGAGGCAGGCTGGGGGCAGGAGGGAGGTGGGATTGCTGCTTCTCGTAGCATCGGGGTTCGATGTCAGTTTACACTGACCTTAGGATGGTGGCGTCATGCCAGCGCTGCTCTAGAAAGACCAAGTTGACAAGTCAGTTCCTTAGTGCTGGTACTGCCTGCTTGGTATTCATGGTAGCTGGGCCACTTATTATTATGTGAAGATTTTCATTCTGCAGCCCTGTTCTCAAGTATTTCTGATTTTACACTTTGCATAAAACCACATCCCTATGCTTACTAAAAGAGTTGCTTTTTTTTTTGTTGTTGAAGGCAATAAGATGAAGCAGAAACAAAATAAAGATTGAACGAAAGGTGTAAGGAAGAAGAGGGAAAAGTCAGCTTTAGATGTTTTCAATTGTTGACTGAACCTCACGTTACTTCTGAGCACAGAATAATCACAGATTTTCTGGGGTCCTTGGGAGGATTTCTGTGGACTTTTGTTTGAAGGAGTTGTGCAAAGATGGATCCTAAATCACTGTTCACACTCTGGATGATCTGATTTTTTTTTTTTCATTTTGCGGTTCTAAGGTATTAGAAAAATACAGAAAATATTTTTATAGAGAATAATTTTGTTTAATTTTCTTTATCTGATCATCTCCACGAACAGCCTTTTCACTAGCAGATACAATTCATAGTGGGTAAGCACCAGCAACCTTAGCTTTATGTTCCCTGGCATTCTGTTTGTGTCTATTTTATGTGGGTTTCAGATCATGTCATTCAGTTCCTGCTTAAGACATTGCCTGTACTGCTTTGGACATCAACTGCATTGATCATCTTCAAAAGTCTATCATCAAATACTTGTTGAAAAAATGTACTGTCACAATTCAAGCCAGTAGGGAAAACTCTTCTGATTGATTTTCTGTTTAAAAGTTATTGACAATATAAAATATCATCAGAGTAAGGAACATTTTCAAATATGTCCTATTTAATTTTAGAGAAGGAGTCAAAATGTCATAGTTAATTATGAAAAATCTAATTTTCAAGCTTGGATCCCTCACCCTTCTTGAGACCAATGGTTCATATCTTAGCAGAGGTTAATTTCATTCTTCATTTATATGAAATAAGTAAATTGAATACCATGCACTTGGCTGTGTGGGTGTGTTTTGGATGGGATCTTAAAAACTGAGATCCTGTTTATTGTGTGTGGGTGTTAAAGATCTCACTGTCACGCTATATGCTGTTAGTAAGTTGCTTAATACCTTCTACCCTTTGAGATGTCTGCATTTCATCAGTGTTATGTGTACATAGTTGCAAAATGTTTTGGGGTCCTGCAAAAAGAAAGGTTCCCCATGTGACAGTGTCTGTTGTACACATTCATTGCACCGATCGCAATGGTGTTCTACACCATTTGTTATTGTTGTTTGTTGCATTCATGATTATTACTGCATTAATCAGTCTCAAAAAGTAGTCATCTATTTAATATTTTGAGCTGGCACAACAGAAGTTTTATCCAAACTTTTACAACACTACAAAGAAAGTTTAGTTGGGAGCTGCTCGCGAGCCTTCAGAAAGTGCAGCGGTGGTTGTGGGGCCCGGTTCCTTGCTGGGAGCCCTGACTTACCTCAGTTGCTGCTGGAAGCTGAAAATGCTCAGGACCTCGTGGAAGAAAATCCATGCAACATCAGGCAAGTATTCAGTTTGTCTGGAGGTTCAGAAATTTACTCTTTTCTGTGAGCATTTGTGACTTCTTGTTCTTTGGAATCACTTGAAGTCAGACATAATATCATTTATAATAATCCGATTGGGGTGAGTTAGTCCGTAATTTGTACTAATACCCAAAGAAAAGCATAATAATAGGTCAATATGGAGGTAATGTGTAGAGCTAAAGACAGCTTGGCCTGAAGATATTTCCATGGCAACAGAAGGGTCCCTACAGATGTCTTCCTTCTAAACTTGATGCTGTTTATTAAAGGCTGTCTGTAGTACAATCTGTAATTATGATTAGGTAAAGAAAGGTTGCGAACGTGGGTGGACTGCTTGGCTGATGCTCTCTGACTGATTTGTTTAGCGCAGCTTTGAAATACAGTTACAAAAGAATATTAAAAACCTGTGATCATTTAGCAGTTTCTCTCTGCAGGTAAGCCGAGACTTAATTCGAGACTGTTGGCTGGTTAGAGCGAAGTATCTGAACAACAGTATGGGGAGGATAGGGGGAAATGTTTTCAAATGCTTTCAGCATGATGACTATTAATGGTAAAAGAATATCCAAAGCATGCTGGACAAATTTTTAAAATGCTGAGCTACGCATAATGAGGGAGGTAATGCACAATAAAGTAAGGTTTTGTAAATTAAAAATAAGCTTCTTTAAGTAGAGGGAGACAGAGGGAAAGATAAGACTGTTATCTAAAGGAGAAGAGAGAATAATGGATGACAGAAGTTGTTGGAATATGGCTTGACTTTTCTTGCTTCTGTCTTTACAAAGAAGGTTAATTGGGATCAGCTGCTCGGCACGGTTGAAGCTAACAGGAAGGTGGTAGGAGCACAGGGCAGAAAAAGGAAAAAGCGAGTTAAAGGGCATGTTCATAAGTTAGATGCATTCAGGTTTGTGGGCTTAGGAGGGGGTTTATTCTGGTCTACCCAAGCACCTATTGAAGCAGCCTTGAATCCGTGAGCCATTACCAAATAAAAACAGTAAAGGACAGGTGAGATCCCCTAAGAGAGGGCACGTAGAGAGTATGTTCTTAAAGCAGAGAAAGAAGGAGGATTTTGGAATTGCAGACTGATCAACCAGATTCGGTACAATGAAAGATCCTCAAACACATAATTCATCAAAAGCAAGTGGCCGTGAATAAGAGAAGGTTCGACGTTTGAAGATAATTTTGTAATAGAACATGTAGATTTTAAATCTCCTAGTTACAGTACTGAGGACAAAAACATATGTAATGATGGAATACAGTGAGTTTGTGAAATGGATTTTATGAAATGGTTGCTTGAGGTACTGACTTGGTGACCCTGTAGCTAAACTAGACTGGAGGAACAGTCTGACTGTTCCTTCTTGACTTCAGTAGGGCTTTGGTTACAGTCATATATGGCATCTTGGAAACAATCTGGAGATTTACTCTGTGTGTGATTATTACTATGTGGATGACTGCAAACGTATGCAAGCATGCTATGTGGATGACTGCAAGCGTACAGAGTAATTGGTGATGGTATGCTGTCTGGCAGAAGGATATATCTGGTGGGGTTATCAATTTGTGGATGGTAGGATGCAGCTGGACAGAATCAGAGGATCGCAAAGTGGCTGAGGCAGACAGGCACCTCTGGAGATCGTCTGGATCAACCCCTTGGTCAAGCAGGACCACCCAGAGCAGCTTGCTCAAGGCTGTACCCAGTCCATGTTTGAATATCTCCAAGGATGGAAGCTCCACAGCCTCTCTGGGCAGCTTGTTCCAGTGTTTGACAACCCTCACAGTGCAGTAGTTTTTCCTCCCTCTCATGCTGAAGTGGTATTTTCTGTGTTTTGATTTTTGCCATTGCTTCTTGTTTGTTCACTGGGCACCACTGAGAAGTGTCTGTCTCCATCTTCTCTACTCCCTCCCATCAGCTATTTATTATGCACATTCATGATAAGATTCCCCTGAGCCCTCTCTTCTTGTGGCTAAACAAAACCTGTTAACTTCAAGCTGGACTGCAAGCGCTACAGAAAACACAATTAAAATTGGTAAACTGGAGGTGAGATCCAGAATCATTAAGAGGAAGATCAATACAGATAAGTGACAAATAATTGTAGAATGGAAAATCAAGTTAATAAATACATTGCATGAAATAACCGAATAGAAGAAACATTGACAGAGAAGTATTTGTTTAGAAAGAAGAAAAAATGATAGCGTTCAAATTCTTGGAAAGTTGTTTATAGGCAGCACAACAAACATATGTTCTTCATGGTCTCTGAGACCATGATGAGAAGTTTTATTTTTCAAAGGAAAAACTCTGTAATATTAGTGATAGCTGTGCACTGTAACAGACCACCTCCCGAGGTTGTAAACCCCTAATTCTTAGTAGTTTAACAATAAATCTGTGTGGTTCAATTTTTAGGACAACAAAATTAATTAGGTTCTACCTTCAATATCACGTGCAGCCTTACTTCTCTGTGCCTCTGTGATCTTCTATAAAGGGATTTTTCTTTGTTGCAGGGGACGGGCATCCTTTGAATAAGTTTTAGGATGCGGTCTGTCATCATTACCGTAAAGTATGTTTCTTTAATGTTTTGCCTGTTTTTCAGTTAAGAACTGAAACAAGTGTGAAAACCTGAACCAGCTGGCAGAACTAGGGTGATCCTGTAACTCCTTGTAGTGTGCACACGTCTGATTAGGGGCTAACTCTGTCATTACCAGAGGAAAAAAATCTAGCAGCAGTCCATTTTACAGTGTTAATAAATTATGCCCTCATGAGTTTTGCTCACTTGTTTGCCTGGAACTGATGTTTTAAATTGTAGCTCAGTCAGAAAATGTTACTTGATATTCATGGTAATGTTCACGTCTGCATTCGGAATGTAGTGATTTCAGCAGCTAAGTAAACAGTGAGTAAGAGGGGAGGAGAAATGTAGCAAATAGATTTGTGAAATAATTTTTTTATAATATCTTGCATGAATAATATGGTATGGTGCTCTTCGGTTAGTATTAGTGGTGAAGCGTTTTGCAGATTACTGTGTGTAAGCACATGATCTCAGCTGAGACGGGAGCAAGAATACACTGCCCCAATAACAGAAAATCTGGTAAAAACAGAGGGGTGTCTCTGTGTATCAAGACAAGAGCAAATCAGCTTGTGAGTTATAGCCAGTCTCTGCAGAACTTTGCCAATCCCTTACCAATGTCTGAAACTTGACAAAAACTGTAAAGCATTGGTGACTCCTTCTACAGCCTTTTATGTAAATCAAAAAGACATGGATAACGGGCAGGAGCTACGTACAGCTGAGCAAATACTTTTGCTTTCCCCCTGGTTTTTTTTTTTTTTGGTCATCATTTCAGCATCTCCTGGAGAAGACCTGTTTATTATTTATAAAGTTACCCCCTGATTATATCTGGGTTAGTGGCTGGGGGGAGAAAAGAAAGGCAATTGGGGCTGTTCCTCGAGCCCTGCGAACCTGAGCATTTTGTGTCAGGTATTTTGTCTGAGCCTTGCAACTATTTTGTGCTTACCTTCAGCTTACCATAACTGCAGGAAGATTCCTGAGGGCCTATTTTATTTGAACTAGACAGTGATGATGGCTTAGTTCTAGAAGTGAGAAAAGAGAGATCCTGAGGTATTTGTTCAAGGCTAGTCAGTCCCCAAGTTGAATGATAAGATGAGGTACTTACTTTCTAACCATGTCTCATGCTGAGTACACTTTATTAATGCTGTAAGGGCTGAGTCATCTGCTAATTTTTCATGGAAATGAAAGAAAAAAAGGACTTTTTTTTAATAAAACATTTCTTTATAAACTAGATGGAGAAGGAAGGAGGCACCTGCCTCCGTGTCTATGCTTCATGCAAGGGTAGAGTAAATGACTGATGCTGTTGTAATCTCCAGTATCTCTAGGTGAGGTGGGTACCATCATGCAACCACGTAATCCTTCCTCCCTTAACTGTGTTCACCATGGGAGTTTAGGTTTGAATTGCCTTGGGATGTAGAAAATTCTGTCTCAGGACAGGAGCCCATTCTTGTAGGAGCTGGTCACATTTCCACCCCACCCCAGCCTCTGAAAAAAACAACTGAGTCATTTCTCCTGTAGATTAATCAGTGCAGAAACATGCTTGTATTTGAGAACATGTTTTTCTTTTCCAAGTATTCTGCAGCAGAAAAATGGCTGTGTCCATGTTTATTTAAACTCTCCATACCTTGCCACCATCAGAAGGAGGAGGGTGCCGGAAAGCTTTTCTGAAGGGCTATGATGTCTAGAAGTTGTGCATGACTGAAGCAAGGCGTTTGAAGATAATGCATTGCTTTGCATTATCTATTATTGCATTACTTACTCACTCGTACTTCACGGGTGTTAAGAGAAATATATTTGTTTTCTCATGCCCTGTTGGTAGGTAAGAGCTCTGTCCCAGTCATGATTATAGTCAAAAAAAGGAGCAGTGATGTATTTGGTGCGCTGGTTAATGTCAACGTGGAGTTTGCATCAGCTTTCCAGGAGTTCCGCACATGTAGTAGTGTTACTGTTGGAGTAGTGATGGAGTAAAACAAGCAGCCTGGGACATGTCTATGGACACTTAAGTAGGCTTTGGGAACAATTGAACTATTTCACCAAACTCTGATCTGCTGTTATGTTTTAGGTGTTTAAAGCAATGCAGTCACTGTTTGCAACTCAAAAAAAAACTTTTTTCTTTGAAGTGCGGCGTCCTGCCTTTGCTGCTTTGCACTCTCTGCTCTGGCTGTACGTGCACAGTTCGGGGAGATGCTGCTTGGCGATTTTCCTCTTCACTGGGTCAGTTAAGGTAACTGCTCAGCTTCAAGTGTTACAAAGAAAATGAGCTTAATACACTCACATTTAAAAGCTTAGATTGTTTCAAAGTCTGGAGAGTAGCCTCACTTTAAGATATTTTCCTGTAGCAGTCACTGTAATATGTTCCTGAACAAGAGTGTCAAGCTGCAAGACTGCTGTTACCTGAAAGAACTGTGTTTATTACTGCTGGAAAGTAGTAGAGAAAAGGACTTTGAAAGGAAAATACAGGGTTAGTCTGCAAAGGATCAGAGCTGAAAGTGCCTGAACAGTGACTGGTGCTGTGGAAAAAAAGCAATTTTTAAAGACATCCAGGGAGATAACACATCAGCGGCTTTGCTGTACTGTGCGAGTCATAGAATCATTAAATAAAAACATGGAATCATTAAGGCTGGAAAAGACCTCTAAGATTGTCAGCCCAACACCACCATGCCTACTAAACCGTATCCCGAAGTGCCACATCTACACGTTTTTTAAACACTCCCAGGGATGGGGACTCCACCACCTCCCTGGGCAGCCTGTTCCAATGCCTGACCACTCTTTCAATAAAGAAATTTTTCCTAATATCCAATCTCAACCTGACACAACTTGACACCATTGCCTCTTGTCCTGTCGCTAGTTACTTGGGAGAAGGGACCAACACCTGCCTCACTACAACCTCCTGTCAGGCAGTTGTAGAGAGCAATAAGGTCCCCCCTCAGCCTCCTCTTCTCCAGACTAAACAGCCCCAGCTCCCTCAGCCGCTCCTGATAAGACTTGTTCTGTAGACCCCTCACCAGCCTCATTGCCCTTCTCTGGACACGCTCCAGCACCTCAATGTCCTCCGTGTAGTGTGGGGCCCAAAACTGAACACAGCACTCCTGGTGCGGCCTCTGTTTTCAGGGCAGTAGCTATATTATGATGAACATTTGGTTTAACAGTAGTTAAAAAAAATGTTGCCTCGTGGAAGGTATTAGAAAAATACTGAACCAGTATGTTTCACTTACAAAGACCCTGTATAAGCTTGCTATGCTATGTCAGGGAGGAAGAAGTAAGGAGGGGGGCCCTGAAAGAAGGAATCTGAGGAGCACGTGTCATGGCACTGCTTTCTTCTTGAGAGAAACTCTGCTTGTTGCTGCGTACAGAAAAGATGTCTGGGGTTTATTGTTTGCTTGCTTGCTTGCATGTATTTTTTCAAGCTTTTTGATGTTCTTAAACATACTGTTATAGGAACACTTTCTCTACTTTTACCATACAGCCCCTTTGACATAGAAAAGCTGTGAGTAACCTAATAGCAGCCATAGTCCATGGAAGGTTTTTTGGGTTTGGATTGCCTGTACAGACAAGGTTCTGGATTCTTGGTACGTAGACTTGGTTGGATCCACTCACCAGGACTCAGAGCATATCCAAAGATGTTTGCTGTTGAATCTTCAGCATTTACATTATATACTTTCTGACTTAAATATGGAAACTTATAATCTTCATCCCCTGACCATGACTGCGGATTGAACATTTGATTATACATGAGAAAAATGCATCCAGAATGTCCTTCAATTCTTGTAAAGTTTTCAGTTCCAGACTAATAGCTCTTTTTCCTAGCTGTGACTGCAGCTGAAATCAGAATAAAACCCTGTTGCCCACAGAGTGTTGGTAGTGATTAAAAACAGGTCCTATTTTAAAAAAACTGGCTTCTCCTTGGCAGAGACATTCTGGTATCAAATTTAATCTCCCTCCTGCTGTTCCAGTGGTTGGACTAACATGTCTGGGAAGAAAGTCAAAGTAAGTTTTGGAAGACATTGTGTAACAACGTAAATCAATAATTCTGGAAGAGAAGGTAGTTTGTGGGGGAGGGGGTGTGGAGGGGTGGAGTGGAGCCGCCAAGAAGAAGATGCTTTTATTATGGTTTTCTTAAGTATAGAGTGCAAAGTGGAGCGTGGAAAGGCTGTGCCCCGTAATGTCTGTGGGTGGCAGGAGATAATGTTTAGTGTGTGGGAATGGCCTTTAGGGACGTTGTCTTTATCAGGCTATCCGATTTAAAACTAAAGATAAGATGCAGCCCTCTAAAGCTGTCTTGTGATACTGTACCCTCAAGTCTACTGTAAGAGCCACATGATGATGTTTGATAGAACAGGATTTAGCTGCAGTTGTAACTGGTAATGCCATCATTGTTGTTTACCTGAGGTTCTCTTCTTTCTTTGATCGTTGTGTTCCCAAATGTCTTTCTGTGGCAGCTCCTGTCCCTCTGTAACTGCAAACCAGAGGGAAATGGCTGTAGTTCCCACTACTTCTACCTGATTCTGGTGGGAAGATAGCATTATGTTCTCTGCAGAAACTTCGTTACATTTTCTCAAAACAAGTATTTCAGTTCTGGAACTTTTTCACTTAGTTTTTAATACCAAGTTGGATAGTGTGGAGGAAATACAAAGCCAGTAAAAACAGGCTATGTCAGGAAAGGAGATATTTAGATCATATCAAGGTCTATATAAGCAATGAAAAATAAAGACCGTGCTTCTTTCAGAAGGACCTTTGGACGATTACACTGAAGTGACTGACAGTTCGCTAGAGAACTGACAGTGGTCCCAGTGCTCCTCAGGCTTTTGCAGAGGGATGTATCCTGTTGGACAAAAACATCTACGTGGGCTGACTCCTAGGAGGAAACGTGTGAACCTGCATTAATTACTGACACGTTCTCTTTGAAGAATACTGCAATACCCAAAGGAGGCAACTGATGTAAAATTCATGCTGGCTTTTTCTTAAAATGGATACTTTCCTAATAAGACTTTAAATTCAGTGAATTATGGATGTCCTGCATGGGGGAGGCACATGAATGTGGCACAGAGGGAATATGGCCAAGGTGAGGGGGTGTCCATATCTCTTACAAGTCTCTTTGGCCGGTAGCATCAAGGAAGCAGCACAGGGGTAGTTAACTCATGGTAAAGATTGCCCTAGGACCTCTATCTTTGTTAGTTTGATAATTCTTAGGAATGGTGTAGATTTGTCTTGAACTTGCACACTGTAAGCAGAATGATTAATGAAATTTGCAAGTATAAAGAGCTTTTGCAAACCATGATGGTTTATTTCTGAGAGCTTTTTACCTCTTTAGCTGCAGTGATTTCAATATCTGTCTGAAGATTAAAGTTCTTTACTTTATCTGGGGAATAAATCGGTGACAGGATAAAAACACTGAAAAGCGGGATCAGGAACTGTGTGACCTGTCTTGAAGATTGGACTGAACAAAGCTTCTTAGATTTCTTCTGTTTGCATACATATTCCCCCATTATTTTTTGTCTACTTTTAAATATTTTTTTTGTTTTATTTCCCCTTCCCCCCCCCCCCCCCCCCCCCCCCCCAGAATTTCTTGTGCCTTGAGTACAAACTAGCTTTACAAGTTGGGAACCCAGATGTGTCCTATAAACCTAAGAATTTTCCCTGGCAATGCAAGCAGTTGGTAACCTTGGAAGATTTGTCTAAGGTGGACCTCATTTCAACACAGAAGCTTTGCAAAATATGCTGTGTTTTGTTTTCATGTCTTTCAAGCCTTTGAAGAGTCTTGGCAGTGCTGTGCCTGTGAGGTTAGCTGGGTCTGAGAGGAGATGGTGTTTGGGGAAATCTGGAAAACGAGAAACGGGCTGCATTTGGGGGACAGAGTGTTTCTCCTGGCTACAATTTTCCTGAACTTTAGATGAGCACTGAACTTGCCCTGGGTCGTGTAGGTTCTGGCAAGGGCCGTTTCGCCCAAGTCAGTTCATTTGTCCTCAGTGCAAACCACATGCAAAGATTCCCTGGGAAGTGTGTGCCTCCGACTCTTTCCCCCCTAGTAATTTATGCTGTAGCAGTTGGGAGGCTGGAGCAGAATAACCTTCCCTGGTTAACTGACGGAGAAGAAAGAAATGGAAGGAACCATTATTTTCCTGTCAAGATTTCCCTGAAACAAAGCCGTGCGGAATTATGCATGCTGAGGGGTGTCTTTGGTCCTTTGATTAACAGCAGAGGCCCAATTTCACCATCAAAAGCGTTCTTAATTATAAGCCCTGTTGAAAAGGCTGCCTTGAACGCTGTAGAAATGATATTACAGGAGCATGTCTGTCTTTGCTTAGGTGATCTGCAGGCATTTTGTCGGATCATTTTATTAAAATCATTGGAAATACACTGAGAATACAAGAGAAGACTGGAAATATCTGTTGCTTGTTCCAGTTTAATCGCAGCAGAAGGCGTTGCATCAGTGAGGAACTCAAATAGCTGGTCATGGCTTGAGTGTGAGAAAGCTTCTTGCTTTGCTACCTTAGCAAAGCCTCGTATTCCACCCGTGCAGCTGGTGACATAATGTGTATCACAAGGTCTTCCTCAAATAAAAGACATCCGTCTTGGTTATTTTATGAGTCTGCTGATTAAAGAGATTTTATTGTAATTATGATGACTAAAAGGCTACAGCAGAAGATGGAAATGTTAATTTACAATCTGCTTGCTGACCAAGTGTCATATGATAATGGATGGGGACAAACTGTGGTTTGCAAATGGACCTGAATTTTTCGGAGCTGCTAATTTGAAGTGGCAGATAAAGTACCAGAGTGTACGTTTCGAAAGGGGCGCGTTTGAATAACCAGCTACAGTGCAGCAGCGGTTGTTTGACAGGTTGGTTGAGAAATTACCACCTTTGGTTTATGCTGGCGATGGCGATGTACACGGTAAAGGAGAAGAGAGTAGCAGAAAGACAGATGGACAGAGCTTGGAGGTAAATCTCTGCTTTGTAGTAAGCAGTCTATGCTCCAGACCCACCACAGCATTTACGTTCCCAGTTTCCAGTTAAACAAAGGGGATTTAGGTACCTAACTATGTACGTCGATCAGATCTTTAGTTCTGTCAATCTCTTAAAGGTGCATATATAGTCACAGATGCAGCGAATTCACTAAAAAAAAAAAAAAAAAAAAAAGGTATTTTTCCAGCCGTAGGATTGGCCTGGCTCTTTTTTCAAAGGTTTTATAGCTCAGGATGCAGGGTGTCGGGCACCCCCACGCTGAAATTGTGCCGAAGGATTTGGAGGAGTTTCATAGCCGTGGGCTGAGGTGTTTCAAACAATACCAGTGATACCAGCCTGATAGCATTTCAAAATAATGTTTCTATGGAATTTTTGAAATAGAGTATTCCATAGCTGAGGGATAATCCTTTCTGAAATCCCCCATCTTGGTCTACATGTCCTATTAAGAAGATTATACTAATATGTAAACGTACAAAATGATTTCTGCAAATTTTGGTTCTTTATGTAAACTACTGAAATCTCCTGTACAGGTAAATTTATATGCAGCACTGCTGAGTCTTATTACAGGCTCTTAATGAATCACTGTACCGAAACTTTTAATTTGTAACTGTCTTGAACTAACAAAAAAGCAAATATTAAGTATTTAAGTTCTTATTTTGGGAAGTGATATTATGTTACTAAAGAATAGTTTGCAGTGCAGAACACCTGACTGTATAGTGGCTTCAAAATAAAGATTTTGTATGAGTCACTCTGAAAACATTGATGTATCCAATAGCTTTGTTTTTTTTAAAAAAATACTACTGTTGTGTATGATAATTGAAAAATAAGAATAGAGCTTAAATGCAGATTCATTACAATTGGCAAACAAATTTCTAGGTAGACAGCATTGCTTTACAGAGTGATGTATGACACATTGCTGTGATATCTTTTAAATTAGACCTGAATTGCAAATGATCGATTACAGTTCTGCTCCAGACGTGACAGTGGAAATGAGGAGATGGAAGAGCCTTGTGGCTTCAGGTCTGTTTTACATGCTGAAGGATTGCAGTTTGGAAGCAGCAAGTGTGTGTACAGTGTGTATTAGGCATCTGTTTCTGGCCAACTGCAATATATTGTATACACGCTACAATTATGTTCATTGCTGACTGCTGTGAGTGGCTACTGAATTTCTAAAGGTACGAAAAAATAAGAAGCCAGAGCTGGAAGAGACATTTTAGCGACTGGATCCCAAGGAGCAGATTCATAAGCACTACTTGAGATCTGATGGAATTAGAGCTGATTTGATGAGAATTCACTCTCTTCTCCTTTGATCTTTGAAGGGGCAATATTAGGGTTGTGCTGCTGTAAAGCCAACTGTCATGAGCAGAAACGACGTGGAAATAACTTAGTACTGTCGGCAATGCTAAGGCAGGTGTTTGAATTATGAGATGCCTGTTTTGGAGTGGCAAAAGGACATCTTCGACAGAGTTTGTTGGGGATTCTGGATTCCACCAAAGTTAATGCTAAAGAGCCGGGACTGGTCTGACCCATTCACTACCCTGAAGCATGTGTGATACGTTCGTTGACTTTGTCACATCTCTTAATGTTGAGACAAAATGTCATTGGATCTGTTATCATTTGATTGGGATGTCATTTGTGATAGTGCTAATATGCCGTAGAAAGTAGTTGCTGACCTATATGTGGCTATGCTGTGACCGTGAATACTGCTGTGGTGGAAATCTGTGTTCAGGAGACCATGGAGGAGGTACCAAAAGCTGGGTCAGACCTGAACTAGTTGCAAACTCTGAATGAGAGGCAAGGGGAGGAGGGCAAATAGAACTTGGCAACCTACAACACTGCGAAAGAGCACTTCCACTGTAGTACCAAATAAAGCCGCTTCACCTCGCTGTCAGCTTGGTGGGGTTTGAAGGTAGCTGGAGTGAAATTTCTAGCCCATGACAACACTGGGTAGGTCTCCTGGCCCTGGTCCCGGGCAGCCTGTGGTGAGGCTGCCAAGGACTTTGTGGAGAGTGGAATTTCGGAGACGTGCTTCAACTGAGTGTATCAAAATGTTGTTTAGTCAGTTTTTTTCCAATTTTTGTGAGTTCATTCAAGATTTTGACAGAGCTTGAAGTATTGTTGTGGTGTGACATCACTTTAATGCAAGTAGATCCAGCTTTTGCCATCGGTGCCGTCGTTGACACCTTGCATGACTTCATTGCATCCTCAGTCTTGTTTTCACTGTCTCTGAAAGAAAGGGTGATCCTTACTGACCACAAACAAGTTCTGCGAGATCTGCAGACAAGTAGTCCCGTTTTCCCAGAGCTCCGTGTGTGGCTGGCGTATGGTGGTGAGCAGCTCACCCTTCGACCATAGGGTTTTCTGGCTTGTCCAAAGCTCTTGACATGGCTCTGCCGAGATCAGTGTGTGTTGTCCTGCCACCAGCCCCATCCAGAAACGAGGTTTTGTGCGCAGTGAATGTACCAGCGTCGTGTGGCTGGCATAAAAGTGGTGATTCATCACCCAAAAATAAGCGCTGTGCTGATTGTAGCTGCCAAATACTCAGTCATCAGTTTCCTCCCCGTTAAGCATTTACCACCTCTCTGGCTGCGGCGTAGGCAGATGGCGGGTGGAGAAAATTAACCATTAATGAAGTTAGTCATTGCTGGAGTGCAGTGGAGGTCTTGTAGCTGCCCAAGGCTTTAGGGACACATAAGGCCAGGTCTGCAGTCCTCACATTAACGTCTGTTCTTGTGTTACTACTAATCTTGGTAGTTTAAGCAAGCAGAAAGCTATAGCTCGTAGTCCTTGGAGATCAGTTGAATTGAGTCGCTATGAGTGTAAAATAAAATTTTGTTTTCATATTTGCAGTCTACTTCATCAGAAATTGTTATTCCAGAAGGTGAACTGATTCAGTACATCGAACTTGGTTGCAAACTGAACTTGGTCACAGGCACCCGTGCCGCTTAGTAACCACAGAAGTGTTGTGTTTATTATCTTTCCATTTGTATTATCTATATAGTAATAGCATGTAAACCACAAATTGTATCAGGTTACGTTGTGACTTCCGTAATACAAGCTCAGATGAAGGACCTTAATTTTCTATAGTTTTATGATGCACTGTAAAACAGAAAAGACAGCAATTCACATGTGCCCTACTCATTCTTTCTAATCTCCTATGTATTTTTTATTTTCCTGTTCAAAAATGTCTCTGTCATGAATGCAAACAATGAATCTTACTCCATTTTATCAAAGTCATTCATTACTATACAGATATTTTCATTGTGTTGGTCACTTCAGAGAGCAAATTGAACCACTTCACTAGTTTCTGGTAATAAATATTCTTAATACCTACGATTCCCTTGTTTGCTCTGAAGGCATTAATACCCTTCCTGGGAAAACCAAGCTGAAGTTAAAATGCAGTATTCTGGACATCCTCTAAGTTTACTGTCTTCCAAAAGCCTGTAAATGATGCCTCATTTAAAGAAGAGAGAGGGAAGAAAGGTCTTTCTGGAGCATCCCATAGCGAGCTCTGTTTTCATTTGGATGAGTTACATTGTGCTATTTCTGCTTCCTTCCATGCTCTTCATATTTTTACTTCAACCACATTCTGAACATACGTACCTTTGGCAGAAGGTTAATCTGGATGAAGCAAAGGGGATATACGCAGGTCAAGGATGTGAGATTTTTTGAGCAAGACTATCCCTTTTATTGAGGCACTTTGCTTCTCTTGTTTGTTACTTACCCGTATTGCAGCTTGGGGTCTCCAGTTAGGAAGTAGAAAGGGCTGAGTATACAGCTCCCCACCTGAAACTGTGATTATCTCTTTGTATGTTGTAGTTATGGCGAGAGTGGCCTTCTTCCATTTTACAGCTGAAGTGTTTGAAAATTCCTGGAGTGATGTGTTTTGTCATCTTAACTTTAGCCCATTTCAGTGCCTGTGTACATGGGCTGGTGGTTGGACCTGATTAATAAGGGGAAGCTTTTTTTCTGGAAGCCCAGAGGGCTGATACGATCATCGGGGAGACAGTAGGTCTGCTTAGCCCAGGAGCTCCCTGGATGATCTTGGCTTTACTGGCTTCAGCCAAGGATTAAATTTCTGTGGGTCATGTGCCAACGTTTAATATCTTCATCAATGACACAGACGTGGGATCGAGTTGCACCCTCAGCGAGCTTGCAGATGATACCAAGTTGAGTGGTGCGGTTGACATGCCAGAAGGACGGGATACCATCCAGGGGGACCTGGACAGGCTGAAGAGGTGGGCCCATGAGAACCTCCTGAGGTTCAACAAGGCCAAGTGCAGGGTCCTGCACTTGGGTCGGAGCAACCCCCGATATCAATGCAGGCTTGGGATGGAGGAATTGAGAGCAGCCCTGAGGAGAAGGACTTGGGCATAGTGGTGGATGAAAAGCTGGGCATGACCCAGCAACGCGCGCTCACAGCCCAGAAATTCAACCGTATCCTGGGCTGCATCAAGAGAAGCGTGACCGGCAGGTCCAGGGAGGTGATTCTGCCCCTCTGCTCTGGTGAGACCCCACCTGGAGTCCTATATCCAGCTCTGGAGCCCCCCAGCACAGGACAGACATGGAACTGTTTCTGGTCCAGAGGAGGGCCACAAAAAGATGAGAGCGTGGAACACCTCTGCTATGAGGGCAGGCTGAGGGAGTTGGGGCTCTGGAGAAGAGAAGGCTCCAGGGAGACATTATAGAAGCCTTCCATTACCTGAAGAGAGCTTATGAGAAAGATGGCCTCAAACTTTTTAGAAGAGGCTGTTGTCTTAGGACGAGGGGTAATGGCTTTCGAATAAGGGAGGGTATATTTAGACTAGGTGTAAGGAACACATGTTTTACAATGAGAATGGTGAAACACTGGCACAGGTTTCCCAGAGAGGTTGTAGATGCCCCATCCCTGGAAACACTGAAGGCCAGGTTGGATGGGGCTCTGAGCCACCTGCTCTAGTTGAAGATGTCCCTGCTCATTGCAGGGGGATTGGACTAGGTGGCCTTTGATGGTCCCTTCCCACCCCAACTATTCTATGATTCTATGATTTACATTGTAGATATTCAAATACAGGAGTGGGGAATATTATCCCTAGCTGCAAGCCGTTTGTGGCACACCTTTACAATAGCAGGTGTCAGTGCCTTTTTTACAGTATTCAAAGTACAGTCTCTTCAAATACTCATAAAGGCTACTTAAGTCTAACACACATATTGTTGTTTTATTGTCATAATAAAATCAGTTTGACGTGCTCCTTTTTCTATCAGTAAATTTTCTACATTTTTTGCTCTGTAATGTATGCTGGTTCATTGGCTTCAGCTATAGTGTTTTATTAAGTTTATTTGGTGGTTAAGTTAACTTAAAGTGAGCTGAAAACCATCTCTTAAAACTCACAGCAAGATTTCAAGAGGCATGTTGACCCATGAGTACCATAAGAAGAATAATATTTGATAACTAAGTGCCTCTCAAATTTTATAAGCTACTTATCTATGAAGGAAGGGCTTTTGTCTAGATTAATTCATCAATAGCAGTAACGTATCAGAAATACCATGTTATGGTGTTTTTAACACATGGTATATTCTGGTTTTTAAGCCATTGTATTCTAGTTTGGGGGAACTTTTACTTGCATATATCCTTTTTTTTTTGATTTTGAGGAAAGAAAGTTCAGTGCTAGCTGTGGTTTTGAGATCATCTCGCTCACTGATGTTCTGTTTCCCTGTTTGTACGTGTACACACCTGTACAAGCAAAATGCAAGATTCTGGAGATTTAAAGCAGAGGGCTTGCTTTTCCTAATTTTCTTTGTTAGAACCTCTAGTTATAACTTAGATGAACTAAATCAGTTGATCTATTCAAATTTCTCTCTGTTTCATGCCATTTGGGGGGATTCTTTTTTTCTTCTTCCTTAATTTTTACAGTGTTCTGTGGCATTACCAAAAATGTGGAGGGAAAATGAGTGGCATGCTCCTCACTATTTATGTAGCAAGGATTTGGCCTTTCTGCCAGATCTGAAAGACTGAAGGCAAGACTCAAAGACGTCTGTTCCCCAGGAGGATTTGACGGCTTGTGTGAGAATAGCTGGACGAGTTCTTTTACTGGACGAAGCTAATCTGTAAGGAGAATACTGGATCAAAGGTCTCGCATCATTCACAGCCTTTCAAGCAGGAGAGGCGTATTGAACTGAACATGAACTTAACGATACCTTTCCAAGAACCACCAGTCGCTGTATTTTCCGTCTTTGTGGTACACAATTGCTATTGCAAGTGCTGCGTTATCATCGTAAAACATCTCGGTGTATTGTGAAAGAGTTACAGAGTAAACTAATTTTCCAAAGATGACTGGCTTAGCCTCACAGTGATAAACATATCCCTCTATGATAGTATTCTGTTACTTCAGGATGTAAGGAAGAAGTGATTTCAAATGTTGCGATTTTCATGTGTAATCACTATTTCTAAGGTCAACTGTATCCTATGCGTTAGTATTGTTCTGTATACAGAAGTCTTTAGAGACAGCCAGGATGAAGGCAAAGCATGAATTAGGTTTTACTTGCCAAACTTCTCCTTTTTTCCTAAATTTACGTCTTATGTAATACTATAACAAGTTTGGTTGTTTTGTCGTATAAAGGTTCCTTCATTTTTCATATTTAGGTACATCAGGGCCAGCATTTTGAAACAGCATCAATGCCTGAAGCAGAGCGCAGTCTGCAGATTCTGGCCGACACAAATGTTCCTTCTCTCTTGAGATGCTGACTGTGAATAAATAACCTGAGATTTCCCTCAACAGATTCTCGCATTCAGTCTTTTGTTTTTTTGGCAGCCAGCTGGCCCTACGATTTTAACCGTCAGCCCTGTTGGGACATATTTTAAATAGTCAGAGTGGATCAGTTGGTAAGCTGGCATTCTTGGCCGTTGGGAAAGCTGTTCCCTCAGAACAGGAGTTGTTAGTTGGTTCAGCAACAGCCCTGGTCACTCCAAGCAATGCCTGCATCCCACGGGACCGGTGCCTGGGCCGATCCACTGTCTAATGTTATGCTGAACACATAATACGTCATAAAATGAAATAAGCAAATTTAAGAGGGTGATAGCTTCACATAGAAAAGAAAATTAGAATTTGGCAAGCAAAATCTGCTTCCTTAGATCTATGAGTGTATTGGCTTTGTTGTATTCCTCCCCATAGCACGGCCACTGCAGTTAGTCTTTGGGCTGATACAGCTGGCTTTGTAAAGTCCAAGTGGCGACCTTTCAGTATGATTGTTAACTTATTTTAAATTTAGTAAATTGCAATATCTGTGACAGACTGTAAAATATAACTGTTATTTTCCTTCCATATAAGAAAAACTCACTGTTTAAAAGGGAGGGAAGGGGAAAAAATGGTGGTAAAGCTTGTCATTACATTCCAGGATAATAAAGCAATAAAGCTATCAATTATATCCTATGCAGGCACTAGATTAGTTAGTAGTGGAATAAAAATTGCTAAGTTGTAGAGTCATTTGGTTTGAAGTTAAACAGATTCCTCAGAAATGCTCAGTGCACTTGAGGAATAGGCCCTTGTATATCAAAGTTCTTGTTACCGTGTGATATGATGAAGTACCTCATCTGTCTGTGAAGACCACCTGGGTTTATATTAACTGTGAGTCATTCTATTAAAATCTTTTAATGGGATTATAAACAGTCTTTTCACAGCACCGTTGCCGTGTTAAATGATGTCCATGTCAGTTAGTCGCTTGGACACCTAGTCATACACAAGTGTGAACCTGACTTTACTCCTGATTCTCTACACAACAAAATAAATGGGTTTTTAGCCTGGTCTGTTCCTGAAGTGGAACATCAACAGAGATTTTGTTGCCGGAATTTGAAACTGGAATCTTTAAATCTTCTGTTTGACCACAAAAATTGGAAGGAATTTAATTTTTTTTTTTTTTTTAAATAATATATTACATTTCTTCATTCATTCTAAAATCTTGTTTAGGTGTATGTGGTCCTTTTAAAAGGCAGAGCAGCTCAGTGATGTGTGCATCTAATCAGGACTAGGAAGAGAGGTGATCTGTCTCTGGTTGCGGATATCTGGCCTGGCAGTTGAAATGTTAAAACTTTCATTACTCTGACTCAGACTCTGCTGCAGATGCCCTGAAGCTTTGTATTTCAAAATACAAAAATAGCAAGTAATGTTCCTGCCCTTTTTTTTACCTAGAAATGTGCATCACTTAACAACTAGTGATGTAGAAGACCTGGGTTTAGTTTGCATCGGTGCCTGAAGAGATTCAAGTCAGTCTCCCGCACTTGCAAGGAAAGCTCTATTTATGAGGCTTTTTATGTGTTGCGAGGTGCAGTTATGAGGCTGTTCTGAGATGGGGTGCTTCTGATGCATCCTTTTCAAAAGGTCTGCTTTATAGGTTTTTAGAGTTACAGGACAGGAGAGAGAGAGGGAGAATAATTTGATCGTAGACTACTCGCTAGGTAAATTTTCAAGAGTGTTGTTCTCAACAGAATTTGTCTCTTGACTGGATGTGTACTACCAGACAGGTAATTCATGACATCTTGATTCTGTGAGAGACAGATGATTTTAGCTTCTAATTCCTGCTGTGTGCTGTTTGCTGTCTACCCACACGCCACCTTTGGCACGGCAGCCAGAGGTTGCTGACAGCCGTGCTGGGGGAAGGCGGGCACACACCACCTCACACGTTGCTTACAAAACACCCTTCACAGATTTTATCCAGTGATTACTAAAGTAACGTGGGACCAGAACTCAAGGCTCCCTCCGCAACGTTTCCTCATTGAGGAATAGTGATTATTTTCCTATAAAATGTGAAACAAAGGCTGGTGTAGGTCTCCCAACTGCACCCTGCTTGTTTTCGGGAAGGACTTCAGAGCTGTAGAAGAGGACTCCAGTTCTGGAGCCTGGTGGCAGGTGGTGAGGATGCTGGGTGGTTTAACTCGGCACCGGCATGACAGGCAGTGGGGTGTTCTGCTGCTCTGAAACCATTTTCACTTCTTGCTGTGCTAGGTGTGTTTCTACTCAATGTGATGGGTTTTATTTGTTGGGGATTTTTTATTTTCTTGCAAAGTTAATCTGAACTCTCTCTGGTCTGTAATGAATGAGGGCATAGGAAACCTTCCTTGTCATCAGAATTTTCCATACCTGCTCATTTTCATAGCTGCTTCAATGTTTCTTTGGAAAGAAAACTCCAATCACAGTTGGAGATGCAAGTGGTAAACCTGTTGCTCTTTGCTGGTGTGGCAGTTACTGAGAAGTTCATTGCTTGGGAAGTACTCACAAGCTCTTTGCGATGGCCTACGTGTCTGTAAAGATGAGCAGCCTCTGGCAAACTTGCCCCTATGTAATGGATTGCAAACAGACTAGACAAGCTGTTGGAGCAGCAAGGAGAGTGTTGCAGAAGGGTGTTACGGATGTCATCAGAGAATGATTTTCATTTATACCATCACCCTTCCTCTGAAATGCCTTTTGGTGGGTGAGGGAGGTGTTGGGTATGTCAAGTAAAGAAGGGAGGTGTTGGGTGTATCAAGCAAAGAGGGATAATCTCTGCTGTGGAGTGAGAATACCGCAGGGAGGGCGTTTAGCCCAGGTCCGGAGGGGGGCCATGAAAATGGTCAGAGGGCTGGAATGCCTCTCCTGTGAAGAAAGACTGAGAGAGCTGGAGTTGCTAAGCCTGGAGAAGAGAAGGCTCCAGGGACATCGTACTGCAGCCTTGCGATATTTAAAGCGGGCTTATAAGAAAGACAGAGAAAGACTTTTTACAAAGGCCTGTAATGACAGGACAAGGGGCAACAGTTTTAAACTGAAAGGGTAGGTTTGGATTGGACATAAGGAAGACATTGTTCCCTGTGAGGGTGGTGAGGCATTGGCACAGGTTGCTCAGAGAAGCTGTAGATGCCCCCTCCCTGGACATGTTCAAGGCTGGGTTGGATAAGGCTTTGAGCAACCTGGTCTGGTGGAAAGTGTCCCTGCCCACAGCAGCGGGATTGGGCTAGGTGGTGTTTGAAGGTCCCTTCCAAACCAAACCATTGTGTGATATGTCCATGTGTAGGTGTGAAGAATGTTAGAGGTGAAATGGAGCTAAAGTGGTGAGTGTGCAGATGTTCAGAAGGGGGTACCTGAGCTGATCAGAGCAGTTATGCTGTGACTCTGCCCCAGGTTGCACCGCAGAGGCACCGTGGTCCTATCAACTCAGGTGTTGCTCGGTGTCAGAAACTGTCTTCTGCATTGCTCCATTAAGAGGAGTCTGGCCAGCAGGTCGAGGGAGGTTCTCCTCCCCCTCTACTCTGCCCTAGTGAGGCCCCATCTGGAGTACTCTGTCTAGTTCTGGGCTCCCCACTTCAAGAAAGATGAGGAGCTACTGGAGAAAGTCCAGAGGAGGGCTACAAGGATGGTGAGGGGACTGGAGCATCTGTTCTACGAGGAAAGGCTGAGGGAGCTGCGCTTGTTCAGCCTGGAGAAGGCTGTGAGGAGACCTTATAAATGCTTCTAAATATCTGAAGGGTGGGTGTCAAGAGGATGGGGCCAAACTCTTTTCAGTGGTGTCCAGCGACAGGACAAGGGGCAATGGGCACAAACTGAAGCATAGGAAGTTCCGTCTGAACGTGAGGAAGAACTTCTTCCCTCTGAGGGTGACGGAGCACTGGAACAGGCTGCCCAGGGAGGTTGTGGAATCTCCTTCTCTGGAGATATTCAAGACCCGCCTGGACAAGGTCCTGTGCAGCCTGCTGTAGGTGACCCTGCTTCGGCAGGGGGGTTGGACTGGATGACCCACAGAGGTCCCTTCCAACCCCGAACAGTCTGTGATTCTGTATAGAAGTCTTGAATTATTGAGGCAAGCTTGTGAGATGCCAAGCCCTTTATGAAGCAGCTGCACTTTACAGCTTCTAGTTTTTTCGTGTTAGATTTTCATGGCTGTAACATGCAATTATGTATATATTAAAGCTAGAGATACTCTTTTTAATTCAGCGGAGGTAAAAAGCCCTAAACCTAAGTGTGAATTCTGCTGTTTAATTTGTAATATGTTAAGTGTTGTCAGTACTAATTAGTGCTGTAAAATAGCTTAAACATAAGACCCACATGTCAACAAGAGTAATAGTGTCTGTGTCTCAGGAGAAGTGGAAACTTGAGTATATCTACTCAGAGATGTGTTTGGTGTGCTCATCTTCGCTTGGTTGTGCATGGTTAGTGGAAAGATAGAACAACTGAGTGTCTACTTTAAAAAGTTACCTTATGCTCCCCTCCCGAAGTAAATTACCACATAGGTTTTGCATGCAACTCAAGTCTCATTTTTGCACGTAACGCCAAGCAAAGCAGCACACATGAAGGAATCAACTCTTGCATCTTAAACCATGGGTGCTCCTTGGATGGTAAGGAAGAGTGTTTGGAAATGCTCAGGAGCTTTGAGTCCTTCATGTAAGCTTTGGCTGTTGACTAGGGCAAATCCATGTATCTGTGTATTCATGAAAAATATGCAACAATAAATTTTCAGAGTCAACGGACACAACAGTAGGACCTGCTTTCTTTGACCATATCAGTAATTTTGATTCAAATGTGGGGAGTGATTTCAATGATGTGGCAAAACTTCGGCTCCATAGCCAGCATCAGGTGCCGTGTCCTGTTGGGTGTGTGTGACAGGGCTTACCCTAACACCAATCTTGTGACGTTACACAGCATCAAGCAGCAGGCCATCTGTTTATTTCTGTATTAAAAATGAAATAAAGCATTACGGAACCTGCTTACCAGCACGAAGCAAAGCATGAATGTTTTCTTTCTGGCCCCTCTGTGCTAGCAGGAGGTGCTGGCATGCATCTGATGCTGGGGTTTGCGTCGGCAGCAAGTCGTAGGGCTGCCAGCATCATCACCTCGTGCCCTCCGAGGTGTGCTGGCGTACCCCGGTGCTGCCAGCACCTCGCCGTGAGGGTGCCAGAGCCTGTCTCCCAGCTCCATGCCAGCTTCTCTGCTCCAGGAGGTCTCAGATGGCACCGCATCCCTGTGCCTGGGCATCCCGATTGAGCCCGAAGCGTTGGGCTTAGCGAAAGAGTCGGGGGTAGATTTTGTACGAAATTATGTTTTGTTAACGAAGGAAAGAGGTGGCGAGAAGGCAGGAAAAGGGGATTTAGGTCAACTGAATACTTTTGGGAGTTGATTTCAAATTCACTAGCTTGTTATAATCAGTAAAGAAATAACAAAAAGATCAGAAAAGAACTGACATGCATTCTTTGACTGCCTAAATATTAAATGGCTCAATGTGCATGTTTAAACAATGGTTCATTTTCACATTTACTGCTTTTTCTTCTGTTTTCCCCTCTTTTTTTTTTTTTCCCCCAGAAACTTCTAGAATTGAAAATAGTTGAAACTATTGAAAATAAAATAATACTTAGATCTGTTCAAAGTTAATTCATGGGCCAAAAATAAGGGTTCTTTTCTCCTCTTCAATGTCTTCATTTTTTTCCCTGGACAAGCAGGAGGAATAGTTTGTGCCTTGTTGCCCCTGTCACCATGGGGAGCATGTAAGAAGTTTACATTAAATTAAAATGTGTATCTCTTAAGGGGACTCAAGAGAGTTGTTTTACCTACAGTTTAGCTTCAGGTGTCTAATCTGGTATTTTATACGCATTACTTATTGTCAAAAACCAACAATTTTGTCTCTAACAGAATTTAATTTTAGGGACTGTCGTATATTCTGAAGTTGATACAAGCTTAGGAAATGAAAAGTTATTAAGCTGCTGTTACAAACACTTTATTTGAAAATTGATGTACGCTCTGTTTACAAGCAATTAGTCCTCTGGAACAAACTTAGAGTGATGTCATCCGAGACTAATACGTGGTGATCCTAACATGATTTTGTATTACTCTGTTCTGAGAAAAACAAGTAAATACTCAGTTTCTTCCACTGAGTAGTAAAAATCATGGTGATATTGTTAGCTATTAGAAAAGTAATCTGTTTGAGTTCAGTTTGGTTCAGTTGCTGAGATATATGTTGTTGTTAAGATTAAATTTATAAAGAAATAAGAATATGACTGTGGAACACTTGTCTCAGATTTCAGATGTGATAGTTTCAAATAATGAGACTTATTACAGGTATGCACCGCAGGCTTTACTTTAGAGCATGAAAATTATTGTGAATAATTATAGATTTTGTTCTATGCTGTTTATATGCAGTACCCTTAAAAATCAGAAAGAATAAAATAATATAAATAGGACTTAGGAGTTAGAATGCATTTAATTTTTTATTTGGTATTATAATGTTTTAACTGTAATGTTGGAACTCTAAACTTTGATATTGTAGTACTGGAAAAACTCTTTGAGATTCTCCTCCTACATATTCCCTAGTGTAAAGTAGAAGTAGTCCATATTATCCCCATCTAAAGGAGATTTCTGAAGACTGATCAGTAAGTGGTTATTATTGCCATAGGGTAAGAGCTGAAACAAGCAAGTCTTCAGAGTCGGCTCCAGAGTACTGCGTTGAACGGTCTCTACCTGCGCGTTTGTCTGCTGCCCCGTGCCAGTGGGTTGTCCATCTCATCATCCATACCCTGGCTTATTTAGGCTTTAACTGTAATTTTTATCATATATATGAAGACTCGGAAAAGGTGCACGGAGAGGGTTAGGTTTTTATTCTTGGTCTTTTCTCCTTTAGCAGCAAGTACTGTGATGTACCAGATCAGTGAGTTGACTCAAAATCCATTCCAGAAGCGTTAAAAACTGATTTTCCAAATATACACATTCATAGTTTATGTAAGAGCACACTTACTTTTGGGGGGCAAAGTCAAAAATAGCCGTGCTGATTCTCCCTTCCCAGAAGCTGTGTGAAAAGACCGTTTGTAAGCACGAAGCAGCCTGCCTTGGGGCAGCGTTAGGAGGAGGGCTGTCCGCGCCAGCGCTGATCAGACCCTGTAGCGGGCACAGTCACGGCAACGCGCCTGCTTGCCCTCGTTTTTTGTGGGCGGGTGTTGCGGAGGGACAGAATGTTTTGCAGCGGGTTCCGGGGATATCTGCTGACAGCAGCGGACTGGCGAGCCTCGGTGGCTTTGGGTCCCGTGCCAGGCGCTGGCAGGGCGTTTTGCTTTACTTGGCACAAACCCGCTGGCCTGGTCACTCCAAGCTTGACCCGTCTCCTCTCCTCTGGGCTGGGATTCTCTTCCTTGCGTGCAGCTGACCCCCTTGGCCTTCCCAGCCAACCCCACCACCCAGGGCAACAAGCACCATTTCCCATTTTCCCACCCTCGTCTTCATCTCATAGTCCTCCCAGTCTCATCTGGGGTGACATTAGGTGACCTAATGGCTTGCTTAGGGTTTAGAATGCCTGATTTCCTTCATTCGCAGACTCACCTCCCGTGACCTGTTGGAGCCACGGTCTCTTTGCTGATGGCATCCCAGCCTTTCCAGCCAGGACTGGATATCAGCGTCCTCTCTGAGAGCACCAGATGCAATCTCTGCATTATGTCTCCCTCCACAGGGATTTTTTCCAGCCAGTGTTATTCTTCTCCTCCCAAATTTGGCTCTTATTTGAACAGACTGGAAAGTGCTAGTTTTAGTAAAATCTTATTTAAACTTTTTCTCTCTGAAGTGAAACTTTTTTTTTCTCCTCAAACCACTATAAGGCTTGATTTCAGTCAGACCAAAGTATACTTAGTTCTGCTCAATGTATTTATTTTAGTAAAGAAAAGTGTGTCAGAACTGAGATGCAGTCTCAATTGAGAGGTCAGAACAAAATGAACTTCAGACTGAAGGACGGTGAACAGAAGAAGGCAGTTCATTTGGGAGAATGAATCCTTCTGGTGGAAATTAAGATGAGCAAAGACAAGTGGAGAAAGAGGGAAACCCAGTTGCGGTGTATGGATAAAATATTAGATCTGAGTTTCAGGCATGGCACCTCCACCACCACCACCAGCAGTCCTGATGTACTGATCAGACAGCTGTAGAATTCTTGAAGCAGTTCATGGGGATCTTCATACCTCAGAGGACGTGCGAGCAAGACTGAGTAATGAGGAATAACTGAAAAGAATGGACTGCCCAGTCTTCCATGCCTCTTTCACGTCAGCTGTATTTACCGGGTGCACAGAGCCCTCTTGCAGCATCTGGCTCTGCTTGCCCAAGGAGGAATGACTTGGAAGCGCAAGATCGGTTTGGGGCTGCTGAGCTCCAGGGCTCGTGGGGACATGGCTGAGTTTTGCCTGGAGCTGGGCAGCAGCTTGCAGGTGCTTAAAGGGTGTAAATATCAGTTCCGTGTGTTATTTGTCGTAGTTCTTTTTTTGCTAATGCATTTCTGAATATTCTGTGGTGATCTGCAGAGTAGGAAAATATTTACCAAATCTTTACATCAAAATTTTAACTTGCGGATCTTCAGCATACTGTTGGCTGCAAATTATTCTTCAGGCTTTCAGTGTTTTTCAGTGCAGGTTGGTTTGTGTGGAGAAGTGGAGTGCTTCTATGTTAGATAAAAATGAATCTTAGGATATAATGTGAATATTTTCACCTAGAAGTGTAAATGCTGCTGAGTACTTTTTTCAAAAGTTACTTTTAGGAGGCCTTGCTGATTTGGTGGACCTCTCTGTCAGCAAACCTGCTTGGTAGGTACTTCCAGAAAGTTCCTGGTGTATTCCATGGCAGGCAAAGTAACTAGTCTAGATTGACAAATTCATTAAAAAAATCCAAGTATATGTCTAGTACAATTTTTCCTACTGTTTTCTAATGTAAATGTCAAGGACTCACATTTATTAAGTCAAGTTTTTGGATAAACTAAATAGAAAGATTCTGATTTAAAATTGGACTAGAGAAAAATAAAGAACTAAGTGAAATCAGAAAGAGGAAGGATTACCCCAAAAACATGAGGGAAAAACTTATGAGTGCTGCTAAGTAGGTGTGTTATGTTCTTTTTGTCTGGGATTTTATAAACTAACATTTTCTTAAATCCCCAAAATAATTCTGAATTGGGAGCAATATTTTTTTTTCATGGCGTTTTACCTCCCCTTTAACAATTATTTAGGCCTGTGTCATTTTTTCAGAAATTATTCTCAAATCTCAAGTGGATTAGTACAAGGAATACAGATACATTATCAGTATTATTTATATGCTTGAGCAAGTAATATTGCAAGCAATGTCTTACAATAGAGTTGTTCCACACCTTTGTTAGGCTCATTTCTCTTGAAGAGTTGTGTCGTTGCGACAGGCATAAATTAGTTTCTTTCAACAGATTCTTCCTTTGATAGAGCATTCTAGTAGCACTGCTCAAATATAAATAATAGATCTGTGCTGAACAGCTAGTTTTCTGAATGTCTTAATGATTTAGGGATCGAGGGGGTAGGTTTTGTTGCTTTTCCGAAAAAATTATGGCAGGCCCACATAGAGTTTAAAATACTGAGAATTTGGCCTCATATTCAAGAAATGTGTCATTTTTACATTTAATTTACGAGGTAGTAGAGGAGCTGATTATTTTATTGGGCTGTAGAAGTATGTAATCATTTGTTCTCCTTCTGTGCAATTGGATTGAAACCCTTTGGTAAACCTGTCAGTTTTGGGACAGGAGAGTTAAATGCCAAGTAACCTTAATGCTTACTCTGGCTTTGCAAATGTATTATTTAAAAACAAGTAATTTCACACTAGATATATTTGCATTCATTCTTAAACTTGTTTAAAAATTAATACTGTTTGCATAGGGATCTCCCTTCATTTTGAACCACATTTCCTCAGTCCTAGGTTGAGCTATTACTAAAGGTTACAGCACATGGTACTTTTTTGACTATTGAA
This sequence comes from Opisthocomus hoazin, assembly GCF_030867145.1. Classification (NCBI taxonomy): domain Eukaryota; kingdom Metazoa; phylum Chordata; class Aves; order Opisthocomiformes; family Opisthocomidae; genus Opisthocomus; species Opisthocomus hoazin. The sequence continues at coordinate 49,686,771 of NC_134414.1, read as the reverse complement.
GCAGTTGTGGAATAACACCGCAGTGTGACAGTTCGGGAAAAGTGAAAATAGAGTTTTTACAGGCATGGAGCTTGAATTTTGCTTGTCTGTGTATGAGTGGTTGGTTTGATTTTGGTCTCCCCAGCGCTTAGTTAATTCTGTTTTATTTTGAGGCATCGTCCGTAGGTTCTACACGTTCAGCAACACTCTGCTAACAAAGGCCACCTGCGCCTCATAGCATGTGCTGAGTTTCTTTTGCCTCTTCAGACTCACAAAGAGAATAGAAATGTTATTTTTAGGCATTGAGGGTTGGAAACATCCACTTTGAAATCAAACATACAAGTGTTATGCAGAGATAATGATACATTAAGTGAATCATGAGTACTTTAAAGTGGGTATCTCTGTCTCTCCTGTTGAAATCGATTCCAGTTTGTTTAAATGCATTTTCTTTGAAGGTCTTTTTATTTTAATAATACCTGGGCTCTACCCTCTGTCTTTCTTGGTGCCGACTGGTGCTTTTTGGAAAAGCTTCAATGGGAGTTGTTGTAACAGAGTCTGACTCAACCTTGCTTGGGAGTGCCATCTCTTGGGGAATTCTCTTCTTCCTTGGAACATCATTTTAACCCTGACCCCAAGCAACCATTTCTTGAAAACTAACAGTAAGTCACTTTTTAATTTATGCTTCCAGAAAAAAGGTAGAAAGATCCAGCTGCCTTGCATTTTGCTCTCTTCTTCAGCGTGACCTCCTGCATTGTCCCACAAGTCGGAGCTGAGCAGTTCCGACAGCCTGGGAGAGCCTGCAGCAGCAGCCTCGAGCACAAATGCCTGTTCGCTTGGTGCTTTTGCATTCAGAAAGAAATTTTGAAGTAATTTGTTCAGTGTTCGTTTTCAGCTCTCTGTGTTCACCCGTCTGATTTTATGCAGCTGTCTGCAGATGAGTAATGATGGCCACATCTCAAAGTGAGCACATTTGAGTCATGGATGTGTCTGCTTTTCAGGGGGATAACGGAGGGTTTTGACTAGACGTTGTTTAGTTCTTTTGTTTTGCAGGTTGTATTACCTCTCCCTTCTCTTAGAGTATTTCGTTGCTTCGATTAAAATGGGAATTTTTACACAGAGGCAACTGAGTGTTGTTAATGTAATTTCTCATGACAGGAAGGCGTTTTCAAAAACATCTCTTCCAGTAGTTTTAAAGAGAGTTCACTCCTAGATTAGCAAGATAAACCGAAAAAAAGACTCCGAGTAAAGCTCTGGGTACTTGAGCTGTAACTTACAGGGCTGTTTGAAGTGTCCGAGCTGCTACCTCCCCAAGCTAGCCGTGTGCCAACCTGTCATGCTCTGCAGGTGCCCAGTCAGGACGTGAGAGGACAAAACCCGGTACAGGCAGATGTGCTTCACAGCAACCACCTGCAGAATCACAGTTTCGAGGGGGTGAGCTTTCTACCCTTATCTACAGGACACATTAGGAAAATACTCCATTTTAATTATAAATAACCAAATTGTATACCAAAGATGAGCACACCATATTCTAAATCCAATCCACCTGCACACCTGTCTGATGTCGTTAGAGTTGTAAGCACATTTGTGTGCTACGCAGAAGCAAAATGACTTCTGCTAGAGCAAGTGCTTTTTATCATTTTGAACCTAGGATGTGTTTCTTTAGCTGTGAAGTGTTAGAAAATCTGTAACCTGCAGAATATTCCTGGTTATTTAGATTTAACCCTCCAAGCATGATGATCAGAGCTGAAAGCTGCTCTCGCTGGGCGCGGTTCATAGAATCACAGAAACAGGGAATGTTCGGGGTTGGAAGGAACCTCTGTGGGTCATCCAGTCCAATCCCCCTGCCGAAGCAGGGTCACCTACAGCAGGCTGCAGAGGACCGCGTCCAGGTGGGTCTTGAATATCTCCAGAGAAGGAGACTCCACAACCTCCCTGGGCAGCCTGTTCCAGGGCTCCGTCACCCTCAGAGGGAAGAAGTTCTTCCTCATGTTCAGACGGAACTTCCTCTGCTGGAGTTTGTGCCCGTTGCCCCTTGTCCTGTCGCTGGGCACCACTGAGAAGATTCTGGCCCCATCCTCCTGACATCCACCTTTGAGATATTTGTAAACATTTATTAGGTCCCCTCGCAGCCTTCTCTTCTTCAGGCTAAACAAGCCCAGCTCCCTCAACCTTTCTTCATAGGACAGTTGCTCCAGTCCCCTCATCATCCTTGTAGCCCTCCGCTGGACTCTCTCTAGTAGCTCCTCAGTTCTGCCCTGCCTGCCCAGAAGACTGCATGCCTGCGCCACCGAGCCTCGGTGTTTTGGTACGGCAGTGGCAACAACATGGTTAAAATTGTGTGTAGCTTTTCAAAAGGAGTCAGATTTTTCTCATCTTGCTTTTCTTTAACTGTGACAAAATAAAATCATCCTGCCTGAAATGTCTCCTGCTGGAGCGGAATGAGGTGGGGCAGCGGGATGACAACCAAGAAAGGGGTTTGTGTGATTTGACTGAAGAGTTAAACGTTTAGCAATTTATTTTTTAACTTCCTGTCCTCAAAGCCAGCTTATTTTATAAATGCTAAATTTAGTCCGTTCGGTTTCCGTCATCAAGGACAGCTTTTTTGGTATGCTTTCTTATAAATTGTTTGACCTTGGGAGACTGCTGCCAGAAAGGAAGAACACTTTAAAAGCTGACAACTGATTGTTGGAGGTTTGTAAACTCTGTTGTGCAGGAGCAATGTAACTCGACAAAGGCATAAAGACTC